>NC_138047.1:54567949-55767949 GCF_964194185.1 Rhinolophus hipposideros
AAATTTAGAAAGAGGAGGGATGGTGAAGAGGAATAAGAGATTCAAATTTCTAGGTATAAAACAAATCATGGGGATGTAACATACAGCATAGGGAATATAGTCAATAATATTGTATAGATCACATGGTATAGTGTCCAATGGTTGCTGAACTTACTATGGTGGTCATTTCTTTAGGTATGTAAATGTTGAGTAACTATGGTGTACACCTGAAAGTAATATAAAATTTATGTTACCTATATTTTAATAAAAATCTTTAAAAAAACAAATATATATGCTAGAATTCAAGTAGGTGACAGTATGCTACTTTTTAATCTTGGCCTACTTTACAAAAATCTTCTCGTTGGTAAATGAATAATATGTTTATATTTTAAATATTTACTTTAATGGTTAACATTTCAAGTCCATATAACATTTATTTTAATAAAATTTGGTATTTTAAAAATAAGAAGACAAAAGCATTTTTCACTTTACAAAAGGATTCACAACCAAGTTTCATTATGTATTAAGACCCTTTGGAAATTTCTAAGGTGATTACACTTATTAAAAGTTAATGCATATACAAATTTTCAGAAGTTGATTTTTTTGTGTTATTGAGATACACCTCTCTGGCAAGGGCTATAATCATTTTCAATTCCTGAAATATTAATCTCTCAAAAGCCCTGTTCTCCTCCCCATGCTAAATCCTCTGCTATTAATACTCAGTGAACTTTCCCAAAAGTCTCCTACATCAAAACCATAATTCTTTTTCCTAGTGTCAACCAAAGAAATATCAAAGGGCAGATATTTACTTAATTAGGTAATGTGGTACCATCAGTCAAACCAGAGAACTAGACAATTCAAACTTCAGAATAATTCTAAGGACCTGAAACATCTGACAGCCCCTTAATATTTACCTGTTGGAATTTCAGATAAAGTATCTACAGTGATCTTTCAATTATTTTTTTTAATTATTTTTTAAAAAATAATTGAACTCTTCTGTCTACTGTGGAATATGAAGAGCATCAGGGCAGTTGTGCAGCTTAGATGGACAAAATATAGATCTATTAACCAACCAAAAAAGGGACAAGAGGTAAACTTATATTAATTATTCACAGTCCTTAAATCTGCCCATGTTTCCACAGCTACCAAATGATGCAGAGAGACTAAAGTCCAAGTCTATCTTAATCTGCAGCCAATCTCTCTTGACACTGCCACACGGCTTCCTGATTTTCCTCTGACTTTTTACCTGAATCATGAACATGATAAGTAAATGTTCTTTGTGGCTGAATCCTGGTAGGATTGGTGTTGTGTCGTTTTGAGGGATGTGCTAATGTTCTTAGTTTCCACCAAGCTCACTTCTGTTTGTCTTGAATATGAAATATGCTATATTTGAATTAAAAGACAGAGAAAGGGGAAAAGGAGAGGCCATCAGACAAGCTGAAAAAATTTTGAAGAAAACAGGAAGAAGAAGCAAATAATAATGTGATGCTTGGTGCAGAAGGGATAATACATGAAAGGGGAAAGAAAGAAAACTTGAAAGATGTAGAGGATGCAAATAAAGCACAGGGAATATAATCGATAATATGGTAATAACTATGTATAGTGCCACGTACTAGACCAGTCAGGGGATCATTTTTTAAATTACGTAGATCTTCATCCATGTGCTGTACACCTGAAATTAATATAAAATATTATTGAATGTTAACTGTAACTGAAAAATTTTAAAAGGGGGGGAATAGTGAAGGGGAGTAAGAAGTCCAAGTTTCCAGGTATAAAACAAATAAGTCATGGGGATGTAATGTACAGCATGGGGAATATAGGCAATAATACTGTGATAGCATGGTACGGTGTCAGATGGTTGCTGGACTTATCATGGTGATCACTTCTTTAAGTAAATAAATATTGAATAACCCTGAAAGTAATATAATACTGTGTGTTAGCTATATTTTTAATAAAAATCTTTAAGAAAATAAAGTTGTTTATAATAGCAAGACATTGCTAACTTAAAGACTTATTAAAAGGAGAATTGTTAAATAAATTATGGTAAATTCATACAATTAAGTAATGGGTAGCTATTAAAAGATGACATACCTATTTATATCATATTGAATTTCAAAAGTAAAGTACATTATATAATATGAAAAAATAATCTACATATGGATTTTTTTAATTAGTTTCAGGTGTACAAGACAAGGTAATACTTAGACGTTCATCATTTATATCCCTCACACTGTGGACCCACCGTAGTGTAGTGGTTATCACGTTCGCCTAATACATGTGGATTTTTTTAAGTCTGGAAGTTTATACAACAAACTTTTAATAATGGCATATCAGGGATATGAAATTCTTGGGAGTAACAAAGATCTTGCCTTTCACTTATGAAAATCTATGTTGTTTTAAATTTTTACAGTACCTATTATAATCAAATATCTACTGCATAAGTGCTTTTAAATAATTCAAGGGAAAATAGAATGATTTTATATTTGATGAAGACAACAACTCAAATAAGGGATATTAGTTCCATGAATCTTCTTTATATAAAGCAAAAACATTTAATAAAACAAAGATAGAGTGATGTAAGTATAATGGTCGTGGAAGAATTTCACTTACCATTCTGATCTTCAACAGATCAACTTGGCAAAAACAGTGAGAAAGAAAATCTGAACTCTGTCATTAGTAAGTCTGATTTAAGTGTTAGTAACTAACTCTCAACTTTATAGAGAATAGAACTTATTTTCCAATGGAAGACCATGGAAAAAAATAAAATTTTTTCACATATTATAACTACAAAGAAAGTCTTTATAAATTCCCCAAAGCAGGTGCATAAGTCACCTTCTCTGTTCACAACGCCATTAAACTGATAAAGTTTTAAAATTAAAAGAAACAAAATTTAACCACTTAAAAATTAAGGCCATTCTCCTAAGTAATTTTTAGGTCAAAGAGGAAATTCAACTCTCACATAATGTTTAATACTTAATAATAAAAGGAACGCTTTATCCTAAAATGCTTAAAAGCAGCCAAAACCATTATGTTAAGAAAATTTCTACCATCATCGGTTTGTATTTAATTAAATATTGAACTAAAGAAGCAAAGAAAAACAAAATCAATGTAACAAAAAGAAATTCACAATAGTCGAAATTAATGAATTAGTAAAACAGTGGAATCGATCAAGAGCCACTTCTTTGAAAATACAAATAACAGAAATAAAACTATATATGCCAGTATTACATGAGAAAATGTTTCCGGGCCTCCAGGTTTTAAATTACAGTTTAATAATTTCCTAAAAAAATGACAGTGAACTCATGGAAGAGTTCTAAAAATGCCATATTATTTCTAAACATCAGGAGGTTCCAAGTGAAAAATAATCCTAGCCCCCTGCATCAACACTATTATCTACCTCACCCAATCACAAGGTAGATGAACTGCTACATTAAAAAACCCCTTTATGCGCTCCAACTAGCTTTGAGTATGAATCTCGGTCCTGACTCAAACCCACTACTGACTTGGAATCAGACAGAAGTAGTAAGCTATTCAATTTAACCTGCACATGGAGAGTTTTAGTCACTGTTTTTAACCCTGTGAGGTGCCTAATGACATCTTCAGACTTCATTTGTTTCTAAATGTTTTCATTTGTTAAAACTTAGTCCAGTCAAACTGAAAGGCCTCCCCTGGCATCATTCTCTGCAGCGGGAGAGCAAGCTCTGCCTCAAAACTTTCGCAAGCTCCTCTCCTAGTTTCCCATCACCACTGATCCACCCTATACCTTCAGCTGCTGGTGTTCTGGAAGGTCCAGCTGGCAACCTCTTGGGTAAGTAAAGATCAGCGGATGGCTCAAACACCCTATGCAAGGTCCATATGACCCACAGTTACCTCATTACTCTGCCATGCCAACTGTTGTGAGGGTAGCCATTCTCCAACCACCCCTACCCCACCTAGACCTGCCATGTCTTTCCAATCCTCTTCTCCTCCACTCAGGTAAGCACATGGGCAGATCATCAGTCCCACTACTCAAGCAGATGTCCAAATAGGGGTTGAAGAGCTAGCCTCTTTCTTCACAGGTAACTCCAGATCTTTAAGAATTAGTCTCTTATCACTGTCCCCACCCCTGAGCTTCTAGAAAATGGCAAACCTCTCCTCAAAAATACTACACACTCTAAAAGACCCAATTCTTAGATGGTTCACTCCCTCTTACCAGTCCTCTTTTGTACAGACTGAGATGGGGCAGTGGGTTTGTGGTTGGTGGTTATGTTGATTATACGTGTACCATCTTAAGACAAAGGCTCAGAGGTGATCCTTTTGATAATGTTCTCTGCTTTGCGCTTTTGCCAAAATTCTAAACCAAGGTGAAAAATCCTATTCAACATCCTATTACATGTACATATATAATAGTTTTCCCATGAGTCCTGCACCATTTCTCTTAACAATGGTGTTCATTCGTTGATTCTCTCCCCTAATTCAAGACTCAATGAACCATGAGCAATAAAATGGACCTAAGACACAATTTCCCTGATCCTCCAGAGAGTTGTCTTACTAAACCTTGTCTACTCTCAACTATCACAGTCCCTACATACCTTGCCTCTGCCTGGTGGTGTCCCTGAGAGGGGAGAGGGAAGCACCACAAACTCCTGCTAAAACAGGTTCTTTAATCAGAAATGGTCCCATCATCCATTCTCATCTCCCAGTCTTATCACATGATTACGACCTTTGGAACTGTGGCTATGAGAAGGTAACCAGCTTCCACATACAGAAACAGACTCATAGATATAGAGAACAAGCTAATGGTTACTAGATGGGATGGGGTTTGAGTGGCTGGGTAAGGAAGGGGAAGGGATTAAGAAGTACAAAATGGTAGTTACAAAATAGTCACAGGAATGCAAAGTACAGTATAGGGGACTATAATCAATAATGTTGCAAAAACTATGCACAGTGTCAGATGGATACTAGACTTATTGGGTTATCACTTTGTTAGGTATATAAATGTCCAATCACTGTGTTGTTTTGTACACCTGAAGCTAAAATTAATTAATTAATTAATTAATTAGCACTGTGTTGTGCCAGAAATGCCAGGTTTCATCCAGTAAGGGATCTGAAACTCCTGGATTTGGGGGTAAATGAGTATTTAGTGGCTGGGAAGGAAAGCAGACCCTGCCAGGTGGTCTGACCATACCAACCCAATTCCCCAGTTCTCTAAAGGGCCTCACGTGTCCCAGAAGCTTTCTTATTAGTCAAGTACTTTCACAGCCTGTGTCCCCATCACCTCAATCTTTCTACCTGCAAGTCACCCCCAGGGAAAAGAGCACCTCACTGGATAGGACATGAGGACAGCAGAGAATTCAGACCACTCCAAAGATATTCTCACAGCAGGATGCTGACTTTCTCTTACAAAAGGAAGAAATTACCCCCACGCAGGGTTAAATCAAAGAGGCTGCTGCTGAGGGAATCAGCTGCTGGGGTAGAATGGCCACTTGGCATTATTCACCATGATTTTGCCTCAAGAATTTGAAAAGCCTTACTTACTGTATTGCAAAGGACCAACTTGGGTTCACTGTTATTTAATTCCTTTTATGGCTTCCTTCCTACCTTCACCAGAGACAAACATGCGTGATCACTAAGTGAATGCTGGCACAGGATTTAGTGCTCATGTAAAGAACAGAGCAAGTTCTTTGATTACTATTATCTCTTCTTCTCAGGACATAAAAGTACAGCCAATAGCGGCAGTTAAAGATTTCTAGTAAGTGAATGAGTATACTTTTCTTTTGCTTTTTTATAACCTACCACTGCGGATAAGGTAACAATGTGATAGCAGTTGGAGAAAAGTTTAAAAGTTTCCGTGGGAACTGATATTCATTCTATGCTACATATTGTTAATGTTTACCTGCTCTAGGAAACACCTCATGCTGCAAATTATAACACTAGAGTATTTATAACCTTACTTTCCAAGTGCTCGACTTGGTTGAATGGTGCCCCCCTCCAAAAAAAAAAAAATGTCCACATCCTAATATCTAGCCCCCGTGAATGTGACATTATTTGGAAAGGGGGCCTTTGCAGGTATAACTAAGTAAGGACCTTTAAGTGAGATCATCCTGGATTGTCCAGAAGGGCCCAGTGACAAGTATTCTTACAAGAGACATAAGAGGCGATGACACAGACACACAAAGACAAAGGGCAAAGATCACGTGAAAACAGAGGCAGAGATTGTACTGATGCAGCCACAGGCCAAGAAATACCTGGAGCCACTAGAATCTGGAAGAGGCAAGGAAGGATTCCTCCCTGAAGCCTATGGAAGAAGCACAACCATGATTTCAGAACTGTGAGAAAATAAAATATCTGCTGTTTCAAACCACTAAGTCTCTAGCAATTGGTTACATCAGCCAAAGGAAACTAATATATCCATTATGCCATCAACATTATATTTAACCTATCATTGATCAATATACAGTAGAGAATTATATTGGAAGATTGGATTAAGAGGGGGAGTGGAATGAGGACATACGCAGGTATGCCCCCAAGCCCCTAGAAATGACAAAAAAAACTTTTGTGTTTATCTATCATAGAGGTATTCCCAGGGAACCATAAATTACCTGTGTATTACCGGTAGATAAAAGTAAAGTGAGACTGAATTTAAAACGAAAACCAAAGCCCCAAGAGGACTGATATCACTAAAATGATGACCTCAATTTAGGAGACTCCATCTTTGTCCTCCCACAAAAATCAACAGTACTTCCTGATTTGAAACTATCCACAAATAAAAACAGCTCTAGGAGAGCTCTGGAGTCCATTTAAGAAATTTTAGAAAAACAATGAATCAAAAAACCTGAGAGTAACTGCACAAAAGAGAAGGAAGAGAGCTTCACTATGTCTTCATCATCCATCCCATTGATCAGTGCCAATAGGGAACTTTCCTGCAAGCAGCAGTTCCCCTCGCCAGGAAAGGAAGAGCATGGGTGAGTGACCGGCGTCCCCACCTTTGGGGCACTGCACAAAGGTCCCGCTTTGGTTTCCAGTCAGACAAAGCTGAGACAGAGAGATGGCTAGAAATGAGGAAGAAAGGCAGGGGCTACTAGGAGGAGCCAAACAACAGGAATAATTGTGTTTCCCAGTGACCTGCTCTGCAGACACACCCAGCAGATTTCACAAATGAAGAAACTCATGGCCAGCACAGCCACTGTAGACCTCCCACGGATTTCATCAGTTTTTGTCCCACCGGTATTCTTGTTTGAAGATGCCAGCAGCTGCCTGAGTCCTTTCCCACTCCCTCCTCCTCCCAGTGCCCCGACTGGAGCCTGGAATTTGCACTGCCCAGACCTTTGAATCTGCATGCATGTAAGAAGCCAGCCTAGATAATCCCCTTCCCACAGCAGACCCCCACGACCATGCACACACTCAGGGCTAACTCCTCCAGCTGTACACTTACATGCCCCCCACCCAACCCCCATCCATTGCCCAGGGCCTCCAGCCTTGCTGTCTGCTCTGGCCCCCACCACCACACATGTGTCTGCATTTGGCCTCTGCCACTACACAGGCACCTGACAGCTGTCCCCTGAAGCTGAATGTGTGCCCACCACCAGCTCTGTCCACCACCGCTGCCTGCCCTGGTCCCTAGGTGCTTGACCTAGAGGTGCCACTGAGGACCCAAATAGCTCTTGCAGCCACTGCAGCCCTCCCTTCCTCACGCTTCCCCAGCGCTTTCCAAGGACTACACAGTTGTCTATGTTGTGGATTCCCACAGCCTGAGTCAAAGAGATATCATGGCCCTCCAGACCCAGTGCCACCTCATGCCTACACACTTGGTGCCCTGTGCCATTACACCTGGTGCCATGGCACGCTCCAGGATACCCCCACCTGCAATGAAATTCTGCCCTTGCAGAAGTTAGTCCATAAAGTCTGGAGGAGGTGATTGCTTCTTAAAATGCACAGACACCTATGTAAAGCTATAGGAATCACAAAGAATTAAGGAAACCTGACTGCACCAAAGAATATAGAAAACCTCTAGTAATTGGCTCTAAAGAAATGGGGATCCAATGATTACCAAAGAAAGAATTCAAAATGATTGTTCCAAAGATGCTCAGAGAGCTACAAGAGAACACAGATAAACAATTTAACAATCTGAAATAAGCAATATAAGAACAAAATGAATAGTTCAACAGAGATAGATGCATTTCTATACACTAACAGCAAAACATCTGCAAAACAAATAAACAATCCTACTCACAATAGCACCAAAAAGAATGAAATACTTAAAAATCATTTTAATAAAAAAGGTGAAAGACCTGTACACTGAAAACTACAAGATTTTGATGAAAGAAAATGAGGAAGACACCAACAATGGAAAGATATCCCATGCTCATGGGTTGGATAATTTAATATTGTTAAAATGTTCATGCTACCCAAAGTCATCTATAGATTCAGTGCAGCCTCTATCAAACTTCCAATAGCACTTTTGACAGAAATAGAAAAAACAAATCCTAAAATTTGTATGGAACCACGAAAGATGAATTAGCCAAAGAAGTCCTAGACGTGAAAAAAGCTGGAAACCACACACTTCCTGATTTCAAACTATACTACAAATCTATAGTAATCAAAACACTATGGTATTGGCATAAAAGTGGACACATAGACCAATGGAACAGAATCAGTAGACAACAAATAAACCCTCGCATATATGTTCAACAGATATTGAACAAGAAAGCCAAGAATCCTCATTGGGCAAAGGATAGTGTCTTCAATAAATGGTGCTGGAAACACTGGATAATCACATGCAGAAGTATAAAACTGGACCCTTATCTTACACTGCTCACAAAAATTATCTCAAAACGGACTGAAGACTTAAACTAAGAACTAAAGCCATAAAACTCCTGGAAGAAAACCTAGGTTCTTGACATTGGTCTTGGCATCAATTTTTGGGGTATGACACCCAAAGCACAAGCAACAAAAGCAAAAATTAGTAGTAGGCGTATATCAAACTAAAAAGCTTCTGCACAGCAAAAGAAACCATCAACAACCGTCAACCTACACAATGGGAGAAAAGAGTTACAAATCATACATATGATAAGGAATTAATATCCAAAATATATAAAGAACTCATACAATGAAATCTGATTTTAAAAATGGGCTAAGGAACTGAACAGACATTTTTCCAAATACCATGTTTCCCCAAAAATAAGACCTAGCCGGACAATCAGCTCTAATGTGTTTTTTGGAGCAAAAATTAATATGACCCAGTCTAATATGTTATATTACATTACATTACATTACATTACATTACATTACATTACATTACATTACATTACATTAGAAAGACCAGGTCTTATAGTAAAATAAGACCGGGTCTTATATTAATTTTTGCTCCAAAAACGCATTAGAGCTGATTATCTGGCTAGGTCTTGTTTTCGGGGAAACACAGTAAGACTTACAAATGGCCAACAGGTATATAAAAGTGTGCACAACATCACTTATTATCAGAGAAATGCCACACTGACACCTCATGCTTGTTCGAATGGCGATCATTAAAAAGTGAAAAAATAACAAGTGCTCTCAAGGATGAGGAGACATGGGAATGCGTGTGCACTGTTGGTGGGCATGTACGAATAAATTGGTACAGTCATTCTGAAAAACAGTATGGCGGATCCTCAAAAATTAAAACTAGAACTACCATGTGATCCATAAATCCCACTTGTGGGTATATATTCAAAGAAAATAAAAACAGGATCTTAAAGAGATATCTGCATTCCCACGTTCATTGCAGCATTACCCTATTCACAGTGGCCAAGACGCAGGAAACAACCTAAGTGACCATGAATAATGGATGAACAGATACAGAAGAGCTAAGTTTGGTTCTAACTCTGCTACTTACTATGTGATCCTGAGCAAGTCACTGGATCTCTCTGGGCCTCACCTGGGAATCAACAAAGGATGAGCATCACATACATGGGCTCTCAGGGAACACGGCTTGGGGTGTCTGTGAAACTTCAAGCAGTCGACATAACATCTCTACCTCAGTTTCCTCGTGTGTCAAATGAAGATAGTAGTGCAACTTACCTCACAGGTGTGTTCTGAGGATTAAATGAGATCATCATTCACGCAAAGCAATTGTGAAGTCTCTTATCTATTATTGTCTCTGGAAGGGAGTAAAACTCTCCTTGCCTTAAACGGTTGTTATGAATATTAGCTACCTTTTCCAGGCAGTTATTGCAGCTGACTGGATTAGGTCTGAGCACCTGAGCTGTGGTAACATACGGCATAACTGTACAATGATTTCTTTTTCTGGAAAAAAAAAGGAATTGTGTTATAATGGTGTCTAGTCACTCTTCCCTTCCCTACTGATCGGAGCCTGGACCCATTTACATTGTCCCTCAGCCTATGGAAGTTGACTCCCCGTCAACACAGACTTTAGCCCATATCTCCCTTGCCAGCAACAAAACTGATCATTTCCTGCTTCTCTTCAATCTCCACCCCTCATTTTCACTAGCTCTGCCTGCCCCCACAGAAAGGAGATATAGCAAATAACAAAAGCAATATTGATACAATGTGCCACATCTTTATTCAAGTCTTAATTTAAAATAAACACTCCAAAGGCCCATATCTGAGGAGAGTGGGTTCTTGCCCAAGACTTAGGACAGATTCACATCAAGTGGTCATGTTTTGTTTGACATTTGATTTAAAGTATCCCCTTGCGTAAAATAATTTAGAATATAAAGAAAATGGGCTTAGCAAAAATGCCATGTCAGGACACATTATGTAAGCTTTATAGATTTGTGTGTAAAATCTGTGCCTGTTAGGCTGGCCAACGATTCTATTGCCCTAGTAATTGGAGAAGCAAGCACTCATCTAGGCCTATAACAAATAATTATGTAAGATGGAAACAGAGGAGCTCCAGAGTTTGCAACAGATCCAGCTTCTTCAGCAACATTATTAGAGCAGCTATAGTCTTAGTACTATAGTCTATAGTACAATTGCCTTTGTACTTCCTACGTACAGTCCTGTTACCAATTACCCATGGCCTCAGAGTAGCTAAGAACAAACAAACAAAAGAGCCCCGGGACCACTGGGATCCAATGCCATCATGATTCAGCAAAGATACAGCTTAATGGCTACTGAATCAAACATTAGAGGCCACACTGACCCTGTCCAGTTCTCATTACCACATTAAGCTTGCCCTGAAATCTTCCAAAGATATTTATCTCCCAAGAGATCCCTCTTCAGAGATTTATAATTATCATGAAACACTGTAATTCATACATTTAAAGGTTTATTGCAGACATCCACCTAACACTGACTTTCACTGTTTGCCTGGCCTGGAGGCTGCCTGTTACCAAGAGACATCACAGCAATCTCTCCAGTTAATTAATGTTTTTAGGCACTTGTCTGGAAGAGAACAACAACAGAAGTTGCTATGGAATTGCCATTGTTTACCACGAATGACAGGGGCCGTGGTTACTTCATCCTTCTCACTGTGACCACATCCTCATCATCCTCATCGCCATCATCAATATTGATTGAATGGCCACTTAAATGCACTCAACCCCAGTAAGTGCTCTAATGTGTCCTATGGCACAGCTTGCCAGAGAAGACTAATCATGAAAATAGCACACCAGTGTCTTGTTACTGTTCCAGGACTTTAAAAAAAAAATCATCATCATCATTTTTACTCACTCTTGGGACCTAAAAGTATAAACATCAGTGAATTATCCCTTTATTTGGTAATCTATACCTTTTGGTGTCTAACACATATAGGCTCTCATAATATTTGCTAATAAATGAAGGTATGAATGAATATAACAAATAAGTCTGAAGAAGTTTGTGGCAAAAAGTATCCAATAAGATCAGAGCTTCCAGATGAAAAAGAGATTAAGAAATAGCTGAGTGGTTGGTGTTCAGGAGCATGTTGTCCTCCTCCATCCAACATTGTGTCCAGGGAAAATCAAATCACATTTTTTTTTTCCCCTTTAAAGGAAAAAAATGACAGAAGGCAGATGCTCAGAGGCTCTCTTGAGCATCATATGATCTGACATTGTGGTGTTTAAACTTTCTCTGTTGGGACACAGCTGTTGCTCACATATGCAAAACACTCTCATGGGTATGTCCAAGGTTGAATGTAATGCTCACCACTTTGTCTCCTCTTTCATGATGGAATGTATGGGATATGGGCATGAGTGTAAGAATAACCTTGAATTTGCTTTCATCTTTAAAACAAAAAAGTAAATCTTTCAAAAATCTTGGTGCCTGAACACTTACTTGTAATGAATGGCTTGGAACTATAGTGCAACTGATTATTACATGGCAGATTTCTCAGCACAGCAGTCAAGAGACCTAGGTTCTAGGTCTGGTCATACAATAATCAGCCCTACAAATTAAAGCAAGTCGTTTCCCTTCATTGAATCTCAGTTTCTTTTTTGTAACATGAGAAGGTTAAACAAGGGTCCCACTTCAGTTCTAATTACTCCACCTGAGGGCTGGTTTGGAGCTCTTCTTGGATTCTGAAGTTAGGAGCTAAGTGTGGCCATCCTGGAAAAATGACTCAGAGTTTCATGAAGAGTTTTTATATCTCTAAAAAAAAGATTTATCCTCCCTATCTTTCTTCCAGTAACTTCTCCTACATCGTCTAGAAAAGAGTACAATGGAATACTATTCTGCCATAAGAAAAGATGAAATAGTGCCATTTGCAACAACACGGATGGATCTTGAGATTATTATGCTAAGCAAAGTAAGACAGACAGAAAAAGTCCAGAACCATATGATTTCACTGACATGTGGAATATAAAACTGAAAACAACAAAGGAACAAGACAAACAAGGAAACAAAAACACATAGGCAATAGGTTAGTGGTTACCAGAGGGTAAGTGTTTTAGATGAGGGTAAAGAGGATCGAATATATGGTGATAGAAGGAGAACTGACTCTGGGTGGTGAACACACAAGATAATATATAGATGATGTACTACAGAATAGTACACCTGAAATCTATGTATTTTACTAACAATTGTCACCCCAATAAACTTTAATTTAAAAAAAAAGAAAAGAAATAAATACGGTGATCAAAGCGGGGAGGGGAAAGCAGGTATGAAAAGGTCTTGAATATTTGAATGAATGAATGAATGAATGAATAAATAAATAAATAAATAAATAAATAAATAAATAAATAAAGTAAACTGGAAACTTTCCGCAAGCTCAAAAGATCTCACAGTATTCCTGGATTCTCTAAGGTAGCTCTTTTGGACATTTATTTATTGTTTGCCTGACCTTTCTCCCATTGGGGATCCACCTTCTCCCCTTATATAATAATCTTGCTCACTCTATGTGATTCAAGTACAAGACATAAGCTTTATATTTGCAGGGCTCTTGATTCTCACAACCGTTTTGTGAGGTGGACAGAATAACTCTGTTAAAGGGTAACTCTGCTTCCCCTTTGTAAGAAAATTGTGTTCATTGGGTTTTGCGATTAGATTAAAATCATACATACAGGGGCAGCTACTATACAAACGCCAGGGTTTCTTCCCACTTCAAATCTGGTGTTTTCTCCATTTCCCCACACGATTATGGACCCCATCACTTGTCATTATATTCTCACCCTGTGCATAGAAAGACAGAAAACTTACCCAAGATTCTGAGAATAAGGTTAATATAATCAACCAATATAAGAGAACAGACCTTAGCAGAAGCCACTGTAAAGATGAAGAATACCTGCAAGATTAAAGGTAGGAAAAGCAACAGTGAATATAGCCTAATCAATAGTATTGATCTAAGAGGCAGAAATGTCATGAAACAAGAGCTCCAACACGGAAAAATTGAAAACAAGGGTCCAAGAAGAAAAGTAAGACAATGCCGATCCAACAATGCAAATCAAATATAAGAGAATAGGGGTATTTTTCCCCTAGACAACTAGATCAAACCTTAACTACTTCCCAACAGCACTTGTAAATTCAGGATTGAGATTTCAATATTTATTATTAATGATTCATTAATACTTCTCCCTGAGGAAATTACTGTATTAATGTACATACATGTCATTGGCATGTGTAAACAATTGAGAAAACTAATTCATTTCATTCCAGGAAATTGTTCTCCTTATCAAAGCTAAGGATTCCCAAAGTAGAATTTCTGTTTGGGGCAAGAGGCAATAAAATAAAACACATCCTCCACAGACCAGAATGTTTAATCCTCTAGAGAAGACACCATCCTCTAGAGACAGACGTGGGCAAAATGGTATTTTTAAAAAAAAGCTCTGATTTCCTCCCAGCACTCTTTGGCATCTGTTCACTCAATGAACATGCAAACACACACACACACACACACACACACACACACAAATGTACACAAACACACTCATGCACACATATCATTATGCCTTGGTCAGCTTTCTTTGGTTAAGCCCCTGTTCCTGAAAATTCAACTCTAGTTTCATTTACCGCTGCCTCTAAACTCTTAGTATTTTCAGAATCTGATCTATCTAGAAGCCAGAATGTTAATTGTAAGATTTATACCAGCAGCAGAAGGACTGATGGGACCTCTCCAAAGGGCAGCTGCATTTTAAAAGCATGACTTATTCCAGACATATGGAAATCTGATAGCAGACACTCAGGCAAAATACACTCTGTCAGAGCAGCCTTTCTGGCCTCCTCTAATCACAACTTTCTCTACATATGAAAAAAAACAACGTTATCATATGTTTTACTGCTCTTCAACTAAGGCATTTAAACAAAAACAAAAACATTCCACAATATATCCAAAAAACATTATAAGTCAAAAACAAAATGGAGATTTTTTTTTTCCCTTTAGCTACTGAACATGATCAGTTAATGCCTGTGTGAAATTTGACAGCTCCTTCTGGTGTGTAAATGTCAAAGTCCTCTGCTATTAAAACGAAACAGAACTCTCCAATACCCCTAGTAGAGTCTCAGGAAGTGCTTGTGGGCTTGCGCTTTGGAAACAGGCTGCGCAAAGAAGTTAATTTCAGGAACTCTTGACTATCCAATCCGATCTAATGGAAAAGAGCATCCGAGTAGATACTCTGAAACCATGAAGCGGGACATCCAATTGATTTGGGAAGGCCCCACACGCAGATCTGAGCAAAGCTTTCTAAGCAGAGAAGACATAATGCAGATGCCATGAACAGGGAATGAGTTTGACTTCTCATAAAACAAAAAGATTAATGTGCAGGCAAGGTGACAGCAAGAGGGCAAGGTTATGAGTAAGGAAATGCAAGTGCTAGAGAAGAGTGGGAAAGTGAAGGATTTTGTAAGCTGATCAGTTAACACCGAGGGTTCTCAGAACCCATCAGATAAAATCTGACTTATCAGTCAGGATCCTCTAAAGAAACCACTCCTGATCAGAAACATAGAGAAAACTGAATTTGGGGGATTGATTAAACAGGTAATCAAAAAGCAAAAAAGAAATGGCAAGGTCATGGCAGGAATCCAGTTCCATTGTGGCAGGAGGAATCGTGCAACAAAGTGGCATCATCTGAGCTCAGAAGCATTTTAAAAGCTTCCATTGGAAGCAGTAGGGTGAGGGCAGGGGCTACTATACAGAAGCTGGGCACAGTGATGGAAGCTGTCACCTGGGAGAAGAGCCTCACCCAAGAAAAGGCAACAGAAGAACAAATACCTGACTTCTTCCCTCCTCCTGCCCTGCAGTTTCCTACCATTGCTTCCTACTGGCCAAACCTATCTGGAAATATAATTCCTTATGATATAGAGCAGAGCAAGGGAAGGGTGGGAACTGGATCTGAAAGCAAACAGGCAAATGGCAGGCACACTGGTCTACTCTAAGAAGGAGAGGAAAATTCCCCTGCCCCTAACCTGGTCTAATCAGGCAACTCCCTGACAAGTCTTTTCTTGTCTATCTGATTCCATCTGTCTGGCCACACAACTAAAGGACACAACCCTATCTGTCATCAGTGTGATAGATTCTGTGTGGGATCCTACATGTCTCTCCTAAAAACACACAGCTGTTATTTCATATTGATGGAGATAATGGTGACTGCAAATGTGGAAGAAGATCAAACTTAGAAAAGAGTCTACCAAACACGTAAACAAATGTTGGAAATTTTCTAAAATCATTGAGTGTACCAAGTAAGTCTTTTCTTCCCATAATGTTAAACTAATTTAATTGTTCCTCCCTCAGTGATAGCATTATCATCTATCCAGTTCCTTTATCCAGAAACTTGGAAGTCATACTTGTCTTCTCTTTTTCCAACCAATCCTCCTGATGGCTTAGCCTTCAAAATATATCCCAAATCCATGCATTCCTAATCCAAAACCCCTCTCCATCGCCATTCCTAGTCCTATTCAGCTTTACCTCTTCCCCAGAGCATAGCAAATAGCTACTCAGCTTCTGACCTTCTCTCATTCTCAGGCACTTGCAGCCTCTTCTGTCCCCAAGTCCTCACATGGTGGCTGTTTCATTATTTATATCTCAGTCCCAATGGCATCTCCACAGAGAAATCTTCCCTGACCACCTATTGAAAACTAGCCCCTACATCTGTCATGTTACTGTTGTGTGGGTTTTTTTCATATTATTTCCAGTGCCTAGAATTATCTTGTGCTTATATTTGTTTTCTTTTTACCTTTTCCATTAAGCCATATGAGAGCAGTGGCTGTTCTGGCTTAGTCACTATGGCAACTTCAGCACTATCAAAACTGCCTAGCACAAAACCGGCCCTTGATGAATAGGTATTTATCAAATAAATAAAAGAACCGACTCTCCTACTCTCCCTACTAGATTGCTTGCCTTGATCAACAGTTTAGACAACAGAGAGACACGCAGTCTGAAATAAATGTGTATATTAGAGTTCTGTACACGTTTTGAAGGGCTTATAAAAAGTAAAAATTAGCCCCTCCCAAAATCAGGTTTTAAGCCAACTAACTGATGTGTCTTAGCTTGGGCTACCATAATAAAATACCATAGGCTGGTGGCTTAAACAACAGAAATTTATCTTCTCACAGTTCTGGAGGCTGGAAGTCCAAAATCAGACTACCAACCTCATCAGGTTCTGGTGACAGCTCACTTCCTGGCTTCCAGATGGCCACCTTCTCACTGTGTCCTCACGTGGCAAAAACAGATCTCTCCTCTTTTCTCTTCTCCTCTCCTCTCCTCTCTTCTCCCCTCCCTCTCCCTCTCTCTCTCCCTCTCCTTTGCCCTCTCTCTCTCTCTCTCCCTCTCCTTCCATCCCTCCATCTCTCCCTCCCTCCCTTCCTTCCTTCTGTTTATTATAAGGCCACTAATCCCCTTTCGAGGGCTCCACTCCATGACTCCATCTAATCCTAATTACCTCCCAAAGGCCCATTTCCTAATACCATCACATTGGGGGTTAGGGTTTCAACATATGAATTTGGGAGGTGGGGAGGGCAGGGAAACACAACTCAGTCCATAGCATGACCATTCGAAGAAAATCCAAAAATATCAGTATAAAACGTAAGACCCTTAATCTGTTGACCCTTAATCTGATGGAGGGAAGGAGATTGGTTCCAGCCTGTGTTTCCAGCTACATTCCCTCCCACCTCCACAATTTCTCTGGATTCCAGTCATATCAAACTTTCTGAAATGATACTTTTTTCCCACACCTCTGCCTTTGCAAATTCCCTTCCTTTTGCCTGGAA
Organism: Rhinolophus hipposideros; assembly: GCF_964194185.1. Taxonomy (NCBI): domain Eukaryota; kingdom Metazoa; phylum Chordata; class Mammalia; order Chiroptera; family Rhinolophidae; genus Rhinolophus; species Rhinolophus hipposideros. The sequence goes on from NC_138047.1 coordinate 54,585,524, forward strand.
TACTGTTCCCTTTTATTCTGCTTGACACCCTTTAAGATTCAGTGTAACAGTGACTTCCTAGAAGCCTCCCCATTCCATCCTAAGCAGAGGTAGGCATTTCTTTTTTTATGCTCTTAGGGAATTTAGCCCAGACCTTTACTGTAGGCTTACCTAGATTTGCATACTTCATCATTATTAGTAATGCATGTATCTGTCTCTTTCACTGGATCATCTGCTCTTTAATGGAAAGAAGTCATATTCACCTCTGCATTCCTGGCACCCAGTTTTTAGATGCTTAACCTGTGTTTAATGATCAAACAAACAAACAAATTGGAGCTCTGAATAACTGGGTTCTAATCTCCAAACAGTGGCGTGTATAAAGAATATGGTGCTTTAACGATCTGGAATCGTACATTGTCACCCACACCTCTCAAACCTGAATACAGATCACAAACCTAAGGACGTGCCTTTTCTAACAAAATGCCTTTTCTTCATTGCTCTTCTCTGATGGGCTTTTTCCATCACCACATGCATCTGTGCATATTTTGTTTATTATATGAGGAGGACTCAGTAGAATCATTTTGTTTTTAAGTAAAGCTCTCAGACTATGGGCATGTCACCGTGCTATGCATTTGCTCTTCTGTCACCTTGTGTAAGTGGATTGAAATTTCTTCTCTGATGAAATGCCCACGGAGCATTTTCTCTCTGCTTTGTCAGAGAGGGAGGAGGCAAAAGCAACTTTGTGAGATTGATGCCCTTCTCGGGACCCCCATCTACATCTCCTTCTTAACAAGTCAGTAGCCATGACAACCTCTAGAGAACTCCAGAAATCTTGGAGCCTGCTTGCATGAGCCATCTGTTTTGCTCCAAGGGGCTCCACCCAGGGAATTCAGGCCCTGCATCTGGCTGAGCCACAGGCAAGAATACAAACTTTTCCTGAGCCCAGTCTTTCTTCAACATGTTGATAATAGGTGGATAAGGGAGAAGTTCATACCACCCCACGAACAGAATAAGTGTTCCTGTTGAGACATTTCCATCGGCTGCGTTTAGACTAGGCCAAGCCAAGCAGAGCAGCATCTCATATGCAAATATATACTCGTATGTGCTTCATTCTAGACTTGATTCTAGACTCCTTGATATGACCCTTGAAAAATGATCATGGAATGTATAGCTATAAAGTCCCATGATCTCATAAGTACTTAGGTGACATTCTCTCCACCCTATCAACAGACAATTATATAAAGCTTAAGATTTTAAGACAGTAAGATTGTTACTTATTTTTGTATTTCCAAAAAGGGCATCATTCCAAGCACATGGTGAGCACCAAATATTTGAAGGTGGAAGGAAGTAAGAAAGGAAAGAAGGAAAGAGGGGAGGGATGGAGGGAAGGAGATTGGTTCCTGCAAAGGCAGATTTTGAGCACATAATAGAGTCAGGTAGAAATAGAGGCAGAATTGTAGAGATGAAAAAAAAAATCACTGTACTAGAAGTCAGTCAGGAGCCAAGAGCTCTAAATATGACTCAACCACCAACTTGCCACATGACCTGGAGCTATTCTTCCCCAAGTTTCTTTGTAACCTCAAGTTCTGAGAAGTGGAATCCAGATTTCATTAGGGGAAGCTGGACCCTCCTGTTTCCTGGAGCTTACTGATTTTAGGTCATGCTTAGTTCTCTCTAGACAGATCTGTCAATCAGCTCCAGAGGGTCCCTGAGATATGAGCCCCTACTGAAGCTTTCCTATGGCAACTGCATCGCAGAAAGGTGACCCCAACGTGTCAAAGGTCAGCCAAACTTCCTAGCTAGCTCCATGTCCAAAGAATCTAGCTCCTTATTTAGATACCCCTCTGACCCCCTAGCATCCCAGAGGGTTCTAGAAAAACAACTCCAGAAGCCTCAAACAGTGACTACAGATGGCCCCTGAATGAAAAACAGGAAATGCCAGGTTCCAGGCTTTGAGCCTCCATTTTTCTAAACTGCCAATAGATCTATAATTTCCCTTCACATTTAAAATTCTATCTAGTGTTTTCTAATATTAAAATGGCTTATTGGTTTTTAGGGCTCTTGCCACAGCTTTATGTAAACTGCAGGTGGTAGAAAGGATAAAACTTCATCAAGAGAAGCTTGAGCTCATCACAGTGGCATGAGGTTGTATTTCAGAAATTAATGCTTTTACCTACCCCACAGCCTTTCATGTTAGGCCTCAGTGGAGGATCCTGCTTTTTAAAGACATTTTAGAGAGAAAACAATTCATAAACCCTAAGTACAAAGAAAACAAGGATTCTTAAGCCTTTGTTCCTCCCCCATTCAACCATTTTTTCGCCTTCCCCTCTCTGGCTGTCCTCGGTGATGACCTTCCCAGACAAGCAGGGTGGACAGTCCCAAATGTTATACTTTGCAGCAGGTACCCTCTTACCCTCAGCCTTGGGAGAAGTCCTGGGGTATGCATAACTTTAGGCTATAAGGTGGGTGGTTGCTCCACTGTCCAGGGACCACATCCAGCCCTCAGAACAAGATGAGAAAGAAAAGACTGCCAAAAGACTAAAATCCCAATGACAGGCATATGCGATATACAAATGGGGAGTGCAAATATTGGTTTGATCTAGTCAGGATTTTTAAACTACATGAAATTTTAGGGGGGAAACTACTTTGAATCCTTGTCAAAGGTAAGTTCTGAAACCCATGTTTGATAAAATCCTGTCCTCAGACAGTTGGAGGAAGAGGGGGGGACAGACCCCTGATATAGGTATCCAAGGCTGCTGGCTCACACTGTGGTCAAGATCCCAACATTGGCTGTAGGATAAGGAGACTCAGCCACATTCCTCCATAACAAAGGCCCTCTGCATTCCCCCTGGGACCCTTAGAGTTTCCCCCCTGCCCACAGGCCAGACTGCAGCACTTCATGAAGTCTTTCTCCTTGTATCCCAAAATCTAACTTCTGCCTCCTGTCCCCTCTCAGACCCTAGTCTAGTCTTACGTGACTTCAGTTGCAGACCCTCTGTTTCAGACTCTGTCCTTGATCTTTAATTCATTGCCAACTCCCTTTAGACTTTGGACTTTGGACAGTTCCTGTGGATGTTGGACTGTCCTTCATGCAGGATGTTGTCTCCATTCCCCTCTGCTCCACAACTACCTCTGGGGATCAACCCCACTGCACATCCACACCCAGCTCCCGAATCCCCGTCTGTGCCAGAACCACAGGATTCCTACAGTCTGGGGACAAAAAGGTTCACTCTGGCTGTGCCCAAACACTAAATGGCTCATGTCACCTTTCAGGACCTGGAGGCTATTGGCCAAATCCTATGAGCTTGGAATTCAAAGAAAACCAGCTCTTCAACCCAGTAAGTTCAAACTGGAATCTTCAGAACTTCAGCGATCCCACAGAGACACCTCAACGGTGACTCCAGCATCCAGGAAGGGGGACAAACAAGATGGGCTGTAGGCACCAAACTCCCTTTATCCAGAGCAGCTCCTCCTTGATCTGTTTTGCATGTTTGCCATTCCCATATGATTTTATTTCAAGGAATGAAATAAAAATGAAGGAATTTTTGTTGAAATATTTATTTCAAGGAATGAAATAAAATTTTGTTTCTTTGTCCACTTCACTATTTAAACTTCTTCATGTAAATAATTATAACCAATTTGAATGATGACACTTTTCTTCATTTTTTAAACTCTATAGTTGCTCTTTATTTTTTAATAGCTCAAAATTACTACTAAGTGGACTGGAACAGAATCTTCTACCCACCTCAAGTTCAAAGCCAGTTGTTTGAAATCATTGCTGAGTGGGATCAGTCACCCCTGTTTTCTCCTCATTCTCAGAAAAATTAATAAATGAAAGACCAGTTTTCTTCAGCAGGCTCTCTTTAGTGTGTCCATATTTATAACAACATAATTATAACCCATGAGAGAGAAATAAAAAATGTTAACTACTATTTTTCCTGAGAAACCAAAAGTCGTTCAATGTTTGTGAATACAATGCTACGGAAATGATCTTTTAAAACTGCATTTATATTTGGCATTGACCTTTGTAGCAGCCATCCCTAGTTTTCTCTCAGTTGCATAAATATCTCCAGCTTTCCACAGTAAATCTGTAAATCCCCTTCATTGTGTGCTGCCCCTGAGCTGCCAATATAATCTTTATAAAAAGATGCCACCTCCTCCTTCTCACTAGTTAACACATCATCACAGAAGAGACAGAAATGAATGTTCTTTTTTCTGCTACAAAATACATGTTCCTGTGAAGGAGACACGGTGGGAAAGAACAAGCCCTGTTTTCCCAGAGTTGGCAGCTGGCAGGAAGGAAAAGAAATTCTCCAATCCTCCAGGCTGTCTTGCCACGGTTCCCGTGTTTCCCAGACCACATACCTCGTCAAAGGCCATTGTGAGGTGAAGGATTACAAGTCTACAGTGTCATGTTGGTTCTCTTTCCTAAATTCAGGGTTTATGATCCAGAATTACTCAATTGCAAAAAAATATGATACTTTGTCACTACATACAAATTCACCAAAACAAACTCAAGCCAGCAGTTCTGGTTTCATTCACTGCAGCCATCCACCCAATCTCCTCAGCCTGGGAAGAGTGGCTTCTCTCCCCTCCGCCCAATTTCCTAACTGATCTGGCTCTTTGCTAAATCCACCACCTCTATACAGAACAGCTTCTAGAAGCCCACTAAGTGTATTAGTCCCCTTTTAGCGGCCCAAGTTCCTTTCGATAAGGCCAAAATAACAACATCTTCTCATTCTGGAGTATTCCTATTTATCTCGTTGTGGAGTACTAATCTTTAGCATATATTACATATAAGATAATCTTTACCTTCTAGCCCATGTCCTCCCTCTTCTGAAAATTTTGAAGGGATATTTACAATTGCATCTCATTTCCCAACCACCACAACAAAAACGCTAATATTTTATCTAGAAGTCATTTTCAATGTTTCTGTGATCTTGGACCACAGGATTAAGACTTCATCCTTTAGCTCTTCAAACTGTATTCCTCAGAGCCCCAGGATTCTGCAGTGGTTGAATAGGGGTGTAGTGTCTTCCATCCCCACCCCCAAAGCAGCCCTGCTTTTGTCTGTGTAATGCACTGGGGTTATGGACCTATGCCCTTAACTATTGGCAAGGCAGCAAGGTAAAACCACTTCCAAACAGAACCCATACTATTAGGTAATCATACGCACACAAAGATGCAGGCTGGGCAAAACAGCTCTTTAGTCGTCCGCTGGGTCCTAAGTCCACCAGAGATGTTTGTCAGAGAACTGAGCCTGGTCTCCTCCCTCACCTTCTCCCCTCATTGACCCCGCTATCTCTTCAAACCCTAGAATTCTACCTCTTCATCCCCTCATCTCTGGCAAAGGGGGATGAGGGGGGAGTGGGGGAGAAGGCACTGTTCTCAGTCCTTCTGTTGGTAGAGGATGAAGAACAAAACAACTCTGCTTCCAGACTCGAAATGTCCACAAGAGAAAACTTGTGCTGCTCGCATCACTCATTTTTGTAGGAAAACTAAAGGCATTATCACACCAACAGAGGCGCTAAGTATTTTCACCTGTAGCAAATACCTTTTTCTGTTATCCCAACATGGTGTTGGCCAGGGTTCCAAGCTGGAGATCGCATATGGAAAAAGGACAGGAAGAGAAGAAAACCATGCCTACCACACTTTGGACAGAGTTCTAGTCTAAAAAAAAGGTAAATGTGAACTTCTTTTCCCTCTGTCAAGGGAGGGCTATTCCTTCAGCCTGAAAACCAGAATGAAGAAGACATTTCAGCAGAATCACAAACTCTCAGCTGCCTTTGATTCAGAGTTGACATATTGGCACAGCATGTAACAAGAATTAGAGCTTTGTTGTTGAAATCCACTAAAATATGGGGCTGTTTCCACTGCAGTATAACCTAGAAAATGCTAACAAATAAAGAAATTGTCTGTTTCCATAACAATAAGCAAAAACTTAAAACTATGTGGCATTGTCTTTGGAACCAGGCGACAGGTGATAAGAAACCTTTCTTGAAGTGCCACTTCTGAGCAGAAACTCAAAAGCCACTGCATGAGTGCAGCCACCATTGCTTTTTTTCCCTCCACCATAAGACCAAGATTGAGGTAGCTCCTTATCCTAGATACCAGAATGAAGAAGACACATGGGGCCAACCACAGAGTTACAACACAGACTGAGGAATGCACCTTTGTTGCTGTAAGCACCCTCCAAAAAAGTTTCAAATGATATGTTTATACACCTTTGATCATATCTGTTCATATCAGAAGGAGGAAGGGAGAAAAAGAGAGGGCAGGAGGAAGAAAATATTTAGAAAAAGAGAGGGCAAGAGGAAGAGAAATTTTAAAGAAAGAGAGATATTCAGTACATTGTCTATCACCAAATAGACTCGAACAAGATGTAGATGGTAGATATAGTAAGAAAAAGGGAGAATTCCAGTGGAAACTGGGCAGGCAGGTCAATTGGATAAGAAGCTGCTGCCCCAGGCCTAATTGATTATGGTTCTCAGGAAGATACCACAGTGAACAAGTGAAAAATCATCACACTTACAAGCCCTTTGTCAACAGTACCCCCAAGCAACCTCTCCCCCTTCTCCCACCCCACCAATAATTAAAGCAGCAACCATAGTATCCATAAGGGATCACTTCATAAAGTATATAAATGTCTAACTACTATGCTGTACACCTGAAATATAAAATAATATTGAATGTCAACTGTAATTTTTTATAAAATAGTCACAAGGCTATATAGTGCAACAGAGAGAATATAGTCAATAATATTCTAATAACTATGTACAGTGTCAGATGGGTAACAGAGTTACTGGGGTTATTACTTCCTGAGGTATATAAATGTCTAATCAGTATGTTGGTTTGTACACCTGAAACTAATAAAAAAAAATGAAGACAACTTGAGTCATTTCCCACAGTGTAAATGCATTGTCAAGCAACAGAGGAACAAGACAAACAAATAAAGAAACAAAACTCATAGACACAGACAATAGTTTAGTGATTACCAGAGGGTAAGAAGGAAGACAGGTGGGAGATGAGGGTAAATGAGTTCAAACATATAGTGATGGAGGGAGAACTGACTCTGGGTGGTGAACACACAATGTGATATATAGATGATGTATTACAGAATTGTACATTTGAAACCTATGTAAGTCTACTAACCATCATCACCCCAATAAATTTTAATGAAAAAAAAACACCTGTCTAACTGCAAAATTCTCAGGAATAGTGACAGTAAAAAGTGCCATAACCCATTATAAAACCAAAATACTTCTTTGTATATGGCTATGATGATAAATGAGAAAGATTTTCTCCCCATCATCAGAACAGGTGGTGGGTAGAGATAGAGTTGGGAAGCGGAGCAAAGCCTGCACAAGGGGAAGACAGTAAGATTATTTGTTTAGCTGAGAGGGGCTGGTATCCTTACGGAACAAGTGGAGATGGACAATCTCAGATAAGAAAAGGCAGAAAAGTCAATCTTGATTCCTCTTTCCTGGTTAGATCCCATGATCAATCAGTTACCAATTTCTACTAATTCTAACGGCACAACATGCACCCCATCTATCTCTAACTTCTCTTCACTTCCCTGATAGTACCAAGGTCAGAGCAATAGCTCTTCCTGAACCACTGCAATATTTTCAAGCTGGCTCCCTGCTCCCCTGCCCTCACCCATCCATTCTACATAAAGCTGATGGATTAATCTTCCTAAAACACTGTTCTAGTAATATCACTTCCCTGCTCCCTAATGCTATGAACTAAAGTTCCAAATCCCCACCCCGGCTTCCAAATTCCTCCCTAATCTGACCCACTGCTCCCTTCACACACTTAGAATCTAACAAAAATAAACGATTCATTCCTTTATATAACCACATTTTTTTTTCATTTCTATACCTTGTTTGAGCTGTTGCTCTCCCTTTATTTCAAATGTCTAAATCTTACAAGTGCTTCAAAACCCAGCCCCTTGGCAGCTCCTCTTGACGCTTTCCATAACCCTTCCAATTATCAGTCATTGCTCCCCATCCTGAACCCACAAATCACATCATCTGAGTATCTTCTAAGACACTTACCACTCCCCCTGGGGTCATTTCTATGCATGTTTTTCCCCCTTATACTTTCCTGCAAGGCAAGGTCTATCTTATTCTTTATACTATGGAAGGAAGGAGGAAGAGGAGCAAGAGAAGGAAAGAAGAACTCGGGCTACTAACCTGACACCTAAACATTCCAAATGCCCTGAGCAGTCCCCTAACTCGGTTCCTGCTCTACTGCCTCTCTAGACTTTCCATGTCTTTTTCCGATATGTGGAGCAATTATGTTCTCTACTTCCTTCTTCTCCCCTAATCAGCTACCTAAAGCAATCCCAGATTCGGTTGCCAGATCCTTGACTCTCCAGGATGGGGCCAGCAGTTTCTTGTTGGCAGAGAGGGGAAGCCAGGAAATAGGGCAGAAACACTTAGAAAAAGTCAGGCTAGGCTGGGGAAGGGATGGGGGAGTCTCACAGTAGATAAAGTGACTTGCCTCATTGTGTTGTGCCATAACCACGCAGTAAAGGCATAAAACCAATTTACATGGCCTCTGCACTACAATGTCAAGTGCAAAACAAGCAGGTGTCCCAACACTTTCCAGGGACAGAAGCATAGGGCTCTGAAATGAAGAGTCATCCCGTAGCCCTACAGGCATATTGTCCAAGGAGCATCCATAGGGAATGATAACAGTTTGCTATGTTCCAGCCCTCTCCCAAGTGCTGCACGATTTATTGAATTTAATCCTCAAAATAGCTGCCATTTTATAGGTGAAGAAGTTGAGGCTCTATTCTATGGCCCTCTCACAAAGGAGTTGCCACATTTCATTCCTGCAGTTTTGATGTGATTATATATATATCTCAGATGACAGAAGGGCCCCCTGCCTCTCCCCTCCACAACCCCCCATGGTTTCCCTGGGATGGTCCTCCTGGGAGGGGTTCTGTTTTAGCACAGCCCATCATGTGCAGTGTTTTATTCCATCACCTGTTTTGCTCTGCCAACTGCCACTTCCAAAACCGCAGCATTGATTGTAAAGCTCCTGTGTGACTTAATACATTTGATTAGATCTGAGTGTGAGGACAGTAGATGATGTCTTCCATCTGCTGTCATCTTTTCTTCTGGACCTGCCATCATCCTGATAACAGTGGTGGTAACTTCGGCCAGCGAGTACATTCTAGTCATCGGTGTTAGATTTTGGCAGCCTGTCATCCCACCACCAAAGTCTGATCTCACACTGATCACACTATTGTCCCTGAAGAAGTCTTCACTGCCTCCCATATCAGACCCTCTCCACTCATCCTGCATCCAGTTGCCAAATGTGTCTCGCTTAACAACTTTAGTGACTCCCATTGTCTCAATAATTATGGAAAAAGAAAGTTCTCATCTCATGTTTACCGCCCTTTCTGTTCTACTACAAACAACTTTCCAGCCTCATCTCCAGCCTGTCCTGTCACGTGCCCAGGACTCCAGCTGAACCAACCCATGGTCCTCTCCTCCATACTCAACACACACTGGGGGTGTTCTCCCTCTCTATTTCCATCTGTTGAAATTCCAGGACCACCTCACGACTCTGCTAAAATGCTGGATCTCATCAGAATTTTCTTCAGGAGCTCTCTCCTGACTTGCCATCCTGGAAAGGATTTTTCGATCGCTCTGACTCCATGTGGTTTTGTCGCTTTCATTGCCCTCACAGCATTCTTTCCTCCAGCATAGTTGCCCGTGTTCTCTTCTAACTTCCTCTATCAAAAACAGTCGACTTTCCTGTGTGTTCTCCCCACTCCCACCAGTCCACCACCACCACAGCAGCTAACAGGCCCTCTCAACACAATGCTCAAAATCTGTGTAGTGAATTACATTCTGAATTGTGGGATTGGGTGAATTTACTGACAGAGTCGTTGGAATCACTTCTTTATCCTGGGGTTTCATCCTGAGGTTTGTCGCTTTCCTTTTTCTCATTGCTCATCAAGCAGAGCCTGTCCATTCTAATCTGGACATTTTATAACAATCCACACATTTTATAACGATCACTTTACAAGTGATTTGAATATTCTGGGAATTCCCAGACTAAATTATATTCATGTTGTGAAGACAACATATAAAGGATACTGAGAAATGGTTTCCCCAACCCCCACCCCACTGTATCCCTTTCCAGTCTGGAAGGCCTAAGCAAAGTACCAGCTTAGCATGAGTCTCTTTTTATTCCAAAGTTTATCCTATAGATTTCACACTTTTCCTGGGTTGAAAACATGACTAATTCCTTTTTGATCAAAAGGCCTCTGCTTGACTCTAGACACCAAGGGTAGAGAAATACATTTTTTAAAGATAAGCAAAGGACATTAAGACCTCTTCTGCTTGCCTGCCTCACTTCACTGGGATAACCTCGCAAATCAAATCGAATACAGGGTCTGCTTTGGGGGAAACTCAGATAAAGACAGCTAGACAGAGAGTATAAAGTAACAGGGCTGACAAGCCCCAGCAATGAGTTCACTATGGAAAAGATCAGAAATGGCTACCTACAAAATAACTTCTAAAGGTTTATGTACCTCTGCTTTTAAAGCTCTGAATACGTTCCAGCACTTGGCTGTGCTGCAGGAAACTAAGGAAGGGACTTTTGCTTATGTATGAATCGGAGCCTAATAGCTGAACCAGAATTACTGCAGTAACTCAAGGGCTGCACCGTCTGACTACAGTCACAAGAACCAAAATGGGAGCCTCTCAGAAGCAGAAGGCTCCCTTGATCCAGTTACCTCAGCAAATACCCTGTTGGGGGCAAAATCTTAGAGGATGTGGGTTATTAAGGTAAAACTTTAATAAAAGAGACATTTCCCAGAATTTGTTTCTCCTAACCCACCACTTTCCTTGCTCTGAAGCAAGTTTCTTTAAAACGCTAGAGTGGTAAGAAAATTTATGCACAACAAGGCTGAGTGTAATTTAGTCTATGAGTTGACAGAAATGCTTAAAATAATGGAACTAGAACACGGTTATGGGATGAAAAATGTGTCTTCTGCTGTGAACATATATTGAGTCCAGCTGCTTCTTTATTCTTTCGTACCTTGTTCCAGCAGTGCAGGCACCCACAGAGAATCTTGTACTAACACAACATTGTTCTAAGGTGATTTACCACGGCATTAATATTTTAGCTCACTTGTGGCAGCTTTCACATTAAGCCAAAATGGGTGTGCAACTGATAGAGTGTGTTGTTGTTCACCTTTCTTCAGATAATTATTCACCTTGAGAATGGTCAGCTCTGCTTTCCTGCTAGGTTCAGTCATGTCTAGCCCTTTGATCTGTTTTTTCCATTGATGTTTCCTTTTTTATGACACTTGTTAATTGAATTTAGATCAGTGCCCACAGTATCTGTGAAGAAAGGAACTCGGGGAATACTTAAGAATACAATCATAGTTTTCTCCCCACGTGGCATTCACTATGGTATTATGAATGACTTAATTCTCACGAAGTCATTAGCTTATAAGGCCTGGGCCTGGGTTCAGGGTCCCAGAAGTGCAGCAAGACTTGGTGTCTTGCTTACCCAGAATGGCTAAAAACAATGTCATGAAGAAGACAAAGTAAAAATTGTGATCAAGAAGAAAAATAGAAACCAGACATAGAGAATCTGTGTCCTAGGTTTTAGGAGAGATACAGCTCTGAACATGTAACTCAGTCAGGAGTCAACAGCTGAGGATGTCAGGAACAGGACAGGAAGCAGAGTGTTAGCCAGGTCAGGGGAGGGATTTGGGACTAAGGCCACAAACAACGACCAAGTGACGGGGTGCATTTTGAGGTGGGCTAGTTTCATGGCTATGGTGGCAATGACTTCACAAATTATATGCCAACTATTTCTGGTCTCTCCATTCCTGGAAATATATTGAATTGAACTTTCTGGCTCCCTTATGGTTGGGTAAAACTCTTTGACTGATTTTGAGCCAGGAGTTTTAAGCAAAGGCCATCTGTTTCCCTTCTAGGTCAGAGCATTTAATTGCTATTACAACTCACCACAACTCTCTTTTCCCTCTGGAAAGGGGACTGGCAACATTCAAGATGGGACTACAATATCAGCCTGGGTCCTCAAGTAAGAAAATGTGGGGCAAAGCACCCAGCTGCCCTGCAACGGATGTGTGAGATGAACAAGGAATAAACCTTTGTTGTTTTAAATCAGTGAGATTATGAAATTGTTTGTTAACACACGATAATCTAATCTAATCTGTCTAATACAGTGGCAAATTCTGCTAGAGATGAGTTTGCTGAACATTGCTCACATTTATACAAGAAGTGTCATGATGTAGTGAAAAGAACATTGGACTAGGATGACGGGATGGGTGAATGGATGAATGGGTAGATACAAAGATGTACAAAATGTAGATACCAACGGTTGGAGCGTATAACTAGGATTTAGGAATCCTGGTTTTACCCTTACTTCCTAGTAACTGTGTAGTCTTGAATATAAGTTCATTTAACCTTTCTAATTAAAAATAAGTGTCTTCATCTGCGTAACAGAAATAAAACTATCTACCCCACCTTCCCAACAGACTGTTGAAAATTGTGGACAGACTCCGGGTGGCCCACTATGATCCCTTCTCCCTGGTGTCTAGGCCACTGTTTAATCCCCTCCCTTTGAGTGTGAGCAAGACCTATTGCTATTACAACAAATAGAACATGGTGAAAGTCACAGGAGGTCACTCTGTGACTATATTAGTAAGATACCATTGGACAACTAGACTCCCTCTAGAAACTCTCTTTGTCAGCTTGATGAAGTCAGTGGGCAAGTTGGGAAATCCCATGTGCCAAGAACTATGGGCGGCCTCCAGAAGCAGAGTTCAGTAGCTTGAGGGCCCAGCAAAAAACCTGGGCTTTCAGTCCTACAACCACAGGAATTTAATTCTGCTAATAACCTGAGTGAGCTTGAAAGCAGATTTTTTCCCAGTCGATCCTCCAGATGGGAATGCAGCCTCGCTGACACCTTAATTTCAGCCTGTGAGATCCTAAACTGAGGTACCAGCTAAATAGTGTCCAGACTTCTGACCCATAGAAACTATGGGAGAATAAATATGTGCTGTTAAGTTTGTAGTAATTTGTTATGCAGCAATAGAAAATGAATAGAATAATAAAATGAGTTAAGATATGTCAAACCGTTTAATAAACTGAAAAGTGCTAAATACATGTTAGGTATTAGCCTCAAAGTATACCAAAACTTCCTGAAGACTTTACAAAGTCAAAAAGTTATTCATGTGCTTTGGGGATTCCACAAGTCATTTTAAAACCAAGTCTTCACATAGACTTCTTTAATTTTCCTTAAAATTATAGCATCTACTCTTTTATTCTGACCTTGAAGAACTGACAGCTGTGTCACTGATTGCTTTTGGTCTATGGTATGTATAACTTCTATATTGCTGTCAATAAAGACAAAATCTGGGGTTTCACTGCTCCTCCTTAGAGAACTATGAAAAGCCCAGGCTGTTTTAAGTATGGATCCAATTTAACAGGTATGCTTCAGCCCACATTTCAATGGAAGTGCCATTTTAATCAGTTTTACTATTATCCTACATGTTGCTATGCCTATTGAGAGCATCAGTGAGTGCTTGCACTTTGTGTCTCAGTTTTTCATCGAGAGACTTTAAAATGGAGGTTGGGGGGATATTGTCCATGTCACTATGCCAAATAACATCTCAATTGCAGTATAAATGACATGGTCTCAATTTCTGTTACCAGTAATAACATTCCTTGCCTTCTGTGGAAAATCTCCTTCCAAGGACCTCTGACCTATATGTAATCAGCTTTGTGGCTCTGGGATAGGACAACATAGAGGTTTTCCCTGAATCTCTCCAATCTGCAATGTGATGATTATAATAATGCCAGGAATGAGTACCTTCTGGGAGCCAGGATCTTTGCAGACAGCTTATCTAATTCTCCAAACAACCCTGCAAAGTAAGTATATCATTTCCATTTTACAGATCTGGAAACTCGGGCTTATGGAGAATAATTTCCTTATCAGAAGTCATACATTTATAAGTCACTCAACCGGGATTTTAAATCAGGTAAGTCAGGTTACACTGTCTTCCTCTCCATCCCACTAACCCTTCTAACACTGAAAATTGAGAACACATCAAAGCACCCATTTAAGAACAGTTCCCAATCTTCTTCCATTCATTAACATTCTTTTAATGTCCCAGCTCTTTTTAGGTGGTATCTGTATAATCATCAGTTCAGAAATAGAGTATTGCCCAACTCTACAAAGGGAAAGGGTAAGGATGTTTTGTTAGGATTATACTTGGCTGTGGGTGGTAAAAAATGCAAAATTACATTTGTTTAAACAAGGTATGAGTTTATTTCCCTTTCACCTAGATACTGTACGGATTTAAAAATGATTAAATCCAGGAACTAGTCCTCAGGAAATTTACAAACTAAAGGAAAATATAAATAACTACTGATAATGTGAAATAGAATGAACACCGTGCCATAATAAAAGAAGGAGAAAAGGGCTGGGGAGCACAGAAAAAGTTACTGTGTTTCCCCTAAAATAAGACCTAGCCCAACCATCAGGTCTAGTGCATCTTTTGGAGCAAAAATTAATATAAGACCCGGTATTGTGTTGTATTGTATTGTATTGTATTGTATTGTATTGTATTGTATTGTATTGTATTGTATTGTATTGCCGCGGTCTTACATTATGGTAAAATAAGACCCAATCTTATATTAGACCCGGTCTTACATTATAGTAAAATAAGACTGGGTCTTACATTAATTTTTGCTCCAAAATATGCATTAGGGCTAATGGTCTGGCTAGGTCTTATTTTGGGGGAAACATGGTAGTTCTAATTGGAAGAAATCAAGAAGACTCCTTTGAGAAAGTGACACTGAATTAAACTTTGAAAGTGAGAAAAAATTTCAGTAGACAACAAAGGAGTTAGGTAGATATGTGAGATGCAAGGGGAGAAAAGAACATTCCATACTAAATAAATAACACAAACAAGAGAAAAGAGTCATAAAAGTGCTAGTCCATTTCCCATTTATAGAGAGGGGTATGGGTCTGGAAGAGGCTCCCCTTTTTTGTTCTCCCAGTATCCATTCTTCCTTTCTTCCATAGGAACAGTCTTTAGCTAAGTACATGGCCACTCAAAGACTACATTAACAGACTCCCATATAGCTAGTGGACCGCAGGATTAAATTCTGATTAAGGGGATGTGTGCAGATGTATCATGAGGCATATACTGAGACTCCTCCTTAAGAAACCAGCTAGCACAACCCTTGGCCTCCTCTACTTCTTCCTTGCTTCTTGTTAGAATGTGGATGTAGTGGCTGATGCTTGAGAAGCTATCTTGGAACTTGAGATGACTTTGGGCATCGAGGTTCCAATTTCCTATAATTTCCATAGGACCTTGCCACAGGTCTAGATTGGTTTTTCTGTTGAGAATGGGGTCAGTGAGGAGAATACTATGTCTATCCCTTGAGATCAAAGATGAGAATGTGCTCCACTGAAGACACAACTCTTACAGCAATGTTAATGAGACACAGGCTACCAAACAGATATTAATGTTAGATTAGCCCACATTATTAGCTATGTTTTTTGAATATTCGAAGGGGATGGATACCTACTCACAGTAACACTTGTTTAAATCCTCCTCCTCATACCCACTTCTTTCCCCATATCTCTGCTATATTTCAATCTCCAAATTTCCTCCAAAAAGCCCCTCTAACAACTTTAGTCCTCATGCCATTTCTCCTTCTTTGCCTCTGAAGGCCCCAGGCATGCAAGCACTATGATGGGACACATGCCACCAAATGGGGACTGAGCTCTATACGGGAAGTTTTCCATTTTGTGAGGAACCCAGACTAACAAGAAACACATCTTGTTCCACAAAATATTTTCATACTTCTGTAGAATTCAGTAAGAGGTATTGTTTTCAATCTTAGTCTTTGATTCTAACCTCTAAATGTGTCTCCAGTTTGATTAATAGGCAATCAAAGAACTTCCAAAGAAACAATAGAAAATATGCACATCAGACAAAATTGCTTGTCTCTCCAAGAGCCAGTCTCCTATTTTCCTAATTAATAATGCTTATTTTGTTCAGATTTGAGGAAGCAATGTGCGCTAGGAAGTTTAGACCCTACCCCAGCCCTGGAACATTAAACATAATTAGCTGAGCCAATCATGCTAATCCCATTTTATCTACCAGTAATTGGTATGTGAGTGGGCATATGACCCACTTCTAGTCAAATATGTCTGAGGGAAACTTATCAGGGACTTCTCAGAATGATTCTTCTCCATGGTAAAGAAGGAGGAGGAGGAAGAGGAAGAAGAAGAAGAAGTAGGAGGAGGAGGAGAGGAGGAGGAAGAAGAGGAGGAGGAGAAGGAAGAGGAGGCAGAGAAGGAAGAGGAGAAGGAGGAGGAGAGAAGGAGGAAGGAAAAGAAGAGGAAGGAGAACAGAAAGAATACAAAGCAGCAGCAGCATAAGGGAAGCACTCTCCTTCCTGTGTGACTTCAGTTGTGTGAGGACATGATGATGACAGCTCTGGCAGCCATTTTGTGACCATTAAATGAAAATCAAAAGAATCACAGAGAACCTGACCCAGAACTCAGACATCGACTGTGCTGCCAAATTAATAAACTTCAGAACTATTTACTTCCAGATTTGTGTTATGTAAACAATAAACTCTTACTTTTAGGTTCTATTAAATATTCCATTTCTTAGAGCAAATAGCATCCTGATAAAATATTCATGAATGGCATCCATTTGATTCCTTTTCACTCAATATTTCATGTTTATTGAAGTTATTATAAACAAAAATTATTTAATATTATTATAAATAGAATATTCACTTTTATTTAGGTATAATTATACATTAGACATAATTCATAGTCTCTATTAATAACATTTGATAGAGTTCATGGACATATGAAGCTAAATCTCTATGAAGGTCATTACAGCCAGGTCATTTTATAATGTTTAAAGAAATTCTTCATCATCTCATTCTTAATTCCTTATCTGACTGAGTCCATTAGCTATTCAGCCAAAGGGGTTGACAGTCGCGTGGTATTCCTGCTGTGTATGAGCCACACTTTTTGTGCTTGACTTGAGAGTACGCATATAGATGGCACAAAGCCTCTCCACAGAATGAAAGGCCAAGTGGTCAAACTGGAAGATCTGCACAGAGGACGAAGTGTTCATAAGAGCCTGTTTGAAATGCGTTACAACTTTTATCTTGGCAAGCTTAAAAGTGAGAAACTAATGACAATAAGTCTGAACTGCCTTTCCCAGCTAATGCAGATTTTATCTGAGTGCCCTAGGACTGCTTATGTTTATATGCAGCCTTCTACACATTCATTTTTCATTACCATTGGATCTGGACTATCATGTACCCAGCTGTGTAATGTACCTGCCTTAATGTGCAATACATTTATTTTAAAATATCATTTGTAGATTATTTCTCTCAAGCCTGCAAAGGACATAATGAGATAATGTGGTGGAAAGTACTTTGTAAGCTATGAAGTACCGTAAAAATGTTGCTATTTTTATTACTACTCTGGATTTGTTTAAATTTTAAATTGTTAAAGTGAACGAAACTTCATGAAAACCCTCTCATGGTCCCAGATAGGCTCATACTAAGACACTGGGACAGATCCTTGGAGGTAGACCTGTGCAGATGTATCATGAGGAAGCTACTGAGAATCATCCTTAAGAAACCAGCTAGCACTGCCCTCCTCTACTTCTTCCCTTTCTACCATTTTTATAGACTAAAATTCTGTCCAAGAAACAGAAACAGTTCAGGAATACTACCTTCCTCTGTTTCTTAAAACAATAAATATGTAGCAGTACTTCCAACTCTGGACAATTAAAGCAAGATAAACCCTTAGATCACCTGTTAAGTGAATGCAACACCTGATCCCTAAGTTCTGACTTCACTATTCCCTATGTCAAGCACGGGATAGCTCTAGTATCAGTTCAGTAGGTGTTCAATAAAAATGTGTTGAAATGAGCTGAATTCATGAAAGAGTATACAACTCTTTCTACTCAAAGTCTGGTCCATGGACTGTCTACATTGGCATCATGGGGAGCTCATTAGAAATGCAGACTGTCATGCCCCTCTTCAGACTTATCAAATCAGAATCTGTATTTTCGCTAGACACCAACCCATGTTTGTTTTCACCTTAAAGCATGAGAATTCTGCTGTAATCTACATTGTCTGTGCTGTGTTCGTGTCCCTTGCGTCCCCAGAGGTGACTTGAGACAGTTCCTATGCACACCTTACTGTGCAGCTCTCCCTGATGACAGTCTCTGACCCAGGCAATTTGCTGCTAGGCTGGGTGCCAGGTGAGCCAGAAGTGCTGGGAACTTAATGCCTTCCTGGAGACAGTGAATTGGTATATGAGCATCAGAGTTTCCCTGGCTTTCAATAGGGAAATTCTGAGGCATATTCCACAGTCTTTCAGAGGGTCTCCAGGGATACTGAGATCCAGTTGCCCACAGTGATAACCCATGCTGGCTGTCCTATCTTCCTCTGGCTCACTTCCACATACCCTCAGCACTGCTTCCTAGACTCATGTCCCAAATAAACTGCTTTCACTCTAATCCTTGGTTCTGGGTCTCCTTTCAGAAGAACTCAAAGTAAGACAAGTTTCCTTCCACTTTGATAGTCTATACTTCTTATTCTAGCCCCTTGTATTAGTCAGCTCAGCCTGCCAGAACAAAATACCATAAACTAGGTGGCTTAAATGGCAGACGTTTATTTTCTCACAGCTTTTGACACTGGAATTGTGAGATCAGGGTTCCAGCCTGGTAAGTTTCTGGTGACAGTTCTCTTCTTGCTTGCAGACAGCTGCCTTCTCACTTAGTTAAATAAATGCCCA
Source organism: Rhinolophus hipposideros (assembly GCF_964194185.1). NCBI lineage: Eukaryota > Metazoa > Chordata > Mammalia > Chiroptera > Rhinolophidae > Rhinolophus > Rhinolophus hipposideros. The sequence goes on from NC_138047.1 coordinate 54,604,355, forward strand.
ATAGGTCAACGAGATCATGAAGATAAGAGCAAAGAGGGAATGTGGCCACCTGGCTTCTAATTCTGGTTCTACCACTAAACTCCCCGGACCTCTGTTTGCTCAACTGAAGTATTAGGATGTTAGATAAGGTGATCACTAAGGTACCATAAGGTGGAGTCCAGAGCAGAACCGGAACCAGGGTCTCTGGACTCCAAGTTCAGGGTCCCTTCCAATACAGCAAACTGCTTCTTCTAACAATGTTGTTAGGAGCTCCAAGAACAACAACGAAACCCAACAAGTTACAACATCAAACTGAAAAATGTAACTCACTCTTTATTTAGCTCCTCAAATCTAAATCACTTTGATTACCACCAATTCATGACAATTCACACTAATGAAAGAGAGCATTGGCATAAATAATTTAGAAACTCAGTAATAATCAGCCCAGCTGTAAGACACTCCTGCCAAGTGAAGCATCCCGGGAGGCCACCTGGCTGGGTAGGTGGCAGGCAGGACTCTCAGAGCATACAAATGATCTGCAGTAGAGATGGCCCATCACCAGCCTCACAGTCAGGTTTAGAACAGCATAGTCATTTTCAGGCCCGTTCGTGGTGAGGATTGAGGAGACCTTTAGTACATGTGGCCAACAGGGCAACCATGGGTTTTCAAAAGCTGATGTAACACAGAAGTCTGGGCAAGAATTCTGCCTGTTTCTTAAATCGCATCACTTCTTTGTTCCAGGAGCTTTGTCTACCACCCCCATTCCACACAGCCTCTCCTGGCCTTGGGATATTGTTGCAGTAACCTGATAGAGCACAGTGAGAAAGGAGCCAACAATCCTGTGAAACTACAGCTAGCCACTGGGCAATTAACTCACCTCAGTATTCTCAAAGAAATGGATGTGGTGTTGCAGAATCACCTGTTGAGCAGCTCCAAGCAACACATACTCTCCCCCTTTGATCCTCTCCCATTTCCCCTTGCAAAAAGCATGATATATGAGCCAAGCCTCCCACTGGATCTGACTCAGTTCACTCCCATCTTGGAGCCATACATCTCTGTTCCGGGCTCTCTCACAGCTTGGAGTTCAATCAAGTCTATTTCTACCTTCCCTGACCGGAGCGGCTTTTATGCCACCAGTCCTGAAAACATCCGCAACTGTGTGGTATCACACTACAGACATATCCATGTATGTGACATGAGCCACAGAAATGGAATTGCATTTGTTTAGGTAAAACACTGGGTATTTGTGCGACCTTGAGTCTGTACCCCGACATTTGTGAATGCTTGGGGAGAGGGACTGAAAAGGAACTAGAGCATCCCAGCCAAGACAGGGTCATTAATGCCCAATGTGTGGTGATTTGAGACCAACAAATCCAGACTTCAGGAAATGCCCTCTTGCTTGACTACTATGTAATGATTTGTTGGAACCATACAACAAGATCCCATCTGTATCTGATACCTCTTATGACCCAGTTCACATCCTCTCAGCCTACCTTTTTACTCATCATTACTGACACAATCAACTGTGATCTCACATTATGTCAACTGCCCCAAATGTACTGTCCACTTTTTGGCCCCAGGCTTCTCTGTCAAACCATGTAAGATTCCTGCAGACCAGCCATTCTGATCACACAGAGGGCTGGAGGTTGAAAAGAAGTGAACACCAGGGAGCAACCCTTGTCCAATGAGAAACAAGAAGCAGTAGATAAATTCCCTCCTCATCTGTCCCTCAGGCAGACAATTATGAGGTACATTTTACACAGTTCCTCAAAAGGTCACTGGAAGGACTGAGGCCCAGTGTGCCTAGAAATCACAATTCACTCTTGGGTTGGCTTTGTCCCCTTCCCTCTTTCATGCTTCCCAATAAAAATATCCTGAATGCAAGACCTTGTCTCAGGCACTGCTTTTGGGAAGAACCTAGGCCAAGATAGCTACCAAAGGATGCCCTAAAATTCAGACTTTCAAGATGGGATTCTACCTCTGAATCTCTTGTAGTCAGACAGAGATAAAGAGCACGCAGGTGTTGGTAAGTCAGGAGCTAATGACTCCTAGCATGCAGTAGCATCACAACCACCAGGGGTGTTCCTGTGTGGATTGAGGGAAGGAGAAAAAGAAAATGAAGTATTGGAGTATGTACTAACAGTATATTTGAATGGTATGGGGCCTATGATAATTAGAATGATTGCGAAGCTGTCTGGTTTTACTTAATAGATTTGGAAACCTTGACAAAAGAAAATGACAGGCTCAGGTTAGCTAACTAGCAATTAAAGCACACTGTGAAAGTCATAAAGTCTCTCTTGCAGAGTTTAAAGAGATCCTTAAATCTTACAGTCCGTGCTGAAAATCAGTGATAGGATTTAACTGTAAGAGGTAGTAGAACTACAAAGAAAATTGAATTCTCAGCCTCAATAGGTCTCCTATGCCAAAGTCAGGGTCCTGATGTGAAAAGAGTGAAATCTTGAGATACAGAAGAAACTCAGCATGGAGACATGGCAGGAGGTGGGGCAGAAGGACCTGTGGGAACTTCTCTGTTCCTAAGGACACATGAGGCAGCCTCACGACACTCAGAACTAGCTTGGGAACATCATGACTTTGGCTATAAAGCCAGGGGAGGCTCCCATCACTGTAGTTTGATTTACATTTTGTAAGTATATCATTATCTTCATCATATCCCTCCAAAAATTATCCTTATGCTTTATTATATGCATATATTCAATCTATGTATTTTAATTTTTAAGGAATTTTTTTTAAAAAGGGAGAAAAGAACTGGCAAAGGAGTTAGCTTCAGAGATTAGAAAAAGCAAAGGTTTTAAAACCATACAGATGAGAGTTCAAGTATCAGCTATGCTGCTTGCTGTTCGCCTTGAGTATATCAGTTTCCTCATCTGTAAAATGAAGATGAGCTGGTTGTGAGGTCAAACAGCATCAAGTATGTAAAGCTCCCAGCTCACAGGAAGCATTCAATACATGTTTTCCGTATTAGTTTTTTTTTTACTATATAAACAATTGAGCCATGTCTTTCAACACAGAATGAGCACTGGCAAGTATTAATATTGTATGTTGGTATAAACCAGGAAAATAATTCAATTTACTGGTCTAGATTAAAATTTCCTTATTTTGAGGATAAAATAAGCCAATTTCTTATAGTAATAATATAGCAATTCTAACCTTGTTAACTTACATATACTAATATATGAATCAGTTAAATTCATTTTTTAATAACAAAGCTAGCACAGAGAAATTATATTAGAAACCTGTGATTAAAGGTTTGGCTTCATTTTTATGGCATTAAACTGCTGAAATGTTTGGACTGTTAACAATTTTTAATAATTGCTATCAAGGTTGCAAAGCTCCAAAATTGGCAGGAGTGCTATTTTTCTCTTGAATTTTAGTTCCATGGCATAATGTGAAGCAGAGATTTGGCTACTGTCCAGGAAATCTGATTTTATAGACAGCTAAATAGGCCAAAACATCCCCTTCTGTAGCTAAATCTATGGCCACTCTATCCTGACTTTCTCTGTGCAATATTCATGCCCAGGAACATAGCTGAGAAGAAGGCTCAAAGTAGCCAGATGAGACAGTGAGAAATGGTCACATAATTTCGTTCAGAAGACGGAGATCTTTCACAAGACAGAGATCTATGGGTGATTGAGTCAGTATTCTCTAGTTTAGACGTTCCCTTCAGAGAAGCCGTTTGTAGAGCATTTCCATAGCGGCAATCCCTACTGAGAAAAGTCCTTCCAGAGGACTTTCCAACTGCCAAATCTTGTCACCTATGTGAAAGAGTTTAGGGTATGTAAAAACCATCTTAAGTAAATATTTTCCCCATCTAAGATAGTCCAAAGCACAAGATATTAAAAAGGAATACTGGAAGGAGATCCAAGATGGTAGAGTAGATAAAGGCAGTGCTTGCGTCATCCCATAAACACATCAAAATTACAACAAAATTATAGAACAATCAGCCTGGAGAATTATCTGAAGTCTAGCTGAACAGAAGTTTTATAACAAGAATATAAAGAAGAAACCATGTCGAGACTGGTAGGAGGGGCAGAGACGCGAAACCAACTAGTCCCACATCCATGTGTAACAGCTTAAAATCAAAAGAGCTGTCTCAGCCACAGAGGTTCCCCATGAAGGAGCAACGAATCCCAGCTCCCCACACCAACCTCACCAGCCCGGAGTACTGGTGCCAGGAAGAGGAGCCCCCACAACTTCTGGCTGTGAAAAACAGTGGGGATTCTGACTGACTGGGTGGGACCAAAGGCTTCGGAAAAACCAGACATTTTCTTAAAGGCCTGCGCACAGATTCACTTGTTCCCAGGCACTCACCTTGGGCTCCAACGGAGGGATGGTGACTCAGGAGCTATCAGAGATATATTGGGGCAGACTGAGGTGTGTGGCTTTGGGGGAAGGACTGGAGGTCGGCATTTTCCTTGTGTGAGTTGTTCCTCTTGTGGAGCCGGCAGGCGGGTGCCATCTTTCCTGTGTCGAGCCCACCCCTACAGGCCAAATCTGAATCTGACTGGCTCTGCTGCTCCATCCCTGCTGACTCACTGAGACCCAGGTTTATCCAACTTTAGCACCACAGGAGGCTTAATCAGCAGCTGAAACTTACAGGAGCCAGCAGGCGGCAACAAGCCTCAGAGAGTCCTGGATTTTTGTAGAGCTACCCTAGACCCTGTACTGGTGGCAGCCATCCTAATTTCACAGCATGGTCTCTCCCATATGCTTCCAGGTATAGCACAGGAAGCGATCAACTGTGGATCACTTTGTATCTCCTACCAGGTACTCCCTGGCCAGTCACAGGCGGTGGCTGATCTGGGCCTACACCAGAGCCCCATCCAAGAGGCCCTAAAACTAACATACCTGGAGGTCGACTTCAGATCACAGCAGAGCACCACCCAATTAGCCCATAAGCGGCATACACAAAGGCCACTATCAGTAAGCACTAGAGCCTGCTGGGGCAAATCCCACTCCAAGCAGCAGCCCATAAGCCAGTCAACCTGAGGGTCAGTCCCATCCACTGATGTGCCAATAGCAGTCAAGACTCAACTATAACAGGAGGGCACACACAAGCCACACAAGGGACACTCTTGGAGCACCCAACATAGGTGACCAGGGAGACTGCCACTTGGCCCCACAGCACATACTACAGAAGCCCACCCAGCCAAGACTGAGATATATAGATCTACCTAATACATAGAAACAAACATAAAGAGGAAGCCAAAATGAGGAAACAAAGAAATATGTCCCAAGGAAGAGAACAGGAGAAAACTCCAGAAAAAGAACTCAACGAAATGGAGGCAAGTAACCTACCAGATACAGAGTTCAAATCAGTGGATAAAAGGATGCTCAAGGAACTTAGTGAGAACTTCAAAAAAGAGATTGCAAGCATAAAAAAGGACATACAAGGCATAAAAAGAGAACCAATCTAAAGTGAAAAATACAATAACTGAAATGAAAAATGCACTAGAAGGAATCACCAGCAGACTAGATGAAGCAGAGGATGGACTCAGTGATTTGATAGAGAAGGTAGTAGAAAACACCCAATTGGAACAGCAAAAAGAAAAAAGAATCCAAAAAACTAAAATAAAAAAGGATAGTTTAAGAGCACTCTGAGACAATCTCAAGCATCATAGGGGTACCAGAAGGAGAAGAGAAAAATCAAGGAATTGAGAGCCTATTTGAAGAAATAATGACTGAAAACTTTCCTAACCTGGTGAAGGAAATAGACATGTAAGTCCAGGAAGCACAGAGATTCCCAGACAATATGAACCCAAAGAGTCCCACACCAAGACACATCATAATTAAAATGCCAGAGATTATAGACAAAGAGAGAATCTGAAAAGCAGCAAGAAAAAAACTCCTAGTTACTTACAAGGGAGCTCCCATAAGATGGTCAGCTGATTTCTCAACAGGAACTTTGCAGGCAAGAAGGGATTGGCACAAAAAAATTAAAAGTGATGAAAAGCAAGGACCTACAATCAAGACTACTCTACCCAGCAAGGCTATCATTTAAAATTAAAAGATAGATAAAGAGCTTCCAAGACAAGAAAAAGCCAAAAAAGTTCATCATCACCAAACCTGTATTACAAGGAATGGTAGAGGGACATCTTTAAGACAGTAAAAGAACAAAAAATGATCAAAAATATAAATAGTGAAATGGCAATAACTACATATCTATCAATAATTGCTTTCAGTGTAAGTGGATTAAATGCTCCAATCAAAAACACAGGGTGGCTGAATAGATAAGAAAACAATGCTACCTACGTATGCTGCCTACAAGAGACTCACTTCAGATTGAAAGACACACAGACTGAAAGTAAAAAGATGGAAAGATTTATTTCATGAAAATGCAAACAAACAAACAAACAAACAAAAAGCTGGGGTAGCAATACTTACACCACACAAAACAAATTTTAAAACAAAGGCTATAACAAGAGACAAAGAAGAATGCAGTAATCCGACCCACTTCTGAGTATTTATCCAAAGAAACCCAAAACGCTCCATATGTTCATTGCAGCATTGTTTACAATGGCCAAGATTTGAAGGCCTGGGTGTCTGTCAATAGAAGAATGGGTAAAGAGGCGGTGGTACATATATACAGTGGAATATAGCTCTGCCAGGGAAGGGAATGGGTTCTTGCCATCTACGATGGCGTGGATGGACCTGGAGGGTATTATGCTGAGTGGAGTATGTGACACAGTGAAAGATAGATGCAGTGTGATGTTGCTTATATGTGGAATCTAAAGAACAAAATAAACAAACAAAACAGACTCACAGATCCAGAGAACATTTTGATGGTTGCCAGATGGGAGGGGTTTTGGGGTGGTAGGTGAAAAAGGGGAAGGGATTAAGACGTACAAATTGGTTGTTACACAGTAATCATGGGGATGTAGGATATAGCCTAAGGATTATAGACAATAATATTGTAATAACTATGTATGGTGTCAGATGGGTAGTACATTTACCAGAGTGATAAATGGGAAGGGATGTTAAGTGGCAGGGTGAGAAAGGCAAAGGGATTAAGAAGTACAAATTAATAGTTACAATATAATCCTGGGATGTAAAATATAGCATATAGAATATAGTCAATAATATGGTAATAACTATGTATAGTGCCAGGTGGGTACTTGACTAGTCAGGGGGATCACTTCTTAAATTATGTAAATGTCTAACCATATGCTGTACATCTGAAGTTAACATAAAATGATAATTGAATGTCAACTGTAACTGAAAATTAAAAAGGGGAGGAAGGTGAAGGGCAATAAGTGGTCCAAATTTCCAGGAATAAAACAAATAAGTCATGGGGATGTAATGTACAGCATAGAGAATATAGCCAATAATATAATGATAGCATGGTACAATGTCAGATGGTTGTTGGACTTATGGTGATCTCTTCTTTAGGTATATAAATGTTGAATAACTATTGTGTATATCTGAAACTAATATATAATATTTATGCTAACTATAGTTTTAATAAAAATCTTAAAAAAGAAAGCAATACTGATATAGAACATAGAACAAGTAATAGAGAAGGAATTATAAAAATACAAAATCTGTCATTTTTGGTATGGAAAATGCAGCACCATTCATTCTTTCTCTCATTCAACACATGTTTATGGAAAGTGTATTGTACACCAGCATGAAAAAAGTAGAAACAAGTGAAATAAAGTCCTTGCCTTCCAGAACTTCATAGTCTACTCTATCTAAAGACAAATGATAAAATACTATAACATTATCTACGTATGTGAATAGAATGTAAAAGTATTAGGAGGAAAGGAGAGAGAGAGACAGAGAGAGAGAGAGAATAATTGAGTTTTAAACATAAAAGATGCGAACAATAAAAGGTACATACGTTGGCCAAACACAAGAGGACATCTCAAAACACCTGAATTAACAACTTTCTTAAATAAAATTACTAACTACATTGCTTTGCTAGGTTAAGAGCATGATTATGGAATGGTGAAAGTATTTTAAAAATTATTCTGAGAGGAAAAAGAGTTGAGGAAGTTACCCGTGTATGATGGAAAAGCAGGTAAAAAATACAGAGGCAGTTGTTTCTATAGCAGTCACATTTTTAAATTTGCATAGTAGACTCATTATAGACTCATTAGTTGGACCAGGGGAAAATATTTGAACAAAGCCCAGTCAGTCAGGTTCCCCTTCAGGGAATTTTGAACAGGGACCCAGCGATTCCAGTCAATCCAGTATTTTTTCCATGATGTGCTTGGAGAGGCAAAATAAGCCAGTCAACATAAAGAGAGGACAATAAAGCAGAGAAACTGGGCAACTCCAGGAAAAGAGAAAAAGTGACCTCCTTTGTTTCTGGCAGGTTTCAAAGCCCTGGTTCCAGTCCCCCCTGAGACCCAGCTATACTCTCTGCCTATGTTGGAGGAAACAGCCTTGCATTCATCCAGTAATGGAAGGGTAAGTGACTTGTAATAAATAATCTCGGAAGACAACACATCCTTCCAGAAAAACTGATCTGTTCACTATTCTCAAAATGCCATTAGCATTTCCAAAAATGCAAATTTATCCTATCCTTTCAGAGTCCCACACCCAAGCCTACCCCACCCCCAATTCAAGCCCCTTGCACTCAATAAAGTCCACTCCAATCACTATCACCAACATGGTTCAATAAATTTAAGACAAACCCCTAGGAAGAGATTGAGGCTGGAAATGAGCTTTTTAAGCCTTCACACTATAGCATCTCCCAGATGCATAGCAGTGTGGAAAGTCTGAAATCCAGTATGTATCTTACATTTACAGCACAGCATAATTCAAACTAACCACATTCCAAGTGCTCAGCCGTGACAACTGGCTGTAGCTACCAAATTGGTCGGTGCAGCTTTACGCTTTGAATCCAGGCTCTGCCACTTCCTTATTCTGTGACGCTGGGTAGATCACTTAACCTCCCAAGGCCTCCTAAAGTTGTTTGGTGTGTTAAATGATGTATTACCTGGAAATCCTTTAGCATAGTGTCTGGTACACAGAAAGCATTCGATACATTTTAACCACAAATTTTATCACAAAATACAAAGGTAAATAGGAGGGTGAGTCAGATAAAACTCATACTTCGGTGACACTCAATAAAATAATTTAGAATAAAGTAACAAATGAATATAATCCTATTACGACTATAAGAGTTTGTGTTTTGTAGTGCTTAAGAGCTAATTTCAGATTCAAATCCTGGTTCTGCCACCTACTAGCTGTATAAAAGTAGGAAACTTACTTAACCACTTGATATTAAGGTGCAGGGTCTTTGAGATTACTGCATATAATTATGATGCATATGAAATGAGATTGTAGATGTAAAGTACTTAGATCAGGGGCCAACAGCAAAGATAAGCAGTGCTATCATTATCACCACCATTATTATTATCTCTATGGCTATTCTTATTCCACTATCGCAGATAGTTAATAGTATTGTAATCACTGGTCTGAAGTCCTTAGCTTTTACTAAATACATGCTGACTTTTAGTTGACCCAAAATCAAACAATCTGTTGTGCGTATAATCATGAATTTTCTCTATTCAATATATACAGCTGTAACCGAGGGTCCTTTTGACTTTGATTAAATTTGGTTTTAAATCTTAGCTCTAGCACTCCTTCTCTCTCTATGCCCCTCAGAGACCTAGCCTTTCCCCCAGATAAACAGCACCCCCTGAGGCAGCAGAAGACAATAGCTAATGGTCACGAAGGTCAGGACCTCTGATGGGCTAAAGATAACATCTTGACCTAAATTACATTTCAGCTCTCCTGAGGCCTAAGGTGGAATGACCTCTTGGTATTTTCCCATGAGCACAAACAGAGGAAAAGGCCTCAGAATTGCCCTTCAGATCTGAAGAAATGATTCATTACCCTTACCTCACCTCTAACCAATCAGCAAACCAACACGACCCCAAACTCCTAACCTATGGTGTCTTGTGATTTTGCCCTATAGAATCTGTAACCTACACGCCATCAGGGAGCCAGGGCTTAAGAACACTGGCTCATCTGTATCTCTGGGCTGGGCTGGGCACGGTGCCATCTCCTTAAATAAATCTCTGCTTTCTTTGCTGCAAACTCCTACTCCTGTTTCCTTTGGTTTTGATGCATGCAAGCAAAATTAAGTTTGGTAACATAGCCACACAAGGACGAAAGCATAATTACTTAGACTAGTTAATAATAGAAACGTCTGGCTCACCAACACCACAGTCCAATTCACAATTATCAGCGGTGAAAAGTAAAACCGGAATGTTGGGGATTAGGCAGACAAAATGAGTGATAACCAGATATTGTCTATTGGCCCTGCGCACTCTTCCATCCCCTTCTCTGTTCTCCTTTATGTCACAAGGCCTGGAAGCTTGGGAACAATATATCACATACTCAGTGGCCAGCAGGGTTTAGCCTACAAAGAGATACACTCATGCAAGACTTAGAAGGCAGAAAGAGGGTATAATTATTCTTCTTCCTCTTCTAGCTTTAGCAGATAAGTGGATGTCACAAATGGAGGTTTGCAATAATAGCTTCCATATTCTCCTGAAATTCACTTTCTTATGGCTGCAGAGGAACTATGAGGCCATATAGGAACAGTGGTTTCCTGTACGTTCCTGACTTCCGGGTGGCATCAGAATCTCTCTGGCTTCTTAGATGGACCATAGCTGTGGTTGTCCTCTTGATTTTCCTCCTTCAGTCCTTTCAATGATTTTTGTAGGCACTTTATACCCTATATTAAATCCTGTTCTGTTTGAAATACCTGAAATAACTTTGTTTTTCTTCTTGAACCATGACTGATATTGCTGCTTTCCTCTAAAAATGATTTTGACTCCCAAATCTAGTTAATTGAGCCTCCAAGAAATGCAGGTAGTAAAATGTCAGGAACTAACTTTAGAAATTCTAATCGAGTGGCAAAGTTTAATTTCAACAATAGTAACAACAATGAAAAGCAGAAGCCACTATCATTTTTAAATGGCAATGTAAATAACTTTTTACAATAAAAGAGATCTCTTTTTCATGGCTCTGTTCCTGCCTAAAACCATCTGCTATAGACTGAATGCTTGTACCTCCCCCCAAAAAAGTTATATTTTGAAACCCTAATGCCCAATGTGATGGTATTTGAAGGTGGGACCTTTGGGAGGTAATTAGGGTTAGAAACAGTCATGAGGGTACCAAAATCAATTCAAAATGGATCAAAGACTTAAGCATAAGACCTGACACAATAAACTGCATAGAAGAAAACATAGGTACTAAACTTATGGATCTTGGGTTCAAAGAGCATTTTATGAATTTGACTCCAAAGGCAATGGAAGTAAAAACTAAAATAAACAAATGGGATTATATGAAATTGAAAAGCTTCTGCACAGCAAAAGAAACTATTGACAAAATAATGAGGCAACCAACTGAATGGGAGAAGATTTTCGCAAACAGTTCCTCTGATAAGGGGCTAATATCCAAAATATACAAGGAACTCATGAAACTCAACAACAAAAAAACAAACAACCCAATTGAAAAATGGACAGAGGACCTGAAGAGACATTTCTCCAAAGAGGATATACAAATGGCAAATAGACATATGAAAAAATGCTCAACATCGCTAATCATCAGAGGAATGCAAATGAAAACCACAATGAGATATCACCTCACCCCAGTCAGAATGGCTTTCATCAACAAAACAAATAGTAACAAGTGTTGGAGAGGCTGTGGAGAAAAAGGAACCCTCATACACTGTTGGTGGGAATGCAGACTGGTGCAGCCGCTATGGAAGGCAGTGTGGAGGTTCCTCAAGAAATTACGAATAGAATTACCATATGACCCAGCAATCGCTCTCCTGGGTATCTACCCCAAAAATATAAAAGCATTTCTCTATAGAGACACGTGTACGCCAATGTTCATTGCAGCTTTGTTTACGGTGGCCAAGACATGGAAACAACCAAAATGTCCTTCAATAGATGAATGGATAAAGAAGTTGTGGTACATATACACAATGGAATACTATTCGGCGTTAAGGAAAGATGATATAGGAACATTTGTGACAACATGGATGGATCTCGAGAGAATAATGCTAAGTGAAACAAGTCAGACAGAAAAAGCAGAGAACCCTATGATTTCACTGATATGTGGTATATAAACCAAAAAGAACAAGACAAACAAATGAGAAAGAAAAACTCATAGACACAGACAATAATTTAGTGGTTACCAGAGGGTAAGGGGGTGGGGGGTGGGTGATGAGGGTAAAGGGGATCAAATATATGGTGATGGAAGGAGAACTGACTCTGGGTGGTGAACACACAATGGGATTTATAGACGATGTAATACAGAATTGTACACCTGAAATCTATGTAAATTTACTAACAATTGTCACCCCAATAAAATTAATTAAAAAAAAAAAAAAAAAAAAAAAAGAAACAGTCATGAGGGTAAAGTTCTCATGACGGGATTAATGCCCTTACAAGAAGAGGAAGACATATTCTCCACACGGTATTTCCAGGGGATAACTTCATAAATTATATAAATGTCTAACCACTGCACTGTATACCTGAAACTAATATAAAATAATATTGAATGTCAACTATAATTAAAATATATATGTATTTATATAGATAGATATCTACAGGTAGATATATAGACATATAGATATGGCACAGGATAGAAAGTACAGCATAGAGAATGTAGTCAATGGTATTGTAATAGCTCTGTACGGTGTCAGATGGGTACAGTATCAAACTTGGGGGGTTATCACTTTGTGAGGTGTGTAAATGTCTAATCATTATGTTGTTTTGTACACCTGAAACTAATAATAAAAAAAAGGAGGAAGAGACCAGAGACCACCCCCCATCGCCCCCACTGCCCCTGCCATTTGAGAACACAGCAAGAAGGTAGCCATCTGAAAACCAGAAAGAGAGTTCTTGCCAGACACCAAATCTTCCAGCACCTTGATCTTGGATTCCAGGATCCAGAACTGTGAGAAATACACGTTTGTTGTTTAAGCCACCCAGTCTATGGTATTTTGTTACAGCAGCCCACCCTGATTAAGGTATTATCTTACACCAAAGCCCATGCTCTTAACCGTGAGACTGTATCTATCACATTGCACTGTAATTGAGAACCACCATCACCTACTGAAGAGATGGGTTTGTGCCACATTGATGCCTATACTCAGACTCCAGAATAAGTGCTATCACTATGGAGGGATACCACATCTTGTAACTACTCTACTTAAAATCTTGCTTTCTTGACAACAGAAGACAATAGCTATGAGTTAGCATAATCATTCCCATTCCTGGGAACAGAGAGGTTAATGCTAAAAGCATTTATGGGCTCAAAATAAGACTGAGTCGAGGGTGGATCCACTCGATCTTAGATTGAAATAAATATGTGGTAAGTGTGATTCAGAGCAGTCATTTTGAAAATCATACAGCATAGGGAGATTTTGTTTCTATCTAATTTAGTAAGCTCTATCTAAAAATACCTCAAGATGCCCACTCTCCCAGGAAAAAGTCCAGGAGTGGGGCCCTTCTCTAGGGAACTGGGTTGAACAGAGATGTGGTCGAAGCCTCCTGTCTCACCAGGCTCCTTCTATTAATGAGACACAAAGCAGATGGATAAAGCAGCTGAGATTGGAACAGAGCATTCTTTGAGGCTTTGGGCTCTGTGTTTCCACAGCAACATCATACCTGGAGGGAAGCAGCCTTGTGATGAAGACCAGTACATCTGTCTCCATAACAACAGGCTTATGGCAACTTGGCCATGGCTCCTCCCTCTGCCTCCTCAGCAGTGACCACATTTACTATGCTACACACCCTCACGTTCCAGATGCAACTTTGAAATTTTTCGATGGATTGTCTTAGTCAGATTCCCCAGATGCAGACCCTGAGATGAGGATTTGTGTGCAAGTGATTTATTAAAGAAGTACTCCCAAGGGAAATTAGAAAGGAAGGGGGAAGTGAGATGGGAAATAGGAGAAAGCCAAGTAGCAATGTCATCCCAGGCACTGTCCTGAAGAGGGTAGCTTCAGCTTACTCCCATGGGGGATCTCAGAGTATAAGTTATACTATAGAGTTGCCTGTACCCATCTGTCATTAATTTATGGCTACCCCAAGGGGATGTAATTCTCATGTACTTTCAGCTTTTTGCCTTTATGGCACACCAGTTCCCAGGAATCAGACAGTTCCAAAGAAAGGCTGCAAGTACTGGCTTTGGAAAGCACAGCAAAACCAGGTGGAGCACAAAAATAGTAAAAGGGTATCCAAGGGGAACTGAGCAAAGCACCACCATTATCTACCACATTGGAGAAAACTGGGGAATGGTAGAGAGATGAATATAAAAATTAAAAAGAAAAGTGAAGTTGGCAATGCCTTCTTTCTCGTAATCTCAGACAATGTTTGCCTAGAGTTATTTATCCAGGCAGGGCTTTAAATACCAAGGTCAACTGGCAGCTATTGATCATCAACAATTTGGCTTGCACAGGAGTGGAAATTATGGAAACATTATATAACAGGACATACTGTCCCACACAATAAGCAGAGATTTATGCTACTCAGTAAGAGACCATGTTTTGGTGCAAGAAGCAGATATTAGGAGTGAGGCAACTTTCTTGCATGGCCTCAATGATATGACCACTTGACATTGGAGAGAGGATTCAAGTTATCAGAAAAGATGCTGAACTATACACAATAGCCAAGACATGGAAACAACCAAAACGCCCATCGGTAGACGACTGGATTAAGAAACTGTGGTACGTTTATACAATGGAGTATTACGCAGCCATAAAGAAGAATGAAATCTTACCATTTGCAACAATATGGATGGACCTGGAGAACATTATGCTAAGTGAAATAAGTCAGACAGAGAAAGACAAATACTGTATTATCTTACTTATATGTGGAATCTAAAGAAAAGAATAAATGAATGAACTAATCAGAAACAGTCTCAGAGACATAGAGGAGACACTTAGGGTTACTAGATGGGAAGGGGGGTGAGGATAACGGGGAAGGTGAGGGAATTAGAAAGCACAGTCAGTAACTACAAGATGGCCACCGCGATACAAAAGTCAATTTGAGGAATGTAATCAATAATGTTGTAAAGATTTTGTAGGGTATCCGATGGACACTTGTCCCATTAGGGAGACCACCTCAGGGATGTTGTAGATGCCTGATCACTGCACTGTACACCTGAAGCTGAAGCTGAACAAAAATGAATGTCAACTACAATAACATATATATATATATATATATATATATATATATATATATATATATACATATATATACATATGTGTGTGTATATATATATATTTACAAGAAGTGGAGTTCAGCATTAGGAATAGAGACAGTGGAAATGTAATGGCTCTGTGCGATGTCAGAGGGGTAGTGGATGGGGGAGGGGGGTTATCACTGTGTGAGGGATATAAATGATAAATGTCTAACTATTACATTGTTTTGTACACCTGAGACTAATAAAAAAAAAAGGAAAAAGAAAAAAAAAAAAAGAAAGAAAAAATGCTGAAAAAAGGATTGTCCTTCAACCCTAACATTCAGAAGTTCACAGCCTGAGTTTGATTTTGCCCTGTCCCTCACTTTGTGTGTGATCTTAGACAAGTTCATTAACATCTTTTAATATGATATTTTTCTTCAGTAAAATAGAAATGTTAAAACCTACTTTCTGGGAAGATGAAGTAGGCATAATTTTCCCTATTCTTCCCAGTAAGCACAACTGAAAATCCTGGACATTAGCTATAAAGCTAACATAAGACTCTGAAATGTGGAAAGAAGAAGGCTGACCAGCGAGGGATCTCAGGACCCAAGGAAGGACACAATCATGAAAACTATGGATTTCTTTTTTGCTTCCTAAATCCCAGACTTGGAGGTAAAGAAGATGGTGACCTGAAAACACTCACAAGCACAGACAAAAAAAACAAAAACAAAGGCTTGCTCATATTAGCCAAAGGACCAGGAAAGGGGAATCAAGCAAGACAAAAAACTTTCAGACTATAACTACTCTAGTCCAGCCCATAAAATACTGTGGTCCCACCACCATCCATCCCAGCAAAGGTACAGTGGGGAGCCTAGACTTCCACCCTTGCAAAGTTGTAGTGAGGTACCCCAACACCACCACCAGAAACAGAAAGCCAACTAGAAAGCCAGGACTTCCTCATCACTGGGCAATAACAAGTCCTCTCTCCCACTGTGTCAGTGGGGACTAAGGTGTGGGTCAGAACTTCCAACTCCAGCTGGCCATAGCAAAGTATCTCCCTCCTCCTTACTGGGGTGGTATCAGAGGAGGCTTAGAGGAGAGTCAGAACTTTCCTCATCACCCACCACCCACGACTGTGTCAGTGGAGACTATGTGGGGAGATATAACTCCCACCTCCACCCCAACTTTGGGTGTCAGTGGAGGACAAATGGAGAATCTGGACTTCTCCTTCCACCTAGCAGAATGAGACAGCACCCTCATCCTCCAGCCAGAGCAGTGTCAGAAAAGCCATCTAAAACAGGAAGTTTCAATAAGGCCTAGGGTTGTATAAAATTTGTAATTTTAAAACTTCCAAAAAAGAAATATTGCCACTTTAGAAAATAGTTGGGTGGTTCCTTACAAAAGTAAACATGTGATCCATCAATCACACTCCTTGGTATTTACCCAAATGAGTTGAAAACTTATGTCCATGCAAAAACCTGTGCATGGATTTTTATAGCAACTTTATTTGTAATTGCCAAAATTTGGAAGCACCCTAGATGTCCTTCAGTAAGTGAATGCATAAATTAACTGGTACATCCATACAATGGAATATTATTCAGTGCTAAAAAGAAATGAGCTATCAAGACATGGAAAGACATGGAGGAATTTTAAATGCATATTGCTAAGCCAAATAAGCCAATCTGAAAATGCTACATACTCTATGAGTCCAATAATACGACATTCTGGAAAAAGAAAAACTATGAAGACAGTAAAAAGATCAATGGTTGCAGGGAGCGAGGGATTGATAGACAGCATATGGGATCTTTTGGGCCGTGAAACTACTCTGCGTGATACTATAATGGTGAATATATGTCATTAGAAATTTGTCCAAAACCATAGAATGTACAAGAGAATAAGTGAATCCTAATGTAAACTGTGGGCTCTGAGGATAATGATGTGTCAAGGAAACTTCATCAATTGTAACGAAAGTACCAACTCTGCTGGGGGATTTTTAACTCTGTGAAAGACTGTGTATCTGTGAGGCAGGGATTTAAGGAGAACTCTGTACCTTCTGTACCATATTGCTGTGAACTTAAACTGCTCTTAAAAATAAACGCTACTTTTAGATAGATAATAGATAAATAGATAGATGGTAGATAGATAGATGATAGATAGATAGATAGATAGATAGATAGATAGATAGATAGATAGATAGATGATAGATACAGATAGATAGATAGATGATAGATAGATCGATAGATAGATAGACCGATAGATAGCTGATAGATGGATGGATGGATGGATGGATGGATGGATGGATGGATGGATGATAGATAGATAGATGATAGTAGACTATTTTTAAAAAGATAGGTCACTAGAGAATTCTACAAAACATTTAAAGAAAAATTAACACCAATTCTATACACTAACATCAATTAACATCAATTCTATACACTAACTTTATTGTGCTTCACTTAATTGCAGTTTGCAGATACTGTGGTTTTTTACATATTGAAGGTTTGTGGCAACCTTGCGTCAGGCAAGTCTATTGGCCCCATTTTTCCAACAGTATTTCCTCACTTCATGTATCTGTGTCACATTTTGGGAATTCTCACAATAATTCAAACTTTTACATTATTATTACATTTGTTATGGTGATCTGTGATCCGTAATCTATGTTATTATTGTAATTGTTTTGAGTCGCCACAAACCATGCCCATATATGATGGTGAATGTAATTCACAAATGTTATGTGTGTTCTGACTGCTCCACCGACCGGCCATTCCCCCATCTCTCTACCTCTCCTCAAGCCTCCCTATTCCCTGAGACACACAATATTGAAATTACACCAATTCATAACCCTACAATGGCCTCTAACTGTTCAAGTGGAAGGAAGAGTCGTCACTTTAAATCAAAAACTAGAAATGATTAAGCTCAGTGATGAAGGCATGTCGAAAGCCCAGAGGCCAAAAACTAGGCCTCTTGAGCCAAACAATTAGTTGTAAATGAAAAGTTCTTGAAGGAAATTAAAAATGCTACTCCAGTGAACACACAAATCATAAGAAAGTGAAACAGCCTTACTGCTGATATGAAGAAAATTACAGTGGTCTGGATAGAAGATCAAACAACTATAGCATTCTTTTAAGCCAAATCCTAATCCTGAGCAGGTTACTAACTCTCCAATTCTGAGACTGAGAGAGGTGAGAAGCTGCAGAAGAACAGTTTGAAGCTAGCAGAGGTTGGTTCATGATGTTTAAGGAACAAAGTCGTCTGCATATCATAGAAGTGCAAGGTGAAGCATCAAGTGCTGATGTAGAAGCTGCAGCAAGTTATCCAGAAGATCCAGCTAAGATAATTAATTAATAATTAATCTGTTGCTTACTGTCTAATCAACAGATTTTCCGTATAGGAGAAACAGCCTTATATTGGACGAAGATGCCATCTAGAACTTCCATAGCTAGAGACAAGAAATCAATGCCTGGCTTCAAAGCTTCAAATGATAGGCTAACTCTCTTGTTAGGAACTAATGAAGATGGTTACTTTAAGTTGAAGACAATGCTTATTTACCATTCTGAAAATCTTAAGGCCCTTACGAATTATGCTAAATTAACTCTGCCTATGCTCTATAAATGAAACAACAAAGCCTAGATAATACACATCTGTTTACAACATGGTTTACTGAATCTTTTAATCCCACTGTTGAGACCTACTGCTCAGAAAAAAGATTCCTTTCAAAATATTACTGCTCATTGACAACGCACCTAGTCACCCAAGAGCTCTGATGGAGATGTACAAGATTAATGTTGTTTCCATGCCTGCAGCCCAAGGATCAAGGGTAATTTCAACTTTCAAGTCTTATTATTTAAGAATGTACATTTTGTAACGCTGTAGCTGCCATAGATACTGATCCCGCTAATGGATCTAGGCAAAGTAAGTTGAAAGCCTTCTGTAAAGGATTAACCATTCTAGATGCCATAAAGAACATTCATGATTTATGGAAAGAACAAAATGGCAATATTAACAGGAGTTTGGAAGAAGTTGATTTGATCCCTCATGGATGACTTGGGGAGGTTTGAGACTTCCGTGGACGAAGTAACTGAAGATGTAGTGGAAAGAGCAAGACAACTAGAAGTGGAGCCTAAAGACGTGACTGAACTGCTACAATCTCATGATAAAAACTTTTGCAGATGAAAAGTTGCTTCTTATGGATGAGCAAACAAAGTGGTTTCTTGAGATGGAATCTACTTCTGGTGAAGATGCTGTGAAGACTATTGAAATGACAATAAAAGATTTAGAATATTGCATAAACTTATTTGATAAAACAGCAGCAGGGTTGGAGAGTATTGACTCCAATTTTGAAAGAAGCTCTACTGTGGGTAAAATGCTATCAAACAGCTTCACATGCTACAGAGAAATCATTTGTGAAAGGAAGAGTCAATCAATGCAACAAACTTCATTGTTTTCTTATTTTTCAAAATAAGCAGCATAATGTTGAGTGATAAAAGCAAGTCCAAGAAGACTACATACAAATGATAAACTCTTTAAAGTTTAAAAACAGCTAATAGAAAACAACTGCCTGACCAGTAGTTCGTAGTAATCAGAAGTCTCTGGACGCTGATGGTAACCACTTTGAGCACCTCTTGTAATTACAGAAGTCAAATGTGACTTGTATTCATCTTTTGTTATCGGCATATATTAAGTATTACAATTTTAATACAGTTTTCCTTTCTTAAAACTTTCTGGGCTCTTTCTCTCTCTTTCTCTCATATGTATATATTTGTTTTTAAAAGTAAGGCAATTATATGCACAATATTTAGGATAGCTAGTACCAGGTAAATGAGGGTGGAGGCACAGGAGGAAGGCGGAAGAGAAGCACACAGGTAGATGTAATTATTACTGTTTAGTTCTTGAGTCAGGTGGTAAGGTAAAACTTAAAAAAATATATATTTTTAAAGGGATTTTAAAATTATAAACTACTTAGATTTAAACTAAAACAAATCAAGTATAACAATTTTAATACTAGGCAAAAAAGAATGCATAAAGTGAAAAAATCATATCCGATAAATAGGAGTGTTATATATTGGTATTAGAAAACAGAAACCAAGAAGATTTAATGATCATGAACATATATGTACTTAATAATGTAGGCTTAAAAATATATGGAACAATAAGCGACAGAACAGTGCAATTAGTTAATCTTCTACTTCGAGATTTTTAAGTCACCATTTTCAGAAATGGATAGTCTAAGTGGGAAAAAAAAAGAGCAAAGATACAGAACATTTAATGCTCAAACTCAAACTAAAAAACATGTAACTAAATATAGATAAAAAATTTGTATAACCTATTCAAAACTGTGAATTTGGGGCTTTTTCAAAGCTGCCTCTTTTTCTTTTCACACATTTTAACATTTATCCTTGAACAACTAGACTCTTCTAACTCTGGTGAAAAGTCTTTGCAAAATATTTCCATTTCCCCCGAAGGTGCCAGAAAACCACAGAATTTTCTGCATCATAAAACTGACCTGACAACATTAATTCTAAAAAAGATTTGTAAGACTTCCAGACTTCAGAAACTGTTATATCCTGGGGAAATAATTCCTCATCTCTAAAAAGCTTATAATACTGATTGGATGTTGTATAACGTGTTGCCCGAGTGATAATATTTAAAATGGCATCTTAAGGACATAAATACTTGTTGACTTTCCATGTTAAGCCAGAAAGAGGTCATTGGCAGTTAACAGGCCTAGAGAAAACAAGTAAAATGACTTTTTGAATTCTTTTTACACAGAATTTTATTGAAGTTCTCGTCTTATTTAAACAAATGAATAACGCTTGGGTTAAACAAAAAATCATGGAGGAAATTATAAGCTACTTACAACTGAATGACAATGAAAGTACTATATATTAAAATGTGTGAGATGCACCTAAGTAGTACTTAGAGGGAAATTTATATATATGAATATTTTGAAGGAAGATTAAAAACAAATTATCAGTCTTTTTCCTCTGAGTTTCTCTTCTGTTTTTTTTCTGCCTTTTTTTTCTGAACAATTTGGTCCTAACTTTTTCATATTAGCCAAAGAATAGTAGACATCCACATCATAAAATGGGGACAGGGTGAGCCATGGTGGTCCAAGAGCATAGAGATGGCTTCTGAGGAAGGTTAAGAGGGGGGTTTTCCACATGGAGGAGTGGCTCAACTTAGCTCAGCAGGGTAAGTTAACCTCCAACCGAATGGCACAGAGAGTCAGAGACCCAGCAGGTTGAGGAAGGCACCCCCGTGGAAGGGTAGCCTGGCATGGGAGGTGGGAAGAATGGGTACAGTGAGGAGAACATCACACAGGGTGGGTATGGTGGCAGAGATGAGCAATTGGTTATATATGGGGGTTAATCAAATAAATGAATGAAAGGTGTTCCAAAAGTCTTTGTGCAATTTTAAGCCTTGATAACACAGCACCATGAATTCTACAAACTTATAAAAAAAAATAATTTGAATGTTTGAGTATTTAAATTTCTTCTATATTTATTTAGGTTTGTAAACTTTGAAGGATAAATATTTAATTTAAAATTTCTCTTTGTCTTTCTGATTGAAGTTGGCAAATATTGGCTAAAGTAGGATAAAATTTTAAATGTATTATTCAAAATTCACAAAAATAAATAGGTGTAAAAGAAATTTACCACTCAGAGTGACTCTGGGTGGTGAACATGCAATGTGATTTACAGATGATGTATTACAGAATTGTACACCTGAAATAGATGTAACTTTACTAACAATTGTCACCCCAATAAATTGTAATTTAAAAAAAAGAAATTTAAACAATTTAACTTTCAGTGTGGGGATACAAGATGACTGAGTAGATAAACACTGTGCTTGCCTCCTCCCACGATGTTACAATTACTATTAAATTATAGAACAATCAACAGAGAACCATCTGAAGTCTAGCTGAACAGAAGTCCTATATGTAAGGATATAAAGAAGCCACATCGAGACTAATAGGAGGGGAGGAGACCAAAAAAGGGCCAGCCCTACACCTGTGTCGGGTGGTTGAAAATGAAGAAGGATATCTCAGCCACAGGGGGCCCTTTGGAGGAGTGAGGAACCCAATCCCCACACAGGAGTCCCCAGCCCAGAGTATCAGTAATGGGAAGAGAAGCCCCCACAACATCTGGCTGGGAAAAACAGTGACGTTTCCGACTGTCTAGGTGAGGCAGGAGGCTACAGGAAACCCAGATAACATCTTTAAAAGCCCATGTACATTCACTCGCTCACAGGCACTCACTCTGGGCTCTGGTAAAGGGACTGTGACTCAGGAGGCATAAGAGACATACAGGGAGAGACTGAATTGTGTGGCTTCAGGAAGGACTGGAAGTTGCCATTTTCCCTGTGTAGAATCCTTCTCCTGTGCATCTGGCAGTTGGGTACCATCTTTCTTTTGTTGAGTCCTTTCCACTCATGGCCAGATCTGAATCTGCATTGATCTGGTGAACTCTGCTCACTCCATACCAGTGACTCACAACAATCCTGCCCCACACAACTTGCACAACACCTGAGGCACCTTTGTAGTCAGTAGTCAACCCAGCCCACACTGTACTCTTTCTTGGACAACTCTCTGGGGTCCGTGGGCCCCAGGTGAGCAGCAGCTGGCCTCAGTGTGCTCTGAGACTTTTGCTAAGTAGTTGTAGGTTTAGCACTGGCACCAAACCTGAATCTGCATTAACCTGGTGAGTACCACACATCCCACCCTGGTGACTCTCTGAGACCCCACCTTATCCAACTCATAAAGCACATGAGGCTCTATCAGCAGCTGAGACTTATGGGAAACAGAGGATGTCAACAGATCTCAGGGCGCCCTGGGCATTTTGCAGAGCTACCCAAGGCCTGGTACTGGTGGCAGCCATTTTTGGTTAGCAGCATGGCCTCTAACACACACCTCCAGGTTCAGCACAGGGAGCGACCAACTGTGGATCACTATGTAGCTCCTATGAGGCAGTCCCTGGACCATCACAGGCAGTGGCTGACCTGCCTGTGCCTGCACCAGATCTCCTCCCATGAGGCCCTAGAACAAACATACATGGAGGTCAACTTCAGACCACAGAAGAGCACCACCCAATTAGCCCCACAAGCACCACACCCAAAAAAGTGATCTCAGCAGGTATCAGAGCCCACTGGGGCAAATCCACTCCATGGGGTATCCACAAACAGCAACCCATAAGTTGTGGACATGGCCAAAACCCACAGCCAATCAGCCTGAGGGTCAATACCACCCACTGATATGCCAATAGCAATCAAAGCTCAACTATAACAGGAGAGCATACACAACTCACAGAAGGGACACTCCTGGAGCACCCGACACAGGTGACCAGGGAGACTGTGCCCTTGGCCCCACAAAGCACCTACTACATAAGCCCACCCAGCCAAGACTGGGAGACGTAGCAGATCTACCTAATACACAGAAACAAACACAGAGAGACAGCCAAAATGAGAAAACAAAGAAAAATATCCCAAGTAAAAGAACAGGAAAAACATCCATAAAAAGAACTAAACGAAATGCAGGCAACCAACCTACCTGATAAAAGTTCAAAACAATGGTGATAAAAATACTCAAGGAACTTAGTGAGAATTTCAACAAAGAGATAGCAAGCATAAAAAAAGGACATAAAAAAGAACCAGTCAGAAATAAAAAAAAAAAAAAAAAAAAACAATAACTAAAATGAAGACTGCATTAGAAGGAATCACCGCAGAGGGAATGAAGCAGAGAATCAAATCAGTGATTTGGAAGACAAGGCAGCATAAAACACACAATTGGAGCAGCAAAAAGAATAAAAAACTTTGAGGATGGTTTAAGAGACCTCTGGGACAATATCAATCATGACAACATTTGCATCATAGGGGTACCAGAAGGAGAAGAGAAAAATCAAGGGATTGAGAACCTATTTGAAGAAAAAATGACTGAAAACTTTTCTAACCTGGAGAAGGCAATATACATACAAGTCCAAGAAGCATGAGAGTCCTAAATAAGATGAACCCAAAGAGGCTCACACCAAGGCACATCATAATTAAAATTCCTACGATTAAAAACAAACAGAGAATTCAAAAAACAGCAAGAGAAAAGCGACTAGCTACTTACAAGGGAGCTCTCATAAGATGGTCAGTTGATTTCTCAACAGAAACTACAGGCAAGTAGGGACTGGCACAAAAAAAAATTAAAAGTAGTGAAAAGCAAGGTCTTACAACCAAGACTACTCTTCCCAGCAAAGCTACCATTTAAAATCGAAGGAGAGATAAAGATCTTCCAAGACAAGAAAAAGCTAAAGGAGTTCATCACCATCAAACCAGTATTATAAGAAATGTTAAAGGGACTGCTTTAAGAAGAAGGGAAAAAACAAACAAAAAATGAAAAATATGAATAATAAAATGGAAATAACTATGCATCTATCAATAATCACTCTACATGTAAATGGATTAAATGCTCCAATCAAAAGACACAGGGCAGCTGAAGAAAACAAGACCCGTACATATGCTCTCTACAAAAAAAAAACCCACTTCAGAGTGAAAGACACAGAGACTGAAAGTAAAGTGATGGAAAAAGATATTTCATGCAAATGGAAATGAAAAAAACCTGGGGTAGCAACACTAATCAAAAAAAGCAGACTTTAAAACAAAGGTTATAATACCAGACAAACAGGGTCATTATATAATGATAAAAAGGTCAATTCAACAAGAGGATATAACCCTTGTAAACATTTATGCACCCAATGTAGGAGCAACTAAATATTTAAAGGAAATATTGATTAACATAAAGGGAGAGATCAACAGTAATACAATCATAATAGGGGACCTTAATACCCCATTAACACTAACGGACAGATCTTCCACACAGAAAATCAACAAGGAAACAGTGGCCTTTAATGACACACTAGACCAGGTTGATTTAACTGATATTTTTAGAGCATTTCATCCCAAAGCAGCAGAATATACATTCTTTTCAAGTATAAGTGGAATATATTCCGGAGAGACCACATATTAGGCCACCAAACAAGTCTCAATAAATTTAAGAAGATCAAAATCATATTAAGTATCAATTACCACAAAAAAAACAAACACTGAAAAACACACAAAAACATGGAGGTTAAATAATATGCTACTAAATAATGAATGGATCAACAAGATCAAGGAAGAAATCAAAATTATCTTAAGACAAATGAAAATGAAAACACAATGACCCAAAATCTCTGGGGCACAGCAAAAGCAGTATTAAGAGGGAAATTCATAGCAATACAGACTTACCTCAAGAAACAAGAAAAATCTCAAATAAACAATATAACCTTAAACTTAAAGGAACTAGAAAAAGAACAACAAAGAAGGCCCAAAGTGAGTAAAAGAAAGGAAATAATAAAAATCAGAGTGGAAATAAATGAAAGAGAGTCTAAGAAACAATACAAAAGACCAATGAAATCAAGAGCTAGTCCTTTGAAAAGATAAACAAAATTGATAAACCTTTAACCAGACTCATCAAGAAAAAAAAAGAGAAGACCCAAATAAACAAAATCAGAAATGAAAGAGAAGAAGTGATAACAGACACCACAGAAATACAAAGACTTATAAGAAAATGTTATGAACAATGATATGCCAACAAATTGGACAATTTGAATGAAATGGAAAAAATCCTAGAAGAATACAATCTTCCAAGACTGAATCAAGAAGAAACAGAAAACTTGAACTAATCACTACCAATGAAATGAAATAATATTAATTAATTAATTAATTAATTAATTAAACACCCAACAAACAAAAGTCCTGAACTGGATGGCTCCACATGTGAATTTTACCAAACCTTCACAGAAGAATTAACACCTATCCTTTTCAAACTATTCCAAAACATTCAAGAGGAGAGAAAACTCCCAAGCTCATTTTACGAGGTCACCATTACCCTGATTCCAAAACCAAAGAGATTACAAAAAAACGAAAACTATAGGTTCATATCCCTGATGGACACAGATGCAAAAATCCTCAACAAACCGAATTCAGCAATACATTACAAAGATCATACACCACGATCAAGTGGGATTTATTCCTGGTATGCAAGGTAGGTTCAATATCCACAATCAATTAATGTGATACACCATGTAAACAAAATGAAGAATAAAAATCATCTGATCATATCAATAGATGCGGGAAAAGTGTTTGACAAAATTCAGCTTCCATTAAGATAAAAACTTTCAGTAAAGTGGGAATAAAGGGGACATACCTCAACATTATAAAGGCCATATATGACAAACTCACAGCTAACATCACACTCAATGGAGGAAAGCTAAAAGCATTCTCCTTAATATCAGAAATAGGACAAGAATGACCACTTTCATCACTGTTGTTCGACATAGTATTGGGAGTCCTAACCACAGCAATCAGAAAAGAAAAAAGAATAAAAGACATCCAAATTGGAAAGGAAGAAGTAAAACTCATTATTTGCAGATGACATGAAACTATATATAGAGAACCTCAGAGATTCCACCAAAAACTACTAGAAAAAAAAAAACCTATTAGAAATGATAAATGAATTTAGTAAAGTAGCAATATACAAAATTAATAATATTCAGAAATTGGTTGCATTTTTATACACTGATAATGAACTGTCAGAAAGAAAATTTTAAAAAACAATCACATTTATAACTGCATCAGAAATAAAATAAAATAAAATAAAATACCTAGAAATAAATTTAACCAAAGAGGTAAAAGACCTGTACTCAGAAAACTGTAAGACACTGAAGAAAGAAACTGAAGAAAATACAAACAAATGGAAGCACATACCATGCTCATGAATAGGATGAATTAACATCATTAAAATGTCCATACTACCTAAAGCAATCTATAGATTCAATGCAATTCCTGTCAAAATACCAATGGGATTTTTCATAAAAAAAGCTAGAACAAATAATCCTAAAATTTGTATGGAACCACGAAAGACTCTGAATAGCCACAGCAATCTTGAGAAAAAAAGAACAAAGTTGGAGGCATCACACTACCTAATATCAAACTATACTACAAGGTTATAGTAATCAAAACAGCATGATACTGACATAAAAACAGATACATAAATCAATGGAACAAAATAGAGTCCAGAAATAAACTCACACCTATATGGTCATTTAATCTATGACAAATAAGGCAAGAATATACAATGGAATAAAGACAGTCTATTCAATAAATAGTGTTGGCAAAACTAGACAGATATGTGCAAAAAAAGAACCTGGACCACCTTCTTATTCCATATACAAGAATAAACTCAAACTGGATTAAAGATTTAAATGTAAGATCCCACCATAAAACTCCTAGAAGAAAATATAGGCAGTAAACTCTCTGACGTTGTTAATAATATTTTTCTGATCTATCTCCTCGGGCAAGGGAAACAAAAGAAAAAATAAATATATGGGACTACATCAAACTAAAAAGTTTTTGCACAGCAAAGAAAACTACCAACAAAACAAAAAGACATCCTACTGAATGGAAGAAGATATTCGCCAATGATACATCTGTTAAGGATCAATATCCAAAATTTATAAAGAACTCACAAAACTTAACACCAGAAGAACAAATAATCCAATTTAAAAATGGGCAGAGGACCTGAATAGACATTTCTCCAAAGAGGACATACAGATGGCCAATAAACATATGAAAAGATGCTCAACATCACTAATCATCAGAGAAATGCAAATAAAACCACAATGAGATACCACCTCACACCTGGCAGAATGGCTATTATCCATAAATCAACAAACAACAAGTGTTGGAGAGGATGTAGAGAAAAGGGAACCCTCGTGCACTGTTGGTGGGATTGCAAATTCATGCAGCCACTATGGAAAACAGTTTGGAAATTCCTCAAAAACTTAAAAATAGAACTACCTTATGACCCAGCAATTCCATTTCTGGGTATTTATTCAAAGAAATCCAAAACACTACATGTGCAACCCTATGTTCATTGCAGCACTATTTACAATAGCCAAGATATGGAAGCAACCTAAGTGCCCATCAACAGATGATTGGATAAAGCAGATATGGTACATATATATAATGGACTATTACTCAAATATTCCATTTCAGCCACAAAAATGAATAAAATCTCATTATTTGTGACAACATGGATGGATCTAGAGGGTATCATGCCAATCGAAATAAGCCAGACTGAGAAATACAAACACCATATCATCTCACTTACCTATGTGTTGAATCTAAAGAACAAAATAAACTAACAAAACAGAAACAGAGTTATAGATACAGAGAACAAACTGGTGGTTACCAGATGGGAGAGGGCTTGGGGAGCTGGATGAAAAGGTCAAGGTATTAAGAAATACAAATTGGTCGTCACAAAGGAGTCATGGGGATATAAAATACAGCATAGACAATATAGTCAGTAATGTTGCAACAACTAAGTATAGTGCCAGGTGGGTACTGGTCTAATTGGGGAGATCACTACATAAATTATTAAATGTGTAACTGCTATGCTGTACACCTGAAACTAATACAAAATAATATTGAACGTCCACTATAATTGAAACATTAAAAAGGGAATTAAAAGGTGAAGGGGAATAAGATGTTCAAATTTCCAGGTATAAAACACATAAGTCACGGAGATGTAATGTACAGCATAAGAAATATAGTCAATAATATTGTGATAGCATGGTACAGTTTACATGGGCTCTGGACTTACCATGGTGATCAGTTCTTTAGGCATATAAATGTTGGATAACTATTGTGTACACCTGAAACTAATATAATATTGTATGTTAGCTATATTTTAATAAAAATCTTTGTAAAATGCAGCACATGATTATACATTGGACACTTGTTATAACGGACATTATTGGGGCAATTTGTGAAACTTGAATGGTTTCTGTAGATTGAATGGTAGTAACATATCAATGTTATTTTCATGAATTAGATGGTTGCATTATGGGTACATAGGCAAATTTCCTTCTCAATTGGAAATAAACACTATATAAGACTAGTCACTTTTCTGGCTCCGTCAAGAACAGGTTTTCATTCACTTTGCATTTTTTCCGGTATGATAGATTTTATTTCTCACTGTTACTTTAATTTGCATTTCCTGATTGCTTGTGAGTTCAATCATCTTTCATATGATCATTGCCATTTGAGAAACACACACACACACACACACAAATTTCTGAGTTTCTAGTCCCACTTGAAATGTTTTTCATCCCTATATTGTAGATTATTTTCCTACAATTCTCTTGTAGAATTTTCATTGCGGTTTCTTTACTTCATGTACATTTTTAAACAATCTTAAATTATATTTTTCTATGATATAAAAATTTTACATTCTTCTACATTTCTTCTAGATTTAGTATTTATTAAACTGATTCTAACTTCTCCCAACCAAGTAAAACACCAGCTTTTGGCATTTTAAATGCTCTTATATGCTAAGATGTATTTCTGTATTCTCTGAGGGAGGAAAGGAGAAAGTCAAAAATATCTCCACGTAAGTAGTCCCAAAACAAGAATCACGCTTCAGCCACAGAGGAAAAGGCAGTGGAAAATCTTTCCTGACAAGAACGGATATGACACCATGAATATACCCACCGATGTAGAGAAAAGGAAACCTGTATCTTGTCTTCTAACTGGAGCTACTGCATGCTTTCAGTACAGAGATCATTTTCAAGCACCTGAGCAGCAAATACTTAACATAATGATAGGCTGAGAGGCACAATTATCTCTAATGATGGGCTGAGAAGCACAATTATCTCCTCTCTCCTCCCACTTCACTGTGAGCAGGAAAATGGCTGCTAGGGTCAGCTGTAAGCTAAGGTGGCACTGAACAACAGCCAGAGGGAACCTGCCTATATCGACATATTCTATGGGAATGCATTCCCAGAGCATCTGACAAACGATGCAAGAGTCTGGAAACAGCCGGCTGAAGAGGACAAGTCACCCATCAGTTCCTGATCTGCTTTAGCATTTGAGCAGTACTTTCCTTTGGGCATGTCAACAGCACTTTTTTCCCCATAGATGAGAAGCAAGTATGGATATTTACAGAACAAAAGCATATAGTAGTCCTTCCTTATTCACAAGAGATACATTGCAAGGCCCCCAATGGATGCCTAAAACTGCGGATAGTACTGAACCCTATATAGACTAGGTTTTTCCTGTACATACACACCTATAATAAAGGTTAATTTATTAATTAGGTACAGTAAGAGATAACAACTAATAATATAGAATATATTTTATTACAAAATATACTATAATAAGTTATGTAAAAGTGGTCTCTCTCTCTTTCTCAAAATATCTTATTATACTGTACACACCTTTTCACTTAAAGGGAGCAGTTTACAACTACTCTTTGGCACATCTGAATTGCCAGCATGGAGATGCTGGCAGGATGAAGTGAGTCGCCCAAGATTTCATCACTCTACTCAGAACGGTGCACAATTTAAAACCTATGAATTGTTAATTT
Source organism: Rhinolophus hipposideros (assembly GCF_964194185.1). Classification (NCBI taxonomy): domain Eukaryota; kingdom Metazoa; phylum Chordata; class Mammalia; order Chiroptera; family Rhinolophidae; genus Rhinolophus; species Rhinolophus hipposideros. Next base: position 54,634,959 of record NC_138047.1, read on the forward strand.
CTGAAATTTTCCATTTAATTTATTCAGACTGTGGTGGACCATGGGTAACTGAAACCGCGAAAAGCCAAATCACGAATAATGGGGGACTACTGTATTCTCAATTTAAAAGGGGACAAGAAAGAAGAAAAAGTTCTTTCTCTAAAAATAGGGAGGAAATCATTCTCTGATTAGCTATGTGTGTTCAACCCAAGGGTTTCACTTGAGTGAGATGGTCTTGTCCCCAGACTGCTAATATCTGTCATTTCCCTGAGGTCACCCAGCCTCAGGAAGCGAGAGGATGGAGGTACAGGTGCTAACACCACCCCTTACAGCACAAGGGACTAGAAATATGAAGCGAAAGAGGTTATGAGATGGAAACTGCTGAGCTCCAAGACAGCAGTGACGTTGCCAAAGCTGAATTCCTCGTCATAAAATCAATGTAATGGGTTACAATCAGCAATTTTTAAATGAGATAATGACAAGAATAGGAGATATCTGAGTTTAGCAAGCATATTAAGGGTATTGTTTCATGAAAATTTTGTTTCAGTCATATATACCTATGTGTGTACTGAACTGTGATGTAAATTGTATTTCTTACTGCCTGGTTGCAAGTCACAAAACTTTAAATGCTATGGTCAGAAGGACAAAGATGATTAAATCACCCAAAAGTGACTATAAACTCCCATTCCAAACAACTTTGGGGTTTCATCTGAAAACTTAGGCACTTACTTTAAATCCTGTTCTTCACACAAAGGATAGGCATTCATTATGGATCCTTTCCATAGTGAAATATCCAAGCCAAAAAAACCAAAATATTTTAAAAACACACTTAGAAAACTTTTTTAAAAAATACTTTTTAGTTTCCTGGTCTATCCCTGGTGCTCCCACATCTGTCCTGGAGGCAAGCAAAGCATGCCTACACTCTCCCGAGCACCCTCTTTGAGTTGGCTGTTGCTATCTGCAGGCTATACATGCTTCTCAGTTAATACATAGGCAGGAAGCAGAATTTGAGGAAGTATGACAAGTTGCATAAACAGCATGATGGTCAGAAGTGTCGTGCTTTGCCATGGCAGTAATACTGGGGTAATAAATAACCATGGGTTTAAAAATAAAGTGCAAAGATTTCTGCGTTTGTGGCTGAAAGTTTATTTCTCTGCCTACTAATACAAAAAAAAGTAACTGCCGAAAGGAGAGATAGCCTTGTCACCTATGAGGATTATGCTTTTTGCCCCCTTCTTGCTTCACCAAAATGAATGGGGTGGGAATTACCTCAAAATCTTTTGACTTTAAATTCTTAAGACTTGAATTCTCCCTTTTGCTAACAGGTGCTCTTTCATTTTATCATTTTTTCCCTTCCTCCCTCCCTTCTTCTTTTGTAAATTCAAAATACGGAGAATGCCTCTAGAGGCTGGGCTATTTACCAGGATATTCCGACTCTCATGTTTATGACCTGCTAATACTGTGCTAGAACCAAAGGTCTTTAAATTTTAAAAAAATGCATTGTTCATGTTTATTATGGAAAATATCAAATATATAGAAAAGCACAGAAAATAGTATAATGAACACCCCTTGTATCTATAGCTCAGCTTTAACAATGATCAAATCATGTCCAATCTTGTTTCACTTAGAACCTTATCCCAATAATGGATTATTCTGAAGCAAATTCCAGGTATATCATTCCATCTCAAAACATTTCTTGAATGTAGTGCCAGCTGGTCTTTTTTAATGACAACTTTATTGAGATATAACTCACATAATATAAAATTTACCCACTTTAAATGTGTAAATTTGACCCACAATCAATTTGAGCACTTTCATCATCCAAGAAAGAAACCCCATAATCGTTAACAGTCATTGCCCATCTCCCTCCCCTCCAGACCCTAGTAATCACCAATCTACTTCATCTCCATGGTTTTGTCTATTCTATTTCGTGTAAATGGAATCATTCAATATGTGGTCCTCTCTGACTGGCTTCTTTCACCTACCATGTTTTCAAGGTTCATCAGGTTGAAGCATGTTTTAGTATTTCATTTTTATAGCTTCGTAATATTCCATCATATGGCTATACCACATTTGCTTATCTAGTCATCAACTGATAGACATTTAGGTTGTTTTCACTTTTTGGCTAATGTAATTCTGCTATTCTGTTCAAGATTTTGTGTGGACATATGTTTTTATTTCTTTGGGGTATTTATTTACCTAGGAGTGTAATTGCTGGATAGTATGGTAATTCTATGTCTAACTTTTCCAGGAACTGCCTTTTCCAAAGCAGTAGCACCATATTATGTCCCTACCATCAGTGTATGAGGATTCCACTTTCTTCACATCTTCACCAACAGATGTTACTTTTTTATTATACTCATCCTAGTGGGTATGAAGTGGTATCTCATTGTGGCTTTGATTCTCATTTCTCTGGTAGCTAGTGATATTGAGACTCTTTTTATATGACTAGCAGATTTAAACCAGCAGACTCTCTCACGTTAAGGGTCTCTTTGGAACACCTCTTTTAATTCTAAAATGTTTTCTCTCTCTCCATCCAGCAATAGAATGTTCATCTACTTTGGTGCCTTGTTGTCTGCTTCCTTCATCCCTGTTCCCTGTACTTTTCAACTATTCCAAACTTAATATCTAGCCAGAGACCCCCCGCACACAGCTATTTTTTCTAAATTAGCCCCCCCATGTTTTATTTTCTTCATAGCATTATCACTGTTTGAAATAATCTTGTTTATTTTGTCTTCCCATACACACACTACAATATAAGCCGGTGTCTATTTGTTTATCACTGTATCCCCTAGATGAGAGTCAGAGAAATTCAATAAATATTTGGTGATTGAATGACCGATTTGTGCAGGGGGAACATGAGTGAGGGTATAGGGAAGTAAGGCTGGCCAGGAGTTGATCATGTTGAAACTGGGCAATGAATATGTGGTTTCCTGTACTAGCTGCTCTGCTTGTGCTTGTTTGACATTTTCCATGATAAAAAAGTTAGAGGGGAGAAGGGGAGACTACAACTGTGGAACTTTTTTTTAAAAAGAGCAAGATAGTAAGTAGTCTGCCATGTCACAGAACCTTAACCAGTCATGCTTCATTATAGATTCCCTAATTGGCTACCCCTTCCTTGATCTTGAATCCTCCTTCTGTGCTCAATCCTTTCTGCTATTTAGCTTTGAACTTTGGAAATGCATTCATGACTTAACTCTCTTATTCCAGACCCTCTGGCTGATGGACCTTAACTTTGCATTTCAGTTACTGTGCTGCGTAACAAATCACCGCAGAACTTGATAGGTTAAAACAACAACAATCATTTTCTTATCATCTCTCATGGTTCTGGAGGTTGACTACGTTGAGCTGGGCAGTTCTGCACTCAGAGTCTGTCATGTAGTTACAATGAGGAGATGATGAGACTAGAGTCTGTCCATCAATGCTTGCTGTTGGCTGGGATGTCAGCTGAGGCTGTCAGCCAGAACACCGACGTATGTGTGGGCTCCCGATGTGACCTGGGCGAGGTGGTGAGGTTCCAAGAGCTAGCATCCCAATACATCCCAGGTCCCACATCTTAATGGAAGGAGTATCAATGTCACATTGGAAAATAAGCATATGGAAGAGAGATCTTGTTATGACCATCTTAAAAAATTCAATCTGCCACACTCTGGATCCCCCTTGGTATACACATGGGTTCTCTGCCTCTGACCAGTTTCCAATTACCAGCAAGCCAAACAGCACTTTTCTGCTTAGAAAAGTGCACTATCATCTATCTGCTCCTGCTTAGTGTGCAGATTCCTCATGGCTCCAAAATTCACATCATTCCAGCACCAGTGCTTCCTGCTCCCCCTGGCCCCTCATTTCTCCTCCCTCTTCTTGCCCCAAAATGTATAAGGACATAATAACATTAGCAGATAACACTGGTTATATAGTCTTGAAAATATTCCATCTTTACATATCTGACCCAAGGAATATAAATAGGAAGATATGAAATATGATGGCAATAGACATGCTTAATAATTTAAAACTATTCAATGACAATGCATTCTTGATGTTGGTTTGTGTCATTATTATATAATGGTCAACAAAATTCCTCAATGTCAGTATCCTGGAAAAGCTCTTGCTTTTAAGTACCAGGTAGAAAAATCATTCCACACAAGATTCCTGTCACCAGAAACATTGTGGCACCCTCTGCTGTCAGGAAGCAAAGTTTAAAGGTATCCTGGGTTCATTTTCCCTCCAGGATTCTCCAGCATCCTTATAACATGGATTGCCAATCATTTCACCCAGATGTAAAGGCACGAATCAGAGAGGGGAGGAAAGTTATGGGGCTTAATTTGGGTAACACAGTCAAGGTAAAGAAAGAACATCCAATCAGTGTTTGCAGCTGAATGGTAGTAAGTAGGAAAGGGAAAGGGGAGCTAGGTAGGGAATCTCAAAAGGTAGCAGATATGAGCAACATCATAATATAGCTATCTTTGTCTGAACCCTTTACAGAAATAAAGTTAATCTTCACAAATAAAACATGAAACAGAGAGGTTAAATAAGTTGCCCAAGGTTACATAGCAGTTAAATGGCACAGCCAGGATACAAACGCCAGCAATGTCTCCAGCACCTGTGCCCTGAACCACTCCACTACCTAATAACTATGACTACTAATGGGGTGGGGCATCTTCTCTAAATGTATTAAGAATTATTATTATGTATGATTTCTCTTACCTAAAAGAAAACAGAATGCCAGGAAAATTACTTGCCTCATACTGAGCAGAGAAATTGGGGAGTAATCCATCTCCCATCCACAATTAAACCATTCTGATGTTTAGAAGATTCTTTCCCTTCTAAACTTAGAAAAAAATTTGGTCTTTTGAGAAATCAAAATGTATTACAATGACCCCAAGAGTAATGTCCTCCATCACAATCTCACTGAAGTCCATCAGCTGCTCTTACAAAGAGAATGGATTCCCCCTACAACAAGTTCAAGGCCCATACAACCAAACTGATTCATCTACCAGCCAGGAAGTCAGCTGAGCAAACAGTCACTCAGAATGTTTCACATCCAAAGACTGGCTCCCTTGCCAGGTGAAACCTGTATGAGAAGAAGGGAGAAAAACCCCTTTCCTCTTAGAGGACAGAGCAACTAGCTCCAGTCCTCCTCGGTGGAAAAACAGGTCTGGGCCAGGAGGAGAGGGATGTCCAAGGGTTTGGAGAGCTCTGGGCAGAATGGACAGGACCTAATTCCAGGGATGGTGCTAGAAGAGCCTCACAGTCTGTGAGGTCTTCTAGGTAGAGCAAGGAGCAAGGCCAATGTACTTGAGGCTGTTTGTCCTGGCAGACTCCCCAGCCCTCCTCAGTCAGAACCCAGGTGAAACGGTAGGGCCTAGACTCCGTCCGGGTGGCTGGAGACTTGGAGACATTGGCATAGTTCACAGGCAGCACACACTGGAGATCATTTCAATGCTGCAAACAGGAAGGGCATGAACCTTAATGGGTACTGAGGGCGTAGTATGCACCAGGCACTATCCTTAGTGCTTCAGACTTTATCACATTTAAACCTCACAACAAAAACCCTGTGAGGCTGGCACTGCTAACCATATTTCACAAAGAGTTAAATGTCTGGGAAGTGATGAACTGACCCAAGGTCACACACTAGTATGTGTTAAATTGACAGAATTTGAACTTCTGTGCTTCCATTGTCCAAGCCATTTCTGTTATCAAGCTGATGATTCCATAAACAATTCATGTTATTAGGCAACTCAGAGTTGTTTCAGGCCCCTCCACTAAAATTTCAGACTAGCCCAAATGTTTACCTATACCAATACACCTACACTGCAATTGGGAAGTACAGCTTGGAGAAGGTACCTCTCCTATTTCTTCCGCCATGTTTTCCGTACTTGTCCATATTCCTCAAGTCTCCCTCCTCCCAACCCAGATCACCTCTTGTATGTCTTCGGCAGGTGTTATTCCAAGGGACAAATTTATTCCAGCCTCCAATACATACAGAGTCTCAGAGGAGATAATGGTGCAGAAAATCCAGAAAAACTTCCTTTGCAGGCCTTGGGCAAGAAAGCTTGGGCAAGTACCGCATTGAAGTTTGCTGGAATTCAAGCAAAACCAGAGTGGGTGGGACTATATGGTCTTCCAGCTCTAAAGTCTATGATTTCATTATTTAAAGAAATCTGTTAATATTCACAATGGAATTGCCCCAGAGATACATCAGTTCACAAAGAAAAAAGCCAAAGAGATTAATTCTAACAAATACTGCTGTTTGCCTAGACATCATGATTTGATTGAAAAAGAAAAATGTGCAGATTACACTGACCAGTACTGCCTCGCTCTCAAGATGACAGAGTGGAAGGTAAACTGCCATAGCCCACCATCCCTGGAGGTCAGGGCAACTTCAGAGTCTGTACCAGGAAGAGGTTATTTTTATCTCATCCTCTGCAAGTCATTCAGGCCACATGGTCTTACCAGATTCATAGGATGCCAGGACAATACGGCTGCCTCAGGGTCTTTGGAACAGGGATTTCCCCATATTCTTGCCTCGGCTAATCAATTCTACCCCCTCTGGAAGTACACGTAACTCTTGAACAACACAGGTTAGAACCGCATGGGACTACTTCTAAGGGTTTTTCTCAACAGCGTTGTTCAAGGGTCAAATGCAAGTTGGGAATCCGTGCATGCCGAGGGTCGGCTTAAGTTATGTGTGGACTTTCAACTACGCAGAAGTTTGTGCCCCTTACCCACCCCACCCCCTTCAAGGGTCAACGGCATTAGGGTGAAAGCCTCCACCCTTCTCTCCACGGCTTCATTACCCACCCATCAGAAGTGTTCCCTGACAGTGATGAGATTTGGGGGAAAACATTGCACAGGTGTAGGTAGCCTAAGCCGTTTCCGCTCTAGCTTTGCTGGGAGCTGTGGCAGTGTTTCGGACTCATTGCTCCCTTCGCAGTGGAGAGCCTCCCCTGAGGAGGGAGGGCTGCCGCAACTATACCAGTAAGTTCAACTTAGAATAAGGAAGAAGCAAACTCAGTTTGGTCGTGGTTCCAAGTCGCAATCTCCTTTCCCCATTAGCAGCAATATCTGACTCACAGATTTACATCTCAACTGATTCAGAACTCGGAGGAATATAACCCTTAAAACTTTAAGAGAAGGCACTGATCATATTAAGTTCCATATCAGGCACTAGCTGCTCTAATGGAAATCAGAACTCAACAAGGGAGATTAATTTCACATTTAAATAATCTAAGCAAGGCAGACTGGAACAAACGCAATTAGAGATTTCAAGCAAATGCTGTTGTGATGCCAAGTGGGAGGTGGGGAGATGGGGTGGTGAACACAGTCCAGGGCAACCAGGGATGGGTTTCCAAAAGACATCTTCTGCTGCTGTGACCAGGCCTTGGGAGAAGACCCAAAACTGTTTTTTGCAAGTTTTCCAGGTTCTGGCAGGCTCAGCGCCTCCAAATCCCCACAGGAGGATGAGCCAATGGCCAGGGCCCACCTAAGCCACCTCTACTGGCAATGGTTGGAACTGCAGCAGCCTCTACACAGGCTGAAGGGCTGTTTTACCATACTTAGCTCCTTAGATTGGACTCAAAGAAAAATAGAATATGCAAGATAAGGAAAACGACAAAGAGTTAAAATGAGACAGAAAGGTTGGAAGCAGATGGGTGATTAAGGGACATTTTGACTCCAATTGGAATATCATACGTTGCTTGCCTCTGGTGGGGGGGGGGGAGTGCAACCAGCCTCACGCTTTGATCGTGATCAGAGGTTAACAGGAGTAGATGCTTGGCAGGCCTAAGCAACAAAATCTGAGCAAGGGCACTCCTTAATAAATCGGGGAACGGCAGGCACTGCCCCAGGGACCCTGTGTATTACATATCACAGAGTGGGCCTGTTAACTCACATCCACAGGAATTTAACTACTTCTTCTACAATAGAGAGCATGTAAATCACAGACTTACACTGACCGTACCTTTGTGGGTCAGTGTGGGAGCTTGGCAGAACCAAGCCAAATAGTTGTCTACAAAAGGCTTCCTAAGACCTCCTGACTTACTGAGTCACTTGACACCACTGTTGGAAATCAGCAAAAGCACTCCTGTAGCACCATCACCCACCCACCTATCCTAGGCCAGGAACAGCTTGAGATTACTGTTTTACTCTTTTTTTTTTTTTTTTTTTTTTTAAATAACCCAGCTCTAGATGCTATGGCTGGCACATAACTGGTGCCCAATAAAATTTATTAAATGGGATAAATGAATACATGCACTACCAACCAGATCCCAGCATGACTTAATTGATTCCTGTCTTCTGGGGGTCTTTTTAAGAAATTTTGGCATATATATGTGTACACATTTCTATCAGATTCTTAAATACAGTGAAAACTTGGTAACAAGTTATTTTTTACTCTCACTAGAAATTTAAAAAATTCTTACGAGCAAGCGATTATGAGATGAACATCCCCATCACTGCCCTCAAAAAGTAACAGACCCTTTCTCTCACCGCCAACCTCCCTGGGTAAGAGTGCTTCCACAGCCCACCTTCTTAGCTCCACCTTAGCACCCATCCTGTGTTTTCCTTCCTCAAGCCAACTGCTAAAGGGCTTTCAGGCTTTAGTTGTACCCCCACCACTGCCCCTGCTTTGTCCACAGGAAGCTTTACATACACTGTTTCTTAGACAATGTTGAAATGAGGAGGGGGAAGGCAGAAACTGAAGGAAATGCGCAGTTCTTTAAGACTGATACAAAGTGATGTTGTGTAGAAGAGGGAGAAGTTACAAAAGAATTTCGGGTATTAATTAGCATTCATGCAGAAGGTAAACTTTGAGCTGGACTGTGAAGAGGAGGCAGGCCTGTACCAACTACATTTTTCTAAAGATGACTGTTCCATCCGGAAACCATGTGTGCAAAGGCAAGGAGCAAAAAATCAGAGATGTGTTTAAGTACATGTAAATGAATAATGAAAATTAAAATTGAAAACATAAAATTGTAACAATATTGTGAAGACTTCAAAGTGAGGAATCTCAGCTTAATTAAATACACAGCTCCGAACTTGTATTTTATTTTGAACAAAATTAGAACAAGTCTAATAAATTTAGGAAAAGTAATCTAGCAGGATGGATGTGAAGGGAGACAAGAGTGAAATCAGAGGTAAGATAACCAGGTAACCAGCTATAAGACGATTATGGGAATGAAAAGGGATGTGTAGGAACAAATGAAAAAAAGCCAACATGCCCAAAGGTAGCATACAATCCAAAGGATTCCTGAATGTTAAACACAAGGGGAAAATCCACATGAAAATGACAGTAAGAAACAAGTCCACTTAGGAAGAAATAAATTCAGTGACTATAATGCAAACAGCAAAAATTTTGAGAACTTAAGTAGAGATGATTACTTTTAAAAATGGCATAAAATTTTGAACACCTATTATTTCAAATTAATTAATTTCAAACTAATTTACTCACTACTGAACACCTATTAAGTATGAGGCACTTATAAGGCTGTTGGCTCCTCAGTACTCACATCATTTTGATTCATGACCAAAATTTTAAAAAATTAAAAAATTAAACATGTATACAATATGAAAGTGTTATTGAAAAAAAACAAGATTTAAAAGTCTGTGACACCACGAGCAGCCAGTTAGCTCAGACGGTGCTCTTAACAACAAGGTTGCCAGTTTGATCCCTGCATGCCCTCCTATGAACTGCACCCTCCACCACTAGTTTAAAACAACTACTTGACTTGAAGCTGATGGGTCCTGGAAAAACACACTTAAATAAATAAATGAAAGTTTTTTAAAAAAAATCTATGACACCGTAAACAAACTACATACTTCAAACGTGAGCTAAAGTTAATAACATACAGAACTCCACAGACTGCTTAAGAAGACTCTAGAAACTGCAAGATAAAAATAAACAAACAATACACACTTCTTTAATGATAAAAGTGGACAATGAGGTCCTGTGCACCAAGAAATTCTCATCCACATTGAGTTACTGGTTTTTAAAATAAATACACTAAAATACAAATTTTTTGGCAGGGCAACCTTATTTTAGGGACAGACAATTCTACCATTCCTAAGATCAGACTAAGTATTTAAGATTCCTGTAAACCTCTGAACTGTTTCTATGAACAGGAAAAGAATTAAGTTATCTGTTAAAATGTTAACAGTAGTTATCTCCGGAAGACGAGATGGGGTTTTTCACTTTCTTATATTATTTCCTACAATAAAGATATTTTCAATAAGAAAAGGCCAACAACTTTTAAGATTTTCCATTTTAAGTTATTACATACTGAATGCTAAGGAACTTGTAATTGTGAATGAGATGTGTTGAAGAATTTTAAGCACTGAGTTGACACGTCATGGAGAAATCCTTGAAGAAATCCGGGGTTCTATAGCCTAGACTTCAAGGTCATTTGAAAACCGCTTCAAGCACATGACTAGATATTATAAATAAACAACTCTGTACTAATTCTGCATTATTCTGGACAAACTTGGATCCTGAGTTGAAAATACAAATAATCAGATTTTGAATTAAAATAAGATGTCCAAAAATGGAAGGTCTATCAAATCATGAGCACCTCCATAATAAATGACTTAGCTATCAAAGGTAGTTTAGCAAAACAGAAGTGTAGTACAAACGCAGTGTAGTACAGTGGGTTTGGGATAATAGACCTGAAATTGATTCTCAGCCCCAACATTTAGTACCTATCATTTACTTGAGCATGTCATTTAAACTCTGAACCTCAGCTTTCTCATCTATAAAGTGAAAAAAACAGAATTATTGTAATGATTAACGTTAATGCATAAGCCTAGCACATAGTAGATTCTCAAAACACAGACCTTTGTTACTATTCTATACTCACACCTACTCAAAGATCCAATGACTCTATGATTAAAAGCCACAATATGATTTAAACTAGTTTAGCAAGATGAGATAACAGAAACAAAAAGTATTACATCTGGAAAACTACTCTTTCCTTATTTGTATACTGAATGTTAACACCTAACAAGAGATCTCATTCCTTCCCTGAATTAAGACCAGTACTGCTGCTCTGCCCAGACCAAGGAAACAGATGAAGGGAGATATCACAAGAAGAGTAGAACACAGAGACAGGAAGGCAAGACACAATAGATAAGTTCTGGGCCCAAAACTGGAAATCAATACTGCTGTCTTTATCCAGATAAAGATATTTCAACAAAAGAATAAATAAATATATCAAAACTGTTAGGATTTCTAGTTATAAAACTATATTCCTTATTCACAAAAGATTCAACTAGCTCAAAGTTAGAAATGTAATGGGTGTTTAATAAATACCTGTTGATTGATAAGTACACATTTTACTTCCTAACCTTTTTATAAAGAGGCTAAGTTGGATATTGGGATACTAAAGTTAGGATCATTAAGTATTCCTGAATTAAGAGGTATATTTAATTCCATTACATGAGTCCACAAAAGTACTATAAAATCAGAGATCTTGCCAGGAACATTCTGTGCCACTTCTACTCATCCATACCTACTTACAAACCTTTATAAGAGAAAGAATCCACCAACTTACAACAAAGACAACCACTGCATGCATAAACAAAAACAAGTAAAAAGCTAGTTAAGTATGAGGAACACTAGAATGTACCACCATAAGGGCAGGGACTTTTTTCTATATTGTTCTCTGTTGTCTCTACAGCATCTAGAACCATACCCAATACAAAGTCGTTGCTCACTAAATGCTTGCTAAATGAATCATTCTTCGAAGAAATAATTTTGGGCAACCAAAACAAAATTATTTTCAACGTTGATGGTTTTCTTAAGGCTTGGAAGAGTTCTATTATTTCACCTTTTTCCCAACTACACTTATGGAAAATTACCTCAAAAGAAAGAAAAGAGGATTTCTTTTACATTATGACTATACTGCCCTAATTGAGCCCAAAACAGATAACCTTGGAAAAAACTTCCTATAAAACACTGTTTCGATATAATTTTATTAGCAGTTACTATGTCAAAATTCACATTTACAGGATCCAAAGGACTATCTTACAAAATTCTAAAGCTTACGTAATTAGATTTTAACAGTAAGATAGAACATATTCTCATTATAGCACAGCCCTTAAAAAGTCAAGAATACTGAGAATTAAGTACAGTTCTATTAAGAATCTCCGTGCATGGTGCCACTTAAAGCAAAGTTCCATGAAAGTACAACATACTTCTATGGATGTTAATTTCAGTGGCAAACGTCGCTGGCTTCCAAACAACTGACATTAAAGGAATTGCCAATCAAACCACAAGCAAAATGGCTTTCATTAAATATAGAGCTATGATAATCCTGTAAAGAGACCCTGAATCCTCAAGCACTTGTAATGATTTTAAGTTGTGGCACGAGTACAAAACACATCAACTCTAATGCATAGATTCCCACACCTTATGACAACAGGATACTAAAGATAGCCTTTTCTATCCGAAAATGCTGAGTTTTCCAGTGCAGTTTAGGCTGGTCATTGCTGATCTAGTGAAATTCTACAACCTCCAGCTTGAGCAGTATTGTAGGATTCACAAATATTACATTTCATGCCTAATATATGGAACTGGACTGTAGATCTTCCATTGCAATCATTGCAGAGAATCTGAAAAGTGAAGAGATGAATGTAAATTAAGTATATTAAACCTTATATAATAAAGTGGCATTGTCTACTCAAAACAATTCCTCAAAAATCATATTGAAGAAGTGAAAACACACACATATATATGTCTAAACATTTCCATAAGCAGAAACACCTTTTATTTGTTCAAGGAAAATTCTAAGAGGCTATTAATGTAGCTTTCAATTCAGAAAATGAAAATGTGGATTTGAGCCAAGAAGTCTATTTTAAAATACTTCCCAAGTTGTATAAATTGTACTAGCACAAAAATTAACAAAGGCATAATGAAAGCAACACCTATACAGATGCTCCTTGACTTACAGTGGGGTTACAGCATAAACCCATCATAAGTTAATATTGTTAAGTCGAAAATGCATTTAATACACCTAACCTACCAGATATCACAGCTTAGCCTAGGTGGTTTCTACTGAGTATGTATTACCATTGCACCATCAGAAAGTCAAAAAATCGTAAGTCAGCCATTACGTCCGAGACCATCTGTACTTACAATTCAAAATAACATACATGATTTCATTATTTTACTGATGCTTAGAAAATTGTTACTTAATAAAACAAATTTTTACATACTTATATGCTTATTCTTAGGTTTGATATACTAAGTTCCTAGTCTTCTATGCCTCAGGAATGAATTAAAGTCCAAAAGCAGTTCCTAAAATTGAACAAAGAGAAGCTTTTGTCTCATCCCTAAAATGACAATAAGATACTAATTAGGAATTAATCTCTTCTAATAATAAAATCCTGAAAAATATAAAAGGGGTTAACCTGAAAAATTGATCTATACTATGTGAGAAAAGCATTATCTTTAGAATAGTTACACATAATAAGTAGAAAACTTCCAAATATACTTTAAATTATAATTTGGAAAACAATTCCCTTAAAAATATGATCTAAATGTAGAGAATAGATTTGTGGTTGCCTAGAGCCAGTGAGAGTATGGCTTCTAATGGGTACAGGGTTTCTTTTTGGAGTGATGAAAATATTCTAAAATTGATGGTGATGATGTTTGTACAACTCCAAGAATATACTAAAAAGAACTGAATTGTATGAATGAATTGTATGGTATGTGAATTATATCTCATTAAAGCTATTATTTTAAAAAATGATCTACATGAAACATAGCAAATGTAGCCTCTAATAAAATATCACATAATGATCAGTTAGTATTCCAAAAGTGATCAATGATTGATCTTACTAACAATTCAATTATGAATTATGAAATAATTCAGTGTGAATAAAACAAAAACTATTTTTTATTTGGCTTTGGTTAAGTGGTCTGATCCTTTTGTGTAGGAGCTGAACTAAACTGAAGATGTTTAGAAAATTTAGATATCCAAAAACACAGATATTAAAACACAGAAAGCTATCCAGCTTTCCAATTCTTATATAGAATTCAATATACTATGCTGAGAATAGATAGCAGCACATCCCAATTAGTGGAGAAAAGATGATCATTTTCCATAAGGAAAAAGGCACAGAAATATTTATTTTAGACTGTAGGCTAATTAAAACCAAATTTTAAAAGTCTCACATAGAATAAACAGGGTAATAAATATTAAAAACCAAAAATCTCCAAAAATCAGGAAACATGTTTACTCAAAATAAATTTAAAATAATTAAAAATACAATATAATTAAAATAAAACATCAAACCAGTAATTCGCCTCTACCTCGTTACATTACTGACTGATTCTGGCAAGTAACATGTAAATAATTCAGAATAAAGTTTTTGCCTGCCATCTAGTGTTGGGAAGAACTGTACAAAGGTATTCTTAGATCTTTTTATTCCTGGTCTTTTGAGTTCAAAGCAACTAGAATTTAAAGATTATTTTGTCCTTCCCATTAATCATCGCATTGGCATGTATGCCAAAGCAGTATTTGCAGACAGAGTTGATCAAAAGGGCAAAAATAAACAGTAACATCAATAAGGAACCCGAAAATTTTAAGCACTGATTCCACTCACATCCACAGTCATGTTCTGATATTCTGATGGCATAGGAGTCTGTGCCACCTCATCGTCCAGCTGCCTCCAGTACCTACTCATGTCTAAAGCAGAGTGCATACATAATGGACATCTGTAGCCTCTAGAAAAGATAGAGAGGTTATTTTCCAAACATTAAACAGGGAGTATATCAACTAAGGTACACAAGACGATGCATACTAACTGGTATATAAACCATTCAAGACAGGGCATTATTCTATTTCAAGACAATCTGTTACAAACCTTTTACACTATGAAAGTTTTCAATTAAATCTTGTATCATATGGTGTTTTTTAAACCTATATTTCTTTTTCTCAGTTCTCTAAAATGGAGAGAAATCAGTCCATAGTCTTTGTAGAATATATTTAACATAGCTAAAAATCAATTAAACAGCTTTTTAGCTAAACAACCTCAATCTCTAAATATAGTCAAGCAAAGAGACTATATTCCTTAAAACTTATTCAGGAATTATTTCCTTTCTAAAAATTCTGAAAAAGTTTCCTTCTATCTGACTATTATAGTAAATAAAAATTTCTGCTCATCATTTTGCAGGACCAATACATTTTACACAATCTCCTCTTTCTTAAGTATTCTTATCTTAATTTAACACCCTTCTCTCACAATAAAGTGTCAGATTTAGATAGTCTAGTTACCAGCTTTCTTTGTAGGCCATTATACTAGGCCAACATAACGATTTAAAAGAATTTTGAGCATCATGTCTCAGCATTTTTACAAAGCTATGACTGCCTCTGGTAGAGACTGTGCTCCCTGGTAAGTCTAGAAAATTAGAGGTATCTGACTCAGTCTGTAAGACGACTGAGATAAGAGGACAAAGGTATACTCCTATGTACATCCCCAAGAAGCTCTGCCCAGTTTAACACTACTCACCTCCCATACCCATCTCAAGATAAACATCTGTCACACAATATGGTAACAGCAATGGAGGAAAAAGAAACAAACAAAAAAACCCAGATATAATTATAATTTTTTTAAATCCCAAACACTCACTCTTTTAACATTTCTTCGTAACATGTTCTGAAAGAAAATATAACAATATTTTAGTAAAGCAAAAATTATCTCCACTATTAGCAAACATTTTTAAGAAAAGAAGCCAAAGTTACCTTACCTATGTAAAAGATGCCCACATGGCAAGACATGAGCAACAACACGAGATGTGTGAATGTCCTGCAAAATGAAATAAAGGTTAGCGTTTGCATGGACACAATATAACATATAAGTATTTTAAACTCAAAAGGGGATATTTCCAAAGCAAAAAAATATTTTAAGCTTACCTCCAAACATATTGGACAATTCTGCCGGGAAACATTTTCAATACACTGTTTAAAAGAGAAACTCAAATTACCAAAAGCTCAACTAGATGGAAATGACAAATTTAACAATATTATTAATAATAAAAACTAATAAAGGAAACAATACCACTTCACTAAAGATAATAATTAACATTAATACGTTTCTTATGAGTCAGACAAGAACAGTTTAACTCACAACTATTTCAGGCTTCGCACATTACCCGAAACAATGAAATTGCTCAATACATCTTAATTATTCAAATTATCTATGTTTATAGACAAGGAAACTCAGGGAGTCAAGATTTACCAAAGATGCAGAGATAATGTTTGGAACCTTTCTTTTTCATGTGTTTTACTTCAAAGCTAAACTACTTAAAAGCATTGATAATAACAGTTTGTATTACTGAGATTTTACTATATGCCATATGCTAATCTCAGTACCTGTACTCGCTTAACTGATTCTCACAACTCTAAATGAAACAGGTATAATCATTACCCCATTTTACAGATGCAGTACTTGAGGCCTAGCAAAGCTAAATAACTTCCAAAATTACATGCTTATAAGATGTGCAAGAGCTCCAACAGGCTACCTTCAGGGCCTGAGTTCTCAACTTGACTAGACAGTGTCTGATGACATGTGGGAGGTAAGGGAAAGCACCAAACCATGGATGATACTCGGGTTTTCAAAGTAAGCACTTGAGTAGATGGTAGGACCACTTACTATACAGACAATAAAAAATAACT
This sequence comes from Rhinolophus hipposideros, assembly GCF_964194185.1. NCBI lineage: Eukaryota > Metazoa > Chordata > Mammalia > Chiroptera > Rhinolophidae > Rhinolophus > Rhinolophus hipposideros. The sequence continues at coordinate 54,651,605 of NC_138047.1, forward strand.
GAGAAACAGAACAAAAATATAAGAGAAAATGTGTACATAATTTTTGAAAGACAACATAGCATGTCTCATTATCACCCCAAACTCGTCTATAAAACCAAATTCAATCTTTTATCTCGAACAAATTCACAATATTAAACAAATACCATAAGCCAGGGCTAAATACTTTGAGGGTTGTCTTTACTCAGCCCTTTTCCTTTTCTGTCATACCTTGTCACCATATCCCATATATTCATTATTCATCTCAATTTATCTTATCACTTTACTATTTTAGGTCAGTTATTATCCAGTATCTATTTTTAAAAACCCTCATTAGTCTCCCCATTCTCTACATTCTTATATTAAATAGAATTCAGTACTATAGTTTATTACATTTTTTCTAAATAATGAAAAATTATTTGAAAGGGCCAAGGATCATGATATAATTGCTACACCCAGATTAACGATATTTCTAATTATAAAAGGAAATATAAAAATATTTTGAGTGTTCTTGGACTGCTATGGTAGCAGTTCACACTGGTCTGTATCTCTCCTGTACTATGCATTTGAAAAGCTATTCTTAAAACCAGTACCAACAATAAAAATCCATAAACCAATTTAGAACTTGTGAACATTATACGAATAACAGATGTAAGTATTCTTACACATTATAAAGAAAAGGAATTGTAGATGAAATATTCTGAGGCATAAATTTTAGAACACCTATTTTACCACTGCTTAAAAATAAAAAGCGACAGTTATACTTGTTAAAATCTGAAAATTAGCATGCTTCTAAACATATTAGGATTTAAGCTCCTTTTCCAAATCATTATAATACTTGTAAAATGTATGCAAACCAATACCTTGTGCTTTCCTTGGAGATTCATAGCTAGGCACAAGTTACATTTTAAACAGTGGAAAAAATCTTCCTTTGGACCAATCCTAAAAAAGAATGTGAAAGCCAAAAGATTAGAACGGAAGAATATGAGGTAAACCTCCACCTCAACATCACTCCCCAAATGTAAACACTGTAAACAGAATGGTATCCACTCTTCAGTTTTTCTATAAAATTGCGCACACGCGTACATACATACGTGCACACTCTGAGTTTTATTTTAATTTTTAATTCTTGTTTTATTTATTTGCTTATATATTAAATTTATTGGGGTGACATCAGTTAGTAAAATTACATAGGTTTCAAGTGTACAATTCTATAGCACATCATCTATATATTGGATCATGTGTTCACCACCCAGAATCAGTTCTCCTTCCATCACTTCCATCACCATACATTTGACCCCCTTTACCCTACCACACTCCCCCTTACCCTCTGGTAACCACTAAACTGTTGTCTGTGTCTATGAGTTTTTGTTTGTTTGTCTTGTTTATTGCTTTCAGTTTTATATCTCACAAGACTGAAATTATATGATTCTTGACTTACTCTGTCTGACTTATTTTGCTTAGTATGATAATCTCAAGACCCATCCATGTTGTCACAAATTGCAGTATTTCATCTTTTCTTATGGCTGAGTAATAGTCCATTCTATACATGTACCACATCTTATTTATCTAATCATCTATTGAAGGACACTTTGGCTTAGTTGTTTTCATATCATGGCCACCATAAATAACACCGCAATGAACACAGGGGTACATATATCTTTATGGATAAATGTTACCAGATTTTTGGGGTAGATACTCAGGAGAGGCATTGCTGGGTCGTATAGTAATTTTTTACATAGATGGATTCTTTTCATATATCCTGTACTGTAACTATTTTTCACTGAGTATATCCTGATCAGTGCTTATTCCCATCAGCCAGACTGGAAAACCTTATAATTCCTGGAGTACTATGTAGAGTACTCAGGAAGACAGTGCCTCAGGACTGAGGAATAATTAGTCTTGGAATAAGCATACTTCTCCATATCCACCTAATAAATTTTAAAAGCAAATTCCAGAAATACCAAACTATTCCCAAGTAACTTAACTGCATCCCCAAAATAAGCTCAAGATTTACAGGAATACAAAAATATTCATCACACAAGGTTAAAATCACAATGTCTGGTATCCAGTTAACAATGATGAAGCATGCAAAGAGGCAAAAAAGAACCAACCCAAAATGAGAAAATAATCAATCAAAATCAACCCAGAACTGAGAAAGATGTTAGCATTAGCAGAGAGGGATATTAAAACACAGCTATTATACCGTGTTTCCCCCAAAATAAGACCTACCCAGACCATCAGCTCTAAATACGTCTTTTGGAGCAAAAATTAATATATTAAGACCAGGTCTTATATAACATAAGACCGGGTGTAATATAATATGATATGATATAATATAATCTAAATACCAGGTCTTTATATTATTTTTTGCTCCAGAAGATACATTGGAGCTGATGGTCCGACTAGGTCTTATTTTCGGGGAAACAGGGTAACTATATACCATATGTTCAAAGACTTAGTATACACAGATGATATTAATAAAGATCCAAACCAAACTTCTAGAGATAAAAATTACAATGGCAGATTAGACATTGATAAAAATTAGTCAACTTGAAGGCATAGTAACTCAAACTTTCCCAAATGAAATAGAAAAAAGAATTTTAGGCAAGCTAATACACATGTAATTGGAGATCCCAAAGGTGGAGAGCAGAAGGGCGAAGACAGAAAAAGTATTTGAAGTAGCAGTAGCCAAAAATTTTCTGAAATTGGTGAAACCACAAACCCACAGGTTCAAGAAGCTCAAAAAACCCTAAGCACAAGCAACATGAAAAATATTGTATCACGAAGCATACAACCAAACTACTCCAAACCAGGGATAAAGAGAAAATCTTAAAAGCAGCCTGTGGAGAGACCAAAAATTAATATCTCCCTCCAACCCATTCTCTTAATTCCTGGTGTTTTCAACCCTTTCACACCTCTACTGTCTTTATGCTATTTATTTACAATATTCTTTGACTTTTCCCCACAGAATTTAATGTTATTATAATAATATATCTTGTTTAAATAAAAAATTTAAATTGTGGCACCTGAAAAATAAAAAGCAGCCCGTGGAAAAAAGACAACTATAGAAGAAACAAAGATAAGAATGATACCTGACTTCTTTTTTATATTCTGACTCATTTCTCCCTTCCTCTTCTCACACATATATACACAACACACTCAAAATGCTAACAAAAGTTCCACAAAACAATATTTATCCCTACCATTTACCTATCTTTTATTGTCTTTTTAAAATGGTGATAGTGACTCACTAGATTCATTTCAGTTTAAAAAATACTACTCTGTATATCCTTTTTACTCCCATCAACTCCAGTCTCTACCTCCACCTCCACTGCCCTGCATTCCATTCTTTTACTACATTCTCCAAGGCGTGGTTATTTATTTATATTATTTATACCCCAGTCCACTCTGATCTATCCAGCCTTGTCCTAACCCTATTAAAATTTTATTCAAACTTTCCTACAAATGACAGCTCCAATCCCTATAACCTGACAAACTTTGTAGTAATGATTGCTATTAAACCCATTCTTCCACAAACAGGATATAAATTTAAAGACAAGAATCATGCCTTCTAATCTAATAGTGTTCTACACATAGCAAAGATTTGTCTGACGTTTATTTAATAACTGAAATGTAACAGCATGTATCCTTCCTTTGATTTAAAATACCATTTTATCAGCAGATATTTTATTTCCCTAATTCAGTTATAAATTTGTATAACTTTTTAAACTTTAAAAGAAATACCTGTTCATTAATTAAATTGTGTAAAACCCAAAAGAACATACACCAACAAACAAATATACCAACAAAAACTTAAAATCATGCATGATTCCCACCACCCATGCACCGGTAACTACCGCTAATATTTTGCTATGTATGTTATCCTAACAGACTTTTTTTTAACAATCATTTTTTCCAATCCCAAATATTATTCAAGAACATTACTTTTAATATGGGCTTGCAAATTTAACAATCTCCTAAACATAAAGGTTTCTAATTTTTCATGATTATACAGAGGATGCCAACAAAATGTATACACATTTTTTAAGAAAGGAAAAAACTATTAAAACTGTAATACTCAATATATACCAATAGCAAAAGATGAATACAAGTCACATTTGACTTCTGCAATTACAGGAGATGCTCAAAGTGGTTACCATCAGTGTCTAGACACTTCTGATTGTGGCGAACTACTGCTTGAGCAACGTTGACCAAAGTGACCACTTGTATACATTTTTTTGGCACCCCCAGAATTTATTGCTACAATACATATAGTGTACGTAAGTCTTGGTACAGATCTCTACTTCCTTGGGACAACCTAAAAATGGAATTACACAAAGGTCTGGAACATTTTTTAAGATCAGAAATAAGAACACAGGAACCACATCTGCTATATCATATTGTCATAAAGAGTAAATATTCTGGTGATTATTAATAACAATGAGAGACGATATTTCCCCATTTAAAAAAAAACTCATTCTATTTTTGGTAAGTACATTTGGTAAGGATATTTTGGTAAGGATAGGCACCCACTGCCAAAAACTCTAGGTCGGATGTCTGCTTCTGATTAAATAAAAACTGAAACCCTATCTTTAGGGCAAAGACTTTTTTGAGAAATACCGCCACAGTAAAAAAAGATAATCTATAACTATCAACAGCTATTTTAAAACATAAAATCAGGAATAATATGTTATCAAACTCTGTAAGAAGCACTGATTTCATTACAGTGATTACAACCTAAGGATGAACAACAATTTTTCAAGCCCACACCTCCAGATCAGAGCCTAGAAGCGCTGTAAGCACCAAGAGTAGGAGAAATCTGGGTAGAGTTATGCCAAGAAGATTTTGCAGATTTGTTTAATGAACTAAGAACAATAACTAAGTTTCATAATATACTTAAGACAACAGTGTTTTTAACATTCAAAAGAGGACTCATTTGCAAAAAAACTATCAAGAAGGTATAGCTACAAAGTAAAAAGATTGATATTTCAATAAAAATATAAGAATTCATATAACAAATGACATAATTTGTTTAGATGTTATTGTGAGAAGGTAGAGTTTCCAAGAATGCTGCCATTGCATAATTTTTAAATTATCTTTTGATATTTTTGTCTGTTTAAAAAAATCATTATCTGATGGTCGTGTCATTTCTGACTAAACATAGTATTTGCCAATCTTAACAGATTTTTGCTCACAATACCTTTCAGTAACTTAAAAAAATACAAAAATACAGTTCTGAAAATCCTCAGAAGGGTGAATTAACAGTGTGCCATAGGCACTCACTGAAAGACCTATACAATCTTTCAAAGATTTTTGAGCAATTACAACAAATATAATGCTTAAAATACCTACTTGAAGTGATCGTAATCATTTGTCTAAAATCTGACTTATATTATTTTGATACCCAAGAATATAAAATATGAAACAACTTTATTTGAAAATTTCTTAGCTGTGTCATATATTTTAACTAGGCATTTCCCAATTACATTTCACTGAATGTGACATTCTCAAAATGATCTGATAACCAAGTATTAGAAACCCTAAAATCTCAGAGATTTATACAGCACAATTAGCAAGTTAAAACTTCTGAGAAGAAAAGTAGATTAAATGCAGCATTTACAAAAGCTATATAATTATGAAAGCCTTCTTCATACAATATCCATTTTGTAGTAGAATCCATTTTCTTTTTTGATCAATTTTGTTTTAAAGAATTTTAGTCTCTCTCAGACATCTTCCAAAGAACAAAGAGAAAGATCTACTTTTTCTAATAGCATAATCTTGTTGTATTTTGCAATTACCATATGGGTCTATTGCACCCTTTTACAAATCTGACACATTATGGGATCTTAGTGATCTTATTTTTCCTGTATCTTGAAATATTTTGCTATTTTGGCATTCCTAAGAATTCTTTTACGTAAATCATCAATTACTCCTAATTATCCTAACAAAAAAACTAAAGTGCAAAGTATGCTACAAAATGGAAGGCAGAAACACCTGAAAAGGTGACACAATGAAAGAAATGATTACTATTACACCATCCTTCAGTTTTCTTTTTCATTGCTCAAAGTATTACCTCATCTTTTAAGAGTTTTTTTAAAAGCCTGGATATATCTTCCTTGTAGCCTTTTTAGTTTTCCTTGCATGCAGTTAAGAAATCAGAATTTTTCATTTTTTGCTATTAAGGGCAAATAGAAAAAAAGTGAAAGAGAAACTTTAGATAAAGCAGACGGTAACTGCAGAGTCAGACAGCAGCACTCTAGACTTGGACTTCACCTCAGCACTACTGACATTCTGGGCCAGGTGATTCTTTTTGGTGGGAACTGCCTTGGGCGTGTAGGGTGTTTAGCAGCATCCTGGCCTACATCCAGCAGATGCCAGGAGCAGACTACCTAGCCCCACCAACCCATTTGTCACAACCAAAAATGTCTCCAGACATTGCTAAACATCCCTCGGCAAAATCATCCCTGGTAGAAAAACCGCTGTTCTAAAATCTAATGATGATGATGAAATTGATAATATAAGCAATAAACCCGATTACAGTTTTCAGATGATGATATCCTAGATGAATGGTCTGACTCAAGAAAATGAATGAACAAACAATATATTTCTAAGGACAAAAATATGGTATCCTCATTTAGTCATTCGATAGGAAGGACTTTATTTCACAGTGTTTTTGACAAAAATCTGGACCATCCCATTTTGCTAAAAGGGTGTATGACAGCATTTTTCCATCTTTTATGGTACTTGTACACCAAAATTTACTTGATATGGCTCATAAGTGGACAAATGAAGGAAAGTGTGTATATAAAGCACTTAGAGAGATGATGTAAAAACTGAACAAATTCACAGGACTGATCACCCTAGGTATTTATAAATCTGGAAAAAAAAATGTTTTGCTTTGCTGAAGCTAAGAAGATAGCCACTTTTAAACAGAATTAGGGAAAGCATTGAATTTGGCAATACATAAGACAGAAGTAGTAATAAGCCAGAATTGATTTGTGATGTATTTGAGACCTGGAGTCAGTACTGCATTTTGATGATGTAAGTGCAAGAAGAACCAGAAGTAATTATAAGCTAGAACCTGTCAGAATTGTCTAAAACCTGGAATCAGTTAATGGACATGTGGCAGACTCATACATGGCAACTGACCAGTAAATAGTTACATTCAAAGGACATTGCCAAATTTAGTACATGTATCTTCAAAACTGGAAAAATATAGAACAAAAATTTAGGTAATTCTTATTAAAATTTCCAGTGAAGTTATTTTCACTACCTTTCTTCTTATTTCTCTATGTTATTTGTAAAATAACTTAAGAATATTAAAAAATAAAAAGAATCTATTGGACTTAAATGGTAAACTGATGACAAATTTCCCTCATGTAGAGAAATCATTAACACTGAAAACATTTTGTCAAAGATACGCTGCGTACACATTACTGAGCACCTACTGTATACAAGGCACTCCCAGATATAGGAATTTAAACTTTGATAATACCTTATCACATGAAGCTTAATATTTACCAGTATAGAAATTTAAACTTTGAAAATATCTTTATTTCATGAAGCTGAATATGTACTAGGTAGGATGAGATGTGTATTTTGCAGTCTCAACATTTGAAAGTTAATAAATTATAAAATGGGATGATGCCATGGTTTATAGTGGTAATTAAATGCTGTGCACAGACCTGATATGCCGAATAACACCACAGAACAATGAAAATGAACTGAAGCTCATGAATCAACAGGATGAAGCTTAGAAACAAGGCTCAGTTTTTCAAAAAGCCACAGAAGAATATATACAGAACAACTTAAAAAATAAGTAGAACTAAACATACATTGTAACTTCCACTCCACGATGATAAAGTAACTTGAAAAGGACCAAAGCTCCTATTGAAAACTGCAAAGGCTGTATTTAAAGAAAACAAACAAGCTGTTTGAAAGCAGTGAAGAGCAACTAAAGGCTTAAAGAGTCAATGTCCCATAGAAAAGGAAAATACACTGAGGCAAAGCCAATTCTACTTCTTCTTCCTTGGGGGATTTGCAGACACTAAACTGTGCTGGGAGCAGTTAACAAGCTAAGCAGCAAGCAGCAGGTAAGAGGCTAAGAGGCCAAGAACTACAAAGCCTCTGGCAGTTGCTCTGTGTTAGGGAGGCAAAAATTGGAGTCCAGGTCCCACCACAAAAGAGAAACCCTGGTAAACACTCCAGGCTTTAAGTCAAGACCCCTGAGAGGCCATGTCCGAAGACTGTCAGCTGATTTCTCAACAGAAACTTGGCAGGCCAGAAGGGATTGGCACAAAATACTCGGTGATGAAAAGCAAGGCTCTACAACCAAAACTATTCTACCCAGCAAAGCTATCGTTTACAATTGAAGAACAGATAAAGAGTTTCCCAGACAATAAAAAGCTAAAGGAGTTCATCACCACCAAACTAGTATTACAAAGAATCTTAGAGGGACTTGAAGACTAAAAGAATAAAAAAAATATATATATATGAAATGGCAATAACTACATATCTACCAGCAATTACTTTAAATGTAAATAGATTAAATGCTCCAATAAAAGATAAGGTGGCTGAATGGATAAGCAAACAAGACCTTACATATACTGCCTACAAGAGACTCACTCCAGACCGAAAGACACATACAGAATGAAAGTAAAGGGTTGGAAAAAGATATTTCACCAAATGGAAACAAACAAACATAAAGCAATACTTATACCAGACAAAATAGACTTAAAAACAAAGGCTGTAAATAAAGAGAGACAAAGAAGGACCAAGTAATCCCACTTCTGGGTATTTATCCAAAGAAACCTAAAAAGCTATATTGTGGGGACCTATACATCCATATGTTCACTGGAGCATTATTTACAATGGCCAAGATGTGGAGGCAGCCTGGGTGTTTGTTGATAGAATAATGGATAAACAGGAGGTGGTTCATACATACAATGGGATATTGCTAGGCTAGGGAAGGGAATGGACTCTTGCCATCTGCAGCGGCATGAATGGACCTGAATGGTATTGGAGTATGTCAGACAGAGAAAGACGCATACAATGTTATTTCATTTATATGTGGAATCTAAAGAACAAAATAAACAAACAAAACAGAAACAAACTCACATATACAGTGACCATTTTGATGGTTGCCAGAGAGGAGGTTTGGGGTGAGTAAAAATGGGAAGGGATTAAGTACAAATTGGTTGTCACAAAGTAGTCATGGGGATGTAGGGTACAGCATAAGGAATATAGTCAGTAACAGTGTAATAACTATGTATGGTGTAAGATGGGTACTAGATTTATTGTGGAAATAGATGGGAAGGGGGTTGGGAGCAGAGTGAAAAAGTGAGAGCATTAAGAAGTACAAATTGGTAGTTACAAAATGGTCATGGGAATGTAAAATAAAAATAAAGCATAGGGAATATAGTCAATAATATGGTAATAACTATGTATAGTGCCGGTTGGGTACTAGATTAGTCAGGGGGATCGCTTCTCAAATGATACAAATGTCTAACCATTATGCTGTACACCTGAAATTAATATAATACTAAACGTTAAAGGTAACTGAAAAATTTTAAAAGGGGGGGGAAAAAGGTGAAGGGGCATAAGACATTCAAATTTCCAGGTATAAAACAAATATGTCATGGGGATATAATGTACAGCATAGATAATATAGTCAATCATATTGTCATAACATGGCATGGTATCAGATGGTTGCTGGACTTATCATGGTGATCACTTCTTTAGGTATGTAAATGTTGAATAACTATGGTGGTGTACACCTAAAACTAATATAATACTGTATGTTAGCTATATTTCAATAAAAATATTTTTTTTAAACCCATAGATTAAGATACATGACAACAGCATGTAAGTCCTCTTAATGTTTAAGGTTCTTAAATTGTCCAGGAAATGACAAACATATTACGCTAGTAAGCCAAGGATGTATATTATAATTTCTAAGGTAAACAGAGAATAATGGAAGAATGTATAATAAGCTACAGAGAATAAAAATAGAAGAATTGTTAATTAATCCAAAATAAGTCAAGAAAGGAGAGAAAAAAAGACAGATACTAAAGCAATAGAAAATTGTAAAATTTTAAATTGAAATAAATATATATTAACAAATGGACTAAATACTTTAGTGAAAAACGGGGTCTTTATCAAACTCAATAAAAACATAAAACTCAATTACATTCTGTTTACAAGACATATGCTTAAATGTAAGTATACAAAATGTTTGGAAATAAAAAACATGAAAAAGGATATATACATGCAATAATTATACAAAAGGAAGCTGATATAGATGCAGTATATCTTAAGGCAGGAAACATTATGTAACATTAAGACATTATATAATGATAAATTAATCAATCATAAAAGAAAATACAACAATTCTATGTATGCACCTAATGATATTGCCTTAAAATATAAAACACAAAAGAGCATGTACTATATGATTCCATTTATAAAAAGCTCAAAAAGTTAGGCTAGAGTGTGTTGACTTGGAGGGGACACAAGCAAGGTTACTACAGTGTTATGAATATTGTTTTTTTGATCTGGGTGTGGTTAAAAGGGTGTGTTCATGAGCAAATTCATAAGGCTGTTTGCTTATGATTTCTGCATCTCTTGGTATATTATCCTTCCTTAAAAACAAACGATAAAACAAGCGCAAGAAAGTGCTTTAAAATATTCAAACAGTGGTTATGTCCAATGGGAAGGAGGATACAGGATTGACATAAAACACTTAGAGTGCCAACAATATTAGTAACATTCTATTTCTTAAACTGAGTGGCTTATTTGTTGTATTGCTATACTTTAAAACATACATATGTTACATGTATGCTTTTGTATATATCTAATACTTCAGGATTTTTTTAGAAAGAAAATTCCTATATACCAACATGTCAGTAGTAGCTTGTCAGAGGGTGATTGGACTATAGTCTACTTTTCTTCTTTCTACTCTTCTGTGTTTTCTGATTTCATCTGAATTTTTTATAATCTTTTTAAAAACTAATTCTTAAGAGGGAAAAATCCACCCTAATTTCCTACCTCAGTTGCCTATAAAACACTTCTTATATAAGGGTATTCTATATCCCAAAGTTAAAATGTTAAATAGCCTCATAATAGTTGGGCGAATTAAATGATTACTGCAAAAGAATCACGAAGAAACTTTTTAGAATAATGGCTTTTTTTTTTTTAATCTTGTGTTGGTAGTAACACAGATACATGTATTTGTGAAAATTTACTGATCTGGACACTTAAAATGTATGCATTTAATTATATGTAAATAATATACCAATAAAGTTGATTTTTAAAAACTACTGTTGCCCAGACACAATAGAAGTAATTAGAAAAGAACGTTTTACATACAGTACCTACAAATTCCACAGTTTTCACAATGATACTGCTTCTTGTCTTTGTCAAACAGATGGCATATACTGCAATAATATTCTCCAAATAACGTGCTACATTCCTCACAAGTCTGTTGAGCCTAAAAAAAATACATGTAAGTAAAAACTGGGATAAAAATTTACCAAAACACTTTGAATTATTATTTAAATATCCAGAATTTATGTTAAAGTATATGCAGTTTTATTTTTACAAGTTTTTAAACATTTAAATCAAAGGTATTGCTTACTTTGAGAGTTGTCTTACATGCACTATTCTTGATTAAAACTATTAAACCACCTTAGTGAAAAACTTTAAAAAGAAAGTTGATAAAATCTTACATGTTGAATCTTTTCACAGTTTATGCACTGGACTTCCTTTACTTTAAAGCGATCTAGCTGATGATCTTCCTTGTTATCATGACACAACCGACAAGTATAAAGCTTGTCACAGCAAGGTGCCTATACCCGGGAAAAAAAAAGTTGTAAGAAGCAAAAGACAAGATTGTACTGCAAAAAGAAATTTTCTTCCTCCTCCTCCTGAAACAAAGTCAAAAATTACAACCAATGGATCAGTTGGGTAAACTGATCCTAAACGTAACATTTCACTGTTTCTTGGCATATTTTAACTATTCTCTTCAACATTTATATGTCTACATGAAGTTGAATACAACCTCATCCTTAGAGACAAACGAATCATGAAGGATGAAAATCCCTAGACTGAAAACCTAATCCACAACACCCTAAACTCATTCTCGGCCTAAATGGCACGTAGGTAACTTCTTATAGACATTTCCAGATAAATTCATTTACCCATCTCAATCCCTAAACATTAAATATTATACATTTTAGTTCATATGTGTTCATTGATCATCAATTATATGCCTGATGTTTTAGAGCATGCAATAAATGTAACAAGGGGGCCGGCCCGGTGGCGCAGGCGGTTAGAGCTCCATGCTCCTAACTCCGAAAGATGCTGGTTCGATTCCCACATGGGCCAGTGGGCTCTCAACCAAAAGGTTGCCAGTTCAATTCCTCGAGTCCTGCAAGGGATGATGGGCTCTGCCCCCTGCAACTAAGATTGAACACAGCACCTTGAGCTGAGCTGCGGGGCTCAGTTGGTTGAACTGCGGGCTCTCAACCACGAGGTTTCCGGTTCAACTCCCACAAGGGATAGTGGGCTGCGCCCCCTGAAACTAGCAACTGCAACTGGACCTGGAGCTGAGCTGCGCCCTCCACAACTAAGACTGAAAGGACAACTTGAAGCTGAACAGCACCCTCCACAACTAAGATTGAAAAGACAACAATTTGACTTGGAAAAAAGTCCTGGAAGTACACACTGTTCCCCAATAAAGTCCTGTTCCCCTTCCCCAATAGAAAAATAAAATAACAAAAAATAAATGTAGCAAATGTTTTGAAAAGTGGCAAAGAGTGACAAGTGTCCATCAAAATTTATTCTCTCCTTCCTCCTGGGCTGATGATTGCCCAGCTATCTTACAGTTCCCAGCCTTCCTTGCTGTTAGTTGTGGCTAAATGATTAAGTTCTTACCAACAGAATATGAGCAGAGGATATCAGTGCCACTCCTGGGCCTGAATATTAAGAACCTTGGCATGACTCCTTCATGCTCTTTTCCCTTTCCACAAGATGAAATCTGGACATGGCAGCAACCCAGCTGATAACTATATGCCCTAAAACACGGCAAAATAATACAATGGAAAAAATTTGTCCTAGTGACCATGTGGAACAGCCTCATCACCAAACCAGATCACTCACCTTGAAATTGTTAGGTGGGAAGAAATAAACTCATTCATTATTCTTTAACCCACCTTACTGTTGAGTCCTTTCGTTACAGCAGTTTAGCTTTTACCCTAACTAGTGCATCAGGAAGTTACCAGGCCAGTAACTTCTAAGCTAAGCCAATACTTTCCATTACACTATGATCTTTCAGATCCACTCATTTCTGAAGACTTCTTATGCCGTGACTTACCATAATATAGTTCATTCCTTAAAAGATTTTAATTCAACTGGCTGCCTTTCTCTCCAACACTACTCTTGTCCTAAATCTTAGCAATCTGCAAATCCACAATGACAATCCTTCCAATACCCTGAACTCTCAGTTCCTTGACTTTCGCACTTCCAATGGCCTTGTCCTCCAAACCTCCTCAGCCACATATCCTCAGTCATACCACAGAAGAGTGGTTCTCAAAGGTTTTGGTTCTCAAAGGTTTTGGTCAAAAATTACTGAGGATCCCAAAGAGCTCTTCCTTATGTGAATTATATCTATTGATACTTATCATATCATAAATTAAAACTGGTAAGTTTTAAAATATTCATTACTTTTTTAAATAACAAACCCATAACATCTTAACATAAACATATTGTAATGAAAAATAACTTATATTTCCCCAAAAAATAGAGGATTCTCAGTTCTACTTCTGCATTCAGTTTTTGTTGAAGTATATGAAGAAATTTTGGCCTCACACACATATTTAATTGGAAAAGGGAGAAGTACTTTAATAGCCTTTCCAGAGATTTATGGATATTCTCTGATACACAAAAACTCAACAATGCTTATAAACGGTTAGTTGCAACATGGACTCTGAAATCGTATCAGTAAACTTTTCTCTTTCCGTTAAACATTAAAATCCATTGATCTCTCTTGCAATTTGATGCATGCATTGGTCTTTTGGAAAGTATCAGTTCACGGAGTTATGAAGATCTTCCAAATGTTGCCATGTTTGACATGCAATATCAAAAAAAATCATATTCATTAATATCACTACCCATCTCATCAGCAAAGTCTTTAGGTATTGGGAAGCTTTCAAGCTCACAGAAGCTAACATAAATTTTCCAAAATTCTAATCTTTACATGAAAGCTTGAATTGTATCACTGTTATTTTCCTTGTAGTGATAGTCTCACCTCCTTTTGAGAAAAGGTACACCAAATACCTAAGCGTGAATAATCATAGTTCAAGTAAACAAAAAAAAGTTGTTCCATAAAAAACGTGACAAGTTCAGTCCACAATCTAATTGCACAAGGGCCTTTCCTCATAAAACCATCTAATTTCAGTTTACAGAAGTCCTTGATGAAAACATCCCATTTCATCAAACATATGAGGAGAGGTATTCAATAGATGAAATTTTATAAAGTTAATAATTTTTCTGCTTTAATTTTATCAATGACATTCTTATGTGAACCTGGCTTTAATAAGAAAAAATAAAAACTAGGTGTAGGACAGTTCAGTTCAGTGCCACTGCCTTGATTCATGCTAAGGTGCCAGCTGTTTTAATCATTAGTTTTGAACACACTAAAAAACGACAAGTATTAGAAAGTAGTTTTGACCTTGAGAATCCCGAAAGGGCCTCAGCAATCACCAGTGGTCCATTCAGAGCCAATGTATTTCATAGTCTGTCTTCCCTTGTTACAGAATCTACAGTCCATGCTTTTAGTTAACTCCTCTACTTGTGCACTGGATCCCATCTTCTCTTTGGCTTCTCTTTGGTTCCGACTGTTTTCCCTCTCCCTCCTGAATTACAAAATGTTCTCACTTTATTGGGTCATTTCCAAGTATATACAAACATGCTGCAATACCTCCCATCTTAAAGGGAAAAAAATCCCATGACCCCACATCTCCCAGTAACCTCATATTTTTGCTTTTACAGCATAACTCCAAAAATTGTCAATAAAGGTTATTTCCCGTTCCACTACTCCCATTCTCTCTTGAATCCAACCAATCAGGTTTTGTCCTAATTTCTCCACGGAAACTTCTCAAGATCACCTGTTATCTCCTCCTTGTCAAATTTAAAGGTCAATTTTTAGTGCTTATCTTACTCAAACAGCAGCATTTGATTTTGTTGATTACTTCCTCTTCAAAACTCTTCACCTGTCCTCTGGTATTTAAAGAAGTCACAGAGGAAGGACAAAAAAGCATTTGGTATTCAAAGCCCAGTATCTCTGTGCTGTGAAACAGATACAATATCTGTGTGGTTTCTTGGGAGTTGAAGAGAGGGCCAATATGTTGAATTCTGTTTTAGATCTCAAGTTTGAAAGAGTAACAGAACATCTCAGTGGAAATGGAATCATAAGGGTAGCATTCAATTCTTTATGTGACATTTCGTGAATGTCCAACTTTAAAAAAGGTTCATCGGGTGCTCGCTTGGGCAGCACATATACTAAAAAGGCTTCATTGAGCGCAGTGGAGCAATGTTCCCCAAACCAAGGCCTACAGAAAAGCCTTTAGGTTGTCCTTAAAGGCCACATATTTTCTTATGAAACAGGAACTTCTATTACCCGTATTTTACCTGTGGGGCAGTTAAAGGGTAGTTTGCTCAAAAGCAATGAGTTATTAAGGTACAGAGCTAATTAAGATTTGGGTGTAGCCCTGCGGGACTCCAAAGCTCAAGTTTTCTAAGCAAAATCTTTTAATTGCTTTTTGCACGAAAAATCAGGTAACTGACTTGGATGGGCGCCAAATTTTAAAGATTCTAGATTGACCTGGAATTTTTCTCAAAGTAAACAGCAAAAGTGACAACATACGCCTACGAGGCACTGTTCCACCCATAATTTCCTATTTAGTGACAATTACATGATTGTCTATTTCACACATACATTTCCTCCGTGGCAAGTTTAGGCAAACTGACTGCCTCTAAAAAGATGCTGGCAAGCTGTCAAACTTATTTATTACAGGAGCTGAAATCGTATTCTGAGTCTCCACTTCCTTATCCCTCTTTAATTATTTCATCACACACCTGGAAGGGATGTTGGGGGAAAAGCCAGCACAAGCCCGCGGCTGCCTCAGTCTACTTCCAGCAGCAAAAGACTAAACAAACCCATTGATAAAGTGGCCGGTGTGCAAGCCCAGGCTCTTCCCAAACAAGGGTTGTGCTTGCAAAGTACAAACCAGGAGGAAAGGTAAGTCCTGTGGACGCCTTGCCAAAAGCGTTCTCTACAGCAGGAACCAGGTTCAAGGTGGAAAAGGTATCCTAACAAACAGCTGAGCCTCCAATTTAAACCCAAACCTAACCCCTCTTCCCACCTCACCCCCAGCCCGGCCCAGCGGAAGCTCGAAGAGGAAGAGCCCAGTGAAGTCGTCACCTTCAGGAGACATCCTCTGTCATAATGCTCGCAGCCCCGCCGCCTTTTCTTTTGGCCTCGGGCGCCATCTTCCCGCGCCAAAGCCGCCATCTCTTCCACCTCCCCTCACACTCCAACGACCCTTCTCCCAGGATAAAAACTACGCCCAGAGAAGCAGCGCCGCTCTAGCACAGCCCCTCCCGGCTGCAGCAGCCAGCAGGGCCAATATGGCGGCTGAGCACGTGACCCGGGGCAGGCGGACTTCCGGTTCCCGGGGCGACGGGGCGGAAGCGAAGAGAGATGCAATCTCTGTCGTCGACGTTAGTCTCTTCCTTCGCTGCTAACGGTAATAACTCTTAGGTTGCCTCTTCTTTTCCCCCCGCAATAGTTACCCGCCCAAACCCTGGGCGTGGTTCGGGGCGAGGAGGACGGCAGCGGCGCGGAGACGCCCGGCGGCCCCGGGGAAGGGACCGTCTCCGGCCGCATCCGCACCTGTGACAGGGCGGCCCCTCCCTCTCTCCCTGCGGAGGCCGGGAGCCTGGAGAAAGGGGCGGAGCTCGGCCTGGGCCCAGCGCAGACCTTTGCTCCCGCGCGCAGGCCCTCGCCGGAGCTTGGAACTGCTCCTGCTTCTTGTTCGCTTCCCCTTTACTTGCCCCTCGTTCCTTCAGAACGTGTATTACATTTACTACGTGCCAGTCACCAGCTAAGCGGTAGGGACAAAAAGGGAAGAAAAACACACGCTCCACCCTGCCATCATGAACTCACAGACTGGTGGAAGAGAACGATGTTAATTAGAGAATCTCTGAAATAAATGTAAGATTACAACTTTGAGAAATGCTAGGAAGGAGAAGTGTGTGTTCTACGAGAGCTGTTACCTAGAGGGGATCTGACAATCTGGGTGTCGGGAAGGCTGGGGGAGCAACATTTGAGCTGAAAGGTGAGTTGGTATGCTTACCATGCAAAAGCCCTGGGACAGAGAGAACGTGGTAATTTTAAGAAGCCCGTGGAAGGGAAATGTACAAGCCTACAAATTGAAAGGCAAACGCGCAGGGTGCACAGCTAAATATGACTTGCCTTATTAAAGATCCAAATCCCTGGAAAATTTTATGAGCAAAGCTGCAGGTGTTGGAAGAAAATATTTGCATTTGGCTTTCTAACATGATTTCACCTTACCTAAAACGTACTGGGAAAGGTAAATATGTGCCCCTTAGCTTTGAAGTTACTAACTCTGACCATTTTAATTTTTTTTTTCAGTTCTGTTATGAGTTGCTAAAATCATGGTGAAATGTTGCTCGGCCATTGGATGTGCTTCTCGCTGTTTGCCAAATTCCAAGTTAAAAGGACTGACATTTCACGTGTAAGATTTTGCTGTAGTTAAGCCAAGTACTTTTGACTATTATAAAAAGCAAAAAGACCGTTCTACTTCAATCTTCAGTTTTGAACTTTAGTAGTTCCCAGGTTATTTTAAATAACATTTTTAGTTAAATTTGAAGTTACAGTGATACCTTTACACCTTTTATAATTTAGTTTAGAAGTTTAAGATACCTGCCAAGGTATCAGAAGCTGGTTAACAAATATATCACCAAACTCACATTTGTTAATATTACTTTGCATTTTAACATATCTTGAAAGAAATTCAGTGTTGTTTACATGTAGTTTACAATCTAAACGAAGGAAGGATCTTTGCCCAAAAGTATGTAGTCCTTTCTGTTTTAGAATAGGTCAAGCCTAGGTTGTAAGAGAGAAAATATAAATTACAAGTTCAAACCAACGTTTCTTTTGCTTTAATGTAGGTAAATCAAGTTGATCCTGTTATAGTACTTTAGCCATGCTTCTGACAACACAGGAAAGAAAGAGCAATAAGATTCAATAATAATTCATTTGCTAACGGGATTTTTTTGCTGCTTTTGTGCCAGTCACTATGCTATGGGCTAGCGAAAATACTTACTACTTTGCTAGGTATGAGGAAATAAAAAGTTAGTGTGTGTACCCTACCTTATTCCGGAAAGGATTTGAACCAGCTTAAAAAATTTGGAAAAGATACAGTTATTGGCCACAAGATCTCAAAACAGTTCTGATCTCCAGAACTGCAAATCTGCAGGTATTCTCTGCATTCATTCACTAAGCATTTATAGATCTGTTGTGTATTAAATGCTGTACTAAGCAATTTTCTAATACTGACAGAATAATGAAAATACAAGGGGCTCTGTTCATCTGAGATAAATTCTGGATATCACTTCAGGTAGGAAAAGGCCCCAGTGATATTCTTTATCATCTATGGATAAAGAAAAACCTTCCATTGTGGCTCTTACTATAAGGTGTTAAATATCCTTTGAAACTTTTCTTCTTGATGAGAAAAATTTTAATGAGGGCCTTATGTCTGCAGCATGATTGGTAGAAAAATCTGACTATTAAAACTGAAACTTATTAAAGCATGAATCTTGATGATTTCCTAAATATTCCATTTCCCAAGAGTAACAACAAACGAGTTAAGGAATCAATTCAGTCACAGCCTTAATTCAAGTATAATATCAATAGTGTTTAATTTTTAAATACTTTGTGTAATTTTTTACTAGTTTCCCCACAGATGAAAACATCAAAAGAAAATGGGTATTAGCAATGAAAAGACTTGATGTGAATTCTTCAGGCATTTGGGAGCCTAAGAAAGGAGATGTGTTGTGTTCAAGGCACTTTAAGAAGACAGATTTTGACAAAAGTGCTCCAAATATTAAACTGAAACCTGGAGTCATACCTTCTATCTTTGATTCCCCATCTCATTTACAGGTTTGTTTCTGAGATACTGCTTACCATCATTACTCATTCTTTATGGTACACTTGAAGAAGCTTTACCACACTTGCTAACATTTTTTATTGTTTCCTGATTCATTTAAAGCCCTTTCTTCTTTTTTAAATTTGTAAACTGCTACTTCAGCTTTTGTAATACGTACGAGTGTTTTAGCAGTATCCACTCAGAAATATTTGTACATTACTAAGGTTTGGTGAAGTGGACTCACCTTTGAGTTGTTATAACTCAAGTTGTGTCTAAAAAATGGAGGTACATAGAGGGTTGAAGTGAAGTTCCAAGTGGACAGTCCTCCGCGCCCTGGAACAAAAGTGAAGAGCAGCACCTCTAACGTGACCAAAGTGCACTTTTAGAGCCACATACATTCACGCTTAAAGCCTAGAACGGACTGAAAGGAAGAAAACCAAGATATAAGAACAGGAGAAAGAAAGGATAGAAAAGATCAGAAAAAAAGGAAATAAAAGGAATGTATAAGTAAACTCTAGTTGAATTCTATGTTTTTTCTCAGTGATTAGAGCCATAGGTTGGCTGCCTCACCCTCAGGACCTCTCTTGACTTCACATACCCGAAGTGTATTTGCTTCCACATACTATAGACTGACTGATTCCAATGTGGAATCTTCAGGGAGAACCTGTGGGTTCCCACAATAGTAATGAACCTCCATTGAAAGGTATCTCCTTCCTGACAGCTGGAAACAAGGGAAGTAGTCCAGAAGTGTACCTGCTCCCATACAGTCTTGGTCACTTTCTGAAGTTGTTCCTATTGCAGTACCTGAGTTATCAAGTAGAGACTGCCTTACTTTCTTCCATATTAATAACTATACGCTATCTTGTGCAATTTGCTCTAAAGGTTGTTTTCCTATAGTAAGGTGTTATCTATCTGTAATGTTAAGAGGACCTTAATAAATGTGGGCCTAGTAAATCAAATAAACCTACTAACTTTTAAAAACTATTTCCTAATAAAGAAATGTTTCATTTTAGGGAATTAGATAAAATGAAAAGAAAATAAAAATTAACAATAATCACATAATCCAGAGATAATACTGTTAACACTCTGATGTGTGTGTCTCTTTCCAGTCATATGCATGTGTATGTTTGTATATAAATTCATATATACGTATTTATATAGTCTTACAAAAATGGAATTACACTGTATGTATATCCTTTTTTTAATTTGCTTCTCTCTTCACTTTTTTTTTTTTTTTGACATTCATATAGTGCTTACTATGTGCCAGGCACTATTCTAAGCACTTTACACAACAATCATATGAGATAAATGCTAGTAGCATTCTCATTTCACCATTTGAGGAAACTGAGGCCCAGAGAGCAGAATACCTTTCCCCAGGTTACACAGCTATTAAATATCAGAGGCTAGATTTGAACCCAGACAAATCCACTCTTAACCATGATGTTAAATATTTTTTCACAATAATGGCTTTCAAACTTTAGCCTACATAAGACTTATCCAGGGAGCTTGTTTAAATGCAGAATCCTGTGCCCTTCGTTCAGAGTTTGATTCAGGAAGCTTGGGTTAGAGCCTACGAATCTGCACTTTTTAACAAGCACCCCACATAATTGTGTTGCAGATCCATAAGTCACATTTTTTAAGAGAATACTATATAGAACATGAATTATACAGTGACGTATTATATATATATATATATATACATACATATATATATATATATGGACAAGTGCACACATCGTAAGTATGTACATAGACCAGTGAATTTTTACAAAGTGAGTACACTCATGTAACTCCCCTCATAGCGAGATATAGAGGGAGGCCCCAGAAGCTTCCCTCATGCTCTTTCCCAATAACTACACCCCCAAAGAGGACTGCTGACCTGACTTCTATCACTGTCAGTTATATAAGTGGAACCATACAGTATGTATTCTGGCTTCTTTAGCGCAACATGTTGTTTGAGTGATTCATCCATGTTATAGGATCTGATAGTAGTACATTTATTTTCCTTGCACTATTTCTATGGAATACAATATTCCATTGTATAATTAAAATATAATTTCTCCATTCTGCTGTTGGTGAACATTTGGGTTGCTTTCACTTTGGGGCTATTGTGAATGGTGCAACTATTCACAAATAAAAATTTGTCTGTCTTTCGATGCACTTACGTACATATTTCTGCAGAGTATATGTACACTTCTGTTAGAAGTGGAATTGCTGGGTCCTAGGGATGTGTATGTTCAGATGGTGAAAATATTGCCATAATTTTCCAAAGTGTCTTGCCAATTTATAGTCCCACCATCAGCATGTAAATTTCTCTGGTTCCATATCCTTGATACTGTGTTTCCCCGAAAATAAGACCTAGCTGGACAATCAGCTCTAATGCGTCTTTTGGAGCAAAAATTAATATAAGACCCTGTCTTATTTTATAAGACCGGGTTTTTAATATAACATATTACTATATATCTTACTATAAGACCGGGTCTTTCATATAATATAATATAATAATAATAATATATTATTATTAATATATTTTAATATTTGCTCCAAGAAACGCATTAGAGCTGATTGTCTGGCTAGGTCTTATTTTCGGGGGAAAGTGGTAGTGCTTGGTGGTGTCAATTCTATAGCACATTTTAGATGACGATATAGCAATTGATCCTATGTGAACAACAGTTTTATGTACTCAGCCCTCACTATTGTATATGTATGTTATCATCACTCACAATTTTAAACAGTACTATAATGAACATTATTGTAGCTGAATCTTTGTACCCTTATTTCCTCGAACTAGATTCCTGGAAATAAACTTTTGGATCAACAATTATATACATTTTTAAGTCTTTTGCTTCTGATACAGATGTCCCAAAGGCCTATCACAAAGCTTGTACCAATCTGCCCGCTACTAGCAATGCATACAAATGTCTGTTTACCCTAAGCCTCAGTATTAGTTGTGTTTTTAACCTTTGCGAAAATTGATAGGCAAAAATGACATCTTACTGTACTAATTCAGCTTTGAATATTAGTGAGTTTCTACATTTTTTCATGTGTTTCTTAGCCATTTGTATTTCTTTTTTGTGTGTTACTTATCCAGGTTCCTCTTATTTTCAGGTTTTCCTAAGCTATTTTGTAGCAATACTATATATTGAGGATATGAATCATTTAACTGCCACCTCTGTTACAGTTACTTTTTGTTGTTTGTCTTTAGTTCTAATTAATGGGGTTGGTTTGTTGTTGTTTTTTCATTCATACTTTTTTAAGTAGTCAATTCTAATTTCCTCTTGTGTTGTCTAACTTCAGCCTTCCCCACCTTAAGATTATATAAATATTTCCTATATTTTATTCTAGTTCCTCATGGTTTTCATCTTTACATAAATTTTTAGTACATAGAATTTCATTGTTTCACTAACTGTTTTTCTTAATTAATTTTTACATGATTTATAGACTTTCTCCACTTATTTAGAATGCCTTTTTTTTTTATCCTAAAGGCTTTTATCTACTTGATCTATTTCTAGATTTTTCTGTCTAGGAGAGTAACAAACTATTTTTACTATTGTTACTGTGTAATATGTTTTTAATACGCAGAAGGGCATATCTTCCCTCATTATCACTCTTCTTTTTTAGGAAAATTTGTGTTTCCAGGTGAACTTAGAATAATTTGGGGGAAGTTCCTTTAGAGTAATCTCATGGCAATTTAAAATTTACTGACTTTTAAAAATAGTTTCCATGAAAAGAAATGTATTAATTTTACTACACAAAGTTAAGAAGGGATAAAAATTTAAGACAGGGCAGAAGTATCTATAATAATTGTTATTAACTATTCTTAACAGGGGAAAAGTGAAAAGCTTCACTGTAGGAAAAACTTCACCCTCAAATCCCTTCCAGTCACAAACCACAATCACCAAATTGGTGGTGCTTCCTCGCGTACTGAAGAATTTCAAGCCCAGTTCATTTTTGTAAGTAAAATTACTTACTGTGCTAATGTTGATATTCTTAAGATGAATTTCTCCTCTCCATTAGTACTAAACCTTTCAAAATTTTATTGAAAAGCTAGGTGTTGAGATGTGTGAGATTTTTTTAAATACATAATATCCAAAATAATATTACTTACCAGGGCCATTATAATGCAATAATATAGAGGTAGTTAATCCTTTGGTTACATATTTAGTTCAAAGATTGCTTTCACAAGGATATTTCAACCAAGAAAAAGCAATAATTAATTCCTCCCGTTAGGTACTATATTTTCTTTTTTAATTAAAGTTTATTGGAGTGACAATGGTTAGTAAAGTTGCACAGGTTTCAGGTGTACCTTTCTGTAATACATCACCTATATATCATATTGTGTGTTCCCCACCCAGAGTCAGTTCTTCCATCATCATATATTTGATCCCATTCACCCTCATCTACCACCCATGTATTTTCAGTATGGAAATATCTAATTTAAAAAATAGTTATGTCTTTAGGGGTTTTTTAAAAAAAAAACAGTCATACACATACGGAATATTCAAGCTTGCATTTACTTATTCATCTCGTTGCCTGTTCGTGTTAGAACCAGGCCTAGCATACAGATCTGTTTTACTATCTTGATTATTATGGCTTTATAATAATTCTTAAAGTCAGGTAGTGTTAGTCTTTCAACTTTGTTCTTTTTCAAAGTTGTTTTGGATAGTCTAGGTCCTTTGCATTTTTATATGAATTTTAGAATCACTTTCTAAATTTCTACAAAAATGACTGCTGTAATTTTGATGGGATTGTTTTGAATCTACAGATTCATATGGGAAAAATTGCCATCTCAATAAAACTATTTCAGGTCTTTCAACCCATGAATTCATTATATCTCTTCATTTATTTAGGTCTTTAACTTCTCTTAGAGATGTTTTGTAGCTTTCAGTGTATTGTTCTTTCACTGATTTATCCCTAAGTATTTTATATGTTTGGGTGTTGTTATAAATGGTATTGTTTTACTTACTGCTAGTATTTGGAAATACAGTTGATTTTTATATTTTGATCTGTATCTGGCAAACTTGCTAACCTCACATATTAATAGTGATCAAAGCTTTTTTTGTAGAGGCTGTCAGATTTTCTACATAGATAATCATGTTGTCTGTCATTAAAAAGTTTTACTTCTTCCTTTCCAGTATGAATACCTTTCATTTCTTTTTTTTTTTTTTTTAAGATTTTATTGGGAGAAGGGGAACAGGACTTTATTGGGGAACAGTGTATATTTCCAGGAGTTTTGTCCCGAGTCAAGTTGTTGTCCTTTCAGTCTTAGTTGTGGAGGGCGCAGCTCAGCTCCAGGTCCAGTTGCCGTTGCTAGTTGCGGGGGGCGCAGCCCACCATCCCTTGGGAGTTGAACCAGCAACCTTGTGGTTGAGAGGATGCGCTCCAACCAACTGAGCCATCTGGGAGCTCAGCGGCAGCTCAGCTCAAGGTGCCGTGTTCAATCTTAGTTGCAGGGGTGCTGCCCACCATCTCTTGCAGGAGTCAAGGAATTGAACTGGCAACCTTGTGGTTGAGAGCCCACTGGCCCATGTGGGAATCGAACCAGCAGCCTTCGGAGTTAGGAGCATGGAGTTCTAACCACCTGAGAGCCACCAGGCCGGCCTTTCATTTCTTTTTCTTGCTTTATTGCACTGTTTTGAACCTCTAGGGCTACACTGAATAGAAGCACTGAGAGCTAATGTCCATGCCCTGATACTGACTTTAGTAGAAAACTATCAATCTTTCACCATTAAGGACATTAATATGATATTAAATATGATGTTAACTGTAGGTTTTTGTGAATGCCCTGTTTAGGTTAAGGAAGTACCCTTCTATTCCTGGTTTGATGAGAGTTTTTATCAGAACAGAATGTTAGTTTTTGTCAAATGCTGTTTTGTATCTATTGAGAGATTGTATCATTTTTCTTTTTTAGCTTGTTAATATGACTACATCAATTGATTTTTGAATGTTAAACAAGCTTTGCATTCCTGGAGTAAACCCTACTTCTTAATTATGTATTATCCCTTTTGTATATTGTTGGATTAGATTTGTTAAAATTTTGTTTAGAATCTTTTCTTGTTCAAGGGTGATATTGGTCAGTACTTTTCTCTCCTTTTAATGTTTTTGTCTGGTTTCAGTATCAAAATAATGCTGACTTCAGAGAACAAGTAAAAAATATTGCCTCCTTTTTTGATTTTCTGGAAAAGCTAATGTAGAATTGAAATTATTTCTTCTATAAATATTTGGTAGAATTCCCCAGCAAAGTTATGTAGGTCCAGAGTTTTCTTTGTGGGAAAGTTTTTCTTGGTAGTTTGTATTTTCCAAGGGATTTGTCCATTTCATCTCAGTTGTCATGTTTATTAGCTTAAAATTGTTCATAATATTTCCTTATTATCCTTTTAATACCAATAGAATCTGTAGGGATATCTCTCTTATTTCTGATATTAATAATTTGTTTCTGTTCTCTTTTATTGCTGATCAGTCTGCCTAGAGATTTATAAATTTTATTGATCTTGTCAAAGAACTAGCTTTCATTGATTTTCTCACTTTTCTTTTTCTGTTGTTTTTGTTTTCTACTTCACCCATTTCTATTCATCGTTATTATTTCCTTTTAATTATTTCAGTAAAATTTGCTCATCTTTCTAGTGTCTTAAGATGGAAACTTAGGTATGGACTTGAGGCTTCTTCCTTTTTAATATCGGCATTTAGTGATATTTTTTATCCCTTTTTTTGAAAGATATTTTTACTAGATATCAAATTTTAGGTTGATAGTTTGGGGATTTGTTTGTTGATTTTAATTCTTTAAAGATGTTACTTCGCTGTATTTTCACAAGCATTGTTTTTAATGAAAAATCTACTGTCATACTTATCTTTATCCTCTGTACCTATCATTTATTTTTTTCTTTGCTTTTAAGAACTTTTCTTTTCCAGTGATTTTGAATAATTTTAGTTTAGTTTTCTTCACGTTTCTTGTGCTTGGGATTTGTTGAACTTCTTTATCTATGGGTTTATTGTTTTCATCAAATGTGGAAAAATATTGGCTGTGATTTCTTAAAATATTTATTTCTATCTCAACTTTTCTTCCTTCTCCTTTGGTGATTCTAATTACATGTATCTTAGGCTGTCTGAAATTGTGCCACCACTCATTCATGCTATGCTTATTTATTTTTTTAATACTCCTGTTTCTTTCTTCGTCCATTATGGACAGTTCCTATTGTTGTATCTTTACCTTCAGTAATCTCTTCTTTTGAAATGTCTAATCTGCCATTAATTCCCTCCAATGTATTTTTCACCTCACACGTTGTAATTTTTATCTCTAGATGTTCTGTTTGATTCTTTTCTATATCTCTCATGTCTCTACTTAACTTTTTGAGCATAGAGAATACAGTTTTCTTAACTTTCTTAATTCCCTTGTCTACTAATTCTAACATTTGCATCAGTTCTACGTTGGTTTCTATTGTTTGGTGTATCTCATATTATGCCCCATATTTCCCTGTTTCTTTACATGCCTGTTAAGTTTTGTGTGCCACAATTTCTGGATTTTACTTTTCTGGATGCTGGATATTTTTGTATCCTCTATTCTTGAGCTTTGTTCTGCGTGCCATTAAGTTATTTGATCTTTTCAGGTTTTGCTTTATTGGGCAGGCCTACAGCAGTGCTCAGTTTAGGGCTTGTTGTTCTCCACTCCTGAGGCAAGACCCTTTGTGTCGTCTACTCAATGCCCCATGAATCTTGAAGCTTTCTAGTCTGGCTGGTGGAAGTAGTGGCTATGCCCTGTGAGTACTGGGCACTCCTAATCTTTCCTGGTCATTCTTTCCTCAGCCTTGAGAGGTTCCCCACACACATGCTCTGATCTTACTCAGAGGAATGCTGTAGGGGACGCCTCTGAAGATCTGGGTTCCCCTCTTTGCACTGAGACCTAGAAACTCTCTCAAGGCAGTAAGCCAGGGTGGTCATAGGGTCATTTCCTTGTTTCCCATCTCTTCACGATCGCTGCCTTCCTCGCCTGATATCCATTATCTTCAAAACTTTTTGTATGTCTTTGGCTGTGTATTGGATTTTTTTAGATAGGAGTCAGTCCAGTCTCTGTTATTTCATTTTGGCTGGAAGCAAAAGTCCACTTCACCAATTTCAATATTAAATAGCAGCTTTTCAAAAGTACTTTACAGTACCTTTATAGGATATGTCAGTGTTAGTTTCCCTATTTTCAAATGAAAAAATGTATACTCAGCAAGCATAAGCATAACCATAATAAATATTGAAAGAACTTAAATGATGTCTTTAAAAATCCAAAGCCAGAGTCCTCTAAATCCATAGCACCCAGCCTGAGGACCTGATCCAATGCTCCGTTCCTGTCTGCTCTCATAAAATCAACTATTCATCAAAATAAAGTAATTCAGTCACTAGTTTAACCATTTAAGTTTGTTTGATAGGTGAAACCAAAACTTAGCAGCCCCACACTTAGGGACCAAAAGCTGTGTGTATAGTCATTGTGAGTGTCATGGTGTTCAGAAGCAGATACCTACCTCCAAATGAGAAGTGCTTCCCTCTGCAGGATTCTGCACTGCTCATGCATGCCTAGCCTTAGACAAAAGAAAGAGGCCCGAGCTCCTGAAATACTGCTTCCACCCCCACCCTTTTCCTATGTTCTTTAAACCTCTTAGATCAACAACTTAAAGATCTCCTCTAAGCAAAGTACGTGCAGAAACAGCCGAGGTCTATTTATAAGCTTTTGGTTAACTACTTGTCTAAGCTTTTAGTTAACTACCTGTCTGTCTGGTTTACTAACTTGGTGTTTATGTTTTTAGGAACATAGCTACAGTGTGATGGACAGCCCAAAGAAACTTAAGCATAAATTAGATCATGTGATCAGCGAGCTAGAGGATACCAAGAAAAGTCTGCAGAATGTTTTAGACCGAGAAAAATGTTTCCAGAAATCATTGAGGAATACAATCAGGGAATTAAAGGATGAAGGCCTCATCAGCCAAGAAACAGCAAATAGACTGGAAGCTTTCTGTTGGGAGTATTGTCAAGAGAGCATAGAATGAGACTGTATTTCATGAAGTAATTTCATGTTATGTTCTACTTGAAATTAACATTAGTACCACTTTTTAGAAAATAATTCTGATTTACCATCATTCAATAATATCCAGCATTTAGTGTGCTGCTTTGGATTCTCTGCAGCATTATGCATTATAGTTGTTATTTAAAGCGGTGCAGAAATTTGTGCTAGTTACCGTGTTTTTGTGTGACTTGTGACAATTATGTTTTTATAGATCTAAACTAGTGCCAGGTCACTATTATAAGATGTTGAAAGATCAAGAAAATTCCACAGGACTAAGGGAATGATATCAAATCAGCCGTGTTAAACTGTGGTGTTAGGAACTGGATACTTCTTCGGTAGCATCAGATTTTTTACTTTAAAGGAGTACTTTATTATTATTTACTGAGGTACACTTTATGGTAAATTTGTTAAATTGTACTTTAAACATATCTTACCATAAAGCAGAATTTATTTATAACACATGTGCATTTTGGATCCAGTCCAAGGTGTTTTTGTTAGCAATAATACCAAAATATCTTTTTACAAAACATCCCATAGTACTGACCCAGAGAACAGCATATGGTGTAGATATTTTGGCTTTTAAAGTTATCTGGAGTCAAGTTAAGAAGACCCATGATGAGATCTCAGTTTTTCGGTACAGTAACTTATTCTCCAAACTAGGAGCACATTGATGTAAACCTGCATAGCTTTAAAATTTTTTATAAAGGGTCATAAATCTGATTTTTAAATAGCTAGTTTACTCTGACAGTTCCTCTGAACATTTTGTTTTTTGACTGTTATTTCATCATAAAGGTACATCTTCAAAATCTGAATGCCACTACTAAATGAATGCTTTTAATGTTGCTTTGTATTTTATGTAAAGTAATATTGCTGACATTTCTAAAAATACGAAATACAGAAGAAACCTTAAAAAAAAATAATGATGTGGCTCTTCCAGTTGAAATAGGAATTGGAGAAAGGGTTATAATATTTTCCTTTAATTAGAACAGTAGATCACTGTGTTTCCCCGAAAATAAGACCTAGCCAGACAATCAGCTCTAATGCATCTTTTGGAGCAAAAATTAAATAAGACCTGGTCTTATTTTACTATAAGACCCGGTCGATATGAGATATGATATGATATATGATATGATACTGGGTCTTATATTAATTTTTGTTCCAAAAGACACATTAGAGCTGATTGTCCAGATAGGTCTTATTTTTGGGGAAACACGGTACCACCCAAGAGCTTTTTATTTAGAGAAATAGGTAAGTAAAACAAAAGCTTTAGAATAGTGTCTTACTAAATATACAAATAACTCTTAGCTATTTTCTGATTGATCCGCGTGTCAGAAATGTTTGTTTTCTCCTAATATCTTAGCAAAAACAACCAAAATTAAGAGTCATAAATACTGTGGATTAGAATAAATTTACTAGCCCAAAGCCAAATTCTACTTTGAAGCACATATACTTATATGAATCTCTTCAGACATCTGTGCTATAGTAGTTAGAATTTGAGTATCAATTATTTTATTTCAATGTGTTAACTAGAAATGAACTGTATTTTGTGCTAAAATGTTCATTGTAATTTTATTTGTATTAATATCAGTAAGGATATGGTCACTTGAATTTTTTGTATTTAAGAATTTTCTGTTTTAATGTGTGTTACATTTTGATTTTTATGTAAGATTCCAAACCTTCCTTCTAAATGGGATTTTACCCACATTTGAGAGATCAGCATTATGCTAAGAAATCACTGAGGTCATGTTATTTTACTACCTTAAAAAAAAACTCTCATTAGCTACCCATTATTTATTTTAGTTATTTAATTTTGAGTTCGTAATGGACACTCTGATGGGAAGTTTGAGTATGCCCTCAGGTTTTATGGAGATTCTGTGATAGAGTTGGAGACTTTTTCCCTCACCTTATTTTTGAGTATAAAAAATTAAAGTCATTAGACAATGGAGAAAAGTAAATGGATAGATCCAAAACAGTGTATCCAAATTCTAGCTCTCTACAGGCTGCTTTGAGTAAATCAAGCCTGAGAGACTTTTCCCAAAGTCAAGTCCCAGTTTCTGCTACATATCACAGTTGCCAGTCACTTCTAATACTTGTGTTCACCGTGAATTCAGCCCTGTGTTCTTTTTTGTTGGTCTTAGTATCACTGAGAGAGATAACTGTGGGCAAAATGTTGGTATCAAGGACCCGGAGCAACCCATTTGCTCTTTATTTTTATAGAGAAATGATTACCGATAGAAATATGACATAAAAAATAAGGTCCTCCCTACCTGCCTCCCCACACAAATACCTGAATACAGTATATACCTCAGTCCACTGTTCCCAGAGAACAGTTTTTAGCCTGGGGAGGAACTGTCCCGTGCAGAGCAAAACCGGTCATCCCCATCCAGAGGTTTCTCACGCAACCAAGGCCAACCTAAGGGTTTCACTCTGTGTTAAAGCTTGGAGTGGCCTCTGGATTCTGGAACAAACCAATACATTAGTTGAACCTCAGCAACAAATCAGGTATGATGGACTTGACATGGCATTTTTCTGCATATCAAGTTTAAATCTTTAGACTTTGGTTACTAAAGATAATCACAATTATACTGTAGTCTTTAATTTGAGAAAAAATGAAATGTATTAAAATATATATACTTTCTTTTAATAAAAAGAAAATTATTACAGAAGTAATTGAGAGGTGAAGAATCCATTATATATTTGAAAACTAAAGTATTTTCTCTAGAATGTGTTCTATGTGCTTTTTATGCATTTAGTTATTTAATAAAATGAGAAGAAAAAAATCAAGTTTACATATACAGTGGTTTTGCTTTCATTCCTTCCAAATTTTTACCTCCAACATTAATATCACAGAATCTGCTGGGTTAGATAACCCAAGTGGCAGGCCTGCTTCTACCACAACAAATATCTGAACACACTATATACTTCATTCTCCTGTTCCCAGAGAACAGTTCTTCGCCTGGGGAAGAACTGTACCGTGCAGAGTAAAACCAGTCCTAGACCCTTTTCCTGCTCTGGGCCTCCCTCAAAACTGGCAGTCTTTCATGTCACCCAGTACAGAGCAGAGAGCAGTATTTTCAGGTGTGAAATATGCTCCCTTCAGAACCCAAAGAGGACTGTTAGGTATTGTGCTTCCGTCTTCATAGTAAGAGAGGCAAATGGTACTAATTTGTCTTCTACTAGAGGGGATGTCCTAGCATGCCCCTGATCACTGAACACCCTTCCCTGAAAATGTTACTGAGGTAAGGCCCTGTTGCCTTTCTCTTTACTGTGTACTGCTTTATTGAATGACACACATACTCAATAGGTGTCAGACCACAGCATCTTAAAACTTAAGTGAGTCTCATTTATTTACTATTTATCTTAGGCACATAAAGAAGTTTATAGACTAACATTTAATATACTAACCTATCATATTTAATGCTTTCAAAGCCTTATACACGATTGTGAGAGAGACAAAGATGATAAGATGAAGGCATTGATAAGCTACAGGAACAAACAAGTATATAATACAACTACAGGGAAGTGGGCAATGGGGCAGGACTGTGGCAATGAAAGAAGGTGCCAAGACTGAAATTAATGAGACTCAAAATTCCAAAATGGAACATTAATGTGTCAATGTAAGCACTCTGTCCTAGGACCTAGATTCTGTTAGCACTCTCCTTGGACATGAGAACAGGAGACCAAACCACCCAGGAGAGAACCACACAGACCTAGGTTCCAACCCATATCTGCCACTTTATTATGTATGGGATCTGGGCCAAGTTACTGAACCTCTCTGAGCATTTACAAAATGAACAATAACTTTCCTCACCCAGTTGTGAGAATTGTATTTAATTGTGTATAAAACAGACTACCGTGAGCCGTCCATATATTATTTTTGTTTCTTTAAATCCCATGCCAGAGATAACAAGAAGAAAGGTAAAAAGTAAGAGGGAGAAATGGCGTTTGTTAGGGAATGACAGTGGTACAGACAACAGTGCCCAGGTAGGCTATTTGTGCCTTAAATAACCATCTCCTCCTGTGGCAGCTCAAACACAGGAAAGAAACATTGTCCCACTGAAAGAAATTTTTTATTTAATCACCATCCACCTTTCCCTCCTCCGACCTCAACCCTGAAGAGTTATTTAATCCATCTTAGATATGTCTCATTCATTCATTCATTCATTCATTCAACTTCATAAAGCACATTAGATACCACTATTCAAAATGTGATTCACAGACCAGTGTACAAGTTAAGGAGCATGCACCAGAATGTAAATAAACTACATCTCAAAGCACACTGGTTAGTTCAGGCAACATTTTTTTCATAACAAGACTTTCTTAGTGAATGAAATATTTACATTCTGGAACAAGCACATTTTCTCATTCTGAACCAGGAAAAAAAGAGTTCATAGGCTAGCTATTTTGAATAGCACTGTCTCAGAGTATCCAGTCACTTACTAAATAGATAATCTTTGAAGTAACCTTAACTCATTTGTTTGTGGCAGTTGACAGCAGAGGCATCCCTGACAGATTTGTGTCAGATAATAAACTTCCCAAATGCTTGTGGTAGAGCTTGTGCAGCTAAAGATAACGTCACATCTGACTCAGCAGATCTGAGCCTAATGGTTTTTAAAACACAGGGGTTTTGATTTCTGGTCAAGATGGCACATTGTGTTAATGCTGTGCTTGCCTCCTTTTATGTCCACATCAAAATGACAACTAAACTAAATCGTCATTGAGAATGGCCTGAAGTCTAGCTGAACCAAAGCCCTACAACTAAGGCCATGCAGAAAAAGTCAACTTGAGACTGGTAGGATGGGCAGAGCTGTGAAAAGGGGTTGTCCCACACCCACATGTGACCATTAAAAATCGAAAGGGAGTAGATGGCCGGTTAGCTCAGTTGGTTAGAGCATGGTGCTAATAATACCAAGGTTGCCGGTTCGATCCCCGCATGGGCCACGGTGACCTGCACCCTCCTTAAAAAAAAATTGAGAGGAATATCTCAGCTGTGGAGGTCCCCCCTGGAGGAGTGAGGGGTCCCAGCCCCACACCAGGCTCCTAGCAAGGGTTTCAGTGACGGGGAGAGAAGTCTCCATAACTTCTGGCTGTGAAAACTAGCGGAGATTTGTGGCTTGGTGAGACAGAGGGCAGCTGGAGTCCCAGGCACTGCTCTTAAAGGGCCCATGCATGACTTACTTGCTGACAGACTCACTCACTCTGACATCCAGCACTGGGGCAGCAGCTCAAAAGGTGCCAGGGACATATAGGGAGGAACTGAGCTGTCTGGCTGCAGGGCAAGGGCTTGAGGGGCACCTTACTCCAAGACAAAAGAGCTGACAGAAGTCATTATTTCTTTGTTGAGCTCTCCCCATTCCTGGCATGCAGAGAGGCAGCTGCCATATCTGAGTCTCCATCAACCTGGCTAACAGTATTCATTTTCCCCACCCTGGTGATTCTGAGACCCTGCCCCACCCAACTTTCAGGCACACCTAAGCCTCTTTCAGTGTCTTTTCCAGGAAAGGACCTGCCTTGGCTCATGCTGCAGACTTTCCTAAAATCTCTCAAAGGTCCACAAAACTCAAACAAGCATCTGGTTTTGGTGTGTCCCATACCTCTGGCTGAGCAGCCCTATCCCTGGTACTAGTGACAGCAGGCCTGGGTTCACAGCTTGGCCTCTCGAGGCACCTCCAAGCATAGTGTGGGCAATGGCCATCTGCAGATTGCTTTATGGCTTATGCCAGGTGGCCCCGGAGAGGGCATAGGCTTTGGCTAAACTTGGCCTGCAGTAGGTCCCCTCCCAGGAAACTCCAGAGCTGGCACATGCAGTGGTAAGCTTCCAACAGCGCCAGAGATCACCCGACCACCTCCAAGGTCAACACACCCAAAGGGAAGACTGGGCAGGCATCAGAACCCTGCTAAAGCAAATCCTGTTCTGTAGAGTCAATCCCACACCACAATTCATTCACTGTAGTCACAGCCAGTCCTCACAACCAATGAGCCTGAGGGTCAATACCTCCCATTAACATGTAAACAGCAACCAAGGCTCAACTACAATAGGAGGGGGCACACAACCCACACAAGGGACACACCTGGAGCACCTGGTTCAGGTGACCAGGTAGACTGTGCCACTGGGCCCCACAGGACACCTGCTACATAAGGCCACTCTACTAACACCAGTACACATAGAAGCCCTACCTAACACACAGAAACAAATACCTGGAGGCAGCCAAAATGGGGAGACAAAGAAACATGTACCAAATGAAAGAACAGAACAAAGCTCCAGAAAAAGGACTAAACCAAATGTAGACAAACAATCTACCAGAAGCAGAGTTCAAAATACTGGTTATAAGGATGCTCAGTAATCTCAGGGAGACTTCAACGAAAAGATAGGGAACATAAAAATGGAGATCGAAAACATAAAAACCAACCAGTCAAATAATACAACAATTGAAATGAAGAATACATTAGAGGGAATCCACAGTAATTCAGTGAAGCAGAGGATCCATTTAGAAGATAAGGTAGCAGAAAACACCCAATCCGAATAGCAAAAAGAAAAAAGAATCCACAAAAATGAGGACAGTTTAAGGGGCCTCTGAGAGAACATCAACCATACCAACATTCGCAACATAGGGGTAGCAGAAGGAGAAAAGAGAGAGCAAGGAATTGAAAACCTATTTGAAGTAATAATGACTGAAAACTTCCCTAACCTGGAAAAGGAAATGAATATTCAAGCTTAGGAAGTGCAGAGAGTCCCAAAAAAGATGAACCCAAATAGGCCGACACCAAGACACATCATAATTAAAATGCCAAAAGTTAAAGACTAAGAGAAACTTAAAAACAGCAAGAGAAAAGCAACTAGTTACCTACAAGGAAGCCCCTATAAGACTGTCAGCTGATTTCTCAACAGAAACTTGGCAGGCCAGAAGGGATTTGGCACAAAATAGTCAAAATGATGAAAAGCGAGGATCTACATCCAAAACTACTCTACCCAGCAAAGCTATCATTTACAATTGAAGAACAGATAAAGAGCTTCCCAGACAAGAAAAAGCTAAAGGAGTTCATCACCACCAAACTAGTATTACAAAGAATCTTAGAGGGACTTCAAGACAAAAAGAAAAAAATTAAAAATATGAATAATAAAATGGCAATAACTACATATCTATCAACAATTATTTAAATGTAAATGGATTAAATGCTCCAATCAAAAGATAGGGTGGCTGAATGGATAAGTAAACAAGATCCTTACATATGCTGCCTACAAAAGTAAAAGACACATCTAGACTGAAAGTAAAGAGATGGAACAAGACATTCCATGAAAATGGAAACAAACAAACAAACAAAAAGCTGGGTAGCAATATTTATACCAGACAAAACAGATTTTAAAACAAAGACTATCACAAGAGAAAAACAAGGACTTAGTAACCCCATTACTGGGTATTTATCCAAAGAACCCCAAAACTTCAAGGGGATGTGTACATCCGTATATTTACTGCAGCATTATTTATAATAGCCAAGATGTAAAGGCAACCTGGGTGCCCCTGAATGGATAAATGGATAAAGAAGAGGTGGTACATATATACAATGGATACTACTTAGCCATAAAAAAGAATGAAATCTTGCCATCTGCAACAACACGGGTGGACCTAGAGGGAATGACCGTAAGTAAAATAAGTCAGACAGAGAAAGACAAATGTCATATGATTTCACTTATAAGTGGAATCTAAAGAGCAAAATAAACAAAGAAATGAAACAGAAACAAACTCATAGTACAGAGAACATTTTGATAGTTGCCAGATGGAAGGAGGTGTTGGGGGTGAGTGAAAAAGTGGAAGGGATTAAGAAGTACAAATTGGTTGTTACACAGTCGTCATGGAGATGTAGGGTATAGCCTAAGGAATACAGTCAATGATATGGTAATAACTATGTACAGTGCCAGGTAAGTACTACACTAGTCGGGGGATCACTTCTTAAATTATATAAATGTGTAACCACTATGTTGTACACCTGAAATTAATATAAAATAATACTGAATGTCAACAGTAATTGAAAAATTAAAAATGGGAAAGGTAAAGTGGTATAAAAAATAAATTAAACTTGTAATTTAAAAGAGAGAAAGTCTTAAGAGTTCTTTTCACAAGGAAAAATAATTTTTTTTCCTTTCTCTTCTCATTGGCTCTATATGCGATGTTCGAGTCTCACTAAACTTACTGTAATCATTTCACAATATATGCAGGTAAAACCATCATGCTGTATACCCTAAACTTATACAGTGATCTGTATCAATTGTATCTCAATAAAACTGGGTGGAGGGGAGAAAAATAAATAAAACACAGGTGTTTTATTAAACAGAGATAGTGAAGTGTTTGTACGCTGTGCAGAATGCTGACCACAAATATAGTGATGAGCACCTCGTGGAGACGGGCCTTTGGCTGCAGCCTCTCCCACAACATACAGTTTAACTAAAAATGAAGGGTACTGGTGCTTATAAAAGTAGATTTTATAATGGTACAAAATGTTGCCAGGCTACACAGCCAAAGGAAATTACCTTTGAAATCCTGAGGATTTTAAAAAATGTTTGGGTTGCCACTCTCATTATGACACTTGTAGATAGGGTCTTAGGAGTAGGGGGGTGTCTTATTAAGATATACCTTTCACCTTTTTGTGGCCATCGACATTATCTGGCCACATTTTGTTGAAAAAAAAAATGGAAAATGGTTTGAATCAGCAATAAAATGTGGGTACCTAAAAAATCAAACAAGGCCCCGTAAAGGACTGGAAATGTTTAGAGTGAAATGAAAATGTGTTCCATAAATCTAAAAACAGTTTCAGCAAGTTTTTTTTCAAATGTACTTTATGGCAAAGGGACATTACATGTCCCCAAGGAAGGCTATGGGAGGATTGTTTGTAAGAGCAGAAAATGCAAAGCAACCCAAATTCCATCAAGTGATGAATGGATAAAACTATGCTGCACCCATATAATACTATAATAAGCAACAATTCAAAAGAAAGAGATAAATCTATATGTATTGGCATGCAGAGTAGAGACATATTTTAAGTGAAAGGAAATCATTTAGAAGGCAACGCAAAATATGTCATTTATATAAAAAAAATTTTAATCTACCTACAAATCAATTTGTGTGCATGAGAACGAGAGGGAGAAAAAGAGGGTGGTGGGGGAGGAGAGAGAGGGAGAGAGGAAAGAGAAAGGGAGGAAGAAAAAAAAGGCAGGCAGGGAGTGATGGAAGAAAATAAAAAAAAATTATAATAACAGAATTCCATGAATTTAAACCAAAACTATTTCATCTCTGAAAAACTAGAGGTTGTTATCATTACTCTCAGCCTCTCCTTGGGACATTGGCTAAAGTTGGGTCCAAGTCTTAAACTGAGAGATCCTGTGACACCTGGATATTTCAAAGAATTCTGTTAAACTCTGCCTGCTTCACTACTCAGATTTACAGATACCACTGTCTGGGTAGGTGTGGTTACAGATTATAGTTAGCTTGCCTGTGACTGGTCACCTAGCTGAACCCTTGGGAAAAAAAGGCAAACAAATGAAAAAATGCCTTCATCTCCTAGTGAGAACCTTTCAATGCAGTTTTCCAACTGACTCAACACCTCAGAAAACTAAAAAACATGACCTCAAAGTACTGATATCTGAGAAGTGTTGCCTACTCTCATAGAGCTTTTCATAATTACATAAATCCTACTTCTGCCTTTTCTTTGTTTTATGTCAGATATCCAGGTTCTAGAGGAAATGTTTTCCAAGACAGAAAATTATTAATTTTCAGTAATAATGATAGCTAACATTTATAAGTTGCCAGTCTCTATTCAAAATGCTTAAATGTTACTAACTCATGTCACCTCACAACAACCCTGTGAGGTAGGTACTATTATTATGCTAATTTTATGGATGAGGAAATTAAACAGAAAAGTTAGGTAACTTGCCCAAGGTCTCACAGCTGGTATAATGGTAAATATTCTCATCCTTATACAAGGGGACACATCGTCAACCTTATCTACAATGCCAGACCCAGAGATTCTGTTTCATCAAATGTCGAATTGCTCTTGAACATTCACAATATCTGAAGGCTAGACCTCAATCTCTCCATTCAGAAGCTCCAGTTGGGGTAGTTACAGGCTGAAGGATAAAAGATGAACTCATCCTTTGTCTAAAGCTGGGGAAAGCCAACAGTTGCTCATGACCACAATCTGGATCTGTCTGATGCTACCGCCAACCGTAAGCAGGATAGCTGGGCACTCAGGCTGACATCACTTTACCACATACATAGGCAAGACACTCCAGGATCCATGGGTTTCACCTGCACAGGAGTCTGTCTAGTCACCTGGTTTCTCTCAGCTCTCAGGAAGAATGCATGGAATGATAAAAAAAAAAAAAAAAAAAAAAAAAGATTGGTCCTAATCTCTGTTAATGCTTTACCCAACCACTGGAACTGACATAATTTTCTACTCTGTGTCTACATCTATAGTAGTTTATAATCAAATACAAGAGTGTAAAAGTTAATAGCTCTTCTTTCCACTAAGCAAGCAGCATTTGGCTTAAAATAGTATTTTCATTCCCTATGTGATTTGCTACCGTAAGACTGTTGGGAATACTCCAGAATCAGGTTTAGCAAACCACATGTAGCACATACAATGTGAATAGCTTCAGGTGCCGCTGGATCCAGAGGTTCAAATAATGTTGTCAGAATCTGATATCTCTCCATTCTGCTTTATCAAGCAGGTTCTCCCTTCATGTAGGTATGTCCCTTCACAACTTCAAGTCCAAAGGCAAAAATGTGTGCCTCTTTTTCAGTCACTCATACAAAAGTCCTAGGACTAGTTTTGACTGCGCCTGGTTGACTTGTCTTGAGTCAAATGCCCAATGCTAAACATATCACTGTGTCCATAGGAATGCTAGGCTATGATTGGCATGTAGATGTTACAGATAATCCTGGAGACAGGAGAGTAGAGAAATGATGGCTCCTCAGAAGGAACTCAGGGGTTTGGTAATCCGAAGAATTGGTGTGGATGCTGGGCTTGGCAAGCAAAAACAGTGGCGATGGAGCTTCAATGGATGGTGTAGATTCCTGACCACTGTGCTGTACACCTGAAGCTAAAGCTGAATAATATGAAATGCCAATTCTAATTTAATATATAGTCATGGGATATGGAGTACAGCATAGGGAATAGAGTCAATGGGATTGTAATAGCTATATACAATGTCAATGTCAGAGAGATAGTAGATTGGGGGAGGGGGTTATCACTTTGTGAGAAGTGTAAATGTCTAACTAGTACATTGTTTTGTACACCTGAAACTAATGAAAAAAATAAATTAGGTTAAATTTTTAAAAAAGAAGAGCTCTGAGAGGTGTAGTGGTGGGGACATAGCTCCAGAGTGAAGATACTTCTGTGAGTGAATCTCTTCATGTACATTTGTCCGCCAGGATAAAGGGGGACAGTGTAAGAGCATTTTGGTCCTTGTTATGATTGTGGTAGATAAAACTGCCTTTAAATGCACAATTTGGTTAAATGGAAAACATTCAGAATCATCTTATCATTTTATTTGGCCCAGAAATTAGACTTTCTCTCTAATTTTGTGATAGAATGGATCTCCATTCACATTTGTTCAAATTCATTCATATGTTCATGCATTCATGCAGTCTAGAAGAATCTACTAAGTATCTGTCATGGGGAAAGCACTGAGGGTCATCCTTAAATAAGTGGCACCCTTTGAAGGTGAGTCTTCTGAGCAGTGTCCCACCCACTCTCTCCCTATGGATTGCTGTTTTTCCCACTTGCCCTGTGAAGTAGGTCCATTGTGCTTTTGACACGTCTGAGAAAATAAAACAAAAATTTATAGAGCATGATTTTTTGGAACTTTTCAGAATGGAAAGTTCCAAACAAAAGTGAGAGTATAACAAACTGGAATGCGCCCATCATCTGTTTCAGCGATTATTAAACATGGACACACTTGTTCCCGCTATACCCCTATTCTCTGATTATTTTGAAGCAAATCCCAGACAGCATATAATCTATCATTATTTCAGCATGTATTTCTAAAAAGTAAGGACTCTAATTTTTTTTGGACCATTTATCAATATCACACCTACAATAATCCCTTAATACAATAAATATCCAATTTGTGTTCACATTTTCACAATTGTTTTTTTTTCTGCCCTTTTTTTTTTTTACAATTTGTTTATTTAAAACAAGATCAAAATAAAGTTGAACATTGTAATTGGTTGATATATCTCTTAAATCTCTGTTAATCGGTGGGTTCCCCTTCTACCTCTTTTTATGTATTTTGCCTTGAAAAACAATTGTTTTAACAAGCCAAGTCCTTTGTCCTACACCACATGGGTGAATTTTAAGGATACTTTTACAGAGTTTTTACAGCACTAAGGTGACTGTCAGGGCGTCAGAGTACACGTAGCACAGTGATTAAGAGCAAGATTTGTACAGCCAAACTGCCTGGGTTCATACACAGCTCTGGCACTTATTAGCCACATGACTTAACCTCTCTGTGCCTCAGTTTTCACATTTTCAAAAGGGGGGTGACAATAGTGCCTATCTCATTGGATTACATGAGGATTAAATGGCCTAATAGATGTACAATAATTAGAATAGTCATGCTTTGAAGACTGTAAATGATATGTTATACAGCTGAGGAAATTGAGGGCAGTGAGGCTGACTGGTCCAAGGTCTCAACACTAATTGGTGGCAGGACAAGGACTAGAATCCTGATTTGTCCCACTGGTTAATACTGTTTCAAACTGCTGATAAATGAAGGTGCTCGTGTAGGGGGCATCACTCTCACCCGGACCAGGATGTTATTGCCATTTTGTTGTTAAATCACTGGGATGACTTTAGGAACCTTCTCAGGCCTCAGTCTCCTGAGGTGCAAAATGAGGGAGTCAGAGCTGTACCTAAGATGCCTGAATTCCCTCTTAAGAGAAATCCCAGCAGAAGATGCCCTAGTAAGCCTTGCAGGAGAGTCTCCAGGCCATCACAGAG
Source organism: Rhinolophus hipposideros (assembly GCF_964194185.1). Lineage (NCBI taxonomy): Eukaryota > Metazoa > Chordata > Mammalia > Chiroptera > Rhinolophidae > Rhinolophus > Rhinolophus hipposideros. The sequence continues at coordinate 54,692,852 of NC_138047.1, forward strand.
CAGCACCTCCAAATCAGCACCAACCACAGAACCTTCAGTTTCCCCAAAGGAGCATTCTGGCCCGTCCTTCCGGCAGAGAACCCCGAGATAAGCCTCACAGCGCCAGCCGCTACTTCCTCTGTCTGACTCAGGGGCCAGGCCTGGTCCTCACCACTCCCCATGCTACCTGACACACGTAATCCTGACTCACCGAGGCCCTAATGGCAGCTTCCCATATTATTCACCGTGGTCATTGTGAGGGGAATGCCTCTCAGAACCAGGCGGTTCCTGAAGCAGGAGACTGGCCCCACTGGACATAACTGTTACTTGCCTTTGCTTCTCCAAGATCTGGCAGCCAAATGGGCCTTCATCCCACAGAGACAGGCGAGGTGCAGCTGATCCATTCCTCAGGCAGACATCCCAGTGGGGCCTTGAGGATGTGAAAGGAGGTTCTGCAGAGTGGCCTCAAAGCTGCAGATGGACAGCAAGAACAGTCCAGCCTTTCTGAACACTGCTGGTCATGGCTTTGGTGTTTGTTTGTTTGTTTGTTTGTTTGTTTGTTTGTTTTTTCCTTCTCAGGCTGCTTGCTTCCATTTCAATTAATACAGAAAGATGATTTATATTATTTCAATTTGAGCATCTAAAACAAATTACTTACCAAAAACCATTTTCATTGTATCCAAACCCGGTATCTTCAGAGTTTGAGCTCCCTGAAATTCAAACACATTTTTAAACCACTAGGAAGGAGAGTAAGGGAGACTGAGGAGGGGAGCAAAGCAGAGAGGTCACCACTAGATTCTCCCCAAAATACAGGTGGTCAGCCTCCAGTTTAAAAAGGCTGTCCTGAGACAGGGATGGGCTGCTCTCCTCACCGGCATCTTTCTGAAGTGTATGCATTAGAAGCAGGTCAGTGCTCACAAACCAGCCAGAAATTCCTAAAGTCATCCCCCACGTCTCTGGTCAAGGAGCACTGGGCTATGCCTGCATTATCCACAAACACCCAGGTTCTTATTCAAAAGCATTTGATTTATTAAGTCTCTTCAGACATACTTGTCTCCCAAAACCCAAAGAGCATCATGCATATACATAAAAGTGAGAGAGAGAGAATAGGGGTGTGTATTTATCAGGGTTCTCCAGAGAAACAGAACCAATGGGATGTGTATATATAAAGAGGGAGATTTATTTTAAGGAATTTGCTCACGTGATTATGGAGGTTGACAAATCCAAAATCTTCAGGGTCCAAAAAGCCTGCCAAACTGGACACCAAGGGAAGAGCCAGTGTTGCAGTTCCAGTCTGAAGGGCATCGGCTGCAGCATTCTTTCTTTCTTGCTCTTGCTCAGACGAGGTCAATTTTTTGTTCTAGTCATGCCTTCAACTGATTAGATGAGGCCCACCCACATTATGCAGGGCAATCTGCTTTACTCAAAATTCACCAATTTAAAGGTTAATCTCAGCCAAAAAACATCCTCACAGAAACATCCAGAATAATATCTGACCCAATATCTGGGCACCATGTCCCAGTCAAGTTGACACATAAAATTAACCATCACAGAGTACAGAAGAGAAGAGGAGAAAGAAAGGAAATGACATTACCCTGAACTCAAATCAAAAAAGCAGGGTTGTGGCAGAGAGGTAGCAATCCTGGGTAGAAGTGCCTTCCTGCCCTCATGTCTTCTCCTCACAGGGACTTACCAGGTAACAAGGCGCATGAACTCCCATGCACAGGCAGAGACCCTCTCTTCCCCCTCCCCAGACATTCCTCTACCATGATGTATTCCAGACGATGTACTGACTGCCCTATGTGCCGAGCACTGAGGCCACAGCTGTAATTAAGTCTCAGTTCTTCTGTACATTCAAAAATGGTTAAAATGGTAATTTTTATGTTGTCTATTTTATCACAATTAAAACTTTAAAGATTTTTTTAAAGACTTTTTCTTTTTTTTTTTTACTACAAAGTCCAGAGAGAGAGAATAAATATGAAACATAATTTCAATGTAGGGGCTCCCTCATGGTAAGACAGGGCAAGCCAGAGAACCCAGAGCCCATGTGGGTCAAGAGAAGCTGTGCCTCACTCACTTGCTCAGCTCGTCCTCTGTCTCCCCTCTGAGCAAAGCTGCTGGGGACACAGAAATCTCCTGGCACACCACTAATCAGGCTGCAAGCCACATCCTTCTGATTGCCCACATATGACAATCTCACTTCTCTAGTCCCACAACTTCATGGAACCGATCCTCAGACAAATAACTTGTCTTAAGCTGCAAAGTTTGTTACTATTTATTCACTAAAGTGCAAATGGATTTCTACTCTTCCAATTTTTATTGATGGAAAAAGCCATATTACGTTATTTTTAAATTCAACCATAATCTCACCACCTGACCATGTCCAACCACAGCAGTCATATCCTCAGACCAAAAACATTGGCATCATCCATGACTCCCCTATGCCTCTCACATCCTACTTCCAATTAACCAGCAAAGCCTGTCAATTCTACCTTCAGGATATGTCCCGAATCTCCCCATTTCCCACACCTCCACTGCTACCACCCCAATCTGTGCCACCATCATTTCCCCCTATACTACTGCTATAGTCTATTTTCACTGGACTGTCTGCTTCTACTCTTATTGCACACCCCAACCCCCAATAATCCATTCTTTACAGTGGCCAGAGTAGCCTTTTCAAAATGTAAGTAAGGTCATGCCATGCCTCTGCAAAATCCTCCAATGGCTTCCCATTTCATTCACAGTAATGACCCATTACTCCTTGACCATATGCTGCTACTGTCCCCTCTGACTCACTCTGCCCAGTTACTACCATCTGTTTGCTGTTACATGCCAAGCCTACCCCTGTCTCAGGACATTTGCACTGGCTGTACCTTCTGCTTAAAATACTCTTTCCCCATGTATCCACATAGATAATTTATCCGCACCTCCCTTAAACCTTTGTTCAAATATCGTCTTCTTAAAACTGCAACACCCTCCAACACTTCTTACCCCGATTATCTTTTATTTTTCTGTAGCACATATTATAGGATATTCTAACATATTACATAACATACTCCTTTGTTATATTTATTATTTACCCTCTGTCTCCATCTCACTAGAACGGTAACCCCACTAGAACAGGTATTTTTGTCTGTCTCACTCATGGAAGTGCTCCAAGCCCCCGAGAACAGTGTTTGGCACACAGTTAAATAAACAGTTGTGAATGAATAATGAGAACAATGTACGCACTCACAAAGCAATATGCCCTAGTCCCAAATTCCCTGCTTCTCTGGGCTCCAAGCCTGAGAGAAGGAAAGCCTTCTTAGACTAGTGTTCCTCCTGTGATGACGCATGTCACAACAGTATATTGCAAACTTTTTATCAGGGCAACCTAGACACAGACGCTGGACCAAAGAAAACCAATGAATAATTCCATCATGGTGGACATTGGTTGGATTAAGTTCATATACCAAGAGGTGGCTGAACCCCGAGATCCTTCAGTCACCAACAACTACTTCTTGACACCCTCTGCACAAAAAGTATTATAAATACTGCTATTTTTGTGTGATCCCTGCTTCCTTTCCAAACGGCTGACAAACCATCTGTTTAAGCATCTGTTCTAGAATTTTGCTTAGGATTACCATCAAGCCTGTGGAATTTACCATTTTCTAGTTTACAGTGAGTGTTTGCATTCTTCCTCATTTTGGTTCTCAGTTTGCATAGTCTCCCTCATTGGATTGTCAACTGTTTCAAGCTAGGGACTGTGTTCTGTCTTCTTCATTGTGTAATGCCCAGGAAAACATTCTGCTCAAAGTGATTGAATGATTTGGCAAGTATCACCTCCTAAGGGAATAAAAATTTGGAATCACTATAATTTAAAAACAACCACAACCACTCCCTTTTATGGGCCAGGCACTATGGTTGGAGCTTTATGGCCATTACCTCTTTTATTCATCAGAACAACCTCCTGAGTGAAATACTATAGGCCCCATTTTACAGATGAGGCACCTGAGTCTTCAGCAATCTCAGGGGTCAGACCCAATCACCCAGCTAATAAGAAAAGAGCCAGGATGGGAGCCAGTGGTTTGTAGCAGCAAAGCCCATACTCTTGATCACTTGTGACCATCCTCTCCCATTCCTCCAGCAGCGGACAGAGTTCTTCGCTGAGGAAAAAACTGGGCACAGAGGTATTATGTCCATCTTATCGGCAATTTGGTACATAAGAAGGAGCCCTGGCAGGAAACTCGCTAAGTTAATCTCCCAAACTTTTCATGTTTGGACAGTGACCATGACGGCTCTGAGAGAAGGTAATTTCCTGACTCTGCTGACCTTGGCTGCTGGACAAAAATAGAGAAGAAACCATAAACCCTCATCCATGGCCCATGAACAGTCTCTTCAAACCGCCTGGATCAGGATAAAGCCCTCCTCTTCCCTTTGAGCTTTAAGTAAGTAAGCTGCACAAAGGAAAGCAGTGTTGAGTATTTCCTGGAAAGATTCTTTCTCTTGCAGCGGGAGACCCATATACTAACAGGGGAGAAGATTTGAGGGAATTAAAAGGATAGGGAGGGTGTGGTTGTCCACAGTCTGACTCCAAGGACGAATGAATGATGTTTGGCTGTCATTACAAGAAGCTTCTGGTTGATAAATACTGTCTGGTATTTCCTTGCTGATTTTTTTACCCTCACACCGCAGGCCCTGACCACTGTGGTCCACTGAGCAAAGGCAAATTACCTGAATCAGGCTGCGGGTGACTCACAGCTCCCTTTTAAAGCAAGGCTGGGCTCAACGCAGTTACTACCAGGGTAGAAGCCATGGCTCACAGACTCTGTTTCTCCTACTGGCTATTGGTCTGCTGGTTGGTGATAATGATGGCAGAAGGTAAGGGTTTTGTTTTTATTCTACTGTGGGCCCACTAATTAATAAGTTGTGTGAAAAGATGAAATTTGGCTCAATGATTATACATATCCATAAACTGGAAATATTTATGTCAGATTACATCAGCCTGTGTGGCTAAAGAGAAAGAAGCTGAATTTTATCATCTGAAGACCTTGGTCTTAGTCTCGAGACAAGCTCTGTGATTTGAGACACACTTAACCTCTCTGATATCAGTCTCCTCATATGTGACGTGACCATATTGATAATATTCATTATTATGAGGGTTGTGAGGACCAAATGAACTACCATACAAGAAAACTCTTCAAGCTTAAAACACTATACTATACGAATACTAGTTATTACCGTTCTAAAGCTAACAATTTTCGCCCTGAATTACATCAATGTCCACCTCTTTACATCCCCAGCAGCACAGTAATTTGCACATGGTGAGTGTTTACCTTCTGTTTAATTACTTTAATTAATTACATCTATTCAGCTGTGTCTTGGTGCTGCCTGAGTGAGCATAGATTTTTTTCTTTAGTATTATGTTAGATTCCATTCCTCTACTGTTCCTATTCTTTTTCCTTTCCCCCACTACAAAATTTCCAGGTAGCCTGAGCCTTAGAATTGGTTTACAAATCCCTGGGTAAAGGAAAGGAAAGGATAGGGAAAGGAGGAGAAAAGGAAAAGAGAGAGGAAGGAGATCCAGGGGGACCTGGATGTGAGTTTTTTTCACAGTTCTCCTTAGCTCTAGAATTAGATATGGTTCAGGGAGTAAAGACCCAGAAACCAGACTGAGTCCCTTGCCCCTTTCACATGCCCCTGGGGGCTTTGCAAGAGCTCAGCCAGACACAAGTCAGCCCCTAACAAGTTCCCTGCTCCTATTCCCCAAAGCTCACAACAAAGCAGAGAGGGGCAGACACCTCAGAGATACCACCAGAGCTCACCCTGTCCAATCTCTGCATGATCTCTGGTGGTCAGATGGCAAGGAGATAGAGAGTACAAATAACTCCTGCCCTAATTCCCAAGACAGGGGGCCCAAGCGTCACCTGCTGAAAGTGACATCGAAAAGAGGAATCATAAAACAGAACTAGCCACCTGACATCTTCTTTCCAGAAAGCGAACCGCTCTTCAGGAAACTTTGTAAATGTGCAGCTAAACAAGGTATAATGACATTAGAGGTTTAGTCACACCTAAAAGAACACCAATTAAAATGTGATATTTGATTTGTGAACTTGGCTCACTCTTGCCCACTGTGCCTCAGACTGGCATTGAAATCCTTCAGATGTAGCTTCTCTCTGCCCAAGCAGCCCTGTTTCCAGCTCATCACTCATTTACTCATACACTGGCTCTGCCAGACAGGGTCATGTGTGGGTGTCCAAATGCACCCCATTCTCTCTCCTCTTCCCGGAAGAATGTGGCTGTTCTCCTCCTGTTTTCACCTCTGTTTATTGCAATTCTGCTTCACATAATGATGTTTAAATGTCACAAAGGCCTTCTTAAGTCACATAACTTTAAAATTGCAATCTCTCTCTCTCTCTCTCTCTCTCTCTCTCTCTCTCTCTCTCTCTCTCTCTCTGACATCTTCCAATATGCAGAACAATGTGCACATCACCCACGGCACTGACTACATCCTGGGGTGGATGACATCCGTGTATTTGCAGTGCGTCCATCTTCTCAAGCTCAGGCCATACCTTCATCGCCTCTGCGTTTGCCACAGCACCTAACACAGTGACCTGCACACTGTCAAAAATGACTAGACTTATAGCCTAGCACTGAAAGAGGCCTATGGGACACTTTTGGCACTCCAAATTCTTCACCTGCAAAATTAGGGATTTGACCAAGATAGCTAATCGTTCTGTGAGTCTACAAAATGAACCGAGTTACAGTTAATTGAGTAAATTAAATCAAGTTGAGTTATGAGTAAATTAATCACAGGATTTGTATTTCTTTCTGCTTCAACTCTGAAAGCATACGAGAATTTTTCTAATACTCCATGCACCACGTAAAGGAAGAACTTCATACTTAGACATCAAGTATGAAGCTTACTTCTCTTAAAATCAGTATGCCTCACTACAAACCAGCTACTGTCTGCCCAAATAACCACAGACTACAGGTAATTAAAAAAAATAATAAAGTCTTCTCATCCTTACTCTTTTTTTAAAGTACTAGTTGTTGGTATGCCATGAGTTTTATGTCTAGACTATAATAAACCCATTTAAAATTGCTATCCAAACTCTAAGCAATATTTTGGCCTAATTTTTTATTGTACTCTAATTTTAAATGTAAGTTATTATTGTGAATTTTCTAGGACTGGAATTAAATACTCACTGAGCTTCACAAAAATCTACAGAGAGGTGGGGTGGCCGGTTAGCTCAGTTGGTTAAAGCATGGTGCTCATAATACCAAGGTTGCTGGTTCGATCCCCAGATGGGCTACTATGAGCTGTGCCCTCCTTAAAATAAATAAATAAATAAATAAATAAATAAATAAATAAATAAAAAGAAATGTAATGGTTATAATTATTTTTAAAAAAGAAACATAATGGTTATAATTATTTTTTAAAAAAATCTACAGAGAGGAAAACTCAACATCAGCCTGGCCATTCAATTTATCAACTAGATACCGGGCATGACTCTAAACCAAGAACTATTCTAGGTGCTACAGACATAGCAGTACAACAGAGCCTGTGCTGGATGGAGGTCCTGTGCTAGTAACATCCATACCCTTTAGTCCTATCAAAAGTGCACAGACTTCCACATTTTAAAACACTGTGTTAGCCAACCAGTGACCTGAAATAGTCACCATGTGTCTAGTCTGCTGGAAGAATGTGGTCCTGCCCACCTTCTTAGGTTGGTCACTGGAACAAGCTTGTGTCTTGATCTTAAGCCCTTAGAAATTCCCAGAAGAAGAGAATACTAAACACTACTAGACATCCCAGAATCGGAGAAAAGCTGCCTCGCAGGCTCTGACACCCCACCGTCAGCTGGAGGATTTGGAGAGTAGCATCAGGTTTTAAGAAATGAGACGAGCACAATCATTGGTTTGTTTGTAACAGCTGGAGTGCAGCTTATGGCGTACCAGAGTTCAAGGCCTAGCTAAGTCTGCTCTGACAGCAAAATATCAAATGGGTATTAAGGGTAAGGCTAGCTTCTCCCCTGGCAACTGGATCCTCGGCAGAAAGTTTTCATGTTACCAATGTTCAGAACTGAATCTAATTGTGTAGAAGAAAAGAATGAGCAATGTGGGATTTAATCAGCTCTGTAGTTGGAAATGTCTTTAGTTTGAATTATAGAATTTCAACACTCAGGAGTCTGGGTGGGTATGAGAGAAAGTGTCAGTATTTCATTCAAGGAACAGACACCCATTCAAGCTGGCTTTAAAAATGGGTAGAGCTGGAGGTGGAGTGATTACTGTAAGGGTATATCCAAGAATCTTAAGTACAGCCAGCCCTCAGAAGAACCAGCCCTGGAAAGTCAAGAACTAAGGGTATGCTCATCATCACTGTTACCAAATGGTCTCTTGTCTTTTTCTCTTTAAGAAGGCTTCCTCATTTTATACTTTCTATGAAAAGACTGACTTCATTACTTACCCAACATTCAACTGGCCAAAACCTGACACTCCAGTTCCTGCCCTACACCTTCCATTAATACCTTCCACTAACTGCGTCTCTCTGTTGAAACTCTCAAGTGAGAATCTGATTGATCACTGGCCAGCCAATGAATGAGTTGAGTGTCTAACACTAGCACTCCAATCAACCATAGCTAAAGGTGTGTAGGACTGACTTTACCAGGGGTTGTAGCTGAAACAGAATCTGTTCAAGGCACTATGAATACAGGCAGGCAATACACATGTCCAATACAACCAAGAAACCTGAAGTCAGTTATTCTAAAGGTGAGGGGAATCTAGCTCTTTTTAAGTGTCTCAGTACTCTCAGCTTCCTGTGGGGAGTTCATTTTCCCATCATTCACATTCAGAGCCCTTACCAGGCCTATATTGGTAAGTCTCTAAGGGAATGAAGGAATAATATTCTAAAGGACAGCTTACTTTTTCATAGCCAATTAGATCAGATGATGCAGCTAGAAGGAAGACCTTGACACTTAAGCTTGGTCCAAATTTCTTCTCAGAAACTAATTTTATCCTGGTTCTCAGTGCTCGTTCCATGCTGCATATAGAAGCCCCCTCCCTTCCTCTTTAGGGAATGATTTCACCACTGGGGCAAGTGAGGCAGACTTATTGGATTAATGGCCTTTAGGGGGGGAGCAGTTATTTTTATTTTCTTAACATTAAGTTTTTTTTCCCCACTGAATATTTTTTATTTATAATTTACATACAATAAAATGAACAAAACTTAAAGGTACAAATTGATAACGTTTTACACATACATATATATGTGTATGTGTGTACAAACATATGTGTACACATATAAATATAAATGTGTATGTGTGTATGTGTTGTGTGTGTATATATCTATATACATATTTATATCTCCATACCTGTATAACAACCATCCAGACCAAAATCTAGAGTCCTCTGGTTAATTTTTCTATTAAATAATACCTACCCTAACCCTAAGTTAACTACTTTTTTTTACCTTTTTTCAAACCATAGATTTAAAAAAAACTTTATAAAAATGAAATCTTTAGTCCAACATAACATTGTGGGATGTATCCATGTTGTTTTAGTAATTCTTCCTTTTCATTGCTGAGTACTATTCCATCATTTGAATACATATACACAGTTTATCCATTCTCCTATTGATGGACATTTGCATTGTTTCCACGTTTAGGCTAAAATAAACTAGGCTGCTATGAACATTCTTGAACTAATCTTTTGAAGACATTTGCACTCATTTCTCTTGCATAAATTCCCCAGAGTGTGTTGCGGGATCATAAGGTATGTTCATGTTTCATTTCACTGACCTCAGCAGTTCTTCCACGTGTGTTTCTCTCTTCTAATCTTTCTCCCCTGCTATCTCCTAAAGCATCTCCCTTCTGCTTGTATTAAGCCTGCTTCCTGACTGGTATTTTTCTCCCCACAGGACAAGAAGAGGTAGTCACCCCTCCTGGAGGCTCTCAAAATAATGTAGACCCTACAGACTGCCAGATCTTTACTCTTACTCCTCCACCCACCACAAGGAAGCCAGTGACAAGGATCAAGCCCATCACAAGGACCCCCAAGAGACCTTTCCATTTTTTTCCACCGCGATGGCCCAGAGTCCACATTGGATTTCCAAACAGACCTTTCCTCCCTCCAAAGTGCAACCACCGTTTTCAGTTCCGTCCATTTTTTTGGCCACCCAGTCACTTTACTCCTCATTATTTCCCCAGAAGAAGACTCCGGAGAGGAAGCTCCTCTGAGGAAAGCAGAAGGAAGAGAGAAGCCCCAAACATGCTGAAGAAAAAGAAGCCAATGCCTCAGAAAAGACTATGAGATTTTTGTTTTCTTTTTTCCAAATTAAAACTATTGGATTTGAAGATTGAATATCATAAACACTCCTGACTATAAATCTTTCTCCTTGTCAGCGGTGGAGATACTGGTTTATAGTTTATTCATGTTTGCATAATAGGAGCAGTACTACATAATTCTTATCCCCAACTTTTTATGATCACAGGATATTTGTGCAAATAAAATCCTAAGGTGGATGATTCCGATCATTCTTATCCATACTGAGATGCCAGAAGGATCAGCTCTCTCTTCTAAATGAGGGTGAAAACACTGAAATAAACTGAGGTTGTTATAAACCAAATGAAGACATAAATGACACCTTTTTATATTCACTGGAAAACTTACAGAGCAAGGTGCATTCACAAAGTGAACTTTAAAAGAAATGATAGAAAACTGAAAGTTTTATAGAAAACTGAAAGTTGTATTTTAATCTCTGTTTGGCAGTGGTGTGGTGTTGATAGTGGTTATTTATTCATTTACCATTATTTATTAATTGAGGTATAATTCACATAACATTATGTTCGTTTCAGGCGTACAACTGAATGATTCAATGTTTGTTGCAAAATGACCACCACAATAAGTCCAGTTAATCCCTCACCATACATAGTTGCAAAATTTTTTTCTTATGATGATAATTTTCAAGATCTACTCAGTTTTCTAACAACAAAAGAAATTATAAAGATTAAAACAAAACAAAGTTATGGGGAGTCTAATTCTCTAAAGCTATCATAAACTGAATTACCTAACCCAAAAAACTTTTTAACTGTAATAAATAAATGTACTTTAAGTTTCACTTTTTAAGCAACCAGTACAAATTAGCTTGCTAAGTACCTTGCTGTTTCTCCCATTATCATCATATAGATACTAGCTTAAATTATATACTTCCCCTAAAACTTTCATCATGGGTCCAGGCTCAAAAGTCTGATTAAGTTTACATGGATGTCCTCGTAACTCTAAAACTCCACAGACATAAATTCACTCAGCTATAGGAACCTTGTATTCCGAGGGTGCAATCTAAGTAACACATCCCACGGATTGCACCCGTTGGTAATTTCTTTAGTCATTCTGTAAAATGCTGCTTCCTGTTTTGTGCCGCGCATCTTGCCTGTAACACACCTAGGAACTTTGGTTTTGTATCATGTGTTCAATGTCTTACACCTGTTCCTCCCAAGAATTATGTGCAAAAGTTCCTGCTGCTGGGGCTGCTGCTTCTACAAAGAAAAAAAAAGGAGATAAAAACATGATGAAGCTGGGAATGTTGCCTGGGAAATGAAGAGAGATTGCTAGAATCCTCACTCTATTAGAAGATTAAAAAGAAAAAAAAACTCCTTTACTCACTTTGTAGCAAATTTTCATTATAAGAATAGATACTTGCTTCAAAATGGCAGGTGTAAATAAAACCTGTATTTGAAATCCTCATGAAGAGACTCCATATTTTGTAAGAAACTTGCTCTCTTTTTTGCTTTCTTTTTGGTTAGTAGGGCATAAGCAGAAAAGGGCCAACCTTGGGCTAACTTGGAAGACAGAGAAAGGTTTGCATGTGACTCTCCCCTCTCTTTCAGGATTCCCTCCTTTATTATAGTATGTTCACGCTCATGCTCACGCTCACCGCTCACCTGGGTACTCGGTGTGCTCACGGGGCCTCCGTGTGCCCCAAACTAACCTGGCTTTGACTGGGCTTTCTCTTCCCAAACATTAGATCTTTTCCAATCCCAAAATTAACTGCTCTGAATCTTGTCCCTCAAGACCTTGCTACGTGATACCAAACCTCAGAAAAACTAAGACAAACTAAAGATGGATTAACAGCTTCAGTGAGTTGGTCATTGCATCTGTTAGAGAAAGCCAGCTACTCCGTAGTGTTTCATAGCGAGGGTCTCTTTCAAAGTAACTCCGGGTAAAACTGCATCATTACTCATCCTTGAACATGCATAGAGTTAGTTGCCTGTATGAAAAGCAGCCCACACAAGTAAAAGCATATGCCTCTGTGACTTTTTAAAACAATTGCGTCCTGTGGGTTACTAAATTTTTCTTTTAAAATACAGTCACGTCTAGCAGGTTTATTGACTCAGGGATAGTCTTCAGTCACTAAGACTTCAAAGTGAGTTCGTTTATCAAATGTGTTCCTCTTAGCACAGAGGTGGGATGAGCTGCTTTTGAAGCAATGAGAGTCCATGGAAGGGTGTGATAACTCTTACATTCATCTTTTGCTTTGTGGCATAAATAGCCTATGCAAGTCTAAAGTTGTGATTATGCTAAAAAGGCATAACCTGAATCTAATCATCAGACAAACCCAAATTGAAGGACGTTTACAAAACAACTGTCCTGTAACCTTCAAAAATGTAGATGTCATGGTAGACAAAGTTTAAAGAAGATTTAAAAAATATGACAACTAAATGTAACATGCGATCCTGGAGCTGGGAAGGAAAGGGAGTGATTGCCATGAAGAATAGTATTGGGACAACTGACAAATATTTAATGTGGGCCCAGGTATTAGGTAATAGTATTATGTCAGTGTTGAATTTTCTCAATTTAATAATTAGGTAAGAGAACATCCTTATATAAAAATCTGAAGTATTTGAGGATAAATGAGTATCATTTCTACAACTAAATCTCAAATTATTTTGGAAAACAGTGAGAGAAAGAGAATGTTATGGACTGAATGTGTCCCCCCAAAAGTCAGGTATTGAAGCCCTTATCCCCAATGTGATAGTATTTGGATGTGGGGGTCTTTGGGAGGTGATTAGGTTTAGATGAGGACATAATGATGGGATCCTCGTTATGGGATTTGTGCCCTTATAAGAAGAAGGCTGGGGGCAGATTTCTCTTTCTCTCCCTCTCCATACACACACTGAGCAAAGACCAGGTGAGCTCAGTGAGAATATGTCTGTGGCAGCCTGCGAGCTAGGAAGAGAGCTCTCATCAGGACTCATTCATGCTGGCACCCTGATCTGGGACTTTTGGCCTCTAGAACTGAGAGAAAACAAATGTCTGTTGTGTAAGCCACCACTCTGGTATTTTGTTATGGCAGCCTGAGCTGACTGAGAGAGAGAGAGAGAGAGAATGGGTAGGAGAGAGAGTAATAAAATGTTTTCACAATTGATGAATTAGGATGAAGAATATATGGGAGTTCTTTGCACAATTCTTGCAACTCTTCTGTAGTTTGAAATTATTTCAAAATGAAAGTAAAAAGACATTAGAATAATACAGAAGAGATGCTGACAGGAAGGGCCACCCAGGGTTTAGTTGTGGGGGAGGAAGTGGCCAGTTTAGGTCCTCGGGACAGATGGAAGAGATGACAGAGTAAGATTAGACTGGGGGGTGAGGGTACAGAGTAGGAAGGCTGAAAAGGAGACTAGATCTTGGGAAAACTATGCTGGGAAAGCTGTCTTGAAAGTGCCTGCAGTAACTCAGGCCGTGGAGAGTAACACCCCAGGCCAGGCTGCTACCTGCTGAGAGGGCACTGCTCCCATGTGTGGGCTTTGAAAGTATTTCAGTTTGAGATTTTGGTATGCATGTAAGATGAGATTAGATGTACTCTTCTGGACTTGTAACATATTTTTGTTATCTGAGATATTTTGTGATTGAAAATTCTGAGCAAAGTGCAAATGCAAAGATTTCTAAAGGAATTTTGTATGTTCAATCATGCCTTATAAACACAGCTTTTGTCTTTCTGTGTTTGTGATCAGTATTAACAACAGCAAAAGTTTCTGCTTACTATTATGTTTTCATAGTCATTGTAACAAGGAGACCCAAACAATCTCTTGTAGTCACTGTAAACTTACTGTAATGTTTGGTAGCAAACAGAACCCAGGTATTCTGGCTAAGGTTAGAGTTAATAACCCACTGTAGCTTTAGTTTGAATCTTCTTTGTGCTTTTTAAATGACCCAGTACTAGAGAAGAAACTATCAGCCAAAATCGGTTTGGGGAGTGAGAGCAAAACCCAGGACAGGGGGTGATGGGAGGGTGGAACTTTACAAGATGTGTCTGTTTGTAAAGATTCAGGGAAAGAGCTGAAAACGCTTTATGCTGATACTTGTTTCTGAGCTGCATCTATTGAATTGGTAAAGTATTACCATAGCGTTTTATCATGTCCCCCTTCCCCTTAAATTTTACTTTAAAAAATTGTAATCCTCAATATTTTTGCTCTTGGGACTTTTCTGTCTTCTGGGCTCTTCTTTTTTTAATATTTAAAAACAAGTTGGCATGATAATTCAATTCTTAACTAGTGACTTGGACAAGAGACATGTACTATCATTCAACTTTACAGGGTATTAGACATGCATATGTGGGGAATTGTGCTGGAGAAAGCTGTTGTGAAATTAAAACGGTAAAGATAGGTGATTAAAAGTACTTGTGTATTGCTCTGTATAGAAAGAACTAGTCCCGTTGTGCTACGTAGATAATTACAAAGCATTTTTCTTCTCCTGTACAGCACAAATAAAGGTTTGAGTTCTAAACTCAAAAAAAAAAGCAACCCCCACAAAAAAATTAACCTTAAATTTGTCCATGCTTTAAAGATAAGTTAAAAATGAAATCCGATTTCTACTTCCCATACTACCAACAACCTTGTAATTATTCACACACTGGTTATGAGAGTTACAGGGCATCTCGACTGGCTAACCCAGGATTCACACATTCACTGACATTTGGGGGAAGGTAGTTTTCAGTTGGGGGGAGGAGGGAAAGTTAGGTTGGAGTTTGGGTCTCGAAGGGAGAAAGAGAAGGTATGAGACAGCATGGACTCCCACCACAACCACTTGGATTGCATTTGAGTCCAAGCAGTCAGAGGTGAGCACCAGAAGGTGGTAAAAACATCTTTAAAGAAACGAGGAGGGGTGGCCAGTTAGGTCAGTTGGTTAGAGCATGGTGTGTATAACACCAGGGTTGTCAATTCAATCCCTGCATGGGCAGCTGTGAGCTGTTCCCTCCTTAAAAAGAAAGAAACGAGGAGATGCTGAACATGGCGGAGATGCTTTGATGCCAACACAACAAAGGGTGACACATATCTGAGAAGGGGCCATTCTCCCCACCTCTGCACAGAACTCACTCCTCTGTCACCCTGAAAAACAGCAGCAACTTTTGGAAAATTGGGAAACAGCGGCCTCCTTGTACTCAGTGCTGGTTTCAGCATGAGGGCTCTGTCCACCTCAGCTGTGAAGGAGAGGTTTCCGGGGCTTTGCTGGCAGCTCTGTCCATAGGGGCAGCCACGCCAGGAGAGACAGGGTACCCAGGCTGCACGAGGCCTGCTACTGAATGAATGGTTTGTGGCACATTTAAACACTGGGTGAACTCTGGGGTTTGCTAAGTTTCTGATTCAAATGGAAAAATTAAGAAAGAGCAGACTTATTTTATAAACGTTACCTTATGGCATTTGAAAAATTATTTGAGGAGGTATGCTAGTTTGCTAGTTATTTAGGACTGCTATAACAAAATAGCACAGACTGGGGGTGGGGGACTTATACAATAGAAATTTATTTTCTCACAGTTCTGAAGGCTGAAAGTCCAAGATCAAGGTGTCAGCATATGAATTCAAAGGGATAAATTCATCCCATAACAACAAATATCCCATTTTGCTAGCAGGAACTACATACTCCCAGAAGAGCTGCATAATCTAGAGAAAGCTGGCTCTGATTCTAAAGAAAACAGGGGTTACAATTTTCAGGTATTTTTAGACCTAAGAAAAATAAAGAGACCACTACTTTCCTTTTACAAGCACAGAGCACATCTGACTTGTTTTTATAATAAACTGTAAATAGATAACAAGTTCCTATAAGAATCTCCAGGCTTGTTCTAGACAGCAGAGAGACAAACAAACCAAGGATGGGATGTACGAAAGAGTAGACACAACTGAAATAATTTGGGGTAATCTGTTCTATATACCTCGGCAACTTCTATGGTCATCACCAAGTAAAACCACTGAATCATTATAAAATAGCTCTAAACTGGAAACAACACAAATGTTCATCAACAGAAGATTTGGATAAATAAATTGTTATTGTATCACACACTGGAATACCATCCAGCTATGAAAAACAATGGATTACTGCGTCACACAACAACATAAATGAATCTCACAACTTCATGTTGCGTGAAAGAAGCCAGACACAAAAGAATACATATAATAAGATTCCATTTATATGAAATTCAGGAACAGGGAAAAACTGATCTGAGGTGATAGAGATCAGAAGAGTGATAACTTCTGGCGGGTAATTGGTGGGGGAAGGGCAAGAGTAAGCCTGCTGGGAGCTGAAAATATTCTATATCTTGACCTGAGTGGTGGTTACATGGTTGTATAAATTTATAATAATTCATCAAGCTGTATGCTTAAGATTTACGTATTTTACCAGTGTAAGTTATATATTAATAGACATGTTTTTAAATGCTGCAGAATAAAGGAAATCAGTATGTGTATGATACTTATGATTGTAGGTTTCATTTATCAAACAAGCATTCAAATATTCTATTGACTGGTTGTATTAAGCACTATTCCACTGCTAAGTGAGACAGAAAAAGACAAGTACTATATGATATCACGTGATCATATATGTGGAATCGAAAATATCCAAACTCAGAGAAACAGAGTGGTGGTGACCAAAAGCTGGAGGATGGGAGAAATGAGGAGATATTAGTCAAAGGGTACAAACTTCCAGTAATAAGACTAACAAGTTCTGGGGATCTAAGGTACTGCATGGTGATTATAGCTAATAAACACTGTATTATATACTTGAAAGTTGATAACAAGGTAGATCTTAAATGTTCTCACCCCAAGAAAAAAATGATAGCTATGTGACAGAATGAAGGTATTAGCTACCACTATGGTGGAAATCATTTTGCAATTTATAAATGTATCAAATCAACATACTGTACACCTTTAGTTTATACAATATTATATGTCAATTATATCTAAATAAATCTGGTGGGAATAGTTGTATTTCACGGAAATATCACCTCATAAGCAGAAGACTTTGCATATTTTTGGTATGTATCAATAAGTATTTGTCTGTTCCAACTAGAACAAATTTAAACCAAAATCTCTAAACAGCCTTAAATATAACTGTATACATCATACAGTTGGCTAGCCAAAGAACCACAAAAAGAGATAAATACACGTTCCAAATAGAAAATACCTCTCACAATTTTAACACTGGAAATTTATGATAAGCATGAATTGGACTATAGCAGTTCAATGATTCACCATCACAAACAAACTTTTACATCTGAAACCTCTTGACACAGATGTACAGGTCCTTATGGTGGCTGCACAACCTGGCCTCCACACGCCCCTCCCCCAGCCTCTTCCTCTCTGACCCTATCTCACACTCCTCTCTTCCTTTCTCTCTCTACTCCAGACACACTGCCCTTCTTGCTGTTCCTCAAAGCCAGCACACTCCCTCCTTACGGCCTGTGACCTTGGCCGTCCCTCTGACTACAACACCCTTGCCAGATACCCACAGTATCCACATGGGTGTTTCCCTCCCTTCATCTAGCACATTCATAAAACGCTTCCTCTCAGCTCCCTGACAACCTCATCTAAATGTGCAGGCATAGACCCAATCCCTCCCCTGTTCCCAGTACGTATTTGTATCTCTAGCATGATTCACACTCAATCATTCCATATGTATTCTTAGTTATCTTTTTTATTATTTTTATTTCACATAAAAATCCAAGTTCCTTAAAGGCATAGATTTGTGTCTATTTTGTTCATTCTTTAAAATAATGCCTGCCTACAGGACTCAATAAATATGTGCTGAATAAATGGAAAGTTTAAACCTCCTGATACTTAACCCTATTTGCTTCCAAATCAATTCCTACATACCAGGGGAAGTCTCAGGGCTTTTAAATCTTTTCCAGAAAGAAAAGAACTTCTCCTGAGGTGAGAAAGATAAGGTACACACATCCCTCTCAAATACAACAGTATTGGCCATTGGTGCATGTGTTCAGTCTTCTTTCAGAAATTCTAACATGAAACTTTCTCTGTTTCACAGCAGATAAAATTTATCTTTCAGTAGTTTATTGGAGGATAGATTGGAATGGTAATCAGAGATAGAGAATCCTCCAATTTAATTGATTATTTAATTTTGTAATTTTTTTTCAGGCTTTATTAGCAAAATCTATCACTCTTTAAAAAAAATCTGAGTCCAATACTCTGTAAAATCTCTCCTCCAAAGCCAGGCCAAGCCACGTAGGTTCCCTGGGAAGGCTAACTATCTGAGATGCCTTTTCAGACTGTTATTCTTTAAATATCTGTTCAATACGCAAGGAGAAACTGATTTTTCTGACAATAAAATTTATATACTTTTGGTTCTAAATAGGATGTTTATTACATGCTCTGCACATAACAAACAGTTCAACTTCTTTGGAAATACCTTTCACAATTTTCCCTCACTTGGAGAATCAGATGCCTACCCTTATTCAGGACAGCGGTAGATTTCATGCATTCATAGTAATAAATTTGTGTCCAAAATGTGTTTTAAAGTTCTTCTGTTTCCACATTGGCAAAGTATTTCTCCTTTTCTATAGTCTCTTTTCTATAGTCTCTTTCCCCTAACCAACATGAACAACATGCCCTGAATTTTCTAATTCAGAATCCCAGTGGACTGACTTCTGACTAAACACACGTATTAGCTGACTGATATGACGGTTGGAAATGTGTCTGGGGCTGCACTATGTAAACGCCCTATGCTGCATTCCAATATACTCAAGACGGACAGCCAGTGAACGTGTGGACTAATTTTCAAATTTCCATTCATCGTGAGCATCATCTTACATTTTGCTGCTTATATAGAAATCACACTTGAAAATCGTATTTCCAGTTAATTCCAAAGATGTCCAGAGCGCTTTTGGATTGGCACTCTTGGAAGTGGCCTGATAGGCTTTCCTGTGGCCCTGCTTTTGCCCATCAGCCCACATTTCATCGTTGTGATGCAAATTTATTTCATAATTCTTCAACTTCTCTTTTGTTCAGAATCCTCAGCAAAGTCCGCGGCTGTCCCCACGCTCCCAGCAGCCTAGCCCTCCTCCAGCCACTTGTTTGCCTTGCTGACCTGAGTCACCAGCCACCTGCTGACATAGGGGGGTTCTGACACAATCAGAGATGGAAGCCATATGAATTTAGTCTCTTCTGTTCCCACTATGCTTCATAAACCCCTACCAGACCAGACTAATCAATGTTCACTAGGGTGCCCCACTCCACTGGTGGTACCACCCAATGGACCATCTATAGTATTACAGGTCTCCCTTGCCACCTCTGCGGTTCAAATAGACTAAGCACTCGTTAACATTGGGTCCTTAAAAAAGGAAAAAGAAGGCCATTTATTGCAAAAACAAAAAGAACAGATATACCCCTCAGGCAAAATTCATCACAGGTGTTTTTTTGTGTGTGTGTTTTTTTTTCTAGCTTGTTTCCCCTTGGGAAGGATATGGGTTACAGTGAGTGGGGCTTTACCGCCACCTGCTGGACCATGGCTTGGTAGCACCGGGCTGTCCTGGCCAGAGCCAAAGGCATAGGGTGTCACCCTAGTGAAATCGATATTAGGCCAACTGCGTCCATCCCAAAGTTCAGATGCTCCTTAAATAATTCCTGTCCATCCAAGCAGAACTGACTTCTCTTATATCCTTCTTTCCAAGGAAGGACAAGGGCTTATCTCACATTGAATTATTGCCTTTCAAGACCCAACAGGAGAAAGGGGACCAGACCACTTGACTTAAGAAGAAAAGCATAATTAAAACCATGTTCTTCTGGCGAGGTCACATTTCCCAGTAAAAAAATAATTTTTGATCTATAATATAGTTGAGCCAAACTATGTTATCAGAATTTTATATTTGTTTTCAGGAGGGAGGAAACACATCTACAGAGGAAAATCTCTCTAATAATCAAACTAAAATCTACTGTTTAAAAGACCTTTAATATCTTTAGCCACAGAAGAAAGAACTCCAATGACCGGTAAGTACGTAAAAAGAAAAAAGGTATGAAAACGTGTAACCTCAGTAGTAATCAAAATGTAAACTAAAGCAGGATAATTTTCACCCATCAAATTGGTGAAAACGGAAATTATTAATATCTAACATGGAACTGGTATGGGGAAATAGACTTTCTCATTCACTGTTGGTGGGAACGTAAATTGGTACAGGGTTTTGGGAGGACAACTTGGCAGAACCAGTGAAAATCTAAAATGAAGCATCTTTTGCAGCTTCAAACTGTCCGTCTCCGGTGAGCAGGGTGATGGCTTCTCCAGCATTCATTCTATTTACCTACCTGACTTTGCAGGGGCCAGGTGGTTCAGGACAACCTACCTTAATCTAGGGACAGGAACACATGCTGAATTGAGATATTTTGGCTTCATTTCCCTGATTCTTATTTTAATTCATGTTAACCAGTAATACATTTTCCAAAATTGTGTTAGAACCTTCCTCACTTCTACAGGAGATAACCTTGCTTGACAAAGTAGAACAATAAGCCTATTTAATGGAAGAAAATAAAATTTCACTGAAAGCAAAGGAAAAAGGCATTTTATGGATTTTTTCCCCCTTCTTCCGCATCCCGTGGCCCGTGGCTGCACTCAGCAGCCTGGCACCTCATGCCAACCTCCAGCTTCTCACCACAGCCCAGCTCCAGGGAGAGCCGCTGTTCACAATCTTAGCTGCAGAGGGCGCAGCTCACTGGCCCATGTGGGAATCAAACCTGCGACCTTGGCATTAGGAGCTCGGTGCTCCAACCACCTGAGCCACTGGGCCAGCCCAGATATTTTTGTCGTTGTTTTTTAAAGACAATTTCTCAGTGTATAGTAGCTTCAATGTCAGATATCCGCAAACAGCTATAAACACAAAGCTTTAAATCACAAGTTACAGACAAGTAATCACAAGTGATATCACGATTTGTGGTAAGGTACTTCTCAGAAGGGCATGTTAAGAAACAGATAAACTGTATGTTCATTATATTTTCAAGTTATTTCATGTCTGAAGCTATCAAGAAAAAAAATAAGGTCCTTTAAAAAGCAATGTGACAACATAACTTTTCATTTATATAGAAGAGTGTTAAGGGCCCATTTCTAACGTAGACACTTAACACAAAACAATAGAGAAAAATCCACTTAGTCCAATTCGCTAGGACTAGCCTTAAAGCTTTAGGAGCAGTGCCCCTGGTGTTTCTAATTCCCTGCCAGAGGTTTAGTCATATGGAGGAGGGCTCAGAAAATAAGTCAATCACATGTTTAATCTAGTCTGACTCATAGTTTAGTATAGATCCAACCTTATATTGTAGCACACCGAAGATAAAGAAGGCAATAATGAGGTGCACACAAGAAAACACATCTTCTATGTTTCCATTACAACAGGAAGTCAGCTATTCTAACCAGGCAAGGGATTCTCAATCAGGAGTACTAGGTTTTAAGCCTAAATTTGTCACAACTTTTACCAGGTAGTCTTTATAAGATATGTTACTTTATGACCAGGCTGCTTGTATCACTGTCTGCACAGTAAAATTAACTTGTCATCCCTATATCCAGTTTCCAAAAAAGAATTAACAGATTATTTCATATATATTTCTTAAATACCATACCAGTGTTGTATACATTGTTTATAGTCTGTTAAATAAATGCAAATAAAAACCATCTATGGAGCTCAATAACATATAACATTTATTGATTTTGAAACATATATACACACAGTAAGCCCATTTCCCCCCACCAGTACATACACATATTTCCTATTAGTATGTGACTTAATCGTATCTTTGTAAGGAGAGAAAAAGTAACTTTACACTGGGAAAAAAAAAGATTATTTTTGTTCAGTATGTATAGCCTCAACTAGCAAAACCTTCTTTTTTATGTAGCTCTGCCAATGTTCTAACCAGGTATGATCCTCAAGTCTCAACTGGGATTTATAGCAAATAGTTTTTATTTTAGTTCCTAAATTCTAAAGTTCACAAAATGTTTTAATAGATAAACGATACCAAAAGCAAATATAGAAATGAAAAGGTAACTGATTCTAGACCCTCAGACATTGAGGTGATATTTTCATACTGATCTTTAAATAAAAGTAACATTGAAATAAGTTGGAGAGTCACTTGGCTTTTAAGTATTGTCTGTTTTCTGTGATGTAGTCTCTGCTGGCAACATTTTTCAAAGTAAAAATAAAATAATAACATTTTAATGTGAGGCCTATTAATGCCTATACAGTAATTTTGTTCAACATGTTAGCCATACCAATAGAGTCAAACATCGGGTCAGAGGTTAGAGCTTCAAAATCAAGATCAAAGTTTAATTGAACCACCTATATACTTCTACATTGCAGCCCCTTATTTTGCCTCGTCCTGAATGTCCTACTCTTTTGAGGCCCAAGTGTTTATGGTCAGAATTTCAATAGTAAGGTCCACAGAGTAAGTAATAGAGAAGAGTACTAGTTAAATCCTTGGGCTAAGTTCTAGTCAATGCCTTTTAGGAAAAAACAACATGCTGTTAATTGGTTAAGGCAGAAAAATAACCCATACAAATTTGGGTCCCCTTAACAACCACCCTGTAAAATGATAAATGCAGAGCATGACTGGAAACCCAGAAATCAAAAAGAAAATGGAGCCAAATTGGTTTAACTCTCCCACCTAAAAGTTGTGGACCAGTGCACTAGAAAAGATGTGTGCACTGTAGGTAAATAGTTTTTCACTTTGGTTAAAAGCTTTTGGGTTAAAAGGCCTAAGTGTTTGAGAAAACAAGGAGACAGAAACATCTCTGGGTTCTGTCTGATATCTCTGGGATATTAGATAGATATTCTGTCTAATAACACCTTCAAATTATCAGTGGATAGAAGTCCTACCCAAAGCCTGAGGAATTCAATAGCAACTGGCCCAGAGAAGAGTAACCAATCCTAGTCAGTTGGTAAGCCTGCTTCCCATCTCCTAACTTTTTAGGTATGTCTCTTTCATCAATAGGAAGTGCAGTATTCAACTCTAAGGTATACCTACAAAATCCTCCTTTACCACTCTTGTTCCAGTCACGTTCCTGCACAGGAACTGAGCACCAGGATCTTAAAAGGCAGAAGGCTGACCATCCAGTGCCAGCCATACTAAGTCATTAGAAATAAATGTTTCTTTATGAAATTTGCATTAGTATTGTTCTTAGAAGATCAGCAGAGAGGCAGATTCCTGTGGTACACTGATGAAACATCAACAATAATCACAAAAACTAAAGAAGTACATCTATCCATACAGAGCAGTTACATATCTCCTTAAAGCCTAGAAACAAGCAAGATTTTTAAATGTGTATTTATAGTTCGGTTAGGGAAAAGGAAACATTTTTCTCTTACAGATCCTAGTTTTTTCATATTCTTCAACTGATCCTAGTTTTTAGCACCCACATCCACCAAACCCAATCCTAAATAAATGTACACATTTATACAGATAACACAACAAAGTTCAATGCATAAGTAATATGACATTTTATAATGTTTTTCTTTCTTGCTTTTTTTTTCACCCACTTTTAATCTTGGGTAACTTTAAATACACAATCTACTAATAGTAAATATACACTCATGTAACAAGAACCATATCACTATTCTTTCATTGGATATATCTTGAAATAGTATCAATGGACTTGAAAGGCGATACGATAACAGTTGGGAGGGGCCTTTGTTCAATCTTCCTTTGAAACACTTGGAAGTCTTTGTCTTTCCTTCTGCAAGATGTTTCTTAGAAAATGCAAGCAGTTCAGAAATAAATGATCAAAACCACAAATATGTCCTCCTAGGATATCAGCACTTTCGTTGCAGGAGGATGCCATCACAAGTGCTGGAGCAGCATCTAAAAGCACAGGGGGACATAGGCCACCAAATCATTTACATAAAACCTTCTTAGAGCTTGATTTCTATCTCACTGGCTTTCTCACAGAGTATATACAAATATACAAAATATTTCCCATGAGAGTTCATACAGCTTTAAGTATGAGAAATCAGACCTACCCAGTTCAGAACCAAAATGACACTCAGTGCTGGTGTTCCATTCGAGGTAAATTAGCCTCCAAGTCACCTGACAAGGGACATCCAGGTACCTGTAAGTTAATAATCAAGGCTTATAAGTTCTCAGTAATTGTAAAAGCCCCACTCTCCCAAACCCCTACTTCTGTTGTTTAAATGTCAAAGTTTAAAATTAATTATTCATAGCTCAAGTTGCTGGCACAGAAGAAGATGAAGTAAGGGGATGTTATTCTTTGACCTCTTTGTTGGTTCATATGTTAAAAGATACTTCTGATGTTCCAGTGCAGTCTAAAACCAGTACAATCCCTCTCTCCTACTTATTACCAAACAAACAAACAAACAAAACAAAAAAAACCCTTTTGGAAAAATGCAAAGAAAGAACTGAGGAATAAAGAGAGGAGTCAAAACTTGGAGATGTTATACTTCACATGGAGGAAGTATTCCAGTTAGTTTGTTTTTTTCACTCCTGTGGCTTTGCCCAAAGGGCCACCCTAGTCTCAGAGTAGTGAGGAAGTGCAAGAGGCTAAAAGTCTGAAAGAAACCCCATCTTTATACCCAGAGAAACCAGGAAAAGGGGTCTCTCCAGTCCAAAAAGTATGGGGGGAATTCTGGAGGGAAGATAACTAGAGAAGGGGATCTGCCAATTCTGTGTATAAACCCACAGAAGTCTCAGTCCAACTCCTGAGGTATGCATGCTCCAAACCAGTACAGAAAAGGCTTACACAACTGAGCTGAGATTTGAATCACCTGCACAAGCCTCCAAGTAACTCCTAAACTACACAAGGGCAGGACAGATGCAAACTAGGATAGCAAGGATTTAGAGAACTGAGATTTGTACCACCTCTCACAGAAGTAAGGCAGAATTTACAATGTGAACCAAACTTGGGTGGTTTCCTGCTGAAACAAAAATTTCAACATTCTCCAGAGTATGATAATAGGACCCAGAGGCTACACAATATAACATCCAAAATTATTGGACATAAAAATATCCAGAAAAGTGTGATTAATTCTCAAGGGAAAAGATAATCAACAGATATCAATCCTGAGATGGCCCAAATATTGGAACTTTACATACATAGTTATTTATGTGTATATGTTTGTGTATATGTGCACACACACACACACACACACTTTAAATCAGTCATTATAACTATTTTACATGAGGTAAAAAAAAAAACATACTTGAAACAAATGAACAGGTATTTTTAGTAGAGAAATAGAAGCTCTAAAAAAGAACCAAGCGTGTATTTTTAAAAATACAGTATCTGTAACTTAAAAACCTCATTAGATGGGCTAAATAGCAAAATGAAAATGACAGAGTCAAAAAACTCGAAGATAGATCACTAGAAATTACCCCATCTTTAGAGAGAAAAAAGATTGAAGAGTATAAACAGAGTTTCAAGAACCTGTGAGATAATGCCAGAAGGTCTAACATATATGTCATTGGAATCTCAGACGGAAAAAAAAAAGAAATTGTGGCAGAAAAAATTTTTTAAGAAATAATGACCAAAAACTTCCCCAATTTGGTAAAAGAGTTCAGTTTACAGATTCAAGAAGCTCAGGAAACCCCAGACAGGATACAATTAAAGAAAACTATGCCTATACATGTCATATTCAAACTAATAAACACAAAAGATAAAGATTAAATCTTGAAAACAGCTTGACAAAAATGAAACATTACATACAGGGGAATAAATATTCAAATGCCTGAGATTTCCCCCAGAAATCATAGACATCAGGACAGAGGAATACCATCTTTATAGTCCTGGAAAAAATACTTTTAAAAAACTACCCACCAACTCAAATTTTATATCCAGTGAAAATTCTCATATTTTTCGGGAATGAAGGCAAAATCAAGTCATTCTCAAATGAAGGAAAACTAAGCATTTGTCACCATTGGACCTGCTCTACAAGAAATGCTAAAGGAAGTTTTTCAGGCTGAAGAAAAATAATACCAGAAAATAAAACTGTAATCTTTAAGGAAGAAGGAAGAAGAACAGAAACAGTAAGTAACTAGACAAATATAGAAGACTAACTTTTTTCATAAATTCTTTATAATATTTATGACTGTTTAAGGCAAAAAATATGACATAGTGTAGTGGAGTTTTCAATGTATGTAAATAAAATACATATGATAACTGTAATATAAATTCAGGTTGGGGGGAAGGGAAATATGTTTGTAAGGTTTATAAATGACATAACATTTTATAAGTGGCATAACATTTATACTAAGTAGACTTTGAAAGATTAGTTATATACATTATAACCCCTAGAGTACTCACTAAAGAAAATAATACAGATATCCCCCAAAACCAACACTAATAATATTCAAATACAAAATAAGACTGGAAATGGAAAACTAAGGAACAAACAAAAAACAAATAATAAAAGACAGAGCTAGATCCAAACATATCAATAATTACATTAAATGTTAATGGCCTAAATATTACGTGGTAATCAGAATTCTAAAGATATCCCCCCCGGCCCCTAAGATTCCTACCCCTCGTTAGTCAGTCAAACTAATTTAGCTACTGCTGTGAAGGGACTTTGCATATGGAATTAATGTTAATAATTAGCTGACCCTAACATTGAGAGATTGTTCTGGTAGACCCAATGTAACCACATGCACCATGAAAAGCAGAAGAATGAGTCAGAGAGATGAGGCAGAAGGGGAGGTAAAAGAAAGTCAAAGAGCAAAAAGGATTCAGCCATTGTTGCTGGCTTTGAAGTTGGTGGAACTAAGCCATGAGCCAAGGAACATGCGTGGCCTTCAGAAGCTAAGAACAATTCCCTCATGTCAGGAAACAGGGATCTCAGTCCCAAAGCCACATGAAACGAAATTCTACCAACAACCTGAATGAGCCTGGAAATGGGTTCTCCCCTAGAGCCTCCAGAAAGAAATGCAGCCCTGATGACATTTTTTTAAATTAAAGTTTATTGGGGTGACAATTGTTAGTAAAGTTACATAGATTTCAGGTGTACAATTCTGTATTACATCATCTATAAATGACATCTTGATTTCAGCCCATGAGACTCTTAAGGAGAGAAGCAGCTGTGCCTGGGCTTCTGACCCATGAAACTGTGAAATAATAAATGGATATTGTTTTAAGCTGGTAGTAATTTGCTAGCAACAATAGAAAACTAACACACATTCCAATTCCAAGAATTGGAATTGACAGAATGAAGAAAAAGGAAAGACTCCACTCAAATGCTGTTGGCAAAAGGAACACTTTAAATGTAAAAACCAGATAGGTGGAAAGTAAATGAAAAGTAAAAAGGATACACCATGAAAGCAAATAAGTACAAGTAGGCTGGAGTGGCTATTTTAATCTCAGATAAAATAGACTTCAAGGCACGGAGCACTATGAAAGAGATTTCATAATGATAAAAGGGACATATAATCAGGAAGACAAAACAATTATGTAGGTACCTAATGACAGAGATTTAAAATACATGAAGCAAAAATAAACAGAAATTAGAGAAAAAAAGACAATTCCACAATCACAGTAAAAGATTTTGAGAGCATTCTTTCAGTAATTGATGGAACTAAACCACAAAAATATTATTAAAAACTTAGAAGATACGAACAACACTGTCAACCACCTTAATCTAATTTCACATTTATAGAACACTACATCCAACAACTAAAGGATATACATTATTTTCAAGGGAACAAGGTTTATTTACCAATATACATCATAGGCTGGGCCGTAAAACGTATCTCAGCAATCTACAGGAATCAAAATCATACATGGTATATTCTTTGCCCCCATGGAATGAAATTAGAAATCAATAATAAGAAAATACCTAGGGAAACCCCAGATTAGCTAATTATTAAACAACTCGTTTCTAAATAATTATGGGTTAAAGGAGAAATTATGAGGGAAATGAAAAAAATGTTTGGACTGAATGATAGTGAAACTACAACATATCAAAATTTGTGATAGGTTGCTAAAACAGTGTTTACAGGAAAAAATATGTAGCTATGTGTATAAGTATATAACATGTGTAAGTGTGTAAGGGGTGAGGGAGTAGAGACAGAGTTCATGGATTATGCAACACTTTATTTACAAAAATCTAACAGATTGTTCCAGAAGATACCTAATAGACTTTTATAAATGTGAAATTTTTGTGTTATGTACAGAAATGAAATGTAGTTCAACGTAATGATGAATACCATAAAGTAAAAGTGTGAGGCAAGTCACAGCTCCTGCCAGAGGCCTTTGGCTTTCAGTCTCCTGTTGTTTCTCTTTCCATTCAGATTTGCCACACATAAGCTCATGTTATTTTGGTGTTAATTTGTGTTTTTCACTCCACCTACTTTCTCCTTTTATTGTGTTTTAAATACAACTGGAAATTGAACAAATTGAGAGTAAAGATGCAGAAGCAGTTTATATGCGTAAAAAGATTCAGAACAACATATAAAATTATTGAAGTGTGAAGGCAGCCAGAGACTTTCTTCCATTGCATGAAACTAGATTTGGTTATATCAACCCTGAAAAGTGTTTTTGAACAAGTATACTCTCAAAGAGTAAGTGAAAAATTCTGCACCTTTAAAATCCACGTTAAATTTAAGTTTAGAAGTATACAAATAATTTATTGAGACTCTGTAGTTCCTAAGTATAAAATTTGTGACAGTGATTAATTTTCATACCACAGGAATTTGTTTAGTTTTTATACAGAAATTGTTGGCAAGAGATAAAGCAAAGCAACAGGTCAATACACCTTTTCTCAGTATCACTGGGTAACTGTTTTTGTAATCTGTTATCCTCAACAATGCTATTCCCCTTGTTTGTAGAGCTCTACAAAATTAAGTAACAGTAGAGGGAAAAAGCATCCGCATCGATAAACAGGCATGCATACAGTTGAAATGCTTCAATAATGAGGATGGAAAACTAAATTGCAAAACAAAAATTTCCAAGCATCAAACAAAGGTGAGAAATCTGTTTGAAGAAGTAAAGAGAAAGAACAATGAGACATATCCAAAGTTTGTAACAAGTGGCTCTGGAGATTAAAAGTTTGCCAGTCTTGATGTGAAAATGAGTAATTTGACTGTTGTTGATATAAAAGTAGCAGAAACATAAGTATTCTTAACAGTTAAGAGAAATTATAGAAAAAGATGACTAGGAAATAGAAAATCTTTTAACATGGGTGGAGTGTATTGTCTTGGGGAAAAGTGTCAGACATTTTAGAAAAACAAAAACAATTTTAGATTTCACTGTTTGAAAGATAGGTTATGACTTAGAGGGTAATGTAATGAAATATTATAAGCTACCATAAAACCTATAGCTATCTAAAAGCCATAGCTTGGCTACACACACACACACACACACACATTTTTAATCATAAAAAATTGATTACTATAAGCTGAGAAATGTTTATATAAACATATATGTAATAAAAGTCCCAAGTGTAACAAACCATAAAGCAAAATTTAACAAACAAAATTTTATAGATCCCACCAATAAACCTGCCTAATCCTTAAGAGCAAACTCTCCCTAAGATACTTTAATAGGAGGTATGAGAGAGACCTGAGTTCCACCCAACCCCGAAGAGTATTTCTGTACCTGATGGAATGCAGCACCAGAAGCATGCAAGTCAATAGCGGCCAGAGAAGGAATTCGAGATTCTGAAAGATTGTTGTTCTCTTTCCTTATTATCCTGGAATTTCGAGCTGCATAAAAATAACCATAAACACAGTGAAAAAATTAGACATTTCTGTTAGTTTTTCACATTCTATATATGTCCCTCTGTATATATTTATTGTACATAAGTTTGTACATACTTACATACTTAAGTATGTAAAGTTACTATGAAGTTTTAATATTCTGTTCATTTAACATACATTTTAAATAATGTAAACAAAACAGCTGAAAAAGTAAAAGCATTATAAACATACCTATGCCTTCCAAGGCTCTTAGTTCAGAGAGATGATTATAGCTTAGTTCGGGTAAATGGACATCTGTCTTTGAGTATTCTCTTCTTTTCTTATTTGCCTGAAGTAGGCTCTTTTCACTAGTGACCTAATATCATCAGAATGGTTAACATAAATGTATTAGCTTCCATGTAAGCTGGGCTTGTCCCTTTTGTAACTATTATGTTCATATCCTAAAATTTATAAAATTGAAGGGCTAGAATACTCCAAAATTTGAAGAACATCAATAACACAAAAAACAATTACATCTAATTATTTCAAAGCTCTTCCTCAAATTGATTCAAATTGCTAACAAGTGGATGACTTGGTATGAGTTTCCCTGTCTCCCTCTTCCAACAGTGTCAGTCCTGGCAAGCGGGAAAAGGGTAAAAGATGCCTTCAGGCCTTTAGGCCAGCCACGTCAGGCCTTATGACACTTGCTGAGCTTTTTAGCATATAACTGCTATTGTCCATCTTAATTTTGAACAGTTCATCTTGTCATGTGTGTCACGTTTCCTAGCTTGGTTTTGGCTTTCCCAACATAATGTTGTTACTCATTTTATAAATGTGTGTTCTTGTCTAGTTCCTCAGTGTTAGCCCAAGATTCTATCTCCTAGGAACACAATTTAGAAAGTAAAGAATTATAACTTCCATTATTTTCCTATTCTTTCTTATATTATGACTTCATAGTTGATAAACTCTGGGGCGGAAAAAATAAAGTGAAGAATAGTATAGCACTTCAATTCTGCATCTTTCTGAATCTGATATTTTTCCAATCTGTGTCATTTGAGAATGAGAGAACTCGATATTCTTTCCCACATTTTCAAAACAGATGATACATAGAAAGATTGCATGACTTACTAAAAAAACAAAAACAAAAAAAACTGCATATGTAAAATGAAATCATATATATGTGTGTGTATACATTATGTGTATGTATAACGAAATACAAACACATATAATGACAGCGTTAACCCACTGAGGTTCCTTGATGTCTGAAGTTTAACATTCTGTGAATTACACCACTCTGCCACCTCAAATGTCTTCAGAAGTCCTGAAGTGAGCCTTTGAGTTTCTTTCTTTTGAATGTTTCTGTTTGTTCTTTTAATAGAATTAAGTGCTAAGGTTCTTGGTTAAAATCAGCTACAAAATAAAATAATTAGTTCAGAAAAACTCTCTGCAAGTACAAAAAATAATAAAATAATGAGTTCAAACTACTAGATTTACATAGTCAAAGAGTGACAAGTAAAATATATGAGATGTTTATAATAATATATTTATTCACATCTCACAATTAGGGCATGAAGCATGGGAGGGGACATTGATCTTCCACCTAAAAGTTGAAGAAAGTTTAGGCTTAGCTCCGCCTCCGCCAATTTTCATTAAGATTCCAGTAATCTTTATCTCCTTTCTTGATTGCCTCTTCCAAAGAAGGATAAACAGAAACAAGATCTAAAATTACCAGCCCCTGTTGGTTATGCAATGCCTGGAAGAAGGCTGATATCAAGTTCAGCAGAATGCTATTGAGTCAGCTACTTTTAAAAGTTTTGTTGAGCAAAATAATCTCTCAAAGCAGACCAGGACTGTAAAACACAAAATGTCCACGAAGAAATTAAAAGGGAGAGTATATCAAAAAAGGTAAGCACTATGGGAACATAAATTGTAGGCTAAGAAAAATTAAAAGAAAAACAAATACAATGTCCAAATCATGATAGACATGAAAAGAAGACTACTGTTTTCAGCTTTGAGGATAATGAAAGAGGTAGAGCAGGAAAATCTGTGAGAAAAACACTCTTTTGGGGAATACATCCATACCTCCTTTCCCTGGAATTCATTCACCACGTTTGTTAAGCACCTAGAAAGTGTTCTCAGTGTGGGGTAGAGCAGTGAGGAAAACAAAGCATAAATCCCTGCCTTGGAAGCTTACATTTTAGTGGGAAATAGACAATATATAAATAAGAGAATATAGAGGGTGTCAGGGATATATAATAGAGAAAAAAATAAGCAAGGAAAGGGGATAGAGAGCAATGGGAGACAAAATAAGTTATAATACTAGGGAAAACCTCATAATAAGGTTTCATAATAAGGAGGAGACAAAGCAAATTTGGGGGATTATCTGGGGAAAGAACGTTCTAAAGCAGAGGAAATAGCAAGTGCAAAAGTCCATATGCGGGAGCATGTCTGGCCATGTTCCAGGAATAACAAGGAAATCGGTGTGGTTGGAATAGATTGATCAAGAATGAGAGTAGCTGGGGATGGGATAGGAGGATGGGGGAGAGTCATTCAGGGACTTAAAGACTCTGTAAGTACTTCAAGTCTTTACTAAGAGATGAGAAGCCTATGGAGGGTTTGGAGGGGAAGAGTAATGATTTAACTTTAAGAAGAAGCATTTTGGTAGCTATGTTGAGCATAGTTATGCTCCTTTGAACCTTCAGAAGACATAAGAACCTTGTACATGCTTCTACTATCACAATCTGATACTATGTTTTAATTTGCTGATCCTCTAACTCAACTATGAGCTCCTTCAAATCAAAGATTGATTCATTCATTTCCAGTGTCTTACACGTAATAAAAAAAATCAATAAATATATATATTTTTTTGTTATTGTTAAATATTTTTTAAATGAAGAACTGAATACTTCCACCAAAACTCTGGTGTGGGTGAGATAAGACAATTCAGCTACTCTAAAAACAACTGATCACCAAGCACTAGGTTAAGAAAATTTACTGTTACCCAAAGAATTAAAACAGATGTCATTTTAATAACATCTTATATTTAAACTTCCAGACATATAATACTTTACAAAATTTATTTAAAATTCAAGACTTTCACATTTATGATTATGACAGGCTGGGATGATATGTGCATAATTAAGTTTCCCTTTTATGATATGTTTTCAAATAAAATTCTCAGTTCTTCACTATCATATTTAATATTACAAAAAGTCTAGGAAGGACTAATGCTTGCTTTTCTATCACTGATAATAGTTCACTTACTGATGTGGTCAGATTAATATTACAAATGCCTGATGGAGAATGTTTATTTGGTTTAACAAATGGAATACAATACTTCTTGGTTTTCTCATCCATTCTGTAACAACAACAAAAATTTAAGTTATTCAGCAGTAAATATTTTTCAGGCACAAATTCAAATGATACAGCAACAAGTGACATATAGTTTAATTAGAATTTAATGCCTATTCCTAAATATACCACGCACATAGACCTGGTAAAACATTCAGACCTTTACCACTATACTCATGATTCCCCGCCAGTACCCAACTCTAACCAACTAAATTCCCTTCCTTTCAGCAAAACTCCCAAAAGGAGCTTCTTTGTACCACTAAATGCCCACAGCCATAGCATGCAACAACAGACCTTCAAAAGTAATAATCTCTTTTATTATGACAATCTCCTTTCATGTTATTAGACTAAATAGCTGCAGACTCTCTTCACCTTAAACAATACAACCCTATTTTCTTAGGATTCGGGTTAATTTTTTGAACAAATGCTAATCATTTTCATCACATAGGCCAAAAAGCCTTTTGAAACAGCAACTGGACAAGAATGAATCGCATCCAGAATCCTGAGAGTAACACAATGGGGCTGACTTGACAATCACTTATAATTTCAAATATATCCTTACACAACCTTTTGTTCTTATTTTTATAATTCGTACCTGTAACTCTGAACACCTGGGATAATTCCCATTCCAGAATTAATACTGGGAGCTGCTGCAGAAAGATTGTGTGTAAGTGGGGGAATTGCCATGCCTGGATTCCTTGTGTGCTCCACACTGCCATTGCTGCAATCTCTGAGGCTTGTTGAAGGCACTGCTTTGATATGGCTTGTCCCATTGTCACGGAGACAGCTGGCATTTGAAGCTCGACTGATTTTTTCAACTTTTTCTCCATCAATTTTTGACCCTTTTATTTTAAACACTTTAGAATCCTTAATTTTTGGATCAGCACTGGTATCCTGATCATTAATAAAAATTTTAATACCATTAATGATCTAAGGAGAATGAATTACCTTTTCCTATAAAGTACTTGTCAACTAAAGCAGAATTCCATAGATATCACCATTCTGTGCCCCTGTTTTCTTTATTCTACCTATGGAATTAAAATTAAACCCGAGATTCCTCATCAGATATTTATTTTGAATGGAAATGCAATTCACACTAGCTCTGATAGATATAGATAGATAGACATATATATAGATGATATAGATATATAAATGTGTATACATTTTAAGAAAGGAAAAAACTGTATTAAAATTGTAATACAATGAATGATGGCTAGCATTCATTTGATTAACGCCATCTTTTTTTGTTATTGTTTTTTTGAATTTTTGTTAAGTTTATTTGAGCTAAACTGACAACATATGCCGGGGAGCAAGACCTCAAATGCTCCCTAATGCCATCCTTTGAGTGAACATAATATTATACTTTGCTACCGTAATTCAATTCAACTTTGAAAGTAATACACAGATAACATCTCTTAAAATGTGTACATTTTTTCGGCATCCCTGGTGTGTGTGTGTCTGTGCGTGTGTGTACATCAGATTCATATAATATATACACATATCAAATTTATATATATCTCAGTGGGAAAGACATGGAAGAGGAATCAAGCATGTGCACTATTGTTCTTTTATATCGAGGGTCAAGGAACACAAAATTAAGAAGTCTCTTCTTTTGGTTCACTTGAGAAAATGGGAGTGGATTGGTGATGGATTTGAATTACCTCACCAAGAACAGATTCTGGATAACTTACCAAGAAAAGTAAAACTTCAAATAAATTAAATACTCAAATCTCAATTTTAAAATGTTCTACTAATATAAAATTCTAGAAATGGTATTTTTCTCTCCTATCATTTAAGGGGAAAAAATGGTGTGCTTGTGTGTTTATCCATGTAGTTATACGTAGGTATGCACACATGTATCTAAACATTCTTGGATGAGTGTGATTTCCTGACAAGCCCTATGGCACAGTCTGGTGCACAGTCTGGTACACAGTAGGCACTCAATACATGATATGTTAAGATTTTTTTAAATAGGTAATATCTATAGAGAAGATACATTTTTACAACAAAGCTAAAAGTTGACTTGTTCAATACCAAACAAATTTTTTTAATCTTCACTTTTTTCTCCAAAAACTTATGGGTATGTTAAATTTAAATTTTAATACACTTATTAAAATATAGACATTTACCTGTACCACCAGTGTTTTTCTCTTCTCACCTAAGGAGTCATCTTTTTCCTTTTCTTTCTTTCTGTTTCGGGATTTTTTAGATAAAGAAATATTTCTGGCATCTTTCTGTACTTTTAGCTGTAGTTCCTGCGAAAACCTACATAAAAATACATTTGTCAATAAAACAAAATTGTATAGACATACAAATCTAGAAAAAAAATTGGTTTTCATGACAGTTATTTTTTTTAATTAGTATTAAACTAGACTGTGTTATTTAAAATGAGAAAAAGTATGGCCTACATTAGCAGTTCTCAAAAGGTAATTGTAGACTCCTGGGAATCACTGAGACTCCTAGGAATCACAGGAGGTTCACAAGATCAAAGGTGTTCTTAATAAGATGACTTTCTAACATTTGCACTGATGGTCTAAAAGCAAAGGTGTGTAAAACTGCTGGTACCTTACCAAGAATTGGAACAGTGGCACCAAACTGTACTAGCAGTTATTGTATTCTTCATAGCCACACATTATTAGTTAAAAAAAAAAAGGCAGTTTTATTTAAGGATGTCCTTGATAGAGCAGTAAAAAGTATTAATTTTATTAAATCAAAACCCTTGAACACATGTCATTTTTCATATTCTGTATGACAAGATGGGGATATGCAAAAAGCACCTCTGTTGCAAAGAGAAGGGCAATGATTGTCATGAGAAAAGCACTGTGAATTTGTTTGAGGTACAAACTAAACTAGCCACTTTTTTTCATGGAATATTTTTTACTTGAAGGAAAGACTGACAGAAAAACTACAGTTATTCAGACTAGGGGTATTTGGCAGATATTTTCTTTTTAAAAAAATGAACAAAGGAGCTTGTCACTTCAAGGAAAAGAACTGATAATATTTGTGTCAATAATAAAATTCAAATTTTTATGCAAAATTAAAATTCTGTTAAACTTGTATCCATTACTGTGAGCTTAGCAGATTTCCAATATTTAAAAGCTTTTCTGATGAGAGAGATTGTGCCTTTTTGATATTATATAATGAAAAATGTCAACATTTTAAAGATCTGCATAATTTAGCAAAACAATATTTTCTAAATGATTAATGTATGATGTTACAAAAGTATACATGGGTAAAAGGTCTATTCAAAGTGCAACATAGACAAATGGATTGTAATGTAACAGAGTAAAAAAAATTCATTGATATGGTTTCAGATTCCACAATGCAAACAACCTTTAAGAAATCACCACTGTCAAGTTTCAGTATAGCATCAAAGTCTTTGGTATAGAATCAAAGAAGAATACCCAGAGTTATCTAAAAAGGCTGTTAAAATACTCTTCCATTTTCCAAAAATATATTTGTGTGAAACCAGAGTTCCTTCATATATGTCAACCAAAACAACACACCACAACTAACTGAATGCAAAAGCAAATATGAGAACCCAGGTATCTTTTACTAGATATTAAGCTAGATATTAAATAGATTTGCAAAAATATAAAGCAATGTCATTGCCACTCATCTCATTATTTTTTTTATTTTGTCAGCTGCACTGATGCCAGCAGCTCAAACAACAACAAGAACATGCCAGCAGCTCTGGCACCCACTGGTTTCGCACGTCAAGGTTTCCTGCACATCGGCAGTATTACATTGGGTGTAATACTATTACAGGCCTGGGTGTGGTGTGAGTTTGGCAACAACAGGAGATAGCACCTTTGCAAATGCATCAGCATCCAAGATGATGTCATCACACAGCTGGTAGAAACATAGAACTCGGTGACCTGAGTGGCTGTCACCACAGAAAGACAGAAGGAAAAACATGAAGTGACTGGTTCATGAAAACCAAGAGCCCTAATTTAATGAATGTAGTGGACCACTCCTATGAATTCCATATTGCTAAGGGTAAATAGAGGTAGGGTAGTAAATATCTGAGATCTTATCAAAGTAGCTGGGTACAGGAATAAGAGAAATATTGTTTGCTACTGTTATGGAGGCCTTATTTTGACTCCTGGTTGGTGTGACTTGGAAAACGTGAGTCAGTACTATACCTCTCAGCAAATCCATCCATCTGAAAGAAATCATGGTGCAGGAGCTCAGCACAGAAGGGCCTTTTGTCTGGATCGATATGTAAGCATTTCTGAAAAACCAAAGAAATACATCCAGCTCATATCAAAAAAGAAGCTGCCTACATTTATATTTCTAAATATAAAAAATACCTCTTTATAGTCTATGAATTTAAAACATCTATAATAAATGATAAAGAATAAGGCACAAATCTAGACAATGGCCACCAATGGTTGTTAAATATCACAAAAAGAAAAACCACCAGACAGTCAGTGTCTCTGGACAGAAATATACAAACCCTTATGAAATATTGCCAAAAAATCACCCTGATTCTGCTCAAGCTCTAGCTCTACTATGAATTTGTAAGAAATATAGGACACAGAGGAATATATTAAACTAAACTATGTGGTAAATTTTAAGGGACAAAAAAACCTAGTTTCTTCAGCAAATAAACGGCAAGGTCTAAACAAAAAAGAAAGAGATGAAGAAGAGTTTGTAAATTAAAAATCTTAAAAGACAGGGCAGCCGGTTAGCTCAGTTGGTCAGAGCACACGCTCTTAACAAAAGGTTGCCGGTTCAATTCCCACATGGGCCAGTGAGCTGCGCCCTCCACAACTAGATTGAAGACAACAACTTGACCTGGAGCTGATGGGTCCTGGAAAAAACACACTGTTACCCAATAAAATTTTTTCAAAAAATAGAAAAATGGTGGAATTTAAAAATAAAAAAAAAAATCTTAAAAAACATATCAACCAATTGCTTGATATGTAGACTTCATGTGAATCCTAATTCAAACTATAAAAAGAAATTGAGAAAAATCAATGAAATTTTGAGCTTTGATTAGATGTTTTATGATATTAAGGAATTATTGTGAATTTTTTGAAATTTGAAGCCCAAGCAGAATGGAAGGGAAAGGACCTACTCTGTGCTTATTACTGTGCTAGATATTTTACATAGGTGATTTCATTGTAATGCAGGTCTTCTTCTGATTAATTGGAACCACTCAATGCCAATAAGAATAAAAGGGACTCAATAAGTAGTTTTAAATGAACAAGAAAAGTTCTACAAATCATTAAGGTATTTATAAGTAAAAAAATATAATATCTGTGATTTACTTCAAAATACTCAAAAAAAAGTTGAGTAGGGTGTAGATAAGGTTAAAGAAAATTTTCAAAAGGTTGTTAATTTGTTGAAGCTAGATGACAAGATTGAAAGGGTTCATTATACTGCTATTCTTCCTACTTTCTTTTCTATATTTAAAAATTTTTGTAAGAAAATGTTTTAGAAGTTATATGATCCTATTTACTAACAATTGTCACCCCAATAAAATTAATTAAATAAAAAAAAAGAAGTTATATGATTCTTCTATAAGTTGGACAACAGTTTTATTTTTATTCCCTTTAAATCTCTTTACAGACAGATCATAAGGCTGGTCTCAATGAAAACTGTATGCATCTGTTAGATTACATAGAAATATTATTAAGATTAAGTAGAAATATTATTCTAAGAACTTATTATAATTAGTTTTAAGCTTATTAAACTTTTTTATTGAGTTATTTATAGCACTAAAAAAGCAAAAATATCTTTGGAAAATGTTATATGATCCTGGTGTCTTAGAGGAACATATTTTATCAGTACCTTTGGACAATCTGTCTAATAAGAATTTTTTGAGTTCATAATTCCAAAATGTCCATTTTCAGAGACAATTTGATCCATTGAGAATCTCTCTAATATCTTCCTAAATAAATACAAGGCAAAGCGATCATCATTTGTAAACAAAAGTCCCTTTAACAGTACACCATACGTCATGATCCTATGCCCTATACTTCATTTTCCTACTTCTCGGCCCTTCTTTTTATTTTCTTAACCTTGTTTTCTTCTCTTTTCCACTTATACAAGGCTTGTATTTTAAATGTTAAACATCAAAAAACGTCATTATGAGGATGTTTTCACACTTAAAACATGTTAGATGACACTAAATGGTTTCTTTTTTTAAAAAAATTTATTGGGGTGACAATTATTAGTAAAATTACATAGATTTCAGGTGTACACTTCTGTATTACATCATCTATAAATCCCACTGTGTGTTCAACTAAATGGTTTCTTAAGTGAAATGTTCAGGGCTTTCTCTACAGTCACTCCCCCCACATCACACACAAAATCATTTAAACTCTTGGTTAATGTAGAAAAATTAAACCCATCAGAGGAAATTGTTGACCTAAAAGATCAACTAGACAAGAAAAAAAGAAGAGAAATCCAAGTCTCTGTAATACAAATTCCCTGTCAGAAAGTGAAAAAAAAATGTATGATTACCTTTGCTAAATCGATCACAACTTCAGAGAGCTTGGGATAGCGTCTTTCAAGAGGTTCTGTTTCCTTGATTTCAGGCAACCTTACTCCAGCAAATGCAGGATTTTTATAAAACAGCTCCTGATGTCTTGGAATTAGATTACCTGGAAGTGAGAACAGCACACATCTCCGTCATTATACATCACACTAGAAATGGCGAAGAGACAGGTGATGTGGGGTAAAGAGTGGAGAACAGTTTACGGAGCTGGGTCTCTCTCAGCATGCAAAATCAACCAAAGACGGTGCTCTTAATGTGGTAGCACCTGGCAGTCTTTATAGTGGTTTTGACGTAAGTCTACTCAAGGAAATTAACATTCTTATCTGAACATACTCATTTAGAAAAGTTCACAGGCCAATAAACATTGAACTGAAGACAGGAAGAAGCACAGAAAAAGGAGAGGTAAAGACATTTTGTAACTTTTTAAATAGAAGCACCAGCACTTCCTTTCTAACAACAAAGGGTAAAAGTGCTGTACCAAAACAACGAAAATATTAATAGTCATATGGCCAGAATCTAATGTACATAAATTGGTTCCACCGTTTGAGAATTTAATTTTTGGTCAACTGATTTTGTACCCATGTCTAAGGGCTGATTTGAGCACTTTTACCTTTTTGCTCAACTTTAACACCTAATCCAGAATAAAATATATATGAAATTCTGCTGTAAGAAACTGTTATATTGTTTATTATATTTTAAACCTGGAAACTTAAAATCCAATAGTTAAATAGCCCCCAAGTATTTCACAATTATTTCCATTTTCCAAGCTCCATCTCCCAACACGCAGGTGATATTTCAAAGAAAAGTTTCAAAGAAAACTTTGATAGTCCAGCTTTGAAATTCTTCCATCCAAAGCACTAACAAGTTATATCGGCAGCAAGGTTAAACTATTTGGGAAGTCTCTGTGTCTCTCAATTTGAAGATGAAGATGAGGGTATAGTTGTATTATACTAAATGCTTATTGACCCAAAGGTAGTAAATGATCATTCGCATCTTCTCTACATGTGATTTATTTACTAAATGCAAAAGTATAGAGGAAAAATATATAAC
This sequence comes from Rhinolophus hipposideros, assembly GCF_964194185.1. Classification (NCBI taxonomy): domain Eukaryota; kingdom Metazoa; phylum Chordata; class Mammalia; order Chiroptera; family Rhinolophidae; genus Rhinolophus; species Rhinolophus hipposideros. The sequence continues at coordinate 54,733,655 of NC_138047.1, forward strand.
CTTTGCTCTTTTCTTTAGGGGGAAGTGGGGAGATAGGTTGGATGAGACCATATGTTACATAGAACAAAGCCAGACTGAGAATAAATGAATATATATCTGAAGTTTTCCTATTTGCTCCCTACCTTCTAAAATCAATACAAAAAAAAAAAAAAAAATCAGAAAAAAACCTCTTGAAAAGACATTAGAGTCATCCTTGACTTCTCTATTCTTCACCCCGCTTCTGTTCCTTCAGGAGATTCTGTTGGCTTTAATATATTTTAAAGTCTAACCACTTCCCACGACCTCCACTGCTACTACTCTCGTCCAAGCCAACATCACCTCTCACCCAGAGACTAATGCCACAGATTCCTCACAGGCCTCCTTGCTTCTCCTCTTGCCCCCTCGCATCTGTTCTCTCTCTTTAGAATTGTCCTTCTAAAACATGTCACATCATGTCATTCCTCTTCTTCAAACCTTGTGATGGTTCCCCTTTCTCTCAAAGTTAAACCCAAATGATCTCAAGAACTTATATGATCCGAAGTCCCCTTACTTCTGTGACTTCAACTCCTACCCCTCTCGCCCCACCTCCCCAGCTTCCCCATACACTCACACTGTTCTAGTTATATAGGCCTCCTTGCGGTCCCTTCAACATGCCAGGCATGCTCCCACCTTAGGACTTGCGCACTGGCTGTTTCCACTGCATTAGAATGCTTTCCCCCCAGATATTCATGTGGCTAATACCATCACCTCACGTCTCCGTGCAAGTCACCTCCTTAGTAAAGCCTAGTCTGACAATCTTCTTTAAAAAAAAAAAAAAGAAAAAAATCCTCTAAAATTTAAAATGCAGGTGTATAATCTTACCTAAACACATCATAATATGATATAGCTGATCAATGTCAGAATCTCCAGGAAATAGTGGTTCCCCCATGAGCATCTCAGTTACCAGACAGCCAATGGCCCACACATCAACCGCCCTGAAAGAAAAGCAATGTGGTGTAAAATATGGCACCCTAATATGTTCACCATCACTGAATCTGTTCTGCATATTACTAGTTAGTATTCTAGGTATTGTGAATAGTAGTACCATGCCTTAAATTATCCATAAAAATACATTTCCCTATAAATTTAAAGTACTAACTCTCAATTTTACATAAATCAGATTTCTAGAAACTTCAATCATGTGACATAAGAGGGAAAAGGCGTCTATAAAGTCAAAACAGTTATTATGTGTACTTTACTCTGAAAATAAATCTTTTGGGTTTCCATTCAGAGCCTATTCATTCTTTGTTTATACATAATTCTAATAAGGTTGATTTCTATCCCACCATACATTGAAAACTACCAGAAGGAGGTGGTCATTGAGGACACATACAGTAACAAAAGGAGAACTGAAAGCTAACGGGAAAAAATGGAAAAACCGTCTGAAAAATCAGTCACAAGAACTTAAAGTATATGCTGGCATGATCAGCATAGGAACAACAACCTTGAAATTGCTTAAGGTCATAGCTGACTTATAAAATGGTACAAAAGTTACAGTATGGGAGTAAAATGAGAAGTCAGAGTAATCAAGAAAATACTAAAGGATGAGGACTCAGAAAACAGAGAAATTGTAGAAAATACTTGAGAAAGATTTCTATAAAAGCAGTACAAGTTACAGTTCTTTCTTTGAAGTATTCATTTAGGAAGACAATTTACGTTTTACGAAGATTTCACTCAATTATTTCTACCCCCCACCCTTGCCCACTCCACCTCGCCTCATTCCAACAGTGTCAGACTCATGCAATCAATGTTCTCTCTCTTAACAAGTAAAAAATAGCATATCTATTTCCAAACCACTCTACAAAAACAGACCACTTGATCACCTTTATTTCTCTACTTTTAAAATAAGTATGCTCACCCCAACTTGTTTCACAAGAATGTTTAAAGGGGAAGCAACAAAAACTACAAATCACTTTATTAAGTTCCTTAAATTCACAACTTCCCTTCACTATCAAAGGGATCTTTTATTAAGTTAGAAACATATTAAATCCACTCCCTCCCCCTTGTGATGTCTTACTTGCCATACTTGACATCACCAACCAATAGTTCTGGAGCTCTATACCATCGGGTTGCCACATAATCAGTATAAACCTCCCCAGGAGCTGCCAATGTCCGTGCAAATCCAAAATCACATAACTTCACAACGCCAGACTGGGAGACTAATATATTCTCCGGCTTGATATCTCTGTGTATGATCTAAGACAAAAGCAAACAAACAAACAAAAAAACAACTATAGTATAACATACATGAAGTTAAGCAAATTAATAACTTTTTGAACAACTGTCACATACAGGGCCCTGTTTTTGTCCCTATAATGGATACAAATAAAAGCATATAAAACTGTTCATAGTTTTAAAGAAACTGAAACCTAGTTGGGCAAGAAATAATACTTATGCTTAAAATTTTATTTAAGCAACCAAAGCTACTTGATGAAATATATATCATTAATTACCAAATCAATTGTTCTGTTAAAGACTGCTCTCAAGACTAAGAAAGTAAAGCTATCATTGAAGATTGGGGAAAATTTTATGAAAGGGGTGGGCTCTAAGATGGTCTTTAATACTAAGTATGACCTGGATAAATACAGAAATGAAAGGGCAATACAAGTGAAAGTAACAAGGGAAGCAAAAGAGTGAAGATGGGAATAGATCAGGAGACTCTGGGGAAATGGTAATTCTAGAGTAGAGGTTATGTGCTAGAGAGGAAGGTTGCCTCAGTTGCCAGCCTGATAAGTTTGAGCTTGTGTCAAGGCCATGGGAACCCATGGAAGTGGCATGACCAATATGGTGTTTAAAGAAGATGTGTTGGCCATAAAAAAGCTAAATCAGAGAGAGGGGCTAGAGGCAGGAAGATGAGCTGTGGGACAACTATGAGGTAATAAGGGCCTACACCAGGCTGGTGCTCAGAGGCATGGAAAGGAAGAGACATAGTTTATAAATATTTTAAATAAGAATCAACAGAACTTAGGAAGTAATCTCAGATATTTTATTTAAAGCCGGGAATCTGAAAGAATGTTGGTTTCATTATCAGAAATTGAAAACTCTAGAAAAACTTAGTTTTGATGGAATAATTAGTAGTTTAGTTTTTGCCATAGGGATTTTTAGGTAGAATGGGGACCACCCAAATGTAAGCATTATTTGGACAATTAGAAATATAAAGAGGGTAAACGAGGTCAGTGGTTAAGATTTCTAAAGGAGAAACTATGGAAGCTGGAAGATAATACTAAAGATTCTACAGCTAGGCAAAACAAATTATTAGACCTAACTCTCTAATACAAGTAAACTGCATTTTGAAAAAAAAACTAAATGTATATATTTTAAACTCTTTCAGAGGACCAGCATCCCAAGCAGAAATCTGCCTTTGCTGAACATTTTGCATAGGCTACCAACATCTATTATGTCCTAGATATCCATGGCAAGGTGACAGGGCCAGCCCCACATCTATCATTAGCATCTACTACTTTTATAATCACACAAATCATGTCATTTAAAATATTTTGTAAAACTGACAGAATCAATGTGTTCAGTCATTTATTTTATACTTTGGGTCATTTTTTTTAAATTAAAGTTTATTGGGATGACAATTGTTAGTAAAGTTACATAAGTTTCAGGAATACAATTCTGTAATACATGATCTATATATCATATTATATATTATATGTTCACCATCCAGAGTCAGTTCTCCTTCCATCATCATATATTTGATCCCTTTTACCCTCATCTATCACCCCCTTCACCCCCCACAATTTTGTGTCATTTAACTAGAGGTGCTTATATGATACTCCAAGGATATAAAATTATTGTAACAGACAATGGGGTAAAAGCAGGGATTTTCATACTTCGCAACAGGTAAGAAAATCTGAACTAACATATATACATAGATCCCTGGATATATGCATTTGTCATGACTGATCACTTAACATTTGTGCATTTCACTGAGTAAACGTTACCTCCAAAAAAAGCAAATAGATATTAAACTCTGCTTGATATGCACAGCTGAAGTATTTAGAGTTGGAGTGTACTGATGTCTTCAATTTATTTCACATGCATAAATAAGACATTAATAGATAATTAAATGAATAGACGAATAAACATGTCATAAAGCACATATAGCAAAATGTTAACAAGTATAGAATCTAGGTGGTAGGTGTATGTGTATTTACTGTACACTCAACTTTTCATTATGGTCTAAACTTTTCATAATAAAATGTTGGGAGAAAGAAAACATGTATCATGACACACGAAAATTGGCACTATCCAAGTAACATAGTTCACTTCTTATGACTTTACTGGTCCAAACTTTAAATAAGTATCTCATTAAATTAAATGATTGGTATCTGGAGAGTCAATCATTGGTAAAATAATTAATTAAACTACTTACATTGTGACTGTGACAAAATCCAATTCCATTAATAATCTGAAACAAATACTTTTGAACTAGTTGGTAGTCTAGCCCGTTTGGAAAGAGTTCCAAGTCATCAAGAATTGTATGGTCAACAAACTCAAAGACGAGGTACCATCGTTTTTTTTTCTTACACACTTCCAACAGATTCACCAGATTTTCATGCCTTAATTGCTGTTATAAAAAAATGCAAAATCGTTTTATAAGATTAAATGATTAGAAATTAGTCACAATCAAAAGTAGATTTTAGCATAAGAAAAACGTAAAATGCATAAACAGTATAAATTATAAAAGTATATTCTAGTTTTTAAATTATACCTAAAAGACCACACTGTTCTCTTCTCCTCTCACAGAACACAATAAAACCTATGAGAAAAAGAAATGTAGTTCCATCATCGATGAAACTAAGTAGAATCTATGACCCCCTACCCACAACAAATGAGGTGAAACTGCCAACTGTAGTCAAGGTCAAACAGGAGTGTAGATACCAAAAGATCAGCTGTGGCCACAAAGTTGGCAGAACAAAGTTTTCCAAAGTTGGTGACAAACCCTGCAAAGGAAAAACAAAAACAAAACAAAACAAAAAACAACACAAACCTTCTTTGGTACAATGGGAACAAGATTTCAGAAAGCAAAACTAACTTATGCTTATTGTAATCGGGATAGTTGTGACCTGGGTGGAGGAGGAAGGCAGCAGAAAAGGCAGGAAGGTAGACTTCTGGGGTTCTTTGTGTTGTGTTCTATTTCTTGACTTAGATGGTGGTTACATGGGGTTATTCAGTTTTTAAAACTCTATAGAGATGTATTCTTATGATATGCACACCTTTCTATACGTATATTATATGTCAGTAAAAAATTGAAAGAAAAAAACACTCAGACATAAAAGAACAAACTTACAAAACAGCAGCAATTGCACTGACATCTGACTTCTTAAGAGCCACAATGGAAGTCAGAGGATGAAACAATATTATTTTCATTTTGTTGAAAAAAGGTAATTGCCAAACCTAAAATTCCATACACAGCAAAAATATCTTTAAGGAATATAAGCAAAATAAAAACATTTTCATGCAAACTGAAGTTGAAATGTTTTATCTACAGCAGATACTCACAAAAGGAAATCCTAAACAATGTACTTTGAGAAGGGAAGAGATCACAAGTAAATAATCTGAGGTACAGAAAAGAAGAACAAAGAAAGGTAAATACAAACCTAACTGAACACTGATCAATAATTATATCTTGTGGTGTTTAAAAATATGGTGCCAAAAAATGTATACACATTTTAAGAAAGGAAAACTGTATTAAAATTGTAATACTCAATATATACCGATAACAAAAAATGAATACAAGTCATGTTTGACTTCTGCAATTACAAGAGGTGCTCAAAGTGGTTATCATCAGTGTCTGGACACTTCTGATTACGGCAAACTACTCCTTGAGCAATGTTGACCAAAGTGTCCACTTGTATCCATTTTTTTGGCACCCCCGGTATAAAGGTTAATATATGACAATGTTAGCGAATAAGACAAAAGGGAATAACCAGAGATAAATATTGTAAGTTTTGTGTTGTCTGGAACAACGATAAAATATTGAATACTCTTAGACTTTAACAACTGTCCAGGGTAACCACAAAAATATAGAAACACAGTGCATAATTTTCAAATTATCAGAGGAAAATAAAGGAATGATAAATGTAATTAATCGAAAGAAAGAAAGAAAGAAAGAAAGAAAGAAAGAAAGAAAGAAAGAAAGAAAGAAAGAAAGAAAGAAAGAAAGAGAAATACAGAACCAGTAAGACATGTAAACATATTAAGATGAAAGATTTGTACCCAAATATATTGGAACCTATATTACATGTAAATGGACTAAATGTTCCAATTAAAAGGCAAAGATTTTCAAACAGGATAAAAAGCAAAATGTAACTAACTATATGTTCACAAGTGACACATATAAACAAGGATTGAGAAAAACTGAAAGTAAAAAGATGGAAAAAGGTAAAGTATGCAAACACTAACCAAAATTAAACTAGTCTCATTAGTTTCAGACAAAATAAATTTTAAGACAACACATTACTATAATAAAGTTTTTCATGATAAAAGATTTGATTTAACATGAACATACAAAAATTCTAAATAAAATATACTAATATTTTCTTTCTGTTGATAAAGTTAAACCTCAACTGAATTACAGTGAAAACAGACAAATCAATAGTCACAGAGGAAGATTTTAACGTATTTCTTCTCAGTGCTGGATAGAACAAGCATACAACAACAAAAAAAAATCAGTGAGAATTGAGAAGATTTAATCACTACAATTAACAAAGCTGATTTACTGGAATACTTTTCAAGTACATCAGGAATTTTTGTTTGTTTAATATATTCTGAGCCAAAATGTAAGTATCAAGAAATTGCAAAGGAATAAAATCTTACCTATTATATATATACTCAGATCACAGGGCAATTGTGTCAAAAGTAAATAACCAGGGAAGGAAAATCTAGAAATTTTCCACATGTTTGGAAATTTAAGGGAAATTATAAAATATTTTGAATTGCTAAACAAAATTTCTGGGACATATACCAAGCTATTCTTAGAAGGAAATATATAGCCTTAAGTGCATAGATGAAGGAGAAAGGGCTAGAAATTAAGGGAATACACATCTATTTTCAACAGTTTGGAAAAAAGAACTGCAAAATAACCCCACCCACCCGAAATAAGTAGAAGGAATGAAATACTAAAGAACAAAAAAGCCAGATCAACAAAGACAAATGTTGTTTTTTTCTAAAGATAAATAAAATTGATAAACTTGTGGTGAGACAGATTAGAGAAAGAGAGAAGAGAGAGAGAGAGAGAGAGAGAGAGAGAGAGAGAGAGAGAGAGAGAGAGAGAGATAGAGAGAGAGAGAGAGAGAGAGAGAGAGAGAGAGAGAGAGAGAGAGAGAACATAGCAGGCTTGATATTGCTATCCTTAGAAAGGTATGCTTATAAAGTGAGCCTTTGGCTGATACCTGGGAACTTGGATTTCAGAAGGGTTCCCTTCATTTCCAGAATTGAAAAAATGGCTCACTGTGTAAGCAATATGGTTTATGCTGAATACCTGCATTCCTTCTGGGGGTCTGGGATTTTGATATGAGCCGGGCAGGGGGTGCCTATGTATCCAGCCCCCAATAAAAACAGAGGCACTGAGTCTCTAATGAATTTCCTTGGTAGACAATATTTCCATGTGTTGTCACAATTCATTGCTGGAAATAAGTATATCCTGTGTGATTCTTGGAAACTTGTGACAGGTTTCTTTTAAAATTCACCCCTTAGCTGATTTTGCTTTATATCCTTTCATTGTAATAAATCATAGCCAAGAGTATAACTATCGCTGAGTGCTGTGAGACCTCCTAGTGAATCACTGAATGTGGGGGTGATCTTTGGGACCCTCAATACAGATGATAGCTAGCTAGCCTAGCTAGGTAGGTAGGTAGATAGATATATAGAGAAGCAATGAACACTTATAATCATATTTATATTCATGAGGTAAATGAATATGCATATGTAGTCATTTTATTTGTTTATTGTCAAAAAAGAATTTATACTTTAAACCTTGTTATGGAAATAAAACAAATATATAAATGGTATTTTTTTTCCCAAAAATGTAATCTTGATCAAGAAACAACTGATTTTTTAAGCAAAATATACGTATTTACTCACCTTTAGTAACTTGATTTCTCGCATAGCAATTTTTTTAACCATTTTATCATCATCGCTTTCTAAGAACTTCTTGATAGCTACAATTCTTCCACTATCTTTATTCCTACATTTCATCACCATTCCATAGCTCCCTTCTCCAACTAATCCCAGGTTCTCATATTTTTCCATTTTAATTCAAAACCAGTAAGAATTTTTCTTGCTGTAGAAACCAAAACAGAGTTAATAATGTTGAGTATATTAATTTCCTCCACCCTCCCAGCAAATTAATTCTTCCCCACTTGTTTTCCATACTACAGCAGTCACTGCATCAATGGCTATTCTATGCTGATTCACAATTTCTTTTTGTTTCCAATTCTAAGCTGTGTTTACAGAATAATTATATACATTTCATAATAGACAATACAAATGTAATTGAAGCTATTAACTTTAAATTATAAAATGCCATGTTAATGACATTCAATATATTTTTAATTTGAATAAAGCAAAACTTGAACTATCATATAAAACAATTACAGCTCACTTTAGAAAAAAGGTGAAAAAAGCAAGTGAATTTGGTTTTAGTGAAGATCAAAAAAATTTTTTTTTCCAATCAGGTTTAAAAGATCAAAGTTGAAAATCTTTGTGTATTTTCTACTCAATTGGGAAAAACATTTGTTCACAAAATGATCACTTACCAAGTTAACACTAAAAACCTCTGATAAACCATTTTTCTTTACTTTTCTTACTATAGTAATTCCTATATTGAACTTACATAATACCAGCAATGACATCATAGTATAAGTGCAGACTTTTAAAAATTAAACATTAGTAGTACCAAATACAGTATATCAAAAATACTTTTAATGATTACTCACTATAAGAATGATCATTTGGATTTTGTGTTTAGAATACTTTTACATCCCATTATGTAACATTTTCTGGATAAAGGCAATCTTAATAAAATCATTCTTACTTTACTAATGATTGACGAAGGTCCAGCAATCATTCCACTACATATTTTGGAACAGAAAAATACTTTTCAGCCCAGATGGATTTTAATTCATAAGTTTTGATTGCCATGAAATATAAAAGCTAATAAACTACAGTTTCAAAATTAAATTTATTTTTAAAATCTGATTTGGAAGTTAAATTCTAGAAGTAAAAAATAAAACATATTGCTCTTAATCCTAAAACGGTTCTGAAAGTTTTAGGATAAGAAAATATCTTTAGGTGACTATATATTCAAATGATGATTCATACTTAAATTTTTTTAACTTAACAATATAAGAACACTCATTGATAAAACTTGGAAAGAAAATAATATTCTCGTCTATTACATTGTGTACTTATGGCAATATAAAACTACTTTACCCAGATTGTGAATTGATGTTTTACTTGCTTCCCTATTAGTACCCTGATGACAAAGACAAAACGACTATCTTCTTTGGTCTAGCAAACTATGATAATCCAATGTATAAATTTTCAGCAGTTTATGTATAATAATTTAGGGTTTTATTATAGCTATAAATGGAAAACCAGAAGATTGGTCTGATGCAGGGATGGGAGGGTGTGAATTTTATAAATCCAGCTCCAATTATTTCATTATTTTACTACCAGCTTTGATAGTAGGTTTTACTATAATGTTTATACAGTAGTGTCCCCAAAACTAATTTTCCATACATTTGACATTTTAACTTCGATTTAATGTCTATTAACTATTTTTAAATAAAATGTCTGTGCTTGGAAAAAGTTCTCAGTGTAATTCTATGAGATGTGATCAAAAGATACGGTGAATGTTTAAATAAAAAAATTATTACAGTAAAAGACACATTGCTATCAATCCCCCTTAAAATGTACTCCCCCTCACTTTGAACACACTTACCCCATCGTTCTTGCCACTTTCTGAAGCAGTTCTGGAAGTTCTCTTTCATGTCTTTACTTCATCCTCCATCATGACAATGCTCTGTGTCACACAGTGTTTCTGGTACAGCAATTTCTGTCAAATAAAACATTACGGTGTGTCCTCACCCACCTTATTAACCAGATCTGGCACCGTGCAATTTCTGGCTTTTCTCAAGTCACAATGCTCATGAAAGGGAAACGTTTTGAATTAATTCAGGACATAAAGGTAGCCAAGACAGCACACCTAAAGACACTCATGAAAGAGGACTTCCAGAACTGCTTCATAAAGTGGCAAGAACGGTGGGATAAGTGTGTTCAAAGTGAGGGGGAGTATTTTGAGGGGAGTTAATGGCAATGTCTTTTACTGTAATAATTTTTTTTTAATTTAAACATTCACCGTATTTTTTTAAAATCACACCTCATATCTCTCCTTTCCTTAATTATTTTTCCTTCCACACACACAGCATGTTTTTTCAACAGTCTAGTTCAAAGACTAGACTTTAGGTTTATCATGTCAAAGACTAGACTTTGAACAGTCTAGTTCAAAGACTGGACTTTAGGTTTATCATGTCAAAGACAAAAATAGCTGAACTCTATAATAACCTCAATCATTTAAAAATATTTTACCGTTGGTATCCTCAATATTTGAAAATGCAAAGTGAACAAAACTAACATTACCTTAAGCACGTCTAAGATGTTCTGAAGCATATCACAAGCTAACATTATGCAAGTTGACTACTCACAATTTATTCTTGCAACCAACTGCACATTTGGTCACAGCACATTGAACACACCTGGTTTTTCAAGTGGCCCTGCCTACAGATACCTTAAAAGTATCACGTCTTCAAATGCCTCGTTTCCTGAAACAGTTACTCATAAACTGTAACTTTTCATGCTTTCTACCCTTGAATGTAAGGGTAATACAAACAAAACCTGGACATTTGGCAATGTAATATTTCTGGACATGTGCCATGTAAGCATATGTTTCTAATACCAACAATTCAGATAATATAAATGCTATTTTTTTTTCTGTTAAAGACATTGAAATCTAGTATAGACAAAAGAGCAAAATAACAGAAGCATTTAAAAGTATTATACTTACTATTTATTTAAAATCTTTTCACGTAGAAAGACCCAAAGGTTTTTAACTTGGAAACAAATTTAAGGAGAAATTCATCTCGCTCGGAGATCTAAAAGATGCTGGCTAGCAATCTAGCAATTTCAGTGTTGTTTGTTGTTACAATTCCTTCTGCGGACACAGTCACGGGTCCCAGGTGAAGCAGGCTGGGAGGCAGATTGGCCATGGCCCGCCGAAAGCTCGCTCAGGAGAACCGCGGGCCTCATGCTGTCGTTGTCAAGGCAACGACCTCACTCGGTCCCCAACCATAGGCACAAAATCTGCAGTGATACGGCCCAGGTCAGAATGCGTCCACGGCAGGCACCAATACCTATTAGGCCAAGGCCTGTAGAGAATTGGCTGGCGTGGGAGCTCACGGGCTCCCAGATCCTTTGGTTGCCCTGTCCGTGGACTCTGTGAACCTGCTGCGCTCCAGCTAGCTCTGGGCGAAGGCGTTGGCCGCCGAGCTGCAAGGGGGCGGCCCCTCACCCTGCGCCAAGCATCCAGTAATCTGATTGGCTGGGCCCTGTCGTCAGGAGCTGTGATTGGCTTAGCGCCAGCCACCCTTCCCCTTCACCTGGGACCCAGCCCAGCTTCTGTTCACTGACGCCAGCATCGGGACACACCTACATTCTCAAGTAACGAGACACCTTTCTCTCTTAGCCAGAGACCTCTCTTCGCAATTGAGGGCAAGAGGCGATTCTAGTGCTCACAGAGAGGATAAAAGTGTTGGTGGTTTGGTAGGATTGGGAGAAAATGGAAGAAGGGACAATGCAAAAAGCACGACGAAACGTTCCTCACAGCTTCCCCGCTGGACCCGCGTGCGAGCCTCGGGCGCCGTCACCTGGAAGGTTCGGTCTGGGCAGTGGGACCATTTGGGGACAGGTAGGGGATGAGGGTCAGTTTAGGAGGTGACAATCAGTAGGTGAAGCAAGGTGGAAGTAGGTGACGACAGGACTAACTTTAGGAGGAACAGTGAGAAGGACAGCCTGGGCACTGAAAGTGAGGGAAGTACTTTGAATGGAGGTAACTGAGCGGGAACAGAGAACATGAATGAAGTAAAGGGAATGGGGCTAGACACTAGGGGAACTAGAAGAGATGTGCAGTACTGGAGTATGGCAGCCAAATAGGATGCAGTTGAGGGTGCGATTTTTAAGGCACAGACCAACTTGATCCATGACCAGGCAAGACTGGTAGGTCAGAATAATGCACATGCGAAAGTCACGCAAGAAACGGGTTTTCTTAATTTTCAAGGAATTTGGAGTTTAAGCCATACCCCTGCAGTGAAGAGGCCTTCAGCACTGTTATTTTCCGGTTAAATCATGAAAACAACTTTTTATAATATATTTGGTCTTTATATTTACCTCAATCCAGTTAAGAAAGTCCTGGTTAGCATTTATTCCCGTAGTCAATATTAAGGTATTAATTCCTTTCTTGTATATTAAGATATAAACAGTCTGTTTTATAAATAATCTTTTGTGAGTTTGGTTAGCATGAATTAAGCTTCCTTGCTTGATCACCTTGGTCAAACTACTTAAAATCTAGTTCCTAAACCTGTAATAATGAGGACAAGACCTGGAACCTAGGTATGGAAAGAATACAATTCTTTAGTCAATCCAAGATGTTTTATTGTAGCAATTAGCTCTATCCATACCATGTTTTCCCGAAAATAAGACCTAGCCAGCCAATCAGCTGTAATGCATCTTTGGAGCAAAAATTAATATAAGACCCAGTATTATATTATATTATATTAATTATATTATATTATTATTATATTATAATTATAGAGACCCAGTCTTATAGTAAAATAAGACCAGGTCTTATATCAATTTTTGCTTCAAAAGACACATTAGAGCTAATTGTCCGGCTAGGTCTTATTTTCGGGGAAACATGGTAGCTGTGACCAAGTTGGAGGGAGCCATGCCCAATTTTGTTACTTCTATAGGCTGTAACAGAATCTGATGAACTGTTATGAGGGGCAGATCCTCTCTTATAAAGTGGCAAAGCCAGCTTTGTTGGACCTGAAGCTTGACAAGAATGCAAAAATATTTTGCTTTTGCAAATTTACAAACATATTCAACAACAAAAACATTTTAAAGGTGCCTCTAAGCAAGAGGTCCTGAAGCTTAAATAACCTGTTTATATCCCACAGGGAACCAAAAGGACAAAGACTAAAAATACTGGATTTAGTCAATTAAGTAACACTTGAGAAAACAATTTCAAAAATAATTGAGTTTGAAAGCCAACTGTAAGGGAGACAAACTATTCAAGAATTACACGTCTTGGGTGAAGCCATCTACATGTTTGCTGTTTTTCTTTTTCAACTAGGAAATCTTTGTAGGGAAAAAGAGACTTTAAAGAGGTAAAAAAAAAAAAAAGGAATAATAAAAAACCAAGGACAGGTAGTGAAAAGAAGGTAATAAAGTATGGACAGGCTTGGAGAAGAGGGAAAAACTGAGAAAACTGTTGGACAGACACATTAGCTGACCTAGAATCTTCTCAGTAAAAACAACTTCATTTTAGGGGAACAGAGAAAGACAGATTAATTCCTAAGAATTTGAGAGCAGAAATTCCTCAAAATAGGTAGCTATGAAAGAAGTCATTTTGATTTTAAGAAATTCAGAATAGTAAAATGTGCCCACTTGACCCTGGACACCATGAATTTACAGTGAAACCAACGGCCTCTTTGATAGACTTGGCATCCCCAGGGACAATAGAGAAAATGGATGGTTACCTCTTAGAGAACTGGTAGTGCAAGGAGATTAAACAAAGGAGTTAAGAAATAAGGATGATGAAGAAAACACCATTGAAATGGCTTGCCATGAGATCCAGCTAAATAGGAAGACAAATTATGACAGAAGTTAGCTAGTAAACTGAAAATACAGAGGCACTGAGGGAGTGGAGGTCATATAGGCAGGAAGAATACATTTAATGGGAGTGAAATAGGAGGAAAAGTTACTGTCAAAGAAATCAATTTGTGAATTTAAGATCTTGGAAATGGCACAAGATGAACAGTTCTAAAGGGTGGAATGTTTGGCTGTTCCTTTGGGTAGCTGAGGTTTAGTGAAAAATGTCATTGGAACTGAGTCCAAAGAAATTTGAGGTCACAGCATGAAGTTATGAGCTTTTCATGAAAAATCGTAACATGAACTACCCAAGTGGGATAATTGAGGAAAAGATTGAGAGGGACATTTTAATCACTAGAGAGAGTGAACATATTCTAAAAATCTAAAGAAAACAGTATGGGGATACATGAGATAGGCAATGAGAGAGGAGAGCTTGAGAGAGATGAAAGTTGAGAGACTAGGGATCACATAAGCCAGCGATTCCACTCCTAAGTATATAACCCCCCCAAAAAGAGGCAAACAAACAAACAAAAAAATGTTCACACAAACACTTGTACATGAATGTTCACAGCAGCATTGATATACGTAATAGCCAAAAAATGAAACTCAAATGTCCATCAACTGATGCATGGATAAACTGGTATATCCATAAAATGGATTAGTTCGCCACAAAAGGAATGAAGTACCGATCTATTTTACAACATGGAAGAATCTTGAAAACATGCTAAGTGAAAGAAGCCAGACATAAAAAGGCACATATTATGATTCCATTTATATAGTGTCCAGCACAGGCAAGTCCATAGAAACAGAAAGACTGGTAGTTACCAGGGACTTGAAGGGGAGATGGGAATGAATGACTACTGAGTATGTGGTTTCTTTTTAGGGTGATGACAATGTCCTGGAATTAGATACTGGTGATGATCACACAACCTTGTAAATATTCTAAAAACCACTGAATTGTACACTTTAAATGGGTGAATTTTATGTGAACCGTATCTCAAAAATATAAGCTACAGGATAAGAAATATATAGCCCCCTCCCAGAAATCTGTCTTTTTCAATACATTTATGTATCTTAGCTCAGAGTTGCCCAATTCTTCCTCACATTAGCAATCATCTCTGTTAAGACTCTTGGCAACAATCATTCTCTACATATCTTGACAGCCCCAAACGTGCCTGAGTCAGTTTTATGCCAAAAACAACAAAAATACACCTCTCACTTAGGTCCCATGAGATACTGATTGGTCATAGATTTTCGCATCACTATAATTGAGGCACCAAGTGAATGGAAAGGGTGTAAAATTTTTAGACTACAAAAATATTATTTTCAGTATATTATATAGAGCATACAGCAATGAATACATCCCACCATTTTATTAAGAAAATGGACTGATTCATTTTGAAGTTCTGATTCTTGTATGAAAGGACACTTCTGTTCTCAACCTAGTAGTTGATTCAATGACATCATTACTACATGTTAAAGTGATTACAACAATTGGTATTTGGACGCCTCAAGTACAATATACCACTTATTTTTCTAAGTTCAACATACACTGTATTTTGATCTGTTAATCACCTAATACACCTATATCAGTGTGAACCTGGGAATCCATTCTTTAAACGTTAAAAATCGTCGTTTGCACTGGTAATGTGCCTTATAAAAGCTCATAATGTTCCGTATCTCCCTCTAGCCTCTAACAGATTCGTGTTCACCTTCCTACAGAAAAAGTGTTCATTTCTAAACTCCAGTTCTCCCTTGGGTTTCATCCTTACCACTTCACAGAAATAGTTCTTCCCAAAAGTCACTATGACCTACATCTTGCCAAAGCTTCTGTGGCAGATTACCAGGTACTCACAGTAAGTCGGTTCCTTTTTTCTTGTATGTATGGCTTGTTTATTCTGTGTGATCTCCATTGTAGTTAGGGGTGGTCATGTGACTGAATCCAACTCAATGGAATATGAGATGTGCACCATTCCCAGTCGTGGCTAATAAAAGTCTCCATTCAAGATCCTCCATGACCCTTCTCTTCAGCAACCGATCGATGATGACGGTGTGATCTTGGACTGAACTTGGTAGTACCTTCATTCACCTGTGTCCCTAAATAAGTGGGGGAGGGCCAACCCACTAGCTTCTTCATTACCATTCTTATATGAAGCGGGGAGAAAGTATTGTGTTTGAGCCATTAGACATGTGGGGTCTATTATTACAGTAGTGAGACCACCCTAATTCACTACAGTATTTGACCTCTTTTGACACAACTGTTTCCTTCTAAGATAAAGACTTGAAACTTAAGCTTTCCATGACGCCAATTTTGCCGTTTTGTCTCCCGTCGTTTTTGCATGATTCTCCTGTACCAGAACCCTAAATTTTGAGTATCTGAGGGGTCAGTCCTCAGCCTCTTCTCTTCTGGACACTCTCTTCCTAGATCTCATCCAATCCCATAGCTACAAAGACCTATACTGACTACTCATAGCACTGAGCTTTCAAAATTCCAAAATCATACCACCTGACATTATTTTTGGATACCCAATTGGTATATGAAACTTAACATAATTAAAAGAGAACTGTTGATTTTTCTGCCACAATCCACTCCTGTTCTCTCAACAGAGTACTGCCTTCCACCCATTTCCAATCACTGTTACATTCTCTACCTTAACTAGTTCTATCCCCCTATTAGCTATGTGATCTAGGAAAAGTAGCTAATCCCACTGCAAAATGCAGTTAAGAAGTACTCCTCTTCAAAGGATGACTTAAATAAATTAAAGGATTAAATTGAATTGGATTAAAATAATTGTGTTGTGCCCAGAACTATCAGGACTGAAATCACCTATTTACATGTTTGTGGCCTCCCTCCTTCAAAAAACAGCAGTTTCCTGAGAGTAGGCTGTACCTGCCATACTGCCAGCAGCCATCCATCACCTAAGAAGGTTTCTGGCTCATATTAGTTGCTAATAAATATTCACTGGAACCTATAAAAGTCTTTGTCACTTCACACGTATTAATTACTTAAGCACCTGCTTTAAAACATCACTCTAAGTCATTTCTAGTAAGTCACCATCCATTGAAATGTCTCTCACATCTGTTTTCTATTGCGAAAGTCACTATTCTCATCACCAAATGCCAGGCAGTTGTTTTACCTCTCCAAGTTTTAGTTCACCTCTAAAAGGAAACAGAAATTTAAAATTTTAATAAGATTATCAGATTGAAAGATGTATGTAAAATCGACAGGCCCTCAAAAATTACTATTTTCTCCACTCAGAGACTCACAGTATTTGACAACTATTTGATTTGTTTCAAGTCTCTGCCTTCTTACTTATGCTGTGCTTCCTGAATGTAGTTCCTGACTAAGGAATCCCTAATTTTAGGCCCCCTAATGCTGGTAGCTGTGATTTTGTAATTTTCTAAAATAAAGCCAGGATAAAAAAAAAGCATTGCATCCAAAGTTTAATTTTCTGGTGTTTAAAACCCCTTTTCTGAAATTAAATTGAACTCCTCCTTCAAAGCAGATTGACACTTTCGGCTAATCCAGTATTTCAAATCATTTCATACCAGTGTGACTGTAATATCCTTTCTGAGCCTCAGTCTCCTTGGTTGTAAAACAGGTTAACTACACTTAGCTTGCCTAATTAAATCAAATGTAAAGCTTCCAGCAGTGATTCATATTATATCCTCAATTATAGAAAACTCAGAAAGAAAAACAAGTGTAAAGATAACTTTTTTATTGGTTACACTATTTTAAAGTATCTGCTTTTCACTGATTTGTATCTTTATGCTAACTACCCTTTCAAGACACCTCCTAAATTCAGCTGCCAAAAAATAAATCTATTTCTTTTCTTCAGATGTTAAGTCTTGAACTATTACCACAGCCTCCTACAGTTTTCCCCTTTCCATTCTTATCCTACCATCTATTGTGTTTCCCCAAAAATAAGACCTAGCCGGACCATCAACTCTAATGCGTCTTTTGGAGCAAAAATTAATGTAAGACCCGGTATTATGTATTATTTTAAGACCCAGTCTTATAATTAATTTTTGCTCCAAAAGACGCATCAGAGGTGATGGTCCGGCTAGGTTTTATTTTTGGGGAAACACGGTATCGTCTACACGGCATTACTATGTCACTCCCACGCTTAATTCTTTTAATGGCTTCCTATTGCAATTGGAAAAAAAATCGTATTAACTTTACCTTGGCAGATTACATGATCTAGTAGTCCCTCTATCTCTCCTAACCCACCTCTTACCATTCTGCCACCCCTTGACCTAACTGCACCTATCCCACCCTCTTCTCATTGCCCTCCAAGCTTTTCTCATTACAAGATTTACATTCGCTGGTCCCTGACTGGAGTGCAACGTTCCATGTCAACTCTAAAGATAATTGTATGTTATAATCTAAAGTTGCCACCCAGTTGCTTTGTATTAATATTCTGCATAGCACTTACAATTCTTTCCATTATGAAGTAAGTACAGGGAGACCAATGGACTTGTCTTATTCATGCATATATCCTCAGCATAAAGAATGCCTGGCACTCAGAGCTCAATAAACAGTTAAAATGCCTTATTAAAACAATGTTTAATAGTATAATGGAAAGACACACACACACTCACACACATGTTATTTATAGGGACCATTTGACGGGTTGGATTGTGGGAGTTCAGTCTTTTGAATTGTTTTCTATAATGTGCACAGCATGGATTTTTGTGGTAAAATATACATTTTACCATTTACAATTTACCATTTCATATACTGTCACAAGCTAAAACTGCACACCCTTCTAAAGAGCCTGATCTTTTCAGACATGGTTCACATTAAAAGCCAAGAGGGTTTTCCTACCATTTCTGCCTCCCCACCATGAAAGCCAGTTTTTCTCGTGTTCCAATATCATTTTACTTCTCCAATTATGCTAGTTAAAAAGCTCGAACTCTTCTTTGATACCACCTTTTCCCTCGCCAAGACTTGGCCATTTTACCCAAGTGTTTCAAATTCTTTTGATTTTCACCACCACTTTAGTATCAAAGCTCCTGACGGAAATACGGCAGCATCCTTTTACCTAATTTCTGAACCTAATTTCAATTCATTACTAAACCTTAATCTTACTCAGTAGCCAGCCATTTCAAAATATAATTACCATCCTGCCTTACCCAAACTTTCAAATTCCCATTGCTCTGGGAATAAAGACCAACCTGCTTATGGACAACAAGGCCCCTTGCTACCTCTTAAATATGCACCCACCACTCTCTCCAGTTTGTCCTTTTAGATCTGAAAGCAACAGAACCTTGTTTATCATTTACCAACAGTACCTAGAACAGTGCCTGGCGCTTAGCTCAACAGTTAATGAACTGAACAAACCAATGGAAGTTAATCACAGCAGCATGAACAAGTCTTCTTGCAGCCTGAAAAATGAATAGGAGGGAGACAAAAAGAAAAACACTGAGCGGAACAGATGAGACTTTCAACATTTTTAGATTAAACAGTTCCGAAAAACAGAAATGTTCATGAGAGCCAGGTATGTAAAAGTCATTTAGAGAAAACACGGTTTTGGACTTCCAAATTTTCAATTATCTAAGACTTCAAAACGGTGTGGCAAAAGGGATTTTTATAAAAAGATGTGTTTTGAACACAGGACAGGTAGACAGCAGAAATGCAATTGAATCAAAAAAACAGTAACAGCTTACACTTGCTGAAGGCCTATTGTTTTAGGTGCCTTATACATGAACTCAATGAATCCTCTCACCCGCATTTTTACAAATGAGGAAACAGATGCATGTAAATGGAGTTGCCATTCAAGCCCTCCTCTTAACCATTGCAGGAACTATATGGAATCTACTAAATGGACAGTATATTGAAACTAGGTAATGCCTAGTCCAAATGAAACTACCCAGAGAAAGTGGGGAAAGAAGAGATTGAGCACAGAAGTGATGGGGGGTGAGGCGGGGGCAGGAAGGGGATGTTGTTATGGGATGATAAAACAGGAACAGTTAAAAGAGTATTATTGGCACAAAGCTGAAAGCATTCCAAGTAGGCAGCCAGCTTTGTCAAAACTATTGAGATCAAAGACAAAGAGATGAGTTAATTTGGCAGTTAGTAAAAGGGTAGTGATTGTTTTATGAATGTTTAATTGTAAACCTGTATTTATATTTTGCCCAGTATTTGGTAATACCTAATTATTTTATTTCCTATTAATTCTGAAACATATTTAACATAAGGTGTATATATACTACATAAGTAGATTTAAGTCTGTCAAAAACACCAAGAAACTTCATTACTTAGGAATTGACTTAATGATGCAAATGATCTTAAACAATTACTCTCTGTATGAGCTACTGAAATCATTCACAAAAGGAAATTTCTTTCATGATGTAATAGATTGCTCACTTATCCAGTAATTTTAAATAATTTAGAACTCTGCCGTCAAATTGATCAAAACAGTCTACTACTAAATTAGAGAAAGTCTTACGAACACAGAATGAAAATAAAGTAAAACCAAGGGTCTTTATTCATCTGCAGTTAAAATATAAATTATGATGAGCAAGATGTCTTAATTTAAAGGAAAAACATGATCTATCCACTAAACTTTCATTCACTTTTTGCAAACTCTATTATATAGCACAATTGAAATGAAGCATTATGTGGCTAAAATAGTCAAATTATTTTGTTTCATATAAATTTCCTGGATGAAACGATCATTTGGTACTTCAAATTTGGTTGTTTTCAATATAGCATGGCATATACATTTTATCCCCTCCAAAAAAAATTTTCACAGCCAAGTTAGATGTCATAGCATTATAATGAAAACTGAAAGTTTAATATACATTTATAAAAATCTTAAGTCTTTCTTCCTTAAGAATATTTTAAATAATGGTGATTCTAGGTTCTCTCTAGTATAAATCTGTGAAGTCTGATTTAAGGAATCTTCATAAACACTGTTATGAATGTATCAAGAAAAATTCAATCATACCATCCCTTTTAACGAAGAAAAAGTCTCTAGTTCTGAAATTACATGTTTTAGGACCTCATTTTTTCTTTGAAGTATATATTCATAAATATGATTAAATGATTATTTCTCCTTTAATATTCTTTTAGAGCCTGTCAAAAATTTGTTTCACTTTCTGAACTGGGTCATGTCCGTAAATTCAGGTAACCTCAAACTTCCCATCCCTTTTCTTCTTTTCTTCTGAGATGTGAGGTAGCAATCCTTTGGAAAATCCAAGATTTTATTTTTAATAAATGTTGAGTAGTCTGTTTTAGATCATTCTCACCTTCCTTACTACTTATTATTTTGTTCTAACATTCTTTTAACTTGTAGACAGCTATCCAACTTAACTGGGATAGATCTCTTAATAATGTTCCAAGAATACTTAAATGTTTTACTTTTTACACATCAAATTTCACAAATAATAAACAATTGGTTTTAGAACAATTCCTTATTTTTACTTAGGTTGTGTAAAATGTATTGGGAGAAAATATTTTGGAACACAAACCTACAGATTAAATTAGGGACAGGTAAATGCTGCAGACATCAGTAGTTTATTGTTTGTTTAGTCCAAACACATTCAAAATGGAAACTGAAAGAATACTTTCCACCTGAAACAATTAAACTAGATTCTACTAGCATATAATGCTTAACACATTACAGCAATAAAGATGGTAATCCATTTTCTTCTATACCTACTAAAGCCAAGATGGTAAAGCCAATTTGGTTGCAATAGTGTCATGAGGATAGAATATTACCATCAAAACAGAAAAACAAACAAACAAAAAAAAACCCAGCAAATAACGGTAATGGTAGATGAATATTTTTACTCTGGTTCACTGAAAAGGGGACAAAATGTTAAAAGTCCACAGTACTGCAGGTGAACAATCACCATGTAAACTTCTCCATGTGATGTTTTAATGTTTTATTCATGGTACGTAAAGACTGAAGCTGAATGGCTCTTTCTTCTAATTTTCTATTACACTTAACATTTGCCATTACTTTTGGTGCCAGAACACTTTTCATGAATGGCAGGGCAATATCCTGGATTGCAAATTTTATATACATAAAATGAGGAGGAAAAAAATAAAAGAGTAAAGGAAAAATACATTTTAAAAAACGACAAACCACTTATTTAAGAGTAGTTTGAATAAAGGCTTCAAAACTCAATTTTCTGGTAAGAACTTCAAGTACTATACATTAGAAAGTATAAAGTGTTTTATACAGGAAAAAGAAAAATCCTTATGCCCCCCAAAATGGAAACTGAGATATCTGTGTCCCCAAAATATATGCAATAGTGCAAGACTTTTTCCTCAAACATGGAAGACCCCGTTCAAGGGAAAACAGGAGACATTTGATTTTACTTATATTGCCCAGTACATGAAAAACAAAATATGTGCATCATTTGCTAATTTACTAAATAGCAAGAAGTTTCATAATTCAAAACTAGTTTGCTATTATGTCAAGTGCATTTTTTGTTTGTTTTTTACCAAGATAGAATGGAGAAGTCTTCCACGCTAACAAGCAGCTTTAAGTGGTCACACTTATTTTCCCCACTCCTAGCCTGAAACATCAGAAACTGGTATCAGGTATTTCCAAATGCTTCAAGCATAAAATTGAAAATCCTTTGCCATACTTGTGGTTTACTGGAACTTGCTATAAAGACAGACAATAATCCAGCAGCTATAAACTTTGCTCACAGAATTGTTTAGAGATTCATGTAAAAATAAAAGATGTCATCCCAGACTTAAATTCAGAGCCACTTGGGTGCTGACATCAGTTCAAGAATTGTGCAAAATGAATGACAGTTCCCTGCCCCCCAAATAGAAAATGCAAACACTTAAGAGCTGCTGTTCTTCTCTCTGAAAATTGCAGTATCCTCACTTCAGGTTTACTTGCCATTTATGGAATCTGACTGCTTTTAAAATGTCACTAAAACTGTACATCAAGTTGACAGACTTTTCCAAGCACCTCAAGTGATACGTGTTACCGTTCACATTTATGCTAAAAGAAAAGTCAAGAGACTTACTCAAATAACCGATTTCCTCCTTCCCTTTCCCTCCTCAACACAGAGAACACATCATCGTTAACTGAAGAACAAGGTAAATAATATGCTAGTCAATTTTACTGATTTTAAAGATACTGCAATTTTTATACACTTCAATGATTTTTCAACATTTTGCAGCTGTTTGGCTTTGCAGCACAGCAATTCATACACTATACTGTACAAAATTACCAGCAAGACTGGAATGATGTATTAATAGAAGGCACCATCATGCTTATTACATTACCAGAGAACAAACATACAGTAAAGACAATTTTCACTGTACACAGCTTAAAGAAAGGAAAATTGGGAGGAGGAGTGTGTTGAGCAGCCAGCCATCCCTGTACTCAAGAGGGGCAGGGAGAAAAACCTTAGATATGGAGCTACTAAATCTGGTCTAATATTCCAGACCATGACATTTGAAGTTCTGATTTTTGTTATTTAGTTCATAACTAAATGATCTCCTTCTGGAATATACTTGTAGTCTTGTTAAGGTTTATGTGTACACACGCTGGTCACAGCAAGCAGATAAAATGCCCTCATCATTTCACAAACTACTCTCTACTGGAAAAAAAGATGAAATATTTTTCCCCCGTCGCCTCCTGTTGCAGATGTCAATGTTAATGCGTTCAGAGTACCCATTAGTGCATTTTGATGAGTGCATAACAAGTTTCTGTTGGTTTGTATTTTTAGGGGGAGCCAAGAAAAAAGGCAAGATTCTCCAATTGCACAAATTGCACTATTTGTGTTTCCAAGATTAACAGGCAGAAACAGTAACACTTAAACAAAATGTGCAGCAGAGGATTTTTTTTGACTCAAAGGACCTGAATTCAGTTGGGCATGTCCTTTTAAAAAGTTCATTTTGTTGTAGATAGTTTAAGATATGGTCATTCCTTAGTCCTTAATTCTCCAAGTCTAGATTTATAAATTAATAATGTGAATCTTGTTGTGAAATTGGGGAAATAATGTCCACCTCAATTTAACTCATAACCAAAAGATGCTTTTCACATCAAAGAAATGATCAAAAAGGCTGTGTCACATTCCAAAGCCAAAAAAAATTAACAAGAATGCAAACACGATGAATAATGTACCACTGCCAAGACTTTGCCAACAAGGGGGCTTCAGCGACGCTGTCCTGTGAAGCGGCCTTCCATCTGCCCGGTTCCTCTTCCAGAGCCGAGTTTCTGTGCCATGCCACCTCGTGGAGGAGGTCCTCTTCCATCTCGGTCACGCATCATTCCACCTCCCACGATACCACGTGGACCACCAGGACCTCTATCATTGCGCCTAATATCCCTGCGATCATCACCTCCGCCTCTGGTTTCTCGCTCTCTTGCAGCTCTTGTTTTTTTCTCTTCCACATTTAAACGCACTTCCCCTCGAAACATAATTGGCTTTAAAGGGGGAGAAAAAGATTTACATGGGCAGGTTAGACAGCAATAGTAAAGTATTACCTTGCATATGTAAGTAAGAAAATTCTAAGAAACAAATTTAAAATGACCTACATCTCAGACTTTAAAACTACTAACAAATCTTTATTCTTTGCATTAATACCATTTCATAGTGAACTATTTTTAGCTTTACCATTAAAAAGGATTCTATATGCTTTTAAAATGTACCAAATTAATATTATATAAAACAGGAATAATAAAGGCTTGAATTATCTTGAATTATGCCCTGTAGGTCACTTACTTTTGCAATTAAGATTCTCTGAACTGGTTCAGAGTCATCAAAAACCACAAAACCAAAATTTGGAAGCTTTCCCCCAACACCCTTGGTATTGATGCGAAGTTCCACAACGTTTCCAAAACCTGTGAAAATATACATTATACCAGAGGTTAAATATTTTAACAGAATCCTTTGTGGCCTTAATTGTTCAGGATGAATAACCTTAATCTCCTCGATCCATTTCAAAAGTTGCAAACGGCTATATCCAATGACAATTAAGGTACATTCACTCAATATAGGTCCTTTACCTAAGATACCAACAAGTTGGACTGCTTGTTTTGTTTGACTTCGGCATCTTTATTACACCTTTCAAAAGGAAAGTTACCTGTACAGTTTTAGAAAGACAATGACATTTCTATGTCTGACTTGTATTTGCCAAATGAATCCCCTTTTAAAATTTAAGTCTGATTTATCCAGCTCTTTCTTCTAACCTCTATAGAACCAGGACAGTCAACAGTAAGTACAGTCACTGGGAAACATGTGATCTAGTCTTC
The DNA here is from genome assembly GCF_964194185.1 of Rhinolophus hipposideros. NCBI lineage: Eukaryota > Metazoa > Chordata > Mammalia > Chiroptera > Rhinolophidae > Rhinolophus > Rhinolophus hipposideros. The sequence continues at coordinate 54,758,845 of NC_138047.1, forward strand.
TACTCCCTTCTGATAACTGATTAGTACCTGGAAATATACAAAGTATATACAGATGAACGGTTTAGAAAATTCTAATTACATTACAAAAAAGCTCTATTATCCTCCTGCTAATTTTACAACAAAGCAAAATAAGCTACTTACTCATGAAGAACTCCTTCAGTTCATTTTCATCAATATCATGCGGCAAGTTACCAACAAAAAGTTGATGACTGTCTGGATAACGAATTATTCTACGGTTGTCAGATTCATTCTGTTCGATATCTCCTCTACCTAAGAAACGGAAGAGTACAGATATTAAAGTTTACAATGTCATATAAAAACTAGTTCAAAGCAATGAATGTTAATATTCCTGTTTCAGTTTAACAAGATAGTGAGCTCCATGAACAGAGGTGAAAGTGCCTATTATTAGTAGGTTAGTTAGAAAACACGACACTAAAGTGTAAAGTGAGGGTATAGACTAGATTGCTCAAGTCCCTTCTTCTAGATCTACGTATCCGATTATGTGAAAGTCAAATGTTAGTAGTATAAGTATTCCTCCTTAACAAAACTCTTGCCATCACCCAGGAGCCAAATAGATTCCAAACAGTGAGATATACTTGTTTAGTATTTTGAAATTCACAAATTTCTTAATCTTTGGTTGTATGAAATTATGGTCAAATTAGTAAATTTAAACAGTAATAATACCTCATGTATATGGCCTTTTATGTTATGGTGTTCATATATACACACACACATATAAATCTTACTTGATCCTCCCACTAACACAAGGAACACAGGCATATAAGAAAGGCATTGCACAAGAAAAATTTGTGTTAATAACTGAATGGCATAAGAGCTCATAATTTAAGGGTCTCACATAAGATCACTCAGTGGCTAACTAGGATAAACCCTAGCTTCCATGACTTCTGGTTTAGTAACATACCATTTATTTCCCTTTTGTGGGAAAAATGACATATTCTAAATTTGACGTATACTATCTCCCACCTCCTCCCAAAATCAATCTAAACATACTTATAGAATTCAAACAGAGGTGCTACATATATTAGCTAACAATGGAAACAAGTCAAAAATCATGGCAACTTACTTAAAACCTAAGATAAAATAAGAAGAATCAGGGTGTGCTTATGTTTTATCTGTGAAGAGATAAGAGTGCTAAGTAAGCAGAGTAAGAGAGTAGGTTATTGGCAGCTCGGTTTTGAATTCTTAGAACCAGTGACAATAACCAAACAATATTTGTCTCAAAATTATTTTACACCTTCAAAATTCATGTCTCTATGGCATCTCAACTAATCCTCCCCTAAAAGCTAGTTGTTTTGTCCCACACTGTCTTTTTGAGCAGGTTACTTAAACCTTTAAGCATTTTGAAAATAAAAGAATTTGTGTATAAAACACATTATAGATTTTTTTAGGTTCAGTCTTTCCTAACTTTTCAGGCACTAAATGCTAAATTCTAAAGGCTACAAGAAGGGGACTGACTCACCTGGTCTTGGTCCTCTAGGAGGGAAACCAGGTCGTTCTCTAGGTCGTTGTTCACGAACTCGAGGTGGCTGAGACTGAACTTCAGGTTTAGCTTCAACTCTTGGCTACAATACAAGGGGGAAAAAAACACATTATAAAATACAAGGGGAAAAAACAACTTATAAAGAAACACATTCTAGGAGAAAAACCAACTAAAGCAACTATCAACAAGTCACTAAGGCATAATGGTAACTTTAAGTTTAGAATATTTTTAACATAGTGTCTGCCCTACATACATGAAAAATATTTTTTTATAGATATTCTGTACCAATCTAGGACTGTAGGGTAGGTATTGTTTTCCCACTAAAGGCCATATATATATAACTCACAATAAGCTGTTTTTTACAACCACATCTAAAAAATAAAGTTACACCCACATTGAGACAGCATAAAAAGTATTGCTACAAAAATTACAAAAATGCGAGATGAGCCACTCCATGTAAACACACATACAAAAGAAAAAGCCATCTTTATCTTAGGAAGACAAGAATATAAGACACATACTTTCTAATTTTCTTGTTTGCTGCCCTTCAAATTTAAGTGCTCAGTAATACCCTCTAAGCCCTGCTCCATAAATAAATATTGAAAAACAGTATTTTGATAGTTTAAAATATACAAGCTTACTCTAGCACCTAAAAATACTACTTTAAAGTCAAGATAGGAATGTGTATATAGCATCTCAAATAGTCAAAGAAGTCCTTTAAACTTTCTATTGTTTGTATACATTTATTTAAGGACTGATCCCAACAATTTTCCTTAACTGCTTCTTGGGGGTGACGGGGAGTAATAGAACATTTAAGATGCCTTCCAAAAGTTTTCTGCTAACTCTGAATTAAACACATATAATTAAAGTAATTATTTTTAAAACAATAACATCCACATCGATTACCTTTTCTTTTTCATATTTTTGTATATTTAATTGCTATTTAAAAATTTTAATGCATTTTTTGCTAATTACTCGTTTGAAAAATAAATACCTTTTCTTTAATACAATGGTAAATTCAGCATTCCCAACATCTTCAGGCTGTCTACGCCCAAACATTTGTGGTCCAAGGAAAAGACAAAACATATGCACCTTCAAAGAATGCTGAAAACCTCAGCAGGATATGAAGAACATGTCCTCAAGCCTGAAAGCTAGTAATTTTAGTGTTGTCTTCTGATCATCTCCGAGGACTTCAGTCCAGACAGTGGCTCAAACTTTCATCATTTATGTAACTGAGATATTATAATTTGCAAGGACAAATTTTGATAGTTATGCTTCCTTCAAAAATGGTAATTTATTATAAAAGATATTCCCCACTGTAACCACTATAATTCCTATCCTACCAGTTTTTAACAGATTTGCCTGCCTTTTCCCAAATTCTAGTTTCTTCCATGTAGATTTCCCATTTCTTTCAACATGATGAAGTTGCTTCCCATGTTCTAGAATTTTGCTAGTTAAAATTTTTTTTAAATTTTAACTTTCTCCAGTTTTTTCAGTTATTTATGTGTATGTATTTCTATCGAGACCATATCTTAATTTATTTCTACACCATCCAAAGAACCAAAACAGTGCTGTTAGACATAGATGTTTAGTAACAACTGATTCATTTAAAATTAAATTACATTTATAGTTCTCGAACTCAGATCAGGTAAAAGAATGTTCTATGCCTGACAAAAAACCTAAGTTACAGCCCTGAGACAGTTCCTATAAGATATTTTGACCCCTAATGTGATGCCTAGAAAAGGCATCAACTTAGAAACTTCAACTAAGGGAGCCTAAAAATGCAACGTGAGCATGAATGTGATACACAATTAAAGAACAGAGATACTCTAACAAGGTTTTGATGCAGCTAGTATGTTTAGGAAATTTAAAAAACAGCAAATGTACCTTTTAATGTAAAAGTCTCAGAAAAACCTCACTCATTCAATCCAAATGTTATCAAAGAACTTGAGGTGCCCTGACTGATTCAAATTCTTTTCAAAACAGGATTACCCAAATAAAAATAACTACAAGTAGCAAAACAGAAAAGTTCTTCATTATCCTTTAAGGATTTCAAAGTGAAAACATAAATTTAAATATTTTCAACAATCTTACAGATTCATACACTGACTTAGCAACCTTTTAGTATGTATATGATGCCAATGCAAAAAAAATATGAAACCAAAAACCTAACAAAATCCTTTCAATGGCTGATTAATATATGTCAATTAAGCCAGCTATGTACTTATAAATTCTTCAGGTTCAATTTCATGATTAAAACAATTTACTCCAATGACATAAAACGGGTAATATGCCACATACTATTTTAGGGCCTTAAAATTACTTCCAGGTAACCAAAAAGTACGCTCACATTACAAATCCCACAAATTAAAATCAAACAGAATATGAAATAAAAACGGAACCATCAAATCACGTCAATAACAGGTAAAGGCACAACTAATAAAAAAGTCCTTAAATTTAACATAAGCTATTTAGATGAACTAATCAATTTCCAGACAAAATCTTTCTTACCAAGCTATTAACTTACCTACTTCTAAATTAATGCCTACCAATACCCTAGAATTAGATTTAATTCTTCATTTATTAATAATCTATGCTAAAAATGTTAAAGGAAATGAGTATTATACCAAGTAAAATAAAATTGAAGGGTATATTATTAAGTCAAGTGAAAAACTCATGAATCCATTCTAAATACAGCTTAAAGAGACCAGAAATTTCAAGTTTAAATTATAAACATTTAAATTTTTTGTTTTAAGAAGAGTGTGGGTTGGGAAATGCAAACTAGTCTCCTACAATTCAAAAACTTAAATTTAAAAAAAAAATTTCCCTCTGGGCAAGAGGCTAAGATCTAATGTAATATGTAATTTTGACATGCCTTAAATATAGTACTCTTCTTCTCTGATGTCAATAGATATACATTCCATACATTCCCCTCTAAAGGTCTAAAGAAACCTATAGGTTTGCATGAGTCTGGTGTCCATGGTGTCCAACTGCATAAATTCAAAGCCTAGCCCTACTACTTATACACCTGTCTGAATTTAGGGGAGGTACTCTAGGTCTCAATTTACTTAACTGTGAAAAAGGAATAGTAACTACCCTCACAGAGTGGTTATGAGGATTAGATGAGAATGAACATAAAGTGCTTTGACAATGCCTAGTATATAATGAGCATCAGTTATTTTAACTTTTAAATAGCAGTTAAGTTTAAAATAAATGTAGAAAACTCTCTGAAATGAAGTAACAATCCAAGACTCCAAATGAAAATCTGAAAATCAAGCCTTTCAAAGCAAATCCAGAAGTCACCTATCAGGTCTTCAGATGGGTTGAAAAGCATAATCAATACTTGGTAAATTAATTTTCTTTATTAAGATAGGATAGAATCCTGGTTTGTGATGAGGTAATTACTCAACATTTCCTAAATAACTAACTAAAAAAAAACACAAAAAAAACAACAGGTATCATGAGGCCATGTATACCTATTATGTACCTGATTATGTGTACCAACACCAGAAAGACTGTCTTATAGTTACTAGCCACTTTTGAAACCTCAAAGTTTCACTGTTTACAAAACACAGTAAGGTATGTAACAAACAACTGTATGTGCACTAACCTTTTTAAATGTAAATTTTCCAGTAGAATGAAGTTTACCTCAAATGTAGGGAAAAGAACTGCACACCTTTTATAAACTTTATTTAAACTTAGTTAATTCTGAACTGTACCTAATATAGTAGCCAGTGTCTTATTTTCAATGTTTTGAAAGCTCTGAAATGGGTAAGATGACAAACAGACAAAAAGCAGAATACTGGAATGATCAGTTAAGGTGAACACTACAGTCGTAAGTTGGTACAGGCTTCAATTAAACGGTGTGAACCACTTATAGCCAGAGAGCTTAGGCAGTGTATTTTGAAAAGTATTCTATTTTTTAAAATACAGTGACTCTTTATAAGGCCACACTACTTGGTGCTTTTTCAAATTTCTTCCTTAATATTTTTGCTAAATAAAATTTAAAACTTAAAAAGGAACTTTTTTTTGGTTATTGAAGAAGCCTTTACAAACATATATGTATATATTTGTTGGTAAAACCAACTTAATCTGTATTTCACACACCCAAGCCCCAAATACCACCCATGTAGATGATGAATGGAGATTTGGCATTTAAAGTGGGTGCACTGACATTTAATACAATGTTTTGTATATTTAATCCATAATTTGTGATTGACTCATTTTAAAAAGTATAAAAATAGATAAGCAATTGGCAATGTAACAAGGATACAATCCAATGTGTTCACAGATTGGTTACCTGTGAGACTGGTGCTTTAACATGGGGTGGAATTCCAGAGGAAGAAACAGTACCACTAGGAGGCAGGTTTTTACTGGTCACTGAAGCCCAGGAGAAAGCCTGCAGGAAATGCAACAAACCTAGACTACTAATCATGGAAAACCACCAACATTCCTATAGGGAAACTTCCAAATATATATTTTCTTTTCATTGCTAAACTATTTGCTCTATATTGGAGGACTCCTAAAAGAGAGGCACACACACACATGCCAGTCTATGTGCCAGTTTTCAAAATCTCATTATGCAAGATTATTTGACAGTTTTGTCTGAACTACTAAATAAATCCACAGCGAGTTCCTATATGCTCTCAGTAGATGAGCAAGTGGCAAACGAAACCACTAACAACTACATGCTAGAAAATAAAAGCCTAATAGAACCAATTTCTTTCCCCTTTTAGAGAAAAATAGGGTGTGTGATGGTGTTGAGGGGGAGGGGAAGGATAGGAAAGAAGAAAGGACTAGCTGGAAACTTTAACAAACATTCACAAATTAAACAAGGAATCTTCTCCTCTCACTACCCAAATATACTTGAACCTGTTGCCTTTACAGAAAGATAAAAGAAGTTTTAGATAGGCTTAAATGATACACTATGGGTGTCACTCATATTTCCAAGATAATTTAACTGGTCTAGTAAGGAAAGTGTTCCCATTTAAACCAGAAATAACACGTATCTCTTCTAATAATAAGCCAACTTGTTTGTTGGGAAATTGCATGACTCCTTGCATCCATGCGTAGAGGACTTAATAGAGAATGGAACAGTAACTCTCAGCTTTATATGTGGACCTGAATAATTTCATGTAAGGTACCAAACACTGCATACAAAGAGTCCTAAATTTCACTCTGAAGGGTATTTTGGGGGGTGGGGGATGGGATTTCCTTGGGATTACAAAAAACCCACAGCTTATTTTATATACATTAAAAAAAGCAGTTTAACTGTATTAAACAATTTAACATAATAGAACAAAGGTAATGCTTCATTAATGGCATCAAATACGAAAGTGTGATGTTATAGATTAAAGTGTTCCTTTGATCTAACCTTTGGTGGTTCTTGTGGCAGAGAAACAGGTTCGGCAGGAGGAGGAGAAGTAGATTTCTCCTCTATTTCTTCTAAGTTCTTCTCCTCCACTGACAGTTTCAGCTCTTGAGTCTTTGTTTCAGATTCTGGTTCAGGTTCAGGTTCATGAGAGGATTCTTCCAAAGGCTCCTCTATGCCATTACTACAATAAAATATTTCATTCACTTTTCAGTGTGAGTGAAATGATCAATTCAAACAAGATAAAATTCAGTTATTTCTCCAATCTAATGGACATAACTAGCAATAAGCTGTTTTGAAGCAAAAGTCCAACAAAAACTAGAAGGCAGAAGGGAATAAACACTCAAACACAGCCTTTTTTCTGTTTTAAAACTGGATTACTAAAAATGTTTACTTTAGTACTAACTATAAATAAATCCCATGTTTATAAAAATAAAATAAAATGCTCACTCTTTGCGTTGTCCCAAATGTTCTGCAGTATAAGTAAGTGATCAGCTTTGAGCCAAACTGTGTTCAATTTTTTAATTAAATAAAACAATTATTTCCAAACTTCTTGCACAGTAAGTACTCAAACACTGGCCTGATAGATAACTTTATCAAAAATTTACTTCCAACAATAACTCTAGGAATAAAAACCACTTTACAACTACCTGCGTCATAGTTTAGACCAAATTTAGCCTTGCAAACATTATTCTTACGTCACAGGTTGAGCTTCATAGTAACCACTGTTAGCATTTTCTTGTACAGGTTCTGGAGATGGTTGCCTTTCTTCTTGTTCCTCTTCTACTTCATCCTCTGATTCTGACAATACATAATACACCACATCGTTTTTAAGAGGCTTTACACACAATTTGATATATATATTTTTAATGTCTAAGGTAGTATATGATAATATAAAAATGGCATATTCTTACAAAGGCAATTCATTTGCAATACTCCCATTTCTCTTTAAAAAAATGGAAGAATAAGCAAGATGAAGTTTGGTATTTACCCTATTAAAAAAAATCTATTATTAGTAAGAAAAGGGTAGGAAATAAATGATATTAAAGCCATAACTCAGTTTCCTTTGTCACATCTATTCGATACAGCAATAATGATAAAATTATACAGTGTAAAAAACAAAACAAACTTTGAGCTAGCATAATTTCGCTTTTAGACAAGTAAATATTGGTTAAGCATAGTATCCAACAAAATTCCGTAATAGGCACACCAAACTCTTGGTTATCTACAGAGAATGAGATTGAGGGGAATTTTGTCACTTTCTATGTCTGATTTTTATATAAGGTCATATAATGAACACCTACATCATTTATAATAAAAATTTAAAAAAAAAGAGAAGAGAGATTTTGACTCTTTACGACACAGGGACATTTCTATTAAGTTTCATGTCCTTAAGGAGTAATGACAGAGCCCTTCCATCTGAAAGTAACCTCACCTTCATCAAGTTCTGGTTCAGAATCACCAAATACTTCATCTTCGTAACGAAACATATCATTGTGAACATAAAATTTATTTGGAACAGATCCCTATAGAAAAAACATCCAAATATGCCATAAATACCCATAAATGTGGCATAACATTAAAAAAACAAATTACATGGCATATGCAATTTCTATTTTAATACTATAGAAATAACGTAGACTCAAATGTAATTTTCCAAAGTTGAACAGGCTATGATGTTAATAAACTACAGAAGATTACTCAAATATTGGAACTCAAAAATGGCTACTCAATGTAGGAGAATCAGAACCAATTAAATGGAACTTTTCCATTTTGTTTAATATGTACCCTATTAAACATTACATGCTTTTTGTATTATTACTGTAATCTTGATCTATTTACACATTTGTATCAGTATCTGACTTTACCTTCCAAATAATCAAAGCATGCACACACACACAGACACACACACACACACACACACAAACAGCCCTCAAATTATATCAACAGGTCCAGTACAAATTTCTCAAAAAAGCTACATGTATATCTAAACTGGTCAGAAGAAACTTGTTAAACACATCAAGCAACTAATAACAGCCAAATAAAATCACATAAAGTAAATTAAGTGAAATGAACACTCACTTCAGGAGCCAGAACAAAGGTCTGCATGAACTTCCTCTCTGGCTGCCCGCTGTTAGACAGCAAACCCATGACCTGCACAACGACCCCATCACTCAGGGTGGCGTGAGCATCCACATGACGAATTTTTGTATGACATTCACTGAAGTTCAGAGATAATACTTTGTGGTGTATATCCTTTATTAAGAGAAGGAGGGAAAGAAATAAAAACTCTTGTGATACTGCATTACCCATACAACACTACAACAGAATTTCACTGACTTCCTCACAACATGTAGAATATTTAATTTTTCTGCCTCATTCGAATCCATTCCACAATGCTATGTGCCTGAATGATGTTCCTAAACCACCACATTCACCATGTCACCTCTCTATACAAGAAATCACAATGGCTGTCTCATATTATTGCAGTAATATGGGCTTTATACTGCTTTCTCCTACTATTCTGTATTAAGTATTTAGTCATTCAAAATGTACTAACTACTCCTTGACCTCACACCTAATTTTACTTTACTGTTTGTGTGTTTGCTGATGCCATTTCTTCTACTTTCAATTTTCTCGTTTGGTAAGGTCAAATGCAGTAATTCAGAATCTAGCTGAAGTCCCACATCCTCTACAAAGTCTCTATAAAGAGCACATACTTCTATGTATTCCTGTAACATAAGGTTTAGTCTACATTTTGTATAAACTTAACAGTCTCAACCATTTCATGTATAAACTACATCAAGGATATAAAACATCCCATCTTCTCCTTTGTATCCACCCCAATATAATACCGTGTTTTAACACAAAATGTTTATAAGAACTCAAAGCATAATCGACAATTACTGTTAACACAAATTCTAGTTACAACTAATGATCACATTCAAAAAGAAATTAATGGGCACAAGAAAGCTATTTTTGAAATCTCTACCTTAACACACACACAAAAATCTAAAATGTATATGAAACTGAGACTTACATTTTGGCCATAAACAGCTTCCTGGGGCTTCCCACTAGCATCTACCCCACCATGTACATAGGAAGAATTCCTGCCATAAAACCTGTAAAACCATTGATAATGATTAACATTTACTTGTTAAGAGAAGTCTAAGAGGCAGTATCGTTCTGGTGTCAAACAGACTTAATTTCTAGGTCCAGCTCCTTCACTCATAAGTTGTGTAATCTTGAGCATACTTATGGTCTTTAAGTTCACTTTCCTTGGTTATAAAATGGAACAGTAACTACCATCTCACAGGGTTTTCGTAAAGATTAAATAAGTAATGACACATAAAATTCTTAGTATGCCTGGCACAATGATATAGTCAATTAGCTATTTTCATCTAATTCTCATCACATCTGTTTTTGTTAAGTGGAAGAATGAGATATTCAAAATACATTCTAAATACTGATGGTATGGTAATTGATCCATTTTTCCTCCATTAGACACAAAAACTCAATTATCTAGATTTGTTTGGGAATTAGATGCTGCTTAACATTCTACTCAGTTTCAAACAATTACTAACTCTTGCAAAGGCTTAGATTAAAAGTTTAGTTTGATTTAAAATTGAAATAATTCAGAGACTACTAAAAAAATCTACATTATTTCAACATCCAATTTCTTGTTAATATTTTTATTCCACTTGTATGTACATAATGTTTTCTGTGGCATTACCTAAAGCAATTAGAATTAGTATCTTTCTAAACTAAGGTTATCAAACATGCAAAGTTAACTTTTTAATAGAGAATTCAACTCCTACTGTAATAAAACATGTTAAGACTTCTACGCCAAGTAATCTTCTCAATGTATTAATTCATACATTGATTCATTTAACCCTATCAACCTCATGAAATAAGCACTATTTAAATTAGCAAACTAGAGGTTCATGAGAAGTTAAATTAACTCACCTAAGATCACACACCTATCAAATGGGGCAGCAAAGACATAAACCTGGATAGCCTGATTCCGGAGTCCATGCTTTTAACTGCTACTCACATTTTCAAGTTTAAACTATTTCCTCTCATATACTACTGGCAAGTATGCAAAATGCTATTATTTTTCTGGAGAATAATTTGGCTTACATAAGCATGTATAAGAAAAGCCTTTGATTTAACAATTCTATTTTTAGGAACTTATTCTAAGAAAATAACTAGAAAGGTGCATATAAATGCACGTGTAAGAATATTTATTAGTGTTAACAACTGAAAAATTACAAAACTAAATTTTCATTAACAGAGAAATTGGTTCCTAAGTTAAATAAATGTAAAACATTTATGCTGTTTGAAGTGATGGTGGAGAGCCTAATTGTTTTAAATTTTACTTTTTTGTGACTACAAAAAAATGTAAAAGTAAAAATTTTACTTTTTAGTCACTTTTTTTGTGACTAAAATGCTAATGCTTACATTGTAAAGACTGAATTTCAAATAGTGAAAGGCCCTATTAATTCCACCCCCACACACCTCCACCATCCACACTGTCAACAAGGATGTCTTCATTTTTATATATAGAGAAATGTACAGGTATTCATTTTGGGGCATGGAGGAGGTAGTTATATGAAAATACCTCCTGGAATAAACATGGAATATTACACACTTAATAATGTAAGGCACATTGCAAAATCAAAGTCTAGAAAACCCAGGATCCTCATAGAGGACCCACCTATAGCTACTATGTACGCTAGGTATGTTTAACTCACTTGGCTAGCGTCTTCTACAACAAACACTTGCCAAGTTTAATACCTACAAAAGTCTCACTTAGCTTCCACCTGCTAAAATATATCAGAACAAAAACTATAAATATACGCAAAATATAAATTAATTTCATTTTAACCTCTGGACAAAATAAGCTTACAAATCCAACTTTCCCCAAAATAATAAACAAGGCGACTGTTGCTATTTTACAAAGCAATACTGTCTTGCAGATCAAGCAGAAGAAACTTTCACAAGTACAATCATTTAATGGATTCATTTCCTAACATTGCTATAGAGAACTTTTAAAAGATGATGTCAAGCCTAAAGTTTTTAAAAAATGAAATATTAAGTACCAGAGTATATAATTTTGCGCACATGCATGCACACATGTAAATGCGAAGTAAGTTGTGAAGCGTTTTTCTTACTGTGGATTTTATCTAAAAACTTCAAAAATACTGATTTTAGCCATCAGATGGTTAAAATATTGGACATGGTTTGCAAGATACTGTCGGTTCATGAGACAGGAAAGACAAGATGTAAAGTGATATTCAAGAAAATAAATCTAAATAAAAATACTAAAATAATCCATTTACAATTTACCTGTGTAAATATTCCGGAGCTTTATTCAGCAAAGTATAATATTGCCTCACAAACTCCCGCCCTACAAGCAGCGGACTGGGCTTCTCCATAACCATTTCTTTGCTGCACAATGTCAAATGCTAAAGAAGCAAACACAAGAATAGTTATTAAAAAGTCATCTTTGTAAATCTTCTGAGCCATACATATGGGAATAAAGAAAATAACATGTATTAAAAAGTAGTTAACAACAGCAAAACAATAAATTCCCAGCAACTATTGGAAATGTCCAACATTTGCATCTCCTGTCTCTATTTCTTGATCTCGCTTATCCCTCAAAAGGGGGTAGTAGCACAGTTCTTATTCCCAGGAGTCTAGTGCCGCTTCAGACTGATGAACACCATAACCAAGTCTTTCCATTCAGAGTACCTCTTCCTTTGGAGACCATTATCTCGTACGTTTTTGAATTCCAGTGGTTTATTTTTGAAAACTAGGTATAGGGCACAAGGCAGGGCTGGGAGATTACACTTATGGGAAAGTACTGACTTGTATCTTCTTTACATTCTCTCTACTTCTGGGAATTTATTTCAGTTTTCAAAACAATAATGATTACCAATAAAAATCAGCAATAAATATCAGTACTCAAAGATAACAGTTTTTTACATTTGGTGTTAAGTCCAATCTTTCTTTTTACTGATTAAACATCTAATGACCAGCCACGCACTGCTTACAGTAAATGAAACACACTGGGGAACAGGACTCAAGCCCTCAAAGAGTTTATAACCTGTCATGGAATATAAACAAGCAAACGGGAACAGAATGGATTATGCGCCATGCTAAAGTACCTTTAAGCTGAAATCTCAAAGTTAAGGTCAAGAAACACAAGTACAAAATAAAATTGGAAACACAACCTCGCATCATTTAAAGTAAATGATTTATATATGCTTACAGCCACCAGAACAAATTATAGACACCAAAATTAAAACATAGGAATTAGAGAAGGGAAAGGAAAAAAAAGAAATTTTAAAATTACTTGTATATGTACAAAATATACAAAAGCATCCTTTCTTATTGCACTTAAAGTACAAAAAAATTCATATCTAAGTGTATATCAATTGGACAAATCAGGATGGCGTTTAAATTCCTGTTTAACAAATTTCAATACTGATTTCTTTAAACAAAAAATTATGCAGCCTAAGAAAGCTCACTGTAATCATTATAAATGTGACGGGTGTTTTTTAATAAACATCAGATACCAATCATAATGGAACCTACAGGTAAGATTAGCTCTATACAATTCTAGTGACTCCCAATTTAACTTTTACACAAGGCTCTCTCAGCTTCCTTGTTTTTCCTTTTATAATTGTCCTAAAACTCTCAGTCTACAAACCCGCCCCCCAAATCTGAATTTTTACATACTGTCTCTCTTGCTTTCAAAAACAGTTAATTCATTGCTTCCAATGGCATGGTATGGGAAAGGGGCAGTAGCAAGAAGCCCCCTAAACAGCCCAACAAGCAAGCCAACAAGGTAAGAGGAAAAGAAGCTGGAGAAACTTAAAGTGAAGGCCATGGGGAAGGACGCCCTGACCACCGGTATAATTAAGAAATCTGGCAGAAAGTAAGCTGTTCCTTTGTGCCTCAGGTGATGGTGACCCTTATTTTCATTCCTGTTTAAACATCTGGATTCTCTGCCAGAGCATCTGTTGTTACCTATAGCTAGAATGAAGTGCTGTCTTGAAGCTTTTGGTACATTTAAGAATAAACTTTGTTTTAAAAAAAATTCATTCAGTGGCTTCTCACTCAGTCATCTGTACTTTAACCATGAGATCAGAGTAAACTCAGGCCACAATCCTGCCAGTCTGCTCTTCACAGTCTTTGTTCTGCCTTGAATTCAGTACCACATACAATTAAAGGAACTCAATTTTTTTTTTAAGTTAATTCACAAAACAGAATCAGATACTGTCATTTCAAGTGCCATTAGCTTCCCCAAACCGAGAAACTTCCAATAAGGACTAATTTAACACCCTAATACATAAAAGGACTCTCATTTGCTGCATTTAAAGTAACAAAACTAAGCAACATACTAGTATTTTTATTTGGAATGATAATGGTGAAAAAACAGACAACTTATCTAGTAAACTTTTATAAAATAGAATGTAGAAACTACACACACTTTAATACAGTTAACAACCGATGTTAAAAAAAAATACTAAGATATAGATACTAATTTCCCCTCTGAATAAAAAAATTATGTACAAAAATCAAAATAGTTTTGTTCAAATGGTTAAAGGCAGGAATACTATTGAGGACTGTTTCTGGGTTTGGGGATTCTCATTTACTCCTTTTTCTCCTCTGTTATTTCCAGATTTTTTTTACAGTAACATTGTCATTTATCCCAAATCTCCCATCACATTTATAAAGTACATATTCACCTACCATTTTTGTCACTTCTATAGAATCAAATTTTAAAAAGGTACCAAATACACCTATCAATACCAAAGACAGGGTCAAAATACACTAAAAAGTTACTGTAACAAACTTCAACAGGGGCTTCAAATTACCCACCACCTGGACAGCCACTAAAGTATCATGATCGTATCATCCAGTTAGATCAGAGCTAGGCAAGGGGATAGGCAGTTGAGGTAGCTTTTACTTAACTATTATTCAATAAATTATTTATTCAAAGGAGGTAAGTTGAAAAGTGAACTTAAAATGGTGAATGAGAAAAGCAATGCTAACCTGGTAAAAGTCTAATCAACTACCTATGCAGAGTCCACTTTTTAAAGATGGAGGAGGCTCCCACAGGGATGATAAAATGAAAATGTTAACTCAGAGAATGGTGTTTAAAATAATTATATTGATTTCAATATAACTTACAGATTAGTTACTTTACTGTAACTCTGATTTAAAGGGAATCAAAATTTGGAGGGCTAAAATATAATTAGTTGGTGGAAATCAATCACATCAAGCAGAAAGTAAAGGTATTTGGAGGGAAAGCGCAACCTCACTGATTAATGTTTTTTAATGACAGACTAACTTATGTGTTCTACACAAACAATTGCCATCTTTCTCCTTTTCCCCCAAGAGCAGGGAAATTAACAGTTGAATTAATGAGGAATGTATCAAAGAAGCATTAAGGATAAATTACAGATGAACCAAGAAACTAGGTAGGTTAGCACTTGGAAAATTGAGTAATATAAGTTTGCGTTTATCATTCATGCACAGCCAGTGTATGTAAGAAGGTCAAGAGGAAGGACAAAAGGGCCAAATTACACATTCAGAATGTGATTACAAGAAGAAATGTGCCATTTTTATCATTCACAGCAAAGCAATCAACTCAGAGGTAAGCAATTTCTGGGACTTGGGTCCTTCCATTTCTTTAAAAATTTATCAGACCAAAGCAAACCTCTGAACATAGGATTAAGAAAAAGGTTTTATCTAACGCTATGGAAAAAAGTCATGACCTTTTAGCTCTCAATTTCCTAATTCATAAATTGAAAAGTGATCTCTGGTCAAGCCTACAAGACAATGCAGTTCAATAAAGAGAGCCAAGATAGTCCAAAAACAATCTTCAGAAAGTTGTTAATCTTTAGCACCTCCAAAGAGTAATTATCCTCAATACATTTTTAGAGAAAGTGAAATTTCATGTATTAAACTCCATTTGAAAATGTGGAGATTGCTATCATACTGGGATGCATAATGTAAAATTTACTCGTCATCAATTAAAAACTATCAATCCTATTTATTCATCCAGATACCAACATGATTATATCTAGCTTCCCTAATTTACAAAGCTTCAGCTACTTCACATCATTCTACTCTCCAACTCTGTCCATCCCACTTAAAATGCTTGTGTATTTTCAATAATATCCTTTCGTTCATTCCTGTTTCTTAAAAAAGTTTCCTCTCCATTTGCCTAGACTAACTCTTGAAACACATCTACCCCAGCTCTCCATGGAAACTGCTGTCAATTGTCACCATCTTTTCTGAATCTCTTAGTATCCACTGAGAAGTGGAGAAGTAGTGCACATATAAACAAATACAATAGAAAAGAAAGTCACATTGGGCTTCATATCCGACAATATACTCAGTGTTCTTCAGTTACAAAATAATTATTTTTTTAAAAAACTGTTGTCAACCAAAGTTATCAACCTCTATTCCTTCCATGACTAAAACTTCAGCTTTTAGTTAAATAGTTAGGTTTTTTTGTTTATTTCAGATAAAAGTTCAGTGAATCACTAGTATAATGGGGCTGCCCCCAAAGCAAAAATCCCCAGGCTACATTAGTATAAATGTCGAAAACGAGCTGACAGTTCTGTTCTACCCTGCACAAGTTAAATACTGGTTAAACAGTGAACAGGCATTATAGGAAGGTAGATTTAGGCCCAAATAAATATAGTGCAATAACCTGAACAGAGCTATGTCATGAATACCCAATCACTGCAGGCATTTATTCCAGAGACTAACTGAACAATTTAACAGAAATATCGTAAAATAGTCAAATATCCAACAAAATTAGATTAGGTTGCTCCAATGCTATGATTCTAGAAACCTATTAAACAAGAACTAAGACCTTTGACTCCTACTCGAATACTCATTCCATACCTTCTTATCTAATGATTGAAACGCTATGCATTCATTTCGGTACAGCTAAAATAATGTTCCCTGAAAATCTGTTCTGTTTGCTCAACAGAACATAACTGTCTTTCACTTGAATTCTCAAAGTACTTTAGGTCTTTATCATGGCACTTTATTAATCATATTTTGCCCTAAATTACTGCGAATCTGGTCTAAGTCTTCTTCCTCTTCTGTACTCCCCTCTCAAATATAATCTGACCTTACCCTAGAATGTATAATAATTTTATGGAAAGTCACAATTCTTCTCAAAACTCCAATGAGCTCTCCTCAGTCCTCTAGTTCTGCATTATCACTGTTGACCAGCTCCTCCTAATGCTTCTAGATTTCGATGAGGAAATGACATACCACTAAACACCTATAATAATGGCTAACAGAATCTAAAAATACCATTTATAAAGATGGGGAAAGTTGGTAGGAATGAAAAAAACGTTACACTCACTTCAGAAAACAGTATGGCAGTTTCTTATAAAATTAAGCATACAAACCTCATAGTACTCAGCAATTTTTTCATACATATTTACCCAAGAAAAATGATGCACATGTCCAAAGACCTATTATGTTGTTTATGGCAGCTTTATTAATAAACACTCAAAAACTGAAAACAAAAAAACAATTAGCCAGATGAATGAATAAACAAATTGTGGTTTAAGTCCATACTACTACTGCTTACCAATAAAAGAACTTATTGATATATCCAGTATCATGAATGTTTCAAAAACATTATTCAAAGTGAAAATTAATCCTATATAATTCTATTGATATGCACTCTGTACAATGCAAAACTATATAGAGCTAAATCAAATCAAGGGCTGGAAGTAGAAGGGAAATGATTATAAAGGGGCATAAAGGAACTTCAGGAGTGATGGAATTATCTTGTATCTTCATTGTGGTGGTGGTTTCATGATTGTTCATGTCTGTCCAAAGTCATATAATAACTGTACATAGAGTGGTTTTTGTTTGTTTGTTTTTAAAGATTTTATTGGGGAAGGGGAACAGTGTGTACTTCTAGGACTTTTTTCCAAATCAAGTTGTTGTCCTTTCAGTCTTAGTTGTGGAGGGCGCAGCTCAGCTCCAGGTCCAGTTGCTGTTGCTAGTTGCAGGGGGCACAGCCCACCATCCCTTGCAGGAGTCGAACTGGTAACCTTGTGGTTGAGAGGACGCGCTCCAACCAACTGAGCCATCCGGGAGCTCAGGGGCACCTCAACTCAAGGTATCGTGTTCAATCTTAGTTGCAGGGGGCGGAGCCCACCATCCCTTGAGGGACTTGAGGAGTTGAACAGTCAACCTTGTGGTTGAGCCCACTGCCCCATGTGGGCTCCCTTCGGAGCCTTCGGAGCAGCCTTTGGAGTTAGGAGCATGGAGCTCCAACCTCTTGAGCCACCGGGCCAGCCCCCACAGTGTTTTTTACTGTTTGTAAATTATTCCTTAATTATTAGAATTTCGCAATACAATTATGCTTCATTATGTCAATCATTTCACAAACATTTATGAAGATTCTACTGCAGTGGTGTCCAAACTTTTTTCAACGTTTCTCACCAAGGGCCATATGCAGTAAAATACACAAACAGCCGGGCCACTCACTCGAGGTGAAGTATGTATTGCCTCACCTGGTTTATTTAAGTAAACTAAATATATTTTTGGAATTTGCTGCGGGCCAATTCACAATGGATTGCGGGCCGCAGTTGGCCTGTGGGCCACAGTTGTGACACCCCTGCTCTACTGCACACAAAGCATTAGTAAGTGCACATGGTATCCTGAAATCAACACTGTTCAATAGTTCAAAAGGCAATTTACTCAAAGTCACCATCTTTCTTTTCATCTACTAGATTAACAAAAATAAAAATGATTAATAATGTCCAATATTGTTAAGAGTGTGGGAAAATAGGCTCTTTTGCAAACAGTGTTGGTGGAAATATAAACTGTTAACCTTTTGGAGATGTAATTTCAGTTTTAGTCAAAGTAATAAAAATGAACAGTAAACACACTTCTAAGACATTACAAAGAAATACATGCACAATTGCACAAAGATGTATATTCAAGGTCGTTCACTGCCACGAAAGGAAAAAAAATTCAGTCTAAATGCTCTTGAAGAGGGAAATGGTTTACTAAATTATGGCACAAATATAAAGCACAAAATCATGCACTCATTAAAAATAGGGAAAAATAGGAAAGTTATAAATGTAGACAAGAAATACTGTCCACAATAGCTAAACATTAACATCCAAATTGTAGAATGATTCCAAGTCCCATTTTTGGTAAAAAAAAAAGCACGCTACAGAAAGAAATCTACAAGGCACGTATTATGGGTCTAGGAAAAAAAGGAAAGCTACATTCCAATTCTTAATGCCACTGAGTATTAAAAAGAGCATATTAACTTTGTAATTTTAAAAATCATATTTAAAAAATTTTCATTTACTTTCTGATTACCATCTAACAGACAGGAAACATAGCTCTAGAATATAGAGCTGGTTAGAAAACATAGTTCTAGATTATAGGTCGAAAGTGTGAAAACTCATTCATCACTATTAGTAAAACAAAAAAGTACTGACAGTATATGCCTACGTTAGTGACCACTAATGGTTCAAGTCTGAGTGTGCTTAAATATTGCCAACTAATTGAAGATAAAATTGAGGAGGCTGAGATGGGAGAAAGAGACTAGCAAAGTACCATGCATAGAGAAAGAGTAATAAAGAAAAATTGACTGCCTAGATTGTAAGGTGCAATCTCCAACTTTAATGTTTCCAAGAGGTAATTTAAAAAGCATCTGATATGCTTACCTGATACAGTACTATTTTTTCAGATAACCTGATGTTAAATTATGGTCTCAGAAACAAAAATACAATAAACTGAACCCCAACCATGAAACATCAGTTCATGTGCAGTCATTAAAATGTGGTCAAAAACTACAAAACCATACGGGAAAAAAACCTGAAAAACGCAGTATAAAATTTGTAACTAAGATATACTTTCAATAACGTGAAGACACTATATGCACTTAGACAAGAAAATGAAATTAATTTTTTAGATTTACTATAGCAAAATAATTATCAGAGCAGATTTCAATAGAAAAAAAAACAAAATAATTCTGTATCTCATCAATGCTCTTAAATCACAAGGATCTCTGAAATGACGTCTCTATTTGTATTAAAGAAACTTCTCTCCATAAAGTGATAAGATAGCTAGATCTACATATAATCATAAATACTACAACTGTTAACTTAAAACACCTGGCTGCAAACACCACCATTATATACAAGCATCAAAATGTACAACCAAATATTCACCCTTCAAGGAGCCTGGCGCAGCCTGACCACCATCTATTTCGAGTGGGGCATCTTTGCTCAAGTAGTTCTGAGGGGAAAAAATTTTTCAGTCATTGCAAATTTCTGACATGAAAATTCATGTCACACTTTGCTGGCTATTTCAATTCTTGGAGAAAATGGTCAAAACGATAAATGCTAAAAAGTCGAAATACTGTGCCATCTTATCTAAAAAAAACAAAAGATCTTCAAGAAACCAAAAGAAAATGACATTTAGAAAAATAGAAAATAATCTAAAGGAACAATTTTTCAGCACTGTCAAGTTTTATATGCTACACATTGCTTCTTATAAAAAGAAAAAGATCTCTTCAAGATGCAGTTCTCTTCACCAAAAAGAACTGTTACCCAAGGCTATGCTTATGCTAGGACACACCTTATCTCTACTATTGGAAACTTACTCCATTTTCCCTTCTATAGCCCTGCACCCTGGGCTCATACCAGTCAGGCCCAGGCCCTTTCTCCCCGAACCATGGGCTAGTGTTATACTTTCTCAAAAGCTAACTGCATATTAAAACTAGAACCTTCCGAAATTCCACATGGTCTTAAGTTCAAAAACTATTCAAAGTGACTGAGCATTAAGAAACTGATGTCCAATAAAAAATAAAAGCATGTGTTTATGTTTTGAAAGTTTCACAAGTAACCTACACCTTCCTTTGTCACCCTGAAATAGATAGGATATTAGCTTCATTTACAGAAAAGGAAACTGATGTTTAGAGGGCCTAAGGCAAGGAGTTCAAGATCCCTCAGTTATGAGAGAACTGAAATCAGATCTCCTGTCTCTGGTGTTTTCATTACATCTGGATAAAAACAACGGCAAGAATATCCAAAGACACAAGAATATAAAACATTTTTAAAGTCCAATTGTTCACTTATTTGATATTGTTGGGAGGAGTTAAAAAGCAGGGGATAGTAACATAATAGAAAATCCAAAAGTCATCCCAACATACCTACCATGGTATATTAAAAGAGAGTAAAATATATTGAAATTAAACAATAATAAGCTGAGGTACAGCAATCAAGAAACTGACACTATTGCTTCTGAAGCCAGTCCAGAGTTCTGGGAGAAGAACCAATTTGTTCTATCAGCTCTTAAATAAAGGTCTACCAATGGAGAGTAACTAAGTCATGTTTGTTGATTAAATTCTGCCGTATTTAAAGTTCACAAAAAAACCGTTAAATTTGTACCTATCAAAACCAGTCTTGAAAAGTGGTCATTCTCCACCTCCATTACCCACTCCCCCAGCAGAAAATAAGTGGGGAAGAAAGTCATATTTAAAGCAACCTAGGAAAGAATTTTCAAACCTGGTAATAGGTAATCAACAGCAGTAATTCTGCAGGATACGGAAGCTGTTAAGAATCCTAAGACATTGTTAGTATTTATAGATTTTTACAAATTACTATGGAAACTTTCATATTTGATCTCTCATTAGTGAAATATGGATAATAAATATTTCCTGCTACGAACAGTGCTAACACTATTCCAACTCACGATTTGTCTGCTGACAATTCAAGTGCTCAGCTGCTGAGCACTCAATTCTACTATCAAGTTATGAAAGACTTATTTCCTTCTCCTTCCTTCTCCTTTTGATCCCCAGCCACCCCACAGGCATTCTGATTCTCTCCACTCTTTATATCTGTTCACTACTGACTAATATTTCAACCCCAATTATTTGCAACCTGACTAGCTGTTGGATAGTAAGCAATCCGAGGTCTTTATCCTACCTACAATTCCTGATAATTTTGAAAATTAAAAAGCCTTTGGAGATTAAATCGTAACACAAGGATTACACGTGACTTAGTTCTAAAAATAAGAAAATGAAAAGGTACCATCACCAAAGAAACACATAATTCACTTCTAAGAAGTTCAAACTAATCACACCGCCTATTTTTTAAGACTGGGAATTTGGGGCATCAAAAAGACAACTGGATACTAACGAGGCCAAATGTTTACTTAGAAATTTTGTTCACACGTCTAATGCTGTATTAACTGCCAAATATGGAGCTGGACAAGGAATTCCCATCTTCTTACCCTGTATGTAGCACATGGGGCTCCCTATAGGCAGCTAAAGGTTCACAGAACCAGGTACATGCAATGCCAACATTTGGAAGACTAACACGAAGTATGGAACCTTTAACCTAAAAACCAGTATTTTAACCCAAGTTAACATCACAACATTCACATGGGAGGGGGGTTTGAGGAACAACTTGGCTATTATTGCAGCTTCGGTGCACGTGTTTTTTGGTTTGTTTTTCTTTTGTAAAGAGCAAAGGCACCTACCCTCCCCCAAAATGCTGTTAACTAGGTAGATGTTGCGGGGGGGAGGGGGGCTGAGGGGGAGGGGGAATACTGACCTAGACGGAAAAATTGTAGATGGAAATCTACATGCGCCCCAAAGTGGCACAGGGCCATCTTAAGAAACCTGCTTTTAGAGACGCAGGTAAAATTCGATCCAATTCGACTCACAAAATCAACACTCTCGGGAAGCTTCTGTTCCTCGCCTGGACTAGCCTCCCCTCCCCCCCCAAAAAAAATCTATTCCCCAGAGCGCTCCAACATTTTGTTCTGTTCCTGGGTCAATAAGGGACCGTTCGCACGAAAAGGGCACGAAAAGAGTGTACGTGAAAGGCAGCCCCGGTTTCTGCACACGTTGGGGATAAAGCCGAGGGGGCGGGGGGGTCAAAGGCCGAGCAACGCCGGGCACTGGGCAAGCGGAGCAGTGGCCGCCTCACACCCGGATTCTATTTCGGTGCAAGAAATGGTGCCCGGAGGCCTCTCCTTTCGCATCTGCGTCGCCTCAGCCGCCGCCGCCACAGCCTCGTTCCCCCTCCCCCACGGGCGGGGCGGCGACGGCCTCCCCGCTCCCGCAGAACCGGGAATGAGAGCCACAAACGAGGCAGCGACAAGGACGGTGGGCTCCCCGCCCGAAACATCCTCCCCAGAAAGACCACTCGCCCACCGCCCCGGTTAAACCTCCCTCCGCGCAGCGCGCCTTTGGGAACTGCCGCGTCTGTCCTCCCCGCTCGCCACCTCATCCCCAACAAGCCTCGGCTCCACCTGTGCCCTCGGAGCCCTCCCTTCGCACGACGCGCGCCGGCGCCGGTCGTCTCCCTGCCCGGGCGGCCTCCCACCCCTCACCTGAAAGGCTCGCTTCTCTCACGCCTTCCCCGCAGCGCAGGCAGCCGGCAGCAACAATGTCTCTGCCGCGACACCTCGGACACCGGGCTCACGCTCTGACGGTTGCCTCGAGCCGCCGCACGCGAAGCGAACGTCCCCTTCCGACCACCACACCGACCTCCCTGCCCGACCCCTTTACACACCTCCAACCAACAGCGGCCGCAGGTATGTCGCGCGGAGGTCAGCGGGAGAGGCGCTGAGGACCGGCTGCAGCGGATTCTTCACGCTAGCCGCCCCCTCCCTCCGACAAACCTCAAACCTCGGAAGTCGAAGAGCCGCGAGCGCGTTTCCTCTTACAACCACCTCTTCCCGAGCACCAGGCGATGCGGCGAGCGACTAGGAACACGGACGTCCCGCCCCCTTTGCCACCGCCCCCTCTTATTGTTTTACCCCTGCCGAAAGGCCTGGGGAACCCCCCAGCACGGCTTCAGCCAATCACGCATCTCCTTCGCGAGTTGGACCCAACCTTCCCGAGTCCCACTGCGGAGCACGCGCAGATGCCGCCGCGCTCACGTACTCTCGCGCCCGGAAAGCCGGGGAACCGGAACCGGCCTAAAGCCGGGACGAAAGTCCGCTGATTTGACGTCACAAGGAGGCTGCCTTTCTCCTGCCTGAAGGCTCCAGCCTACCCGCCCTTCGAGATCGCGCCAGAACAGGAGCTGGTTCGCTTGCACGGCTGTCTCTTTGGACCTGTCGTTTGGAAACGGATATTTCTTGTCCCTTTTGATTGTTAATGTCAAGAGGCAGAGAATTTAGTATTTTTTTCTTTCCGAACTCAGTGTTTGCAGCAGGTTGCTTACTGCTCTAGACGAGCATAAAATGCAGCCAATGGTTTCAGCTGTTTGCACCCTAAACTCACTTATATTGTTTATTAACCCATTCTATGAAATGGAGCTTTAAGCTCCACCGAGGAGGTCAAATTCATCCTCACAGCTCAAAGCAATACATATTACGGGCCTACTTGCTGCAAGGCCCTGAGAGATACATAAAAAACAGGAGGTGGCCTCCACTGAGGGGGAAAGAATCTATTTCTTTGTGTGCCTGTTCTGTATTTAGGTGTTGCTAGGTACATACTAAGCATTTTGCATACCAAGGCAGCTGAAAGGCTGAAATCACAAGAGATATCAGGATTACATCCCTGTCCTAGATCTAGCCACAAACTTGTCCCTGGGTGTAGCTGGGAAAACACTAGACACCGACTGTCGTGACCTTGATTCATGGAAAAAGCCAAATCTCCTTACAGGCAAGGAAGCCACTTTGCACCTTCGTTCTGGCAAATGTTTCACAGAGAACATCAAGACAGCAGAATTTTGGAAGGAAGGGTGGAGGGAATGATGAAAGAAATGAAAGGGCAATTAGGAAAAGAAAGAACATATTTATTAAATGCTCATGTACCAAACATAATGCGGGCATATACATTTCATCAGTTTTCTTCACAATCCTATAAGAGCAATTTTAGTATTTTTTACATGTGAAAACTTAGGTCTACAGAGTCAATGCCAACATTTGAACCTCCAAAACCTATGCTGTTTTTACCTTAGGTTGCTTGATCATTTTGTGAGATGCAAAATATATGGGCAGACCATCACCTTTATGAAATGAACTTTGACATGTTTTTCCTTCAAGCATCATAGGTAATATGTGAATTGCTCTTTAAATCTAATACTTATGTACCAGGCACTCTTCTAATAACTTTATGTAATTGTTTTAGACTCACAATAACTCTATAAGGTAGTTACTATTTTTATGCCATTTTACAGATGAGGAAACTGAGGCTTAGAAAGGTCAAATAACTTGTCCAAGGTCACACAACTACTACCGTGTTTCCCCGAAAATAAGACCTAGCCGGACAATCATCTCTAATATGTCTTTTGAAGCAAAAATTAATATAAAACCCAGTCTTATTTTACTATATATAAGACCTGGTCTTATATAATTAATATAATATAATATAATACAATATAATAATATATAATATGACATATAATACCGGGTATAATATAATATAATACATAATATCGGGTCTTATATAATATAATACCAGGTCTTACATTAATTTTTGCTGCAAAAGACACATTAGAGCTGATTGTTGGGGAAACACGGTATTTGGTGGAGCTGGGATTCAAACACAACCAGTCTGCTTTCGCACTCCATGCCCTTACCGACAAGCTATATAGAATACTCTCATTGTGTTAATTGCCACAACTTACTTATCTCCTCTACTTTGACCTTCCAGTCACTTCCAGTTTGATCCTCTTATGCATAAGGCTGTTCTACTTCACCATGTATCCTGGTGCACAGGTACAGAAGCTTCTCTAGAACAATGGTTCTCAGAAATTAACATACATCAGAACCACCTAGAGAACTTGTTAAAACGCAGATTGTTGGGTCCCACTCCCAGGGTTTTTAATTCAGCAAGTTTATGCTGAGGCCTGAGAATACGCCTTTCTAACAAGTTCCCAGGTGCTGCTGGGAACTTGAAAAGTTAAACCACACTTTAAAAACCACTGATCTACATCAAGGGTTGGCAAACTTCACTGTAAAGGAAAAGACAATATTTTAGGTCTGAGGGCCACCAATGGTCTCTCTGTTACATATCAACCCCTTTATTTTAATCCTTTAAAAATGTAAGAAATATTCTTAGCTCTAGGGCTATAAAAAAAGGCCTCAGGCAACCCTTGCTCTTGGGTATATGTCAATAAATGGACTTACTGGGGGGAAAAAAATTCAACTCCAATTTTAGTAAAAAACAAACAAACAAAGAAAACCAACCCTAAACCATTTTCCTAAGTGGTGATTTTTACTTCCTAAACGTCTGTCAAGTCTGTGTCCTCTAAATGCCTCTCCATACCTATAGCCTCTGCGCAGGTTCAGGCCCCTTTCATCTTTGACGAATGATTGCAGTAACTTCCTAACTAATCTCCCTGCCCTGAAAAAGATAACCTCCATAAAATAGCCCCTCCCCTAATAAGGCAGGGAGACAAATATGAATTGTATTCAATCAGTGGCTCAAGCAAAAAATTAAGTCAGCCTTGACTTTCTCACACCACAAACCAATTATCAATAAATTTCTGTTCCTTCTACCTTCCAACATTTATTCTGGACTAAATACTTCTCATTACTATAACTATTATCGATTCCAGACCACCACCGCCTACTATAACAGCTTTCTACTTGGTCTTGATGCTCCCACTCTTATTCTGCTTTATTTTCATAAAAACAAGATCCTTTACACCTATAAATCAGATGACATTCTCAAAACCTTCCAAAGGCAACACATAAAATCCCAAGTCCATATTATGGCCTAAGAAGGCCTGCCTGATCTCATCCTTACCTATCACTTTCACCTATTTTCTTACCACTTTTTCACTTATACACCCCAGCTCTTCCTCTGGCACTCCAATCACATTCCCAACCCAAGGTGGGAGACGTCTAGGATAGGATGTTTGGCTGGTTTTGTCTGGCTGACAAGAGCCATAAGTAGTATTACTGAGAAGAGGAATACAGAATTTTGGTGAATGTTCTTCCAAATGTTTTTCTTTTCTATACATAGGCTTATATAAAATAATATACTAGTTGCTTCATTCAATACTTCTGATCTAATGTCACATTAGAAAGGTCTTCTTTGACCGCTGAATCAAAAGGCGCCCTGGTCATCTCCATCTCTTACCCTGCTCTACTTTTGTTCTCAGCACTATCACTACCTGACATTATAGATTATTCGGTGGGTTTTTGAAAATGATTGGCTTCACCAATAAACAGTAAGTTCCATAAGGGCTCAGATTTTATCTGTTTTGTTCAATACTGTATCTCTGCCACAAAGGAGATATTAAAAAATAATTAGTGAATAAATGCGTGTGTGTGTCTGTGCATGTGTAGAAAGAAAGAATGAATGAAAGAGGGGAGAGAGTGGGGTGGGGGAGAGAGAGATGGGGATCATAATTAAACACTATTTGGCAGGATACTATTTTTTCCTCTTAACAGTATAGCTTAGATGCAATATAATAAATTATAAAGAAAGTTATGAGGATGTAACTAAAATGAATACAGATTATGTATTTGCACATTTTTGCCACAAATTTGAGTCAAAGGACTAGTAAAACTTGTTAAACAATCAATATGAAAACCAAATCAATAAACACGCAAGGGATGTCCAATTTATAGAAAAAATGACGTAGCATTAGTTAAATATATATGACGTGCTATTAAACTGAAACAATGGCAAACCATGAATTGGCAAATATTTTTAAATGAAAACATCCAATATGCCTAAAACCTCCTTTGTAGAATTCTGTTACAAATAAATATTAATTCAAATTGATCCTTTTAAAAAAGCAATTTGGTAAGATATATCAAAAGCTTTAAAACGTTTGTACTTTTTGAGCCAATAATTCCACTTCTGGGTATTTGTGCTCTTAGGATATGTACCAAGAAGTTCACTGTGATGTTATTTATTTATTATCATTTAAAAACTGGCAGCCTCTTAAATATCCAGTAACAGTGAATGGGTAAATAAACTATGATACATATTCTTGGCACATCTACATCTAAAGGTGTAAATTTAAATGTATTTAAGAATACATTTTTATGTCATATATTTATGCGGCACGTTTATGTTTCAATCAAGTCGAATATGTTTATGCTACAATCTTACGTGAAAAATACAGTACTCAACTTTCATTAAGTAAGAACATGTTTCATGGTTTTGGTGGGCTTAAAGTTTTACTGTACCTCCTACTTTTCCATTGTGAGATAATACTTTCACAATAAAAAAAATGTATGAAACAATTAAGGTACTGCCGTAGTGCCTGAGGAAAGAAAAGGTTTTAATTTTTCATTCTCGGCTGACTCTCTTCTCTCTCATAACATAAATGAACGTTTGTATCATATAACTAGAAGTAGCAAATCAAGACATCAAAGGTAAAACAAAGGAAATGAAATAAATAAAGGAAAAACCAGACAAATCAGACAAAAATCTACCAATTGATGTTGATGAAGAAAAAGATACTGCCAGACATATCATGCAATGACTCTGATAAATGTTTTTTATCAGAAAAAAAGAAAAATCAACGGGTGAATTTATTAAAAGAGTAAAATTACTAGAATTATATTAACTGATTCCTGGTTTTTGTTATAGATCTCAGCATAAAATACTTGTCTTGACATTTAATTTACAAGGCTTTTCCTCTACACCCTCTCATTTGACCACTTTCAGCCTTAGGAGATCTCAAAAGATCAAACAACTCCATTACCATCATTTTGCTGATGAAGTAGGTGTGGAAGGGATGATTTTACATGAATGTTTAGGGGCCACATACCACATATAAGTAACGTTTATGTTAAGACCCAAAAATATGAAGAGTAGGCACTGGAAAGGAGTTAAATCCAAATCCTGAACAATATTTGTTTTTCTTGTAAAGTGTCCTTACTCATCACAATTTTAACCTTTCAAGACTTACATAACATTTACCTTTTGTGATATGCATAACAAATGTCTTGGACCTGCTAAAAGTCAATTAGTAAGGATTTATGCTGCCAGCGTGATAGTCTGGGCTCTGGAGCGAGGCTGCCTGAGTTGCTTCCAGCTTCATCTCATCACTTATTAGGCACATTACCTTAGGCAGGACGCTTAGCTCTTCTGTGCTTCAGTGTTTCTCATCTGTAAAATGGGGACAATAATACCTATCTTATTTGGATACTATGAAGATTAGATGAGTTAATACATTAAAACATAACCGTGCCTGGCACATAGTAAATGCTCAATAAACATCAACACTTAATGTTTGGTGCTTGAAAAAGGTGTATGTAGCAACGGTGTTCAACTGATTCCCTTTTCACTGCTCACTGCTTTGAAGTAACAACTTACATTTGTATAGCCTTTTCTAGTTTTCAAAACACTTGCATACATATTATCTCATTTCAGTTTCACAAAAAACGTACAAAGTAGGGAAGCTTCGTAAGGCTAAAAGTGGCCAATTTAAAAAAGACCCCAAGGCTGCAGGTTAGCTCAGTTGGTTAGAACACCGTGCTCTTAACAACAAGGTTGCCAGTTCAATCCCCACATGGTCCACTGGGAGCTGCGCCCTCCACAACAAGATTAAAACAACTACTTGACTTGGAGCTGATGGGTCCTGGAAAAACACACTTAAAATAAACAAAAGTTTAAAAAAAATTATTTTTTTTTAAGAGACCCCAGAGTCCTACCTGGCTTTTGCCATTATACCCTATCTCATTGCTAAATGGTGAACCTCTGCAGCCGTGGATCAAGACTACCTGACTAAAAACGTGTTACTCTAAGAATTTTAGGGCTCTCTGGGTGTAGCTGGCTACTTTTCAAAGCTTTCTGAGGCAAAGAGAAACATGCTCTCATGAGTAGGATGAATCCATTCCTTTTAGAGCAGGAGGGGAGAAAGACTATTAGGACCTGAAGAAAGAATCAAACGGTAATTTCTCCAGAAATCTTTCCATCCATTACCTTTGTGAGACTGGGACAGGTGAGTGTCTAAAGAGATGTTCCTTATCTCCATTTGATCGTGGTGTGTGAAATATGTCACACATTCAGAGAGGTGCATAAAACATTTGTATAGCCTGCCCGTTTGTTGTCAAGTGTAAAATATAATGACATGAGTGACTGCTATGGGTGTCATGTTATAGCTATATAACTTCTTTTGATCATATCTATTAAAGTGTTCAAGTAGAAAGGTTCCAAATGCTACGAGAGCTTGCGAGAATAAAGGTTGCAAAATCTAAGGATAAGGAAGTTACTTCTTCAGAATTTAAAGACAAAAGACTCATCAAAAAATCAACACCCAAAGAATCAGGTTATGGGATTACAAAAGTAACTCACCCTGAATAATGGTTTATAAATTCTAATGGATTCTATCCAATGCTCACAAAGCTATGATGACAGCTAAAATTACCTCAGGGCCAAGTGATCTAAGAGATACAGTGATCCTGGAAAGTATAACAACTAAAGATAATGTAAATAAAAGAGGATTCATCTGCTCAGAGTTGTCTGGAGTCCAGAAAATGACTTTGGAAAGAGGCAAAATTTCAGCAGTGTTTATCTTGCACTGTCCAGGGTAGACTATATTTGGCAGACACGAATATTCTAGCCATTACCGGGCGACAGGGTATGTTGAATTCTTCAAGCCTTACTTACAGTCTGGAAGTGAGATGTCACGAAGTTATCCAATTCTCTCCTCTCCGATTTAATGCTTACCAGCAGTCTGACCTAGAGGAGGGGGCCCTGGTCAGCTGATATTCAGTGTATCGGAAAGGCATGTCTCCCTTTGTGAAATGGCACCTGGTGGGTCACTGACCAGTCTCTGAGGAATTAAGTTAGTGTCAACCAGTGGCCCTGAGCCAGATTTCCTCATGGGGTGGGGAGAAGGAGGGAAGTTGTACAGCAAGAAGCCAGAGCTGAGGAGCAAATTCTCCACTTAAATATAGGAGTAGGAAATACCTGGGATCAAGTCCCATTTTCTTTACTGCTAGATTTGTGACGCTGATCAGGTTAATGCACTTCTTTGACCTTTAGTTTCATCATGGGTAAAGAGCCAACTTTAGGGTTCTTGGGAGAATTATTTATAATGTTTAGCACAGTTTCCGGCATAGGGGTGTACAGATCTGATTGCTGTTATAAAACCGAGGCAGGCCTTCAACATCAGGAGACCCCAACACAGCACTAAAGAAAATCATAAATAGACAGTAGTCCAGGTCTACCTTCCATCCTTCCACTCTCCATTCTCCTCTTGAGTCAAATACTTGGTTTGACAGTGCAGAGAAACCATGGCGGAAGTCTTTGTCTTCAACAGTCAAATTCAAGAGGTGGAAAAGGATACAGCTCCTTTGAAAGCAAATTTTTTTCACTAGCCTCTTTTGGCAACCAGGCTATAAAACTACTCAGGGTTGTAAAAGACCAACTGTATGCAAAATATAAGTCATTCATCAGTGGGCAGACAACTTAGAAGACAGTAGAGCAGTTGTGAAACTTCTGACTGGAAAAAGCTCATCACAAAAAATTACACAGTTGGTATAGCAAAAGCGTTTTGGCTTTCTTCTCTCTTGGCCAGTTGAGAGCAGAACACAGCCAATCCCTTCAGCAAAATATCAGCATCAGCCCTATATCTACCCACGTTTCCAGGTGTACTCACTTCCTTGTAGGTTCTAGG
This sequence comes from Rhinolophus hipposideros, assembly GCF_964194185.1. Lineage (NCBI taxonomy): Eukaryota > Metazoa > Chordata > Mammalia > Chiroptera > Rhinolophidae > Rhinolophus > Rhinolophus hipposideros. The sequence goes on from NC_138047.1 coordinate 54,790,349, forward strand.
CTAGCCAAACTCTGGACTCTGGCTCCACAGCAACAGCATATTTCACTGAGCTTTACCTCAACAAGAAGCATGTAAGAAGTTTACAACTAAGGCAAAAACCTTCCTCAGAATCAAGATCTGTTCTACACTTCTGGTTAGATCATAAGCCTGTTTTTTTGTTGTTGTTGTTGTTTTTAAATATCTTTTCCTCCTCTATCCAGATTGCCTCTCTGACCTATGCCTCGGTGACTTACACTCTCAGAGTAAAACCCTAGCTGTGGAAATACATTTCCTGGCTCCTAAAGCTGGCTCAAAACTGACAGGAGCTCGCAGTTACATTCTCATATCTAGCTGGGCGGATCCCTAACTTCAGAGCCATGACCCAAATTATCCAAGTTCTTGGTGGTGACCTGAAAAGGGAAAGACAACTGAAAGGTGCTGACCAAAGGCCTTTTGTGCACAAGAAAGCAATCCCAGATGAAGTGTGATCGTAGGGGCAATAATTTTGGAAGCAATTTTTTTGTGCAAGCAACCAAGAGCTGTATAAAAAGCAAGGAACTTTTAGCCCCTTAAGAAAAAGAGTAATAAGAGGGTTTGGGAGGAGGGGGGTTATAAGCAGAGTTGGGAAAAGACATAAAAGAGCATTAATAAGAATTGTTAGAGAGTTTCCAAATTTATTTAAATAAACGTACTTCTTTAAATATTGCTCTAAACCAGTTGAGAGCAGAACACAGCCAATCCCTTGAGCAAAATGTCAGTATCAGCCCTTATTTCCAAGTTTTTAACCTGTGGTCTATGCACATTTTGGGGAGTGGAGATAGAGAATGTTTGTGAAACCATGAACATTTTGTATATATGTGTGTATAGATGTCTTTTTTTGCTGAAATTCCGAATTTCATTGCCTTCTAAAATACATCTATGTCCTAAAAGGTTAAGAATCAGTGATCTAAATCACATTCTTCCTCAATGTACATCATGGCAATAATGAGTTATTTACTAAAATGAAGGCGGTTAGTATAAAGAATGCTATTTTCATTCAGAAGCCATAGTTAACTAAAGTTCTATGGTAATCAAAACCATCAGTTTACCATATGTATGGATGCCCAACTATTTCCTGGTTTTGATACTGTACTATTGTCATGTAGGATGTCAAACGGGGGTACATGGGGTGAAGTGTGCTCAGGACCGCCCTGTACATTTCTTTGCAGATCCCTATTCATCTACACTTGTTTATTTCAACATAAACAATTTAAAATCATAGGTTTTGGAATCTGACGGGGTTTGGTTCTTAATTCCAGCTCTGCATTTAAAACATGTATGATGCTGGGCAAGTTATTAAGTTCTCTGAGACTGTTTCCTCATGTGCAAATGGGCACAATTGCAGTTCCTACCTAACAGAACTACTGCATATACAGACAGTTCTCAGCACAGGGCCGAACTCATAAAGCATCATATAAACTATCATGACTACTGTTAGGCCATATGGTCATAGCCCAGACATCACCCTTCACTGGGTGACACGTACATGGCTTTTGGACGTGGTTGTGAAAGGAGAAATAAATGGTCTCCCCTTCCATGTCATCTTGGGAACCCTAATCTATATAATGACAGCAAACATTATAAACAAGGACCTTCTCTTTGGAAATAAGAAGAAAATGTAGTGCAACAGAGAATAATAAGGGGTTAATAAAGGGAGGAAGGAAAGCAAGAGGAGAGAGAGAGAGAGCGCGCAAAAGCAGAGAATGAGACCATTTTTCACATGGGTATGTAAGTCCACACTCGCTCAATACCCAACAGTGTGCTTAAGGATCCTTCAAGTTACATAGACTCTTCATCTAAATTGTTTAATAGTAGACAAAATAATGATAGTGTGCTTTTCACAAAACTGCATGTTTTCCATTAAGGATTATTATTAACTAAACCTAAAATTTGGGTTAATATTATGATTTTTAAATAAAAGAACTATCATACAATTAATAATTTGTATTAATAATTTGCTTTCAAGGAGTGTATATGTGAATGGGAGAGACACATGCAAAGAATAATTTTAACATGACTGTGACACCATAAGGTTTAAAACAGATTTGCATGAGGTACAGAGAGAAGGGGCAATTACATCAAACTAGAGGTTCAGAATTCCTGGAGGAGATGACACCTGAGCTGAATAGTCTTGCAGATGAAGTAAATATGAGCCAGTGAAGAAAGTGCAGTGGCTGACGATAGCTGTCCCAGGCAGAAGGCACAGCAAGAGCTAAGGTACAGCAGCAGTGACAAGCGCTGGCCAGTACAAACAGTTTGGTATTACTACAAGTTCAAAGCCAGGCATGATAACTCAGAAAGGCAAGGGTGGGGATTAAGTGGCATTTAAAGAAAAATGTTCTTCAAGCTTTCACACTGCACATAAATCCTAGAAATTAAATATTTGTATAAGCACTTTCATCACAGAATACCCCTTTCTGTGGTGAACAAAAGACGGCAAGACATATATCTTGGAAAAGCTAGGCTTAATTTCCATGAACAAACTGCATTTCCTCTCTTATTTTTCTCTGCAAACTGAGAAAATACAGTTTTTAAGCATTTAAAAGCAGTACTTTTTTCCTTGGAACTGACAGGTGTCTGATGACTTTTCTTGTACGTGTACAGAGGAAGTGATCTTAAGGGAAGTATACAGAGGAAGATGGAGCCACTCTTCATCTGAGAAAGCTGCAGAAGTGATTGGTTTCTGCCTATGTGCTTACAGATACATTTTCCAAATCATTTTTGGAGATTTCTGGTCTAGGACTAAACATCACTGCTAAATTTATGGGCACAGGGAAATAGTATCTAGTGATGGAGTCACATGTATTGGTTATTATGTTTTGCAGTATGTATTTTAAATGTCACAGAGCTTTGGTTTTCAATGCCTATCATCTAGTTGGCTTCAAATCAAGACACTGACCTCATACCCAAGTTTCTCTCGGAGGCTTATTTTGGGGAAAGAGAGCACAGTACAAGACCTGCACCCATCCTCCCTTTCAGAAGCTCCCCAAGGCACCTGAATATTCAAATACATTAGGAAAGGCCTGATTCACAAAGACCTTCCTTGTGCTTTATTCTGAAAAGTAAACCTTTGTTGGTTCATGAAAAGAAATTCCACAGAGCACAAATTTCTCCACAAAGTACTTTGCCATGTTTAGCAAGCATTCCACTAGCTTGATTGGGTGTGCAGGGAGAGAAGAAATTGCTAAGGAAACTAGGAGTAAATTATATGGCACTTTCTAACACTTGTAGGTATAAAAACATTACAGTCCTAGCTATATGTCTGGTCTTATACTTAAACATTCCTAGGTGAAGAAAGGGTTTAGTCTGCACTACTAGGTATTATATGTGAGAAAGAAAGACATTTTTAAATAGGGGGAAAAAATCATAAGCTGTTCCCAAAGACATGCCAAAATAAAAAGATCCCAGGACTAAAGACTCAGATAAGGAATTCAACCTCATATGTTTTGTTAAATGTTTGCAAACATTCAAGTTTATTCAGTTTAAGTTCAATGACTTGCCCAACAGTTTCTGCAAGACCAAGATGCTGTCATTTGCCTTCAACACTAGCGTTCTGAATTTAAATTCCCCCCAAAATCTTTCAGTAACAGATTTTAATACTGACCAATGGAGGTGGCTTATTCAATAAATCACCTAAAGAATATCTTAGAGTCTTGATGAACCTTTCTAAATAATTTTTTTAAAGATTTTATTGGGGAAGGGGAACAGGACTTTATTGGGGAACAGTGTGTACTTCCAGGCCTTTTTTCCAAGTCAAGTTGTCCTTTCAATCTTATTTGTGGAGGGTACCGTACGGCTTCAAGTTGTTGTCCTTTCAGTCTTAGTTGTGGAGGGCGCAGCTCAAACCGGCAACCTTTGTGGTTGAAAGGACGCGCTCCAACCAGCTGAGCCATCTGGGAGCTCAGCAACAGCTCAGCCCAAGGTGCCGTGTTCAATCTTAGTTGCAGGGGCAGAGCCCACCATCCCTTGCGGGACTCGAGTAGTTGAACTGGCAACGTTGTGTTTGAGAGCCCACTGACCCATGTGGGAATCGAACCTGCAGCCTTCAGAGTTAGGAGCATGGAGCTCTAACCGCCTGAGCAACCGGGCCGGCCCCTTTCTAAATAATTTATTCCAAAGGAAACTGAGTGAATTTAACATCAAAAGATTGTCATGGCTATAGGCAATAACATGGGTGAATCTCACAAACATAATGTTGAGTAAAAAAAAGCCAGACACCAAAAAAGGACATATTCTGTAATTCCATTGGTACAAAGTTCAAATGGAGGCAAAACTAATCTATGTTTATAGAATTCAGAAGAGTGGTTACCCTTGGAGGAGGGTGACACAAGAGAAGCTTCTGAGATGCCCATAAGCTTTGGTTTCTTGACCAGGGTGCTGGTTCCCTGGTGAGTTGAGTTTGCAAAATTTTATTGAGTTATATATTATGGTTTATGTTTTTCTTGTACATATTTATGCTTCAATAAAAATAAAAATAACAAACATCATCATTGGTCCTGCATCAATGAAGCATCTGGGTTAAAAAATAACATCTGAGTCCAGAACAGGGAAACTATGGAAAAGTAAAGTCAACCAGTGATTGCTAATAGCAGGCAATTGACAGCTAAAGGGTAGTTTCTTTCTGAGGTGATGAAAATGTTCTAAAATTGTCTGTGGTATTGGTAGCACACCTCTGAGAATATAATAAAAAACCCGTGAATTCTATACTTTAAAAAAAATGAAAAGAAAAACCCAACATTTGGAGAACTTTCATTTTATACTCTTCATTGCTCAGTCCCACTGACTAGTCCTTATTAATTCTCTAGACTCCCAGACTGGGTATCTGCTTTTTACAGACGTACATTTCCACTTGAAGAAAGAGCTAATTAAAATAACACTACTTGAGTTCACTGGCCTCCCTGACCTCTGTTTATTACTCACTGCTTCCTTCTCTCTGAAAGTAATGCTAAGCAGGAGTCAATATTGTGGGAAGGATACAGTGGTTCTCAGCCTTGGCTGCATACTGATATCACCTAGGAAACTTTGAAAACTACTGATGCCTGAGTTCCATCCTTAGAGATTCTATTTATTTGGAGATGATCCAAGATGGCAGAGTAGATAAATGCTGTGCTTGCCTCCTCCCAAGTACACATTAAAATTACAACTAAATTATAAAACAATCAACCTGGAGAACCATTGGAAATTTAGCTGAACATAAGTTTTATAACTAAGGATATAAAGAAGAAGCCACGTCAAGATTGGTAGGAGGGGAAGAAATGCAGAACAGGCTGGTTCCAAACCTCCATTTGATGGTAGATAATCAGGAGGGTATCTCACTGCCGAGTTCCCTCTGGAGGAGTGAGGGTCCCCAGCCCCACAAGCGGCACACACAAAGGGCAGTCCCAACAGGCCACTGAGGTGAATCCCACTGAGTGGGAAAAGCCCCCCCCCCACAGTAACCCATAAGCTGTGAAGGTGGCCAAACCCCAAAGCCAGTCAGCCTGAGGGTCAACCCCACCCACTGATATGCCAATAGCAATCAAGGCTCAACTATTATAGGAGGGCACACACAACCCACACAAGGGACATTCCTGGAGTACCCAGCACAGGTAACCAGGGAGACTGTGCCACTGAACCCCACAGGACACCTACCACATAAGGCCTCCCAGCCAAAACTGGGAGACATAGCAAATCTACCAAACGCATACAAACAAACACAGAGAGGCACCTAAAACAAGAAAACAAAGAAATGTGTCCCAAATGAAAAAACAGGAGAAAACTCCAGAAAAAGAACTAAATGAAATGGAGACAAGCAACCTATCAGATACAGAATTCAAAACAATGCTTACGAGGATGCTCAAGGACCTTAGTTAGAATGTAAACATAGAGATAGCAAGCATTAAAAATCAGAAGTGAAGAACACAATAACTGAAATGAATACACACTAGAAGGAATCACCAGTAGACTACATGAAGCAGAGAATCAAATCAGGAATTTGAAAGACAAGGTAGCATAAAACACACAAGTAGAACAGCAAAAAGGATACCCAAAAAATGAGGATACTTTAAGAGACCTCTGTGACAACATAAAGAGTAACAACATTCACATGGTAGGGGTATCAGAAGGAGAAGAGATAAAGCAGGGGACTGAGAACCTGTTTGAAAAAATAATGACTGAAAACTTCCCTAACCTGGCAAAGGAAATAGACTACAAGTCCAGGAAGTGCAGAGAGTCCCAAACAAGATGAATCCAAACAGGGTGAAATACAGACACATCATAATTAAAATGCCAAAGGTAAAAGACAAAAAGAGAATCCTAAAAACAGCAAGAGAAAGGCAACTAGTTACTTATAAGGAAGCTCCCATAAGATTGTCAGTTGGTTTCTCAACAGAAACTTTGTAGGTCAGAAGGGATTGACACAAAATATTCAACATAATGAAAAGTAAGGACCTACAACCAAGACTACTCTACCCAGCAAGACTATCATCTAAAATTGAAAGACAGATAAAGAGCTTCCCAGACAAGGAAAAGCTAAAGGAGTTCATCAACACAAAACCAGTATTACAAGGAATGTTAAGGGATTTCTTTAAGAAGGAAAAAAAAAGGTCACAGACATGAATAATCAAATGGCAATAACTACATATCTATCAAAAAATTATTTTAAATGTAAATGGGGTAAATGCTACAATTAAAAGACACAGGGTGACTGAATGGAAAAGAAAACAAGACCCTTACTTATGCTGCATACAAGACATTCACTTCAGATCAAAAGACACATAAGACTGAAAGTAAAGGGATGAAAATAGGTATTTCGTGAAAATGGAAACAAATAAACAAACAGCTGGGATTGCAATATTTACACCAAACAAAAGATATCTTAAAACAAAGGCTATAACAAGAGACAAAGAAGAACCCAGTAATCCCACGTCTGGGTATTTATCCGAAGAAACGCAAAGGCTACTTCGAGGAGACGTGTGCATCCAGATGTCCATTGCAGCACTATCTACAACGGCCAAGCTGTGGAGGCAGCCTGGGTGCCTCAATGGATGAATGGATAAAGAGGAGGTGGTACATATATACAGTGGAATATTACTCAGCTAGGGAAGGGAATGGGTTCTTGCCATCTGCTGCGGTACGAATTGACCTGGAGGGTACTGTGCTGAGTAGAGTACGTCAGAAAGAGAGACAGATGCAATGTGATTTGACTTATATGTGGAATCGAAAGAACAAAACAAACAAAACAGAAACAAACTCATACATACAGATTACAGTTTGATGGTTACCAGATGGGAGGGGGCTTAAGGAGGGTGGGTAAAAAAGGGGAAGGGATTAAGAAGTACAAATCGATTGTTACAAAGTAGTCATGGGGATATAGGATATAGCATAAAGAATATAATCAATAATATTGTAATAACTATGTATGGTGTCAGATTGTTTCTAGATTTATCAGGGTAATAGATTGGAGGGGGCTTGGAGGGCAGGATGAAAAAGGTGAAGGGATTAAGAAGTACAAATTGGTAATTACAAAATAGTCATAGAGATGTAAAGTAAAGCATACAGAATATAGTTAATAATATGGTAATAAGTATGTATAGTGCCAGAAGGGTACTAGACTAGTCACTTCTTAAATTATATAAATGTCTAACCACTACGCTGTATACCTTAAATTAATATAAAATAACGAATGTCAACTTTAATTGAAAATTAAAAACGGTGGCGGGGGGAAGGATGAAGTGGAATAGAGGTTCAAATTTCCAGGTAAAAAACAAATAAGTCAGGGGGATGTGATGTACAGCATAGGGAATATAGTCAATAATACTGTGATAGCATTTTATTGTGTGAGATGGTGGCTGTACTTATCATGGTGATCACTTCTTTAGGTATATAAATGTTAAATAACTATGGTGTACACCTGAAAATAATATAATATTGTATGTTAGCTATATTTTTAATAAAAATCTTTTTTAAAAGATTTAAAAATGATATGGGGTGTCACCTAGGCATCTGAATTTTTTTAAAGCTCCCTAGAGAACAAATGCACACTGATATAGTGCCTAAACATGCACACACACACACAACTGTAAATCTAAATTCTCACTCTGCCATTTATTAGCTGTATGACACGAAGAAGATATTTGACCTCTCTGAACTTCCAGTATGAATTTGAGACAGACCTAGAACACAGTAGGTTTTTTTAAATGTTAACTTACCCTTCCCTTTTCTTTCCCTTCAAAAACTAGAGAATTATATATGTGTATATACATACATATATATAATACATATATATGTGTGTATATATATATGTGTGTATATATATATATATACATATATATATATATATATATATATATATAATTTTTTTTTTTAAAGCTATTGTCTTGTAACTATTATCAAGTTCCATGCTGCTCTTTGGTGTCCTGTGCCTAGTACTTGATCCCACTCCAACCCAAGTTACTGAACCTCTTGTCCTCTGGATCCCTGTTCCCTGAACTTGTAGGTTGGGAATCTGATCCCTGCTTTGGCTGACCTCCCAGGAGTTGGTATCTAGACCACCTGTCAACTCATTTCTGATTTTGGCCTCCCTACTTGCTCTCTTTACTGCTGATGAAAAGCCAAGCATGCCACACAGCAAACTTTGAGTTCAATCTTAAAAATCAGGTGGGGGTTAGGATTTGGATCAATGGACAGAATGGGGTTGGGCAGTCCAGATAATGGAACATGCAGAACAAAAGGAAGAGCCATGAAAGTACAAGGTGTTGGGGAGCATGGAGGGCCTTGGAAGGATTTCTGGAGAGCAGAGGTTGCAAACTGGGAGCCTGCAGGCCAGATCCAGCTCATAGCTGTTCTGCTTAGCCCTCACGGTGTTTAAAAGGTTTTTGAATTGGTTGCTAACGTTTAAAATGAGGAGATTTCACATCAAAACCAGATATCCAGCTTCTCTTTAAAAGGTTGATTTGACAACATTGGGCCCACATTCCATGTGGAAACCACGGGACTCAGTAGTTTCTGTTCCCTTTGGATGGGCACCCTCTCTCCAGTTTTATGCAGCCTCCACCACCACTTGCTTCACCTGTTCATTTACTGGCTTGCCTCTCTAGTAGGTGTTCAGTAATTATTTAGTCAATGAACGAATTACAATGAGAGGGAGAAAGGAAGAAAGTCCCTTATTAATAAAACTGTTTACCTTAAATTTATACACTGCTGTATGTCAATTATATTTAAACAAAAGCAGAAAAAAAATGAAAAAAATACTAAAGTGAGTAACTGTGAAAGGCCTCAAATAGCACTAATAAATGTGGACAGTGGCCTGGAGTGAAAGGTACCTGAACCCATTCTCCCAGGCAGCACCATGATCAAGGTGAGTGAATGATGTGTCAGGTACAATGTTAGCTCACACATAAGTGCGAGTACTTGCCTGGCTTTGTGGGACTCTAGCAAAATCAGGCCCTCCAATCTCTCACATGATACACAGGTAGGAAAAAATCATAAAAAGAAAAGTACGCTAACAAAATTAATCATTAAAAACTATCTACTTTATAGGTAAGTATATCTTTATACCTCACAAAGTTCCGGGAAGAATTTAAGATGGCACTAGACGGCAGGATGAGCTTGAGTGTGAGGCCCCAGATCCAGAAATACCAGTTGGGGGGGGGGCGGTTCCAGTAATTGTGAGTATGAAATAATAGAGGCATGAAGAAAGTTGGGGCAGCAGGACACAGAAGAAGGCAGGACTTTGAGAAGAGGTAATGAATGGCCAAGACCTAATGAATATCCAGAAGAATGGCCTATGGTTCCAGTCCCAGTACCCAGAAGATTCTGCCAGTGAAGGTGAGACACAGCACTAGTGGGGCTGGGGAGGAAAACAAACAAACAAACATCATTTGATTGTGTGGGAAGGGACATGGTGAAATTAAGCAACATTTCAGCGCCTCAGCAAAACAGACTTCAGACCTAGAGGGGTAGTGGAATCTTGGGAAGAAAAGACAAGCAGCATACAGATCCCCAGGAGGGAAGGCTGTGTGACTGCAGGCCTTTTCAGGTGCGACAGGTTCAATTCAAGCCTGCATGATTTATAGCAATAAGACTCAATTCTAAGATTCACCAAACTGTGCTCCTTTTCAGTTGCTATCATGATCATCTCCCGAACTGGGTGTGTCCGAGCCTGGAGGGGATGGGTACTGGTGTCCAGGGCTTACAGTTCAAGGCAGAAGCGGGGCTAAGAAGTCTGAGGTGAGCAACGTCAATCTGGACATGCCCAGAAATTAGCCAGAAACATGGGTCAGGAGCTCAGGAAAGAACTTAGGCTTGCAATTGAGATTTGAGAGCAAGAAAGTTGAAGCTGAGGAGAGCTGAGAGAAAGAAGCACAGGTAACTATCAAAGCCTACAGAGCAGCCACATTTAAGGGATGAGAGGATTAAAAAGCAGCTACCAGGGGGCAGCCAGATGGCTCAGTTGGTTGGAGTGCGAGCTCTGAGCAACAGGGTTGCCGGTTCGATTCCCAAATGGGCCAGTGAGCTGCACCCTCCAGAACTAGATTGAAGACAATGAGCTGCCACTGAGCTGCTGGAGGGGCAGCCGGATGGCTCAGCTGGTTAGAGCACCAGCTCTCAATAACAAGGTTGCCAGTTCAATTCCTACATGGGATGGTGGGCTGTGCTTCCTGCAACTAAGATTGAAAACGGTGACTGGACTTGGATTTGATGGGCCCTGAAAAACAGTTACTCAAATTAAAAAAAAAAAAAAAAAAAATATATATATATATATATATACTATATATATGTAAAATAATAATATATGTAATATATATATATATATATATATATATATATATATACACACACACATATGGCAAATTTAGCATCACAGAAGCAAAGAAGAGAGCAAGAAGTTTAAAGAATGAGGCCATTAACAGTTACTTACTGAAGAAAGGACACAGGACAGAACCTGAATAATGTCCAAGATCTGGCTGGTAACCTTCAAAAGCAGAGTTTCACAGAAAGCAGTGGATACCAGATTGCAAGGGGTTAAGAGTAGGAAGTTAGAGGGTGCTAAACAAATCCATTGGTATTTATGGTGGTAAGGTTTGTGTGGTCTTTGTTTCAGCTTTGGAGTTGTTAGGCTAAGACAAGCACACACGGAACTGCTGCCCTGCCTTGCCTGTTCAGGTCTGGAAATCTAAGACATCCCTATTTTTACCTAGTCCTAATTAACAACTATATAGTACTTGTTACATGTCTTCTTTTTCAAAACGGAAGCCCATGGCTCTCTAATTCTGTCTGTGGTTGCCAACAGTCCACGCAGCGTGGGCTGTGTTACACAAAGGACTGTGGGGCTCATCCCTTTGAGAACATGGAGGGCTCACCAAGCAGCAGACCGACTGTGCAGTAGGGAGGGATCTGGTCTTTCCCTCATTTTGCATATTTGTTCTTACTTCCCAGTGCCCTTGGCAAAAAAAAGCACACTGAAATGTGTAAATGATGCAGCCAGCCATGGCAGAGAATCGCCAGCTTTCTAGCAGTTGTTCCCTGTCATTAGTGCCGTCGTCGCAGACAGAGGACTAAATGAGGAGTGTAGACACCAGTAGGCAGTCTGCTAATTCTATAAGGGTAATCTTTTTATACACTTCCCTGTTCATAGGAACCCAAGGGTAACATGAAGTTGAATTCACAGCATTTTCCACATGGCGCATGCTGACACGTACTTGTGGAAGCGGTCAAAAAATGGCCATTACTAATAAAAACAAGTCAAAGAAAAAGGAAACATAACTTCTTTTCAAAGGTGCAAAAAAAAAAAAAAGGTGCAGAAACTTATATTCAGACTTTATTTCCTGCCCCTTTAAAAAAGACAAGTGAATTGGGCTTTTTTTGTACATGGCACCAAACCCAGAAACACTGCAGAAAATAATTTCATGATTTAAATTTTCTTAAATTAATGTATTTTGCTGGTATATTTATGGATGAAATGATATGATGTCTGGGATTTGCTTCAAAATAATAAATAATTTAGGGAAGTGGGTAAGGGTATAGGTAAAATAAGACTAGCCTTAAGTCTACAATGATTTAACATACTCAATCTCTACTTTTATTTGTTTGACATTTCCCACAATGTAAAGTTTTAAAAAGTAATGTACTTTTGTAAGTTAGATAATATCTTATAAACCAAATTGAAAGGCAAGCAATAAACTAGGGGAAATATGCAAAATGCTGCGTTGTTAGGGTTTATATCCTTAAGAGAGAAAGAGACCTTATAAATGAATTATAAAGACTAACAGCTAATAGAAAAAATGTCAGGAATGGGTAATTCACAAAAGAATACAAAAAGCTAATAATCATATGAAAACATATTTAACTTCACTAATTATGGGAGACAGAATAATAACCTTCACCCCCCCATCCCCCCCACCCCCTGCAAGGATGTCCATGCCTTAATCTGCCCTCTGGTGAATATTATTACTTTACATGGCAAAGAGGACTTTGCAGATGTGATTAAGGATTTGGGGATGGGGCGAGTATCCCAGAGGATCCAGGTGGGCCCAAAGTAATCACAAGGGCCCTCATGAGACAGAGGCAAGAGGGTTAATGTTAGAGAGTGAGTGATGGGACAAAGGAAGCAGTCAGTAAAGGAGATTCAAGGAGGCTCTGTTGCTGGCTTTGAAGGTGAAAGAAGGCACCAGGAGCCAAGAAATGTAGGTGGCCTGGAGAAACTGGCCTAGGCAAAGAAACGGATTCTCCCCTAGAGCCCCAGAAGGAAGCAGTCCTGCTGACACCTTGACTTTAGCTCAGTCACTGGGCTAAAGGAAAATACACAGCACAGCCATCTGATCTCGCTTTAAAATCCTGTTTGCTGACTTCCAGTGGGCCCTCGGTGACTCTCCATCACCACGGCAATTATGCAATATTTGCTATCAATTTACTCTCCTAGACAAACATGTCACAGCTTCTGTGCTCTCAAGTTTCTCAACAACTTCTCCCCACTTTCCCTCCCAGAGCCTTCCCTTTGGTCGTGCTGTTTGCCCGGAAGGACTTAATTCCACAGCAGAGTTAAGAGCAATCAAGACACTTGCAAACTCTCTCACCGCTACCTGTGCCAGCAGCTGCACTCCTCTGTCCCACCTGCTGCTTCCCATATACTGCGCTTCTACCTAAGCCCAATCCTCCTCCCTCACCTACTCAAGAGCATCACTCCTGCAGTCCTCCATCATCACCAGTTCTTCTCTCTCCACTGGGTCATTCCCATCAGCACACAAGTGTGCTTTAAAACGATAACAAACATTTCCTACCATACTTCCTGCTAGCTACCGTCCCATTCCTTTGCTTGTCTTTCGAGTAAAACTCCTCAAATGCGTTGTCTATATTTGCTGTCTCTAATTCCTCTTCTACCCCTTCTGAACCCACTCCAGTTGGCTGTTAATCTGTAGCACAGAGCTGCGCAGTGGAAATCATTTCCATTTACAGAAGAGGAAACGGAGTCTCAGAGAAGTTGGGCAACTTGTTCAAAACCACACAGCAATAAAATGCTAAGACTCCAAAAGCTGTGCCCTTCCTACTAATTGCTGCAGCCTGGCTCTCCAACTTTCCTTTCTTATTTTCTCCTGTAAACTGGACCACCCAGCCAGTCTCCTATAACTTCTTTACATAACTTCTTTATGTCTTATAAAGTGTTTATAAGATTTGATTCCAATTAGTTTATGAACCACAACATAACATTGATTTTTGAAACTAATAATTAATTTCAGATTTTATCTCTGTTTCATGGCTTACACTGAGATAATGTTTTCTCTTGTAGTTATTGCTTTTAGGAAAGATTCCACAAATATTTTCCTAAGCTATTAGGCTACATGCCTATAATTTATACCATATCATTTATTCATAAATTTATTTATTATTTTCTTTTTAAGTAACCTAGTCAATACAAAAATATAGAAAATGGGAAGCAAAAATATATCAACTATAACTACTCCATCAGATACAAATACTGTTAGCACTTTTATTTCCTTCCAGGTTTTCATATGTTTTTTATCTAGTTATAATCATAGCAAATATGGAAAAGTAATCTTGTTATCTATTCAAATATGCAATGAAATCAACATAAAGAAAAACACAAGTATTTACAGTCATATGATATGTTTAATTCACCTTGGAAAAAAATAGGAAATAATGTCCACCAATAACACAATCACATAATTTGTTTCCTCCTCTGTAAAGTCGAAATAATACTTCAGTACTCCATTGGATTGTTGTAAAAATTAAATTAGAAAACGTATGGGAAGCATATAGCATATTAAATGACAACTGCTCAGAGAGCATATTATTTTTACAACATTATTTTCACAACAGCTTATCTCCTCAACCCTGAATTGAGAATTCTTTCAATTCAGCCCTTTCCAGCTCAGGTCAAAATTCTCTAACCTGGAACCACTATTCTGGTAGAAAGTCTCATTACTCTTTCAATTTCTAGGTTCCAAGAAGATGAGGTTATTCTGTGAACCCAAGGAAATTTATTCTGTGCCCTACTTTCCACAGAGATAAATTCTGCTGCATTATTTTGTAGGTATTGAATTTGTCTGTCTGATGGATCTAAATCTTTTCTCCAGCTTCAGCCATAATTTACCAACTCTACCCTTTCAGGAGTTAGGGCTGCACAGCCTAAATCCCTGGTGTTTTCCTTTCTCTTTTGATGGCTATTTCATCCAACTTTTCTGGCTGCTGAAAACATAATATTGGAGTTTATTAATGCCACTCTTCAAATGGGGAAAAAATAAATAAAATTGTGTTAATAAAAACCATTTGGTTTGAATAAAATCTTATTCTGATCCCCTTTACTTTGCTAAAAGGAATCCTGTTGAGTAAGCAGTACTTTATACTTGGAACAAGAGTCTCATCTGGATCCAGTAAATAATATCCTAGTCACTGTGTTTGTTTATATTTGTTTTATAGTCTAGCCACTTGTTTGAAGATTTTGGGCTCAAATACAAATACTGATATAATTTTGGAGGATAATTTCTTCCAATTATCTTCTACCCACTGTAATACTCTAGAGTATAAAGATAGACCATGAAGGGGTCCAGAATATCCCACTGTAGCATAAAAATTATTTTGAGCAGAAGGAACTTGAGTTCCCGAAATCTTTGACTTACCCAAAAGCAGAGCCTTCCAAAAAAACTCAGAAGAATCCAATTGTCATAAATCAACCAGGGAAGACTGATTCTTACCACCAGAGGTGTTGAGAAGTCTCCATACACCTAAACAGACACAGTCACAAAAACTATCATCTATACTCCTAAGGGCCCATTTATCTTTCCAAACACTCATTTGTTTTCCCACAAATGCTCCTTCTTCCCATCCCCTACCCTTCTTAAGAAGTCTTTTGTTTTCCTGTAAGTGCCCTTCTTACCATCCCCTTTCTCCACTAAAATAGGATATAAGCCCCAATAACTGCTCCCTTTGAATACAGTATATACATTAATAAAAATGCATGATTAAACTTTGTCTTTTTTCTTGCTAATATATCTTTTGTCAGTTTAATTCAAAGGCCCCTAACAACTGAACAAAAATGAGCAGAGGAAAAGTTTTTCCTCCTCGACAATGTTATGATCTGCTATTTCTAATACTTCTTTGCAAATGTTGAATTTCAAAGCTTCATATGTGCCATGCTATGAGAGTAAGCATGTAGGGTTATATTAGCAGTAACACTCGTCTGTGTATGTATCAAGTGACCAGGAAGAGACGACCAAATGCTTCCATGAGGTAAACCCGAACTATAACCAGACTGAATATGTAAATATACCTACAGAAGAGATAGTGAGAAACCCAGCTGAACAACTTTGAAAGGATTTTTAAAAAAAGGAACCCAGGGCACCATTTTTGTGTGATTCTTGCATTATTCAGGGCTAGGGCCAGTTGGCCACTACACTGGAACAATATGGTCTCCATAGCAGGGAGGAGCAGTCTCCGAAACTGCCTCAACTGAAGGACAGTCCTTAAATTACTCACATTCTTTTGTTCCATCACTGAGTAGGCACTCAATTAGTAAATGCATACTGAATGAAGAAGGGAAGGAAGAAGGCTCCCCCAGGCAACCTTCTGATTATAATCTGGCTTCCCTGTGATTTCCAATGAGGAGAGAAAGTGCTGACAAGGAGTCTCTTCCTCCTACAATTAACATTTCTTCTTACACAGTAACAAATGAGCAAAGGAAGGTGGTGCAAGGTTCAGTTACCAGAAGCTGATTTCCTAGGGTTTCAAACAATTTATGAATCGGTCATGAGGTTTTGAGGGCCAGGCTCTGACAGCACTCAGTGACCTGACATGGAAGACATGGTGTGAGAGCAGGCAGCAGCCCACAGGACTCCACCTCTCTGTCCTCCCATCCACAATACTTACCAATAATAACTTCCACTGGTCCCCCACCTCCTGTGCCATTCTCTCTTTCAACAACTATGTACTAAGTGTCTACAAGGGCTAAACTGTGTAGGCCAGTGAAACGGACAAAAACAGGGTTGTTGGCCTCCTGAAGATTGATTGAGGTCTGTCTATCTGGGTATACAGATGAACAGGCAAGATTCACGCAGTGGAATAAAATCTATGAGAGGGGCATATGGGAGCACCAGGCTCTGGTGGGTGGGGGAGGTATCTTCTAAATTAAAAACTGAAGAATGAGTAGCAGCCCATTTTGTGGGTGGGAGGTAGTCCAGGTGGAGGGTAAGCAGAGGCAAAGTCCTGGAAGTAGGAACATTTAGGAACCGAAAGCTGTTTAGTGAAGCTAGTGTTTAAAAGGGGCAGTGGGAGAAGAGTAGAGGACCTGGGGATAGGGAAGGACAAGGCAAAATTTAAAGCCTAAAAGGCCGTTGTAAATCAATATTTTGAATTTTATCCTGAGGGCAATAGAGAGGTGCTGAGGTGCTTTAGCAAAGACACAAACCAGTTGAGGTTTTCTCTTTAAAATATCACACAGACTATACAGCAAGAACAAAGGAAGGGGCGAGAGGAAGACAGAAAGCAAAGAGCACCTTCAATACCTTGGGCAGCGGGCATAATGACTTTTCTTTTTCATTCATAATATCCTCCCTCTTTTGCTATTCATTTGATTCATACGCTGTTTTCAAGGTCATTTCATTTTCTTATTATGAGTTTAATTAAAAGATAATGTTAATCTAAGTATAATTTCCTTTGATGGCAACATTTGTTGTCAGTCTCAGAGTAAATGCTTCTCCTAATAAATTTTGGATCTTAGGCAAACATGCACAGCCCTTTGTAATTTTTCTGTGACTTTTTATTACTATCACTTCTTTACCTCTAGCCCTGCCTAGGTGTCGTGCGGGGCGGCCTGCAGGGTCTCAGCTCCTGCTCCCCACATAAGAACGCAGGACATGGTGAGGCCAAAAAGGAACACCCACGGAGCCATAGGTAGTGGAGTCATACTACTATATTCTCACCGGCGGCTGGGCTGGAGACACAGGAAGCAGGAGCCACACTGTCCGCCGTCCTAACTGCAATCTGCTCTTGCTAGCTCAGCCACCCTCTTCTTGCTAGCCCCCATTTTCTGCTAGCGTAGCCACAGCAGTTATATTAGTGCCCAATGGATCACTGGTCACAGCTGACGGCCAACTAGCCACAGCTGATGGCCATCCAATCATTTGATGGCCATTTACTACCTGAGCCAGCAACTTTCCACGTGAGGCCGGGAGCCTGAAAACTGCACTCCTGGCTCTGTCCCCACACCAGGTATCACCTGAAATCAGTGCCAAACTTGGAGAAGAAATGCCCAGAGGGGATAATCCCCAGGAAGGGGAGGGGGGTCACATTTAACTGACTGCTACATGTCCCACCAGGAGTTCCTCAGAGATGTAAATTGCCCACTGGAGGAAACAGAATACCCACAAAAACCTGGGCTGCACCTTCAGGCTTCCTGGGAGATAAAGGCCCAACCAAAGAAAGCAAGAGGTGGAAGCCTAAGGTAAATTGTTTTTATTCTCAAAAGCGAAAGCACAGAGGCAGAGACCACCTGGGGATTCCATTTTACCATTTCAACAGAAGTCAGGGATTATAAACCAGAACCAAATTAAGTCACCTGTGTACTTTCTTATGCATTTTCTGGGATGGTCTCTTGGCGGTTTCCCTGCAGTGATTAGCTGTAAAGCTCAGTTAAAAACAAAAGGCCTCTGCTGGTCGGGCCAGCCAGGTTGGGAGAGCCAGAAGGCATTTGCCACTCAGCACTAGGGTGTGGGGAGAGGGATCCCCTGAGAAAGAGTAGAGGGTGCGGAAAGTAGGCTGGGAAGAAAGGAGAGGGGTGGAGGAGGCCCCTCCACCCCTCCAGGTTAAGGAGTGGAAAGCGCCTAGAACTCAGGAATGGTTCTTTTACAGCCACTTAGAGGACCTTCCAAAGGAGCATCTGCAGGGTCCTTAAAAAGAGGGGGCAGCGGGTGAACAAACTCTGTGGAAGAGAGCTAGGAAGAAGGAATGAGTAAAAAGCTTCTCGGTATCTACAGACTATTAGCTGTGAAAAAATTTTACTGTCCTTAAAGCTCATGGATAATAGTAGTAATTACTATCATTGAGCACAGGGATAGTGCTTAGAATAATGATCACTTGCTCCCAGACAAGAAAAAGCTAAAGGAGTTCATCACTACCCAACTGCTATTACCTGAAATTTTAAAGGGACTTCTTTAAGAAGAAGAAAAATAAAAAATACGAATAATAAAATGGTGATAACTACACATCTGTCAACAATTACTTTAAATGCAAATGGATTAAATGCTCCAATCAAAAGATAGGGTAGCAGAATGGATAAGAAAAAAACTCTTACAGATGATGCCTACAAGAGACTCACTTCAGATTGAAAAACACACAGGTCCGGCCTGGTGGCTCAGGCGGTTATAGCTCCGTGCTTCTAACTCCGAAGGCTGCCGGTTCGATTCCCACATGGGCCAGTGGGCTCTCAACCACAAGGTTGCCAGTTCAATTCCTCAAGTCCTGCAAGGGATGGTGGGCAGCGCCCCCTGCAACTAAGATTGAACACGGCACCTTGAGCTGAGCTGCCGCTGAGCTCCCAGATGGCCCAGTTGGTTGGAGCGTGTCCTCTCAACTACAAGGTTGCCAGTTCGACTCCCAAAAGGATGGTGGGCTGTGACCCCTGCAACTAGTAACGGCACCTGGACCTGGAGCTGAGCTGCGCCCTCCACAACTAAAACTGAAAGGACAACAACTTGACTTGGAAAAAACCCCTGGAAGTACACACTGTTCCCCAATAAAGTCCTGTACCCCTTCCCCAATAAAAAAAAAGAAAAGAAAAACACACAGACTGAAAGGAAAGGGATGGAAAAAATATTTCATGGAAATGGAAACAACAACAACAAAAAAATCTGAAGTAGCAATACTTATACCAGACAAAATAGACTTTAATACAAAAGTATAAGAAGAGACAAGCACTCAGTAATTCAATGTCTAGGTTCTTATCCAAAGAAACCCAAAACACTAATTCAAAAAGACATATGCATCTGTATGTTCATTGTAGCCTTATTTATAATAATAGTCAAGATATGGAAACAACCTAAGTATACATCAATGACGGATAAAGAAAGTACATAGTATATACAATGGAATATTACTCAACCATAAAAACTAATGAAATCTTGCCATTTGCAACATGGACCTAGAGGGTATTATGCTAAGTGAAATAAGTCAGACAGAGCAAGAGAAATACCATATGATCTCACTTATATGTGAAATCTAAATAACAAAATAAACAAAGAAAGAAAGCAGAAACAAACTCATAAGTACAGAGAACATTTTGATGGTTGCCAAATGGGAGAGGGGTTAGGATGGATGAAGGGGGGAGGGGATTAAGAAATACAAATTGGTAGTTACAATATTGTCACGGAATGTAAAGTATAGCACACAGAATCTAGTCGATAACATTGTAAGTTGCTAACCTTTTCTTATATCAGAGGGATTATTCATTATGAATTTGTACCAACTGTACAGTTAACCAAGTTTACTATTTGGAAGTGATGAAAAGGCTGCATGTAAAAGTTAGATGACCTGAACCTTTCGCCAACAATTTCCTGTCTCTGCATCACAACAATGCACCAGCTCACACGGCACTGTCTGTGAGGGAGTTTTTAGCCAGTAAACAAATAACTGGATTGGAACACCCTCCCTACTCACCTGATCTGGCCCCCCAATGGCTTCTTTCTTTACTCGAAAACACAGGAAATATTGAAAGGAAGCCATTCAGGACATCAAGGGTAATACGACGACAGCTCTGATGGCCATTCCAGAAAGAGTTCCACAATTGCTCTGAAGGGTGGACTAGGCACTGGCATCAGTGCATAGCTTCCCAAGGGGAGTACTTCGAAGGTGACCATAGTGACATTCAGCAATGAGGTAGGTAGCACTTTTTCTAGGATGAATTCAAGAACTTAATTGTCCAACCTCGTGTGTGTGTATGTGTGTGTATACACACACACACACACACACACACACAGATATATGTACACATACATAATATATACATAAACACACACATCTCTCATTTAATCCTCACAGCAGTCCTGTCAGGTCAACACTATTATTATTTCCATCTTATAAAGGAGGAAGCAGTCTCAGAGAGGATATATATATATATATATAATAAGATATAATTCACATGTGAGTACTTTGGAAACTCAACTAAGATCCTGCTTACTATTGAACTTCCGCTATTCTAAAAAACCTGGATATTGAGGCAGTACTGTATAGTTTTGTCTAGTGTTGTAGACGCTGAAGCCAGACTGGGTTTGAATCCCAAGCTCTGCCTCTTGCTAGCTGTGTGACTCTGGCCAAATGATCAAAGAATGGGTGTACTCCACTTTGCCTACCCGACAGGGTGGTTATGAGGTGAAATGAGGTATATTAGCTAATACATACAAAGTCCTTAGAACAATGCCTGGAACACAGTAAGTGCCCAAAAGGCTGACTACTACTAATGGTTCACATTAGACACAAGCAGCAAATTAGATGGGAACTGAAAGCTAACAACCTTTCACAGCAAAAGAGAAATATAAACACATAAATAACCAAGTATCCCGTGGAAAGATGTTGGATGGGAGAAGAGCATAATAAAAGACAGGTATGTGCATGACACATTGACCCTCAAATCCTACACATTCACAATGACTGCATTTAAGATAATTACCAAATTGGTGAATGAGGATGCCATTCACATTTGTTCCATAAAGGATCACTATTGGTTAACATAATTATAATCCTATGGTTTAACTAATTATTTTAGAAAAATGTTGATTGGGTCTTAATCTTGTCAAATATAAATTTTATAAAATTAAACTTGTCTTCTTCAAACATAATGGCATTTAGTCAGAGCAGAATTGGATTTAATAAATGTAAAATCTATTATTCAATATTAAATATTGAATCTTGAGAATAAAAATGTAAACATAATTCTAAATGAATGAATTAGATAATTGGTTTTCTTAAACTGTTACTATTAATAGCTGTTTTTTGGCCAATGTATACAGAAACTAGAAATTGATTTCATAGCAAATTCATATGTACCCTCTCTTACCCTCTGTTGTCCCCTCTATTACCGAGTATGTGCACGGACAGAATGAGTCAGGACTGGGCTAGTGCTGAAATGGCTGGCTACTCCTTGCGGAGGGGTGTTAGATGTTTTCTGAAGGGAAGTAGCCTGAATTTCAAGCCAGAAAAGTAAGCACTGTGAAGAGTGGTTCCAAGGAAGGCTGTCAGGACGTCTCTCTCCTTTGTCCTGTCTCTTGGCCTGGTCGTGAGGAATCTGGGTGATCGCCCTTCTCCCCCACTAGACTTGGCTCTGAGAAGGGACCTTACATTTTGTTCTGCCCCAGCCCCTGGCACCAAGCCTGGAACGTGATTCCTGGATGTTGGGAGTAAAGAGGATCCAATCTGCACCAATAGTCCAAGAGCTAGGAAGACAGGACCCCCAGTAAGTTGCAAGCTGAGCCTCAATAAACTCTTTATAAGCCAGATTATCTAGATTCACGTCACTCTCACTCTCAGTGTTTATTTCCCTGTGGGATCTCCTACTACATAGCAGATGGAAACCTGCTTGGTTAGGCGCAGCTGCAGACTTGATTGACGCCACTGACTGGCCCACAGCCTTGGAGGGCTAAGAGTGCCTCCGAGAGGCCAACAAGCTGGAGGCAGCAGTAATTTGTGAGAACCCTAAGGAGAAGGTACATCTTGGGGAACAGAATGATATTATGGTCCAGATGATCCTCTCCACTGGAATCTTCTTTAAGTTTAAAGTGTGAAAGTCTGTGGCTCATTTTTATTTAAAGAGTGTCATTTTATAACAGACTCATCTATTCCAAGGGTTGCTCACCTGTTTCTCAGGATTACTTTCAACTCCATCAACTCACCTTCGATTCTAAGTTGGTGCGATAGCCTGAATATTTGTGTCTCCCCCAAATACATATGTTGAAATTCTAACAGCCAATGCGATAGCACTTCAGGTAGAGACTTTGGGAGGTGATTAGGTGAGGAGGGCTCCAAAAGGGATTAGTGCGCTTCTAAAGGAGGCCCAAGAAACCTCTCTTGTCCCTTCTGCCACATGAGGACACAGCAAGAAGATGGCAGTGCATAAACCAGGAAAAGGGTTCTCAACAGACAGGGAATCTGTGCCTTAATCTTAGGCCTCCACCCTCCAGAACTGTGAGAAATAAATTTCTGTTGTTTATAAGCCACCCACTCTATGGTATTCTTTTATAGTGGCTCAAACAGACGAAGATACTTGGGTAATAAAACTCTGATGACCAGTGGCTTCAATTTTATGAGAGGGTATAAGCTAAAATTGGCTAGTTCAGTTTAACGGGGGGGGGGGGGGATGCTTATTGAACATCCCACTACATACCAGGTACTGTGCCAGGTGCTAAGCACTAAGCTATTATTGAACATTAATGATAGCTTATAAAAATGCAAAACGTAGTATGTTTGGATGGATGGTGGAGGACTCCACATGAAAAACCAAGAGGGAAGCCTCTCCTGTCTCATATGTTCTGGTAAGATCATAGCTTTGTCAGCCTGGAAACAGCTGGGAAACCGTGGTACTGGTTGGGCCTCTGTAATCCATTGGTTGGTGTTCCTCTTCTCACAAATTATCTACATCTTCAAAGTGGGAGACTAACTGGGGAAAGTGAGTACCAAGGTAAAGCTATGGCAACTGTCCAGGGCAGCTAATGACATGACCAGAGATTGGTGTGCAAAGGCAGGAGAGGGTACCCACTCTACAGTCTGAGAAATCTCAGATCAAATCCCAGTCACTGAGCTTTGTGACTTTAAACACGTTACAAAATCGCTCTCCTTCTATAGTTTCCTCTTGCGTGAACGGGATGCAAATAGGAAGGTTGAGAGAGTTAGTGGAGACAATATATGTAAAGTGCTTGGCACAAGAAATTATTGGTAGTAATTGTTGTTGTTATTAGGAAATAATACCAACTACCACGACACACAGGTAAAACAGAATATTCCAAAGGGTCGTCTGTCACGACAGAATTCACCTGTCCTCCTACCCAACCCACCCCTTACACTCTGTATGCTAAGATAAAGGAGAACACAGGCTATACTATTGAGGCAACATTTATTAAGTACAGCTCCTAACTGAACCAGGACGGACACCTGACCCAAGCTGAGCCAGATTTCCAGTCATCCTGAATCAGTCACAGGGAGTTGGGGCTGAGGTCTGGGCAGTGACAAGGCAAAGCCACTTGCAAGCTTGGCAGCAGAGAGGCCAGAGTCAGCAGAGAAAGCAGGTCTCAGAGAGAAGCAAGAGAATGGAATAGACTCACTGAAAAAAAGCAAAGACAAGAGCCCATGAAGCCTGACACAGAGAGATACACATGTGCACACACCTGCACACACACACACACACACACACACACACACACACACACAATCTACATGTTGACTCTAAGTTCTCATGAGGCTGGGCTGTACTCCCTGAAGATTTCCTTCGAGATTCCCTTATATCCTTACAACAGACCCTTCTTTCCCAGAGTGATTTTGTAAGACTTTCTGTTCCTTTACACAGGAGGGGCCCTAGACTCTCAAACTTCTTCACAACCTTAGGTGATGTTATTACAAAACAAAAGGAATAGAGGCACCGCTGCTGTTAAGGTGCAGGGTGAACCAGAGGGAGGAAATAGGATGTAGATACACAAGAATAAGTGGCAGTAAAAACTTAGCATCTACATATCTTCAATTTTGTTATTTTCAGAGACCCAGAGATCTCTGACAGAGAGTAAACTGTTATTCAAAAATGTAAGCAAGAGGCAAGCTACGGGTTGAGCAGAAGGCCTGCATTTGTACCTCAATAGGGCAGTTATTCATTCTTACTATGTATGTATGTATGTATGCATGCATTTGTGTATTTATTTATATCGTATACATTTTGTGAGAGAGATGATACCCTCTAGGAATATTTGACAATGTAAGGGATTTGAGAAGTCCACAGATGTATGTCTCAAGAATGTCCCAGTTCTAAGGCACCCTTTCAAAACACTTTGGCTATGAAGGGAAGGGGGAAGGGTGGCACCTACACCTGGGAAGACTTCTGGATCTTTCCTCAAGACAAACTCATAATGTAAGGGTGAAATTTGTTCCCAGAATTCTACTACTATTCTTTTTTCATTTTTCTTGCCCTTCTTAAGTCACCTCTTGCCATGGGACTCTCCTATTGCCTACTCTGAAACCCACTCAGAACTACCCGTTCTGGATAGTACCTAATGTTCCTCCCTTCAATTAAAATATTTTTTCTTACAAAGCTTGGCTTTCATTTAGCTCTTGACGTATAAGAGAGAACTCACAGTAATGTATAAATGACTGTTAATCCTAGTATTGATGCACTCTTTCCATTGATATTTGTATTTTAAAAGACTTTTTTTTATGCAAAAGGCTAAGTCCTTCATAACATACTTTTATGCATTGCAACCATGTGGTTTGGCAGATAATTTTTGATCCGAGGGTCTTTCCAGGACTTCCTAAATCACACTGTCTTCCCCCACTAGACTATAAGTTTCACAAAAGCAGTTTGTCTGTTCTTAAACATTGCTGAATATCCAGTGCCTAAGACACTGCATGATATAGTAGCTGCTCAATTAATGTTTATTTTATGAATACATGATGGCAGGATTCAAATCCAAGTCTTCTGGCTTTAAAGTGTAATGTTGTTTCTATTATATCAAACTTTCTTACAAATAATCTCTTCATCTACCTTATAGTAAAAGGGAAAAGAAAATGAATAAAGGAAAGGAAGAATGGGAGGGGGGAGAAAAATAGACAGTAGCAAAGTGGATGAAATGAAATTCAGACTCAGGCATCAGCTGCAATATGGGGCCCCCGGGCCTGTCCTCCCACACATATTAATAGTTTTGTCAGGGCTCCAGATGCTTCTCTTCCGAAACTGTTTCTAATTATCTTTTCTAAGTTTGTATTATTTGTGATTATTTTTTTAAAAGCATGCTTGTTAAAAAACAAATTATTCGGTGGAATTTATGGAACAGTGGAAAGAAGAAAACATCACCCAGATCCTTCCCCTACAATATAACCACTTTGAATTCAATCTTAGAAGAAATTCAAACATTTCCTCTAGGTTTCTTCCTATGTATATATTTTAACCTTAGCTATGATCATTTGGTATATATAATTTTGTATCCTGATTTATCTCTTTTCTACCATCATTTTTAATTTGGGTCATGTACTGATAATATTATTCCATGATGTTCAGAGTAAAACTCTCAGTTAAATGAAGTGAGATTTTGCTGCCAACTGGTATTAAAATTTCATGTTCTTTCACGCTGATTCTGTGACAAGGGAATTTCTAAATTCCAGTTCTTATTGTTGGCAGGAGATGAAAGATTTTTACAATTCTCTCTCTTAGTTAAATATTTTTAAAAACTGCAAAGAATCAACAAAACATGCGGTTGTGCTTATTTATAAGGCTGAGCAAACAACATCATTCTCTAAGTATTTTCCCCTCCCAGGTCCTTCCAGGTTATGATCCCTGAGGAGAATTAACAGCCATTGCCCCAAAAGAGAACAACTGCCTTGGACTAGATGGCAGTGAACATGCCCAAATATAAAGAAATTTGAATCAAGTTCTTATTATATATATGAGTGTGTGTGTGTGTGTGTGTGTGTGTGTGTGTGTACACACAGAGGATGCCAAAAAAATGTATATACACATTTTAAGAAAGGAAAAAACTGTATTAGAATTGTAATACTCAATACATACTGATAACAAAAGATGAATACAAGTCACGTTTGACTTCTGCAATTAACAAGAGATGCTCAAAGTGGTTACCATCAGCGTCCAGACACTTCTGATTACTACTGCTTGAGCAATGTTGACCAAGTGTCCACTATATACATTTTTTAGCACCAGTGGTATATACATATAATATGCTATCTTCATTTTGTACATAGGATCATTCCACAAACTGATGTGTAGATTATTACAGTACAGAGGTAGTTTCAGTTGTAAAGCTGAAAAGGTGCCAAGAGATTTAAGAGAATATACAGAATTTCTTAAACCAGCAAAAGGAAACTATGGTGTAGAGTGACTACACTAGAGTTTGCAGACCTTTTCTGCCATTTACCAGCTATGTGACCACAAGTGACCAATAAAAACAAAACAAATAAGCAAAACCCTGTTCCCACAGGTTGGGGAGGGATATTCTGAAGTACCAACCATGTTACAGGCTCTTTCATATTTTACAAACATTATTTAATTTAATCCTTATATCAATGCTACTGGATTGGCAAGTTGCTTACCCAGTTTTATTCTCCCCTCTTTACTTTATTGGGGGTAGTAACATGCCCATAACAAACAAACAAACAAAAAAAAACACATAATAATGGATGTGCCAAGCACTCTTGCAGCTAAAGCTGGACAGAGTTCTTAACAAAATAGGCGCAAGTAGAAAGAGCTTCCTGGAAAGCTTTTTATATGAAGCGTAGACTGGCAACCACCAACGATTCAGGCAAGAGTATCAACAGATGCTAAAACTGGAGGGTGAAAGCTTGATGAGAAATAGGATATTTATCAGTATTAAATAAAGCATGTCTCCCAAATGATACTTATTAATTAGAAAGGGAAAAATAGTTAACTGTACAGTGGAAAAGTTTAGCAGATAACACCTTAAATGAATGATCAAAATGAATGTCACTAATAATGGGACAAATAGATGTTATGCACCTCCTGAGATGATGCACTGTGAGTAGGACAGCACTTCTATGATATTCCTGCCAAAGATGTCGAAGATGTACAATTTGAACCTCATACTGAACCAAAGTCAGACAAAACCCAATTGAGGTGCATTCTATAAAGTATCCTATATTCTCTAAAATATCAAAATCATGAAAGATGAAGAAAGACAGGGGAACTGTTTCAGATTAAAGGTGACTAAGGAGACATACATCTAAATGCAATGTGTAATCCTGTATTGAATACTGGACCAGAAAAAAATTTTTTTCCCCAAAAAGGAAATTAGTGGTACTGGCAAAATTTGAATAAACGCTATAGATTAGATAATTAGAATGTTTTCAGTGTTAATGTCCTGGGTTTGATCACTGTACTATGTTATTTAAGAAAACTTTTGTGGTTAGGAATTAGACACTGAGAGGTAAAAGGAGATCATGCCTATAAAGTCTTCTCCACGTGGTTCAAGGGAACATGTACATATTTAGAGAGAAAAATGATAAAGTTCTTGGGGTAAAAATGTTAACATTTGAGCGATTTAGGTGAAGCGTATATGGGAATTTTTTGTTCAATTTTTGCATCCCTTCTGCAATTTTGAAGTTAGTTCAAAATAAAAAAGTTAAAGGGTAAAAGAGTAGGGGGGATGGGCCTCAGCTGATAAATAACTTTTGCCCTTCATCTTTGCTCTTCCTTTCCAGAATTGGTATGCAATGCTGGAGATGAAGCAGCCAGCTTGTAACCACAAAGATGAAAGCCTCAAGCCAAGGATGGCTGAGCAGAACGATTCCGGCTTAGAGCCCAGATCCTCTAGCAGTCCTGCACTGCCTACCTCCTAATTTGTTTAAGACACTCTGGTTTTCTGTTGCAAGGCATGGTGATCACAGCTGATACAGCAAAGTTAAGTAATCTACCCAAGGCTACACAGTCCCAAAGTGGCACGACTAGAATGAAAACCCAGATCTGTCTAAGTTTGCAAACAAAACATGCCTTTCTGGTCTATACCACACTGAAGCCCAGCCTTCTCTCTCTATGAAATAGAAATAAGAATTCTTAGTACTCCAGAATGAGATTACACATGGGAGAGGAGGTACCTACACACAGGACCTGGCACAGAGGACAGAGACTCAAATGTTTGCTGAATCAGTGATTCAAGTAACCAAACACATCTGTTCTCAATATTCTGCTATACTGAGCTATTTTTAAGTACTAAAAAAGAAAACCAAACAAACTGTATTTATGTGTGTGTAATACTCTATCTAGCTGCAGATATTAGTCAGCAGTTTCATTCAGTTTCTTGGCTCTCTCTTGCCACTCTCTCCCCTTCCTCTTCTTTGCCTCATCTCTCCTTCATAGAAGTCCTTCTAAAACCTTGTTTTCATGCATCAGCTCTCGCAACTCCATCTCTCCCCAACCTTGCCTCCAAAAATGAGGGAGGGGCTGAGCACGTATCCCCTTATAAAGGCTCTATGAACAAAGTGGCTCATTCTGCTGTGGAAGGCAGGAGTTAGCCAATAGGAAAAACCATCCTTCCCAGATTGGCAGGGAAAAATAAAAAAAGAGAGCCGGAACCTCTGGCCAGAGCTATGCAGCTATCTGGAGGCCAAGGTTTCTAAAAGTTCCAGGCAGAAGAGCAAAACGTGCAGGAAGGCACCGAATCTGGGCCAGACCAAACCCATCAGACATGAAACTCTTCTGAAGCTGAAGGACACAGCAGAGTTTGGAATCACTAATTTCTATTGAAATGAAATGTGTTTCATATGTAGTATCATTGATTTGTTTTGAATGGCATGATTTTGAGGTTTTAAAAAACAAAGATCTCGATATCACATTATGAAATCAGTACCAAAATACCAGTATAGTCATCTTGCTACCTAGAAACCAGAAGCAGACCTAGATGTCAGCACCCTCACAGGAGGGAGACTGGCTGTGGCAATGACCTACTTGTGATCTTGGATTATAAGCTGTTTAAGGAGTCTCCATTCACATACCTAGGAGAGAGAGCAGTTTTGGGACTTGGGTCTGGGTCACTTTGTGTCTCACGGATGGCGGCCCTGCCCTGGAAAGGCCATGTGTGTATGTGGGGATTGGAGTTGGGGAAAGGGTAGTGGGACACCAAGCCTGAGCTCTTCTAGCTCTTATACTACCCACAACCAGTGAGGTATTTGTGAGATCCTGTGCAAGGCAACTTCAGGGAACAGTCAGGCCAAAGGCAAGATTTCTTGGCCTCTCTGTGCTCACGATCTTCTCATCTTCCATTTCTCTATCCATGGACTCCTGAGCTGCTGGCAAAGAATCATGTCCACACTCAACTCCCTCTTCTTTCCTCCTCAAGCCACCCACCTATGCCAATTCTGGACCCTCCACTTAGTATCTACAAGTTACTGTGTCCACCCCTATTATCTTTGTAGAGTATTAACAATCACAGGTCATTGGAACCTTATAGTCAACTTCATTCAAGAGCTGGAATTGGGGAGTGAGGGGTCCTTGGAGGTCTGGGCTGACTTTGAAAAGTTCAGGTCCAGATCTGCTACCATCCTGCTGGCCTGGAGGCTCAATCAATATTGACTGACTGTACTGTGATCTGAAGAGACAGCCTACAGAGTCCCCTACGACCCCCACACATACTCACTTGGGCCACAGACTCAAGCAAATGAGATAGATCGGCTGCAACTTGCTTCCGGGTCATGAATTGCTGATGAAAGTGGCAATGACTCCATAATAAATCATCTTAAGCTTCCACAGAATCTTGGCATCAGCCAGTAATGTGAACTTCAAAGGCTCTGGTCTAGCTGTGGAATGGGACAGTAAAAACTTCAATCCCATCCTAGTTATTCAAGACCTACCTGTTCAGCTAGCTGAGAGGGAGGAGGAAGAGAGTGGGTATACAGAGGTGACAGTCAAATTCTCCACAGAAGACAAGGGGGCCTGGATGTGATAAATTTGTCCCTCATTAAATAGTTTTATAAAAAGTCCTTTGAAACTGAAAATGGGATTTCCCAATTTAGGTGTTTCATAAGTAAGCAATTTTGTTTACTGTTATTTTCTTACAGTGGAAACACAACTGGACTGTATTTTTTTTTTAAAAAAAAAGGTGTAGATGTAGCTTTGCTTGCAAATATAAATACAAAGCAATATCAAATTACTTTTATTAAATAATGCAACATGATCTTTTGAGACTTTAGAAGAGCATCAGAACTGATGCTAGCTAGCAATATGCTCGTAGTACTGCTGGAAAAATATTTTTCAAAAAAAAAATTGGCAAGTAGTCAAGTCCATTAGGGGATATAGCAAGCATCTATTGCTTTTTCTATCTAGATGAACCTTCTGCTGGCACAGTAGTCTAGATTTTCTTTGAAGAAAGTCCCTGTTTCCATGTTCTTCTGCTGTATGCTTTGGGATGAAGGGAGGACTTGCAGTGCTCGCTTTAGAGGTGGGTGTGTGAACCAAGGCCCATCAGAGCATCTCACACACTGGATGCAGAAATTGGCCCAACACACAGGCACCTGAACCAATCAGATCCTGTAAGTCATAAAGGACACTTTTGCTGGGACTCTGAGGATTGAAAGGTTGGGAGTCTTCCTGGATGAATTCGGGCCCAGTAGAGAGTATAAGACTGCAGGAACTGACAGCCACCTTGCCCTTGTAAAGAGCCAGAGAAAGAAACGAATTAAAAGAGCAGAGTCCAGAAACAATGAAAGCCCAGATCCTGGGGAGATTGTCTTGATGCCCCCAGATTAAGCCATATCTAAAGTGATAGACTTTTCAGTAATGTGAGCCAATAAAGTTTGAGTTGAGTACTTTTAGTGTAATATTTTTAAATGTTCAGTTGTTAAGAAATTGATGAAACACAAAGATGATCTGGGTCGCCACTCTAACCTCTAGTGTACTTACTATTAATATGTTTCATGTACTAAAGGACAAAGCACATTAAAGCTATTATCGAATAAAGTCCTACCAACAACCACTGAGGAGGGTACTATTATTGTTCCTTTCACAACAGTAGAGCAGGAATTGGAAGCCTGGACTTTAGAGCATGTGAGACTGACTGACTCGACTATTCCGAATCCTTGCCTACGTCATGTTTCCTATCTCCTAAGAGAGGTGGCTGTTGAACATTTTAGCCTCTGAATATTTTCAAATTATACAGGAAGTATAAACAACTAAAATCAATCAAATGGAGCTGGATGGGGGTCAGAATCCTCTTTCTTGCACCTTCTTCTCCCAAGGAATTCCTAGGGTTTTAAAAAAATGTCGAAAAAAAATTTTGAAAAAATATTGTGTTTCACTTCACGGAACGCAATGAGAAAGGATGAGAAACACCTACTTCTTCTTGTAAGGAATAATTTCTAAGATATGTTGAATGGGAAAAAGTAATTAAGCCATAGAACTGTGTGTACAATGTGCTACATTTATTTGTGTTAAAAAAGAGAGATTACATTTATACATATATGTATATCTAGAAGGATAAAGAAGAACTATTTACATGAATTGCCTGGGTGGCCAAAGAATAACAGGGCGACTTTTTGCTACACACTCTTTTGTACTTTTTATTTTAACCATGTGAACTAACTGTCTTAAAAAGAAGGATGAGGAGGAGGAGGAGGAGA
The DNA here is from genome assembly GCF_964194185.1 of Rhinolophus hipposideros. NCBI lineage: Eukaryota > Metazoa > Chordata > Mammalia > Chiroptera > Rhinolophidae > Rhinolophus > Rhinolophus hipposideros. The sequence goes on from NC_138047.1 coordinate 54,822,182, forward strand.
AAAGAACCATCGCATTAGTGTAATGAATCTCAAACCAAGGGGAACTGCCCAATGGGAGGTTGAGATGGCTCTCTCAATGGGCTGCAATCTGACTCGTATAAGTCCTTTCTTCCACAGTCATTTATCTTTACACATGACTAAATGTTAATTAGTAAGTTGGTCAGTAAAGATCAACAAAATATTCATAAACTAGAATTAGTTAATAAAATCTGAATCTGAGGACACTGATTCAGACTGGATTGAGGAAGTCTGGCTGCCATGCAATGCTTAGCAACATTGCAGAATGTCTGCTCCCATGTGCTCAAGGTAAAAGTGGGAATTTCTTCATTTGGGGAATTCATTCACCCATTAAAGAGCTACCAAGTGCTTACTATGTGTCAGATACCGTGCTAAGCACTGAGGATAAAGCAATTTACAAAAGGACTAAAATCCCTGCCCTATGGGTTTACATTCTGGGGGTGGTGTGGAAATAGACAACAAACAGGATAAAGAGGTAAAATATACACTATATTCCATTAATCTCACAATGAACATTTTTTCACATTTTCAGAAACCTGAAATTGGGAGGCATCTGCCGGTAAACGGCTTCTTACAACCTGGCAGAGGTTTGGGTTTTTTTTCTTCCTGAGGTACACTTGATGATGTCTTAGATCTGATGAAACATGGGAAAATAATACGTATGGAAGAATAATGTATCAGACTGATACATGCTAGAGAGAAAAATAAACAGAGCAGAAGGAGAAGTTGTGACTTAACAGTCAGGAAAGACCTAAGTAACATTTGAGCAGACTTAAATAAGGTGAGAGAGTGAGCCATTACTCGATGTGGGTAGAACAGTAAGCATTCAAGATACAGGAAAGTATAAGTGCAAAGGCTATGAGGCAAGAGCAAGCTTCAGAAATGCCAGGAAGCCAGTGTTGCTGGAGTGGAGGGAATATAGTAGGAGATGAGGCCAGGTAGACAATGGGGAGCGGGAGGCTGGGCAGATTATGTAGGAACTTGTAGACCACCTCTCCACTTAGTGCAAGGTCACTGTCTTGACTCTAGAGAGGTTGGATAGCATAGTACACAAGAGCACAGGCTTTGGAGCATGATTGCCCATTTCTGTCCCAGCTCTGCCACTTCTGAGCTATGCTATTGGGCAAGTTACTCCTTGTGCCTGTTTCAGCATCTGTAAAATGGAGTTAATAACACTATCCACCTCACAAGGTTGTTGTGAGGATTAAGTAAATTATTTTATTTTAACCATGAGAACTCCCTTTGAATAGAATGAGGCTAGCAAATAAGGAGCACAAATATGCGTTTGATATTGTTATTACTGATTGTTTATGAATTTCAATTGCCACTTCATCATCATCAGTTTGTTTTGCTGTGTGTTGTTTGGTTAATGGATAGTAATGTATAATTGTATCAACGATATTTTTGGACACCGATTTTCCAATCAGTAGTCTTTAAAAACCTGTATTGATGTATTTTAAACATAAATTATCACCTCCATTTGTCCTCCTAAGCAGGTACAGACAATACTCCACAACCCCACCCCACTCCCAACCAAAAACCATCCTGTGCAATGATCTTTCTTTGTTATTGTTGAGTTTGCCACTAGAAAGTGAGAAAGCATAGGGAAAGTAGGCCACTGAAGAGAGCCACTGAACTAGAGGATTGTAAGGAAACAATTTTAAAAACAGATTTCAAACCAATGAATTTTGTTAGTTGTTCTGTTGTCAGATTTGGTTTAGGAAAAGAAAAATCATTTTTATTTACCCCAGTTAAAATTTTGGATTATGTGTATTTTAATGATTCATAGCATTTATCCTACTGTGTTTCCCCGAAAATAAGACTGGGTCTCACATTAATTTTTGCTCCAAAAGATGCATTAGGGCTTATGTTCAAGAGATGTCATCCTGAAAAATCATGCTAGGGCTCATTTTCCGGTTAGGTCTTATTTTGGGGGAAACACGGTAAGTGTTTAGATTTATGAAAGTCAGAAGTACAATGGCCTAAGTCAGACAGTCACAGTTTTTTCATGTTTTCTCTATCTTTATTTACGAAATGGTTCTTGACCATCTATCATGTTAAAGGAATTACGCTAGATGATTAGAGTACAAATAGGAACAGGACATGGTCCCTGACTTTTCCCTATAAAATCAACAGAAGTGGATTCACATGGAACCCCTTTTTTCTTAAATAAGGAGTCTATTTCATGGCTGTTCCATAGTGATGGCGCCTCTGCTCCCCTTTTAGACCCCAACTGAGAGACACATAAGCCACTGTACCCTCTCTGACTTCTCTTGAGCCTAGAAGTAATAGGCAGCTCCACCCTTTCCCAGACACCAGGAGAAAGGCAAGACAGGCAAGGTCAGGGGGAAGTATGGGGATTCAACCTTCATCTCGCCTGCACCCATCCCTCCTGCCCATTCCTTCCTGCCCAGTGGATGCTATTAGGGAAGAAAACAGGTCAAATGAAGGGAAAACTCACAGTGACCTACTATACTCACCAAAATTTAAAACCAAGCAGGGCATTTAAAAAAGGCCAGTGCGTTAAAACAATTTTGCTAAAACATCAAGATACTGTTATTTTTATTATCAAATAATATATGTAAACATCCATGAGCCCCACTGCATTTCAGAGCTTTATCTCTGATGATGGGGTGGAGTGAAGCACATAGAGGAGGTGAGAAGAGGTTCAGGGAGGGGTGAGGCTTAGGGACTGGCTAAAGTTCTTTGCACACATTACTTGGTGATAAAAAAGCTGAGCATTTATTGGTTACTTTTTTTAGGCTGCAACAAAATGCCCCCATGGAAAATCTCTGATGCAAAATGTCAAGTGTCTCCTTTGAAAGCAGGGGACAATGCTTAGTACACAGTATTTTTGGCAGTATGATCCCCACCATTATCCAAGACACCCAGGCTTAAAACATTGGCACTAGGAAAGGAACTTTTACCATAGCCTTTGTGATAGTATGTATTATCCACAATTTCACCTTAGAGATGAAAAAAGGACCCTCCTCCACAGCATAATGTTCACATATCCTTTAATATTTTCTTCATTTCTGCATCAATACCGCCTCTTATGAGAGAGTGCTAAACAACAGACATACAAAAATGAGTAACATAATCCTGCCCTTAACAGTTTGACTTAACAAGCATTTATTGAGAGTTTACCACATATTAATTGAAAAGCACTAGTGTGTGTGTGTGTGTGTGTGTGTATTTCAGGGAAAGCTTTCAGAAGATGCCAGAGTTAAGTCTTAAGGAACTAGCAGGTGTTTCCTTGATGAAGAAGGAGAGGTAGGGCATATATCCAGAGTATGTGCAGGAGGAGCTGGAAAGATAGGCAGGAGTCAGAACATGACGGGCCTGTATACCAAACTATGGAGTTTGGATTTTATCACTGAAGGATTTTAAGAAGAGGACTGTCATGCAGATGCTTTGCTGATGCAAGGCTCATTCAAGGGTGGACTGGAGACAGGAATGGAGGGAAATCGGAGCTTGAATACTGACAGGCTAGTTAGGAAACTATTACTATAAGCTTGGTGAAAAATGTTGAGAACATAAACTATCTCAGAGGCATAGAGGAAAGAAAGCAGAGGACCTATTTGAGAAATACTATGTTCTATAAATAAACATGATAGGACTTGACCAGTAGACATACGGGGGTGAAATCCAGAGTTTAAGAGTCTTTCCTGCTTTCTACTTCTAGCTTAGGCAATTATTTGGCTAGCGGTACTGTGCACAGGAAGCATACCGATTTTTTTTTTTTTTATAGGGAGGCTGGGGAATGAGACCCCTGGGACATTTAAGTGGGGAGGTGTATGAATCAGTTGGGTAACTGGGCCCTACACTTTTTAGACTCAAGAAATTTACAAGACTACTCCACAAGCACGTGTACCTGACAAACTCATTCTGAAAGGAACAAGGCATACCGATACGAAAAAAGGACATTTTTCATGCTAAGAAAACCCGCTGAAAATGCAGGGATTGAAAGTTAGTCACAAAACATTATGCTACTAGCTGTCAAACTGACACTGCAGAGCAATGTATTTTCCCTAGTAAGCTACATGCAGGGTTCGATTGGTTTTCTCCTCACACCACTTAAACATAGCGGGGTACCTGGTGTTTAGATCTAGGAATTCCTTTTCCCAGGTTTGAAGAGCAAGGTCTGAGAAATGCGCCCTCCCGTGGCAGTGGAATGAGGGGGCTCTAGCACCCTCTTTACTACCAAACAAAGCCCTGTAAAGAAATGCAATTTACGGGGATCAGAAGGCCACAGCGCTCGGACTGCTAAAACCACAAAACCAAACCAACCCTGCCAAGGGTCGGGACCCCTTACCTGTCACGTCGGCCGAAGGACAATTTCAGTTTCGACTCAACAAAACACGACTCCGGTATGACAGCTTGCAGTGTGCCCCGCTCCGCAACAACTGAACACGCTGCAAGCCAAAACACGTACACTGTCGAGATGCTCTCCAGCCGGCAGGGCCGGCCTTCGACCACGTGGGTGTTTGGGGCCAGCCCCAGCGACCTGCGACGGGCGGGAGTAGGAGGCGTGTCCCTGCGGGGAGAGGCGGTGCCTGCGGGGAGAGGCGGTGCCTGCGGAGGGAGGCGGTGCCTGAGCAGTGGGCGGGGCTTGGGAGGACCCGTGCTGTGGGCCTTGTTTCGCCTACTTTACCCCTTTGCCTTCGCCCTTCGAGCCGCCACGTAATGCCACGTCCCCCGCACATGCGCATTTCGACTGCTGGTGGCGGCTGTTTCCGGGCTCAGGGGGCTGGAGCGGCCGCCGAGTAGGAGGCGGCGGTGGCGGTGCCCGGGGATCGCCGAGTGCTTGCTGGTCTGGGGGCCAGGCCCTGCGGAGGACAGGGGAAGTTTTCTTTTCCGAAGTGGCTGGTAGAGCCGGTGGCTGAGCGGCAAGATGAATTTCCTTCGCGGGGTGATGGGGGGTCAGAGTGCCGGACCCCAGCACACAGAAGCCGAGACGGTGAGAGGAGCAGCGGATCTGGGACTTGGGAAGGGTCCGGGCAGGAACGGGGACGGAGGACTCGGGGTCCCGGAGGTCACCTCCCTGCCCCACGGTGGGCCGGGATCCGCACGCCGCCTCCCCTTTTGCCTCCCTTCTCCTGAAACCCTCGGCCCTGCGGACGGCAGCCTCGGGAGGAGGGTCGGTGGGTGGCGCCGCCGGGAGGCGATCGATCCAGGGCAGAGGTGGCACGACCTGACCTACACGCCCCTCGAGGCCGCGGGCCTCTCCCTCCTTGCTTCCCGCCGGTGTCTCCACGGGCCGAGAGGAACCTGGAGCCCTTGCTCCCTCGCTCGAGGGCTGGAATGGGGAATTGGGGAAGACGGGATTTAAAACCCAGCTGTTGAAGAGAGCATGTGGCTAAGAATAAAAAAATAGTTTGGGGCAGAAAGCCACCTGCTCCTGTCCCATCAGCTGGAGGAAGGTCGTTCTACCAGGTATTACTAGATCAGACCCCGTGCTTCGGACTCAAAATAGATGCCTTTTGGGAAATACCTGGACGTTGGAGGAATGTTTCGCGCGTAAACCGCGTTAGGGACCCATTCCCCGCTCGCCCTTCCACTCACGCCATTCAGAAGTCTGAACTCTTGGTTTGGTAACACGATTTGCAGCGTCACTTTAAAAAACGTGGCCACAGGACACAGTCTGGTCGTTGGTTCGATTTGAGGGTAAATTGACTTTGAAATGTGGCGTCTATTAGAAATGAGTATGATTTTTTTAAAAAAATAAACTTTATTTGAAAATAATTTTAGGTCTACAGAAAAGTGATAAATAGGACATTTTAAACGTGAACTTTGGAAATAACTTTTATTGTCGAGCTCTTACCTTGTGCTGCTAGGTGCTGTGCTGAGCTCCTTGTCGTCCACATTCTCCTTTAATCCGTAATCACTCTGCAAGATAGGTGATAGTGTCCTCACTTTACAAATGAGGCTTGAAAGAGGGGAAGTAACTTGACCGAAGTCACACTACTAGTGTTATAATAGAGCCAGATTTCCACCAAGGTTTGCCTTACTTCAAAGCCTAAGCCTTATTGCCGATGCCCATATTTTAAAACACATCTGGGAATTTTGGAGAGTAAAGTAATATTAAAAGTAACCTCACAGATCTGGGTTAGACCTGTTTAAAGAGGAAGTTGAAAGCTGGTGAATCTGTTTTCCTTCATTTGAAAATGAGATTACACCCAAACACACCTAATATTTGGCTTCTCTTGTTGGTTCCCACACGGCTACAAGGCAACTGAGCTGCCCTATTAGAAGACCATGCTCTCTCTAGATTACTATAGTCATAGCCCACTTCTTCAGCTTTTGTTTTGTTTTGTCTGATAACTTTTTGTGTAGAGCACCAAGTTTTAAAGTGTGGTTTACTAGAACTTGTTTTGGAGTTAGATCTTGATTTGCATCCTTGCCTTCCGCCCCTGATTGGATTGGACAGATCAAAGATGGCTAATCTAATACCCAAACAATAAATTAAAGAAACTGTCTGCTGTTATGGGTGTAATGAGGATTAGATGAAATAAGAAATAGAAAGAACCTAGCACTTAGTATTTGCTCAATGAGGATTTTTATTGCATGTATTTCGGGAAAGAATAATCTTTTTTTGCCTTATAATTGGCCTTGTCACAATGACTTCTGCAGAAAAGTGGCATACAATTAATTGAGTATAGGATTTTAAAGCTAGGAGGCCCTTTACAGCTCATCCAGGTTGAATCCCCTTGTTTTACAAGTTAAGAAACTGAGGCACAGAGCACTTAAAACAACGTGTTCAGTATTGTGGAGCTGAGACTAGAACACTTTGATCTTGCCATAGTGAATAGAACAACTTAGTTTTTATATCATGATTTCAAAATGAAGCTTGAATATCACTTGTGTATGTTGTATATATAAACAGAAAGGAAAGTGAGTGTTCTTGTCCTTGCCTAACTTTCAGTATGTACACTCAACACTGGAAAAATAGTTTGTCTTTGGAAGAGAATTAATAGTTTATTCTGAGGTACAGAATGAATAAAATTTGTTTCACCATCTCATTCCATCAGGAAGTATAATGGGTATAAGGGGTCATGGCTAACTAATTTAGAAGTATTTATAGAACATCAGAGTGTGTGGTACAATATTAGTTTTAATTGGTAATTTGATCTGGCCTGCATATTCAAGTTGCCATGGTTTGGAGCCTCTAACTTACGTATTGTCATTTAGTATTTCTAGGACTTTTGCTTTTATTTCTGCAAAATTAAATTATTTTCATTGCATTTTTTTCCATTTTTCATGTTTTTCTCATTTTTTTCCAGTGGAAAGCCTCTTTTCTTTGTCTAAAGTCTACCTGTTCTTCAAATTCAGCGTCAATGCATTCACTAACCTTATACTTCTTTCTCTCACCAAATTGTAGGTAATCTCTTACCCTCTGAGTAATCTCTTACCCGCTAAGAATATAGAAGCTTCACATTCAAACTAGATTGTGTATTTCTTAGGCTTTCTACCTTTTATATATGTCTCATCTCTTCTAGACTCTTAAGTCTGTAGGGCAGGATTCATATGTATTTTGTTTTTGTTTTTTTCTCTTTTTATTTTTTATTTTTATTTTTTTCTTTATTTTTGTTTTGTCTTTGTTTATATGTATTTTAATCTTTATTTTTCCATGGTAAGATACTCAGTAAATATTTATTAAATGACTTCATTATAGTGATGAAAGAAATCACAGATCGGTAATCATGGCAGCTTACAAATTACTAGATGCTAAAACAATACTTTTTTCTTTTCTATTTTTTTTTTAACGAGGGCGCAGCTCACAGTGGCCCATGCTGGGATTGAACCAGCAACCTTGGTGTTATTAGCACCACACTCTAACCAACTGAGCTAACTGGTCACCCTAACAACACTTTTTAAAGATTAGGAATCACAGTTTTGGAATGGTTGAACTCTATTATGTCAAACTTTTTACTTAAGGAATTTTTCAGATTTACTGTGTGTCTTCTAAATATGAGAGTTATATTATTGATTGTATAGTACTTAGCTTTTCATGCTCTCAGTTAAGAGTAACTTTAGACTGATATTAAGATGTTCTTCAGAGACCAAGTACTAAATATCTGCATTTGTGTCATGCTAGTCAATAATTCTATAAAGTTCTGAATATTTTATTCTAGAATTTTATCCACATTAAACTTTTCATATTTTAGAGTCAAATAATTTTTAATTTGATTTCTCTTTTAGGTAGAGAAAGGCACTGACTTCTGATGATTGCAGTCTTTTAACCCTTCACATACTTTTCTGGGTGCAAATAAACACTAATTATAATAAAAAAAACCCTGCTCATTCTTCTGAATACTTACACAGGCTTAATTTTCCATCTACCTTACAGCTAATACCTTTTTCCTTTTTTAGAGCTAGTTTATTGAAAATCCCAAGAGAAGTGTTAACTACATTTGGTGATAAGTGTAGATTTTCCTTTCATAAGTTGTATCCCAAGGCATGAAAGTTGGCTAAAGTCCACAAAAAGTGTGCAGAAGTAGCATACTGTAAGGCATCTCTTTTTTTAGATCAAACTTTGATCAGCTGGCTTAAAAACAAAACGGCTAAGAATATAGACACAGCTGTACTTTCTTTTAATAAAAAATGAGCGTGCACTTAAATTTAGACATAGTTTTGGTTTGGTCAAGCACATTTGATAACACGTTACTATAAATGTGTAGTCTGAAACTCCTGTTTGGGTTTATGTTTCATGTTGTACATTAATAATTAGGTCAGTGTCCTAACTGGTGTGTGTTTTCTCTCTTGGCTCTTGCAATAACAATGTCAGAAAAAAACATAATAATGATTTGTATTTAATTACTTCTATATCCAACCAAACATGTCTTTTGTATTCTTATTCAGTAATGTCTGTTGAAAATTACATGGCTTTTTTGAAAGTGTATTAGATTACTTAGGGTGGTTGTAAAAAACTAGTATCATTTACATTTTACATAACCTGGCATTATCAAAGTATGTTCCAGAGAATTCTTTCAAGTAGAGGTACTTGAAAGAATTTTGTTACTGAAGAAGGGTGCTGTGTGATGATCAAAAACAAAACAAAAAGCCTGATATTTATAGATTTATTAAGCAAGCGCTGTGTTATGTTTTCAAATATTTTCAAGATGGAGATATAAAGTAAGTTGTGTTTGCCAAATTTATTTGACCAGATCCTTTTTTCCCCTCCAGGGAACCTTGTGGATCTGTTGTTCTGAGGAACATACTTTGGGGGGGAAAAAAGTCCTAGCGGATAGGTCCTTCACTATCTGTAGCCTGATGGAGTTCATCAAGTATTTCTTTTTGAATACCTAAAAGTGAAAAATGAGTCTTGGTGCTTTATGGTTTGAGAAGTAATTGTAATCACTCTTGAATCTGGTTATCTTTTAGTAGAGAATAGAAGAATTTCTTATATAAACTTGTTGATAGCAAATACCATTTCTCTTTTTACCTGTTTGTCTCCTGTTATTTATACTGTTTTGTCTCTTTGTTGTCTATTGTAGATATCGGACAAAAGGCATGCTTATTGTTTATACCTCAGGCAGAAATGGCCGTAAGCATTTTTTAAAATAAAAAGTTACCTTTAATTTGAAAACTTTTGTAGTGTTAGACTTTGAGATGTTAACATTTGTGATAGATTATTTGGTAGACAAGTTTCATTATGATACCTTGCATAAAAGGATGTCCTTTTGGAAAGCATTATTCTTTTTTTTTTTCTTTCTTTTTTTACTCTTAAGTGGTTTTTCATTTTCACATTCCTCATCTCACTTTTTTATTTCCTAGTCACTCCTATTCCCATTGCTTCTTTTTTGGTCTCCTTTGTGTCGCACTGAATACAAAAATAAATGGTACCATTGGGTAGCAAAACAAACATTAAAGTCGGGTTATTAGGTTGTAATTTTGATCATGAATTACAATTTACCAATTGTTGGTGGAATTATTTGTCCTTTACATATTTTTCTTGGTAAGTGGAATTGTGAATCACACATGGCAATTATTGAAAAGGAAGAGTTTTGATACATATTCACCTGCAGGAGCTGCCTGATGTTATACCTATCTTTTATTAATAATGCACCTTTTCATTTTTTTAATTAAAAAAATATCAGAAAATACTAGTAAAGTTTAAGTCTTCTTTGACAACCACCTCCAATTTCAGTTCTCTTCCAGAAATAACCACTATTCCTAGTTTGGTATAAATTCTTCTAGACCTTAATGCATAATCACGCATTATGTACAATATAGAATTGTATATTTGTATGAGCATATTCATCTCTTTTTCATAAATGATATACTTTTTATAGCTTGATACACATTTCTATACTTTAATCTTTTTCGTTGATTGATATCTTAAAGATATTTGCATGTTAAAACATAGAGCTGCTTTATTAGAAATTATTTAAAATACCAGATTGTCAATTACTTTTGTTGATTACACTATACGGTCTTCTAATAGACGGTAAAAACATCTTTATAAAAGGTTCCATGTCTAATTCATCTTTGTGTTTCTCTCTCAGACAATTTCGTATCTCTCAGAATACCTCGTTAGCGTAATATGAATTAGTTAAAGAACTGCTCTCTTGAGTTTTTTCCTTATTATCTCTGTTCCCTCTTAATAAAACTAACTCTGGACTAAATTTTACTCAAATGTGTTTTTTTCTCTTTCGAACTGTTTTCTGTTAATATATAACATTCTATTGCTTAATGGAAGAGTCACAAACTCAAATCCTAACAGTGTCAGTCGGGTAACATTGTTCAATGAAGCAGGTTGGATTAGAGAAGAGAGCAGAAGTCTGGAATGAAACTGGAGGCTGCATATCCAGACTCAAGAGTAGAGCTAGTGCTCAACTCCAGCCAGTTGTTGCCTCCAGAAATACAGGCCCAGAGATCCAATTTAACCTTGTGGTTAAGCACTCACACTGCTTGACTTGGAATCCCATCCCACCACTTAGTAGTTTTATGAACTTGGACAAGTCACTTACCCACTGTGCCTGTTTCCTCATCTCTAAAACGTGGATAGTAATAGTGCTGATCATGTAGCGTTTTTATAAAGTTTAAAAGAAATCAAAATATAAAGAAATTTAGAACAGAGCTGGCACATGCTATGTACTACCTATATATGCCATATTAACAATTTTGAGATGCACATTAGCATTTAAACATCTTGAAATCAGGATTCATCTTGTAATTATAATTGATATTTCTTTTTTCATGGTGATACATTTAAAAATGGTGCATCTTACAATTGATGGCTTCTTAAATTGTGTCAAATAGTGTTAGCTATCATTAGCTATCAAGCTGAATTTTTTTCAAGAAAGGTAGAAATCTGGATTTTTATGTGAAATCTTTAGATTTTGAAATGTTGGCTTAAAAATTATTTTAAACACTGCGTTACAATGTTCCCCTACTTACCAAAAGTATCTTGCAGTCCCTGTGGTTTACAACTGGTACTGCGACCAGCATTTCTCTGCCTAGGAGGCAACATACCTAGAATAGTAGAAGAACTGTGGGCTTTGGAGAAGGTATCTATAGCTTTGTTAGAATCTGAACTGTGCCACCAAGCTGGCAGTGTTTGGGGGGTTCATCGCTTATTTCTGAGCCTAGTTTCCTCTTCTGTTAAATGAGCTTATTAGGTTAGGTACAGGATCAGCAGCTCTAACAGAGGCCAGAACAGAAGTCTAAACAAGATAAAAGTTTGTCTTTTTCCACTGAAAGTCCAGTTAGAAGGCAGTCCCTAGAGTAGGGTAATTTTGCTTCTCAGGGTGGTCCAGGGACCCAGGTTCTGCTTTTTATTGTACCTTGTTCAATATTAAACAAGGTGTCTAATGTTAAAGGTGTCTCATTATTCAGGTTCAGGTTCCAAGCTGAGGGAACGAGAAAGAGGAACGAAGAACATAGAGCTTTTTTTATTTATTTTTTTAAGGAGGACGCAGCTCACAGTGGCTCATGAAGGGATCGAACCAGCAACCTTGGTGTTATTAGCACCATGCTCTAACAGACTGAGCTAACAGCCACCCTCATATAGCTTCTTTTTAAGGACTTGACCTGGAAGGTACTAACAACTCAGAATGTAGTCACTGTTTAGATGCAAGAAAGGCTTGGAAAGTAGTCTAGGTGGACAGTCATGTGCCCAGCCAAAACCCAGGGTTCTAATAACTAAAAGAGAAAATGGACAGTGAGGCACAATTGTACTGCATGGATTTGGTTTTTCAAGTAAGGAATAAATGGAATAATGGTCTTTGAGATCTATAATTTCTGAATATAAGTTAAGCATACTTATGCTACAACATTTTTGCTTGGTAAATATCAACTGAAAAATATTAGACCAGTGTTTGGCCTAAAACGTAGCTAAGTCTTTGTAAGGTTTGGAATGTATGTAGTATGTTTTCCTTTCATTGGGTTTCAGTTGTCTGTAAAGAGTAGCAACATAGCATTTTATTATGGAGAGATCACTTATTCAGAAACGTCAACCGTCTGGAATATTACCAGGAGGTAATAAGTCTTTCATGTAGCAAAGCAGAAGTTGCAAAGTCCATGTACTCAGTCTCAGTTTCAAACTTCGGCAATTTTTGGTTGATAATTTGAAATTAATTGTCAAATTTCTCAGTAGCAAACTAAAATCTGCTAAATTTGAATGGTTTCTCAGAAACATAAATGACGGAAATGACAGCCAAAAGCCTGATAAGATAGAAGAATGATACAAAAAGAAATCATAAGAATGTTGGTAATGAGTTTAATATTTATTATTTATAGGTACCAAGTACTATGCAAAGACTTTTATATTCGTTGCTTGATTTAATGCCTAAGACATCCCTATGTACGATTTTGGAGAGGACTTAGGTTTAAATGCTAAGAAAGCTTATAATTCTGTTCTTTATTTAAGAAAACAGAGAAGCTTGTAATTGGTTTTAGGTTACTATCAGAAATTACTGAAATGACTTTGGTGTCTGGCAGGAAGTATCTGAAATAGTTCAGTAATGGTAATGGTAAGTTGTTGTTATATTCACTTTTGACTATCATTGGTTTGTAGTATGGTTGGCTTATTTGACTTTGTCTTAAGTCACTGGATAGAAAGTTCCGATTAAAATCCCTGGTTGGGAAGAATATGTACTTGCCATTAAAAACCAAGTTTAATAGATAAAAAGCATGTTTATAGTCTTAAAAATAGTCTTGATATGTACCCAAACTCGGGAATGAATGGATTTTCTTTCTGTCAGTATAGATAGTACACTTTAAAATAGTGATTAAGGTACGTTTTTGTACCTACCTGAAAAATCTAGTGATATGCTTATTAATCAGAGCCTGTTGAAGTATTACAGATACTTTGAAATCATTTAGAAAATAAATCTATTTTTAGCTAACAGTTTAATCTGATATTTTCTTATTTTTTCCCACATTATTTTGGATCAATCATCATTCCCAGAAATAACAGGCATTTAAAATTACTATAAAAGGAAAAGCTCATATTTTAGAAAGTCTCCTTGGTTTATTGTTTTAATAGAACAACTATATGTGTGTAACATAAAAAATATTGTTTAGGTTCTTAGATGTATACACATTTAAAAAATCAAATGAGACTAATTTTTTAATTCTGAATATGAAATGCTATTTTCTACATTAAAATATGTGTAAATTAAAGTAAGAAATCATTTTCTTGCCTGGAATTCCTTCTCCATGTTGTCTGATGATACTCATCTGTTAATTTTTGACTCAGGAGTGGCATCCTTACTATTTCATTCTTTTTTTTTTTTTTTTTTATTAATTAATTTATTTATTAGTTTCAGGTGTACAAAACAAGGTAATACTTAGACGTTCATCATTTATATCCCTCATACTGTGAACCCCCCTCCCCCCATCCACTATCCCTCCGACCTCACACTGAACCATCACATTATATATATAAAATTATAGTTGGCATTCATTAATGTTTAGCTTCTGATGTACAATGCCATGATCAGGTATCCACAGTATCCCTGAGGTGGTCTCCCAAATAGGACGCATGTCCATCGGATACCCAACAAAATCTTTACAACATTATAGAATACCTTCCCCAAATTAATTTTCAAAAGAAAAACCCTGAGGCCATCTTGTGGTTACCAGCTGCTTCCAAATCCCTTCACCTTTCCCCTTATCCCCAACCCCCTCCCACACACCCATCTAACCACTCTCGGTTTTTTCTCTGCGTCCCCAAAACTGACTCTGATTAGTTCATTCACATAGTCTTTTCTTTAGATTCCATATATAAGTGAGATCATATGGTACTTGTCTTTCTCTTTCTGACTTATTTCACTTAACATAATGTTCTCTAGATCCATCCATGTTGCTGCAAATGATAAGATGTCTTTCTTCTTTATGGCTGCGTAATACTCCATTGTATAAATGTACCACAGCTTCTTAATCCAGTCATCTACCGATGGGCATTTTGGTTGTTTCCATATCTTGGCTATTGTGTAAAGTGCTGCAATAAACATAGGAGTGCATACAGATTTTTGAATTGGAGTTTTGGATTTCTCCGGGTAGATGCCTAGGAGTGGAATTACTGGATCATAGGGTAGTTCCATTTTCAGATTCCTGAGATACCTCCATACTGTTTTCCATAGTGGCTGCACTAATCTGCAGTCCCACCAACAGTGCACTAGCGTTCCCTTTTCTCCACATCCGCGCCAGCATTTGTTGTTTGTTGATTTATTGATAATAGCCATTTTGACTGGAGTGAGGTGGTATCTCATTGTGGTTTTGATTTGCATTTCTCTGATGGTTAGTGAGGTTGAGCATTTCTTCATATGTCTTCTTGCCTTCTGTATGTCCTTTTTAGAGAAATGTCTCCCCAAGTCCTCTGCCCATTTTTTAATTGGGTTGTTTGTTTTTTTGGAGTTGAGTTGAGTAAGTTTTTTATAGATTTGTGATATTAATCCCTTATCAGATATATCATTGGCAAATATCTTTTCCCATAGAGTAGGATCCCTTTTTGTTTTATTGATGGTTTCCTTTGCTGTGAAAAAACTTTTTAGTTTGATGTAATCCCACATGTTTCATTCTTAAATGATATCTGTTTTAGTCTGCTATAACAAAAATTCCATGGACTGAGTATCTTAAACAGCAATTTATTTCTCACAGTTCTGGAGGCTGGAAAGTCCAGGGTCAGGGCACAGGCACATTCAGTGTTTGCTAAGGGCTTGCTTCCCGGTTCATACACAACCATTCTGCGCTGTGTCCTCACATGGGAAAAGGGTAAGGGAACTGCCTAGGGCCTCTTTTTTAAGGGCACTAATCCCATTCAGGAGGGCTCCATCCTCAGACCTCATCACCTCCCAAAGGCCCCACCCCCTAGTACCATCATGTTGAGGGTTACAACATGTGGGGTTTCAACATGTGTTTTGGGGGGACATAAACATTTAATCTATAGCAGTATTGCTTTCGGATAGAATTGACTACTTTTGTGTGTGCGTGCCCCTGCTTTACTCAGCACATACTTATATGCTTTTAACTTATTATTATACTTTATTTATAGGACTGTTTGCCTGTACTAGCTCCTTGTGGCCAAACACTGTATCTTTATTTTGGTTAGCACAAAAAGAAACACGTATTCAATGTGTGTTTATTGACTGAGCAGGAAGACAATTGAGGGTATTTTTATAATGGTAGTTTATTTTTATCAATTAAGAACTGATTTCATATTATATTTTGATCAGTAGAGTGAAAATAGCATCTTTAGACAATGAGTTCAGTAACTCATAAAAATATCCTAGAAATTCCAATGTAACATAAACCATGTCACTTTATTTCATTATTTCTCTTTTCTGCTTATAAAGGTAATGTCCATTTATTACCAAAATTCACACACCAGAAATAATGTAGAAAATGAACATTTCCAGCAACCCCCTGAAAGACAGTATAGTATGGTACATAGTCTTAATTTTCTCTATATATGTTTACATGGTTTGTTATTGATACAGTTTTAAACCCAAATGAGCTCATGTTAAGCATACTATGTATAGTTTTCTTTTTTTCACATATTCAATCTTGGACATCTTTCTATGTTAGTATATATGGATATGCTTTATTCATTTGATCAACTGCATTAGTGTATGTGTACCGTATGTTAGTTCCCTATTCTCCAACTGATAGGTAAGCTTTGAATTTTCCCTTTCCTTTCCTTCCTTTCCCTTCCCTTCCCTTCCCTTCCCTTCCCTGCCCTGCCCTGCCCTGCCCTTCCTTTCCCTTCCCTTTCCTTATTTCTTTTCCCCAATAAACAGAAGAAATGTGTTGCTCCCAGTTCTGGAGGCTGGAAGCCTGAGATCAGGGTGCCAGCACAGTCGGGTGAGGGTCCTCTTCCGTGTAGCAGACTTCTACTTATATCCTTGCATGGCAGAAGCTAGATTTTCTTTTTAGCCATTAAAAATACTGCTACAAAGAACATTCTAGCGTATAACATTGTGTACTTGTGGAAGTATTTTTAAAGGATAAATTCCTAGGAGTAGGAATGCCTCGTTGAAAGGGTATGAACATTTTAAGTTGTAATAGTTTTTGAAAATTGCCACTTTTTTAGGTAACTTTCCTTATAGAGTATAAGCAAGTTCATTAATTTGTTTTATTTCTGTTTTTTTTTATTAGTTTCAGGTGTACAAAACAATGTAATCATTAGACATTTGCACCCCTCACACAGTGATAATCCCTCACCCCCCGATGTCATATGTAGCCGTTACAGTTCCATTGACTCTATTCCGTACGCTGTCCTCCACATCCTGTGACCATATATATGATTATAGTTAACATGCCGTATTGTTCAGCTTCAGCGTCAGGTGCACAGCCCAGCAGTCAGACATCTACACCGTCCATGAAGTGGTCTCCCTAATGCAAGTTCATTAATTTATATCTTTGTCTATCCTGATGCTTCCAGTTTAAAAATCATTGTTTTTGAAGTACATAGCAAAGAAAAGTACACATGTCATATGTAAAACTCAACCTGAACCCGTGCATGTAACCAGCACCCAGATGAAGGCACAGAGCCTGAGCAGCCCTCCGAAGTCCCCTTTGTACCACATTCAGTCCCTGCCCTCCTCCATGAGCAACCGCTATCCTTGCTTCTAACAGCGGGCGTTACTTTTGCCTGGTTTTCTTCATTTTATAAAAATGGAATCATATAATGTGGTATTTTCATTTTAGTTTTTGTGAGTCTGGTAGATAAAAATAACCTCATTGCTCTTTTAACTTGTATTTATCTTCATAATGACTGAAATCACTATTTTTGTGTGTATCTAAAAGCTTTTTTAAAAAAACTAACAAGGCTGAGATGTTAGCATGTTAGAACACAAAATAAAAGACTGAAAATAAAACAAAGCAAGCCCCCAACGATAGGATTATGATCATCTCTGTCCAGTAGTCATTTCCATAACTAAGTTTCTCCACCAGCATGAAATAGCTTTCACATTTCCTTATTCAACAAATACTAACTGAAGAACTTTACAGAACTTCACATTTTGACATGAGTCTCTCTATCTCTATACCCCAACCAAAGATGGGCCTGAGGCTGGAATTCAAGTCTGAATGGTACTGGGACTAAGAATTCCAACCGAGATTGGGAATCCCAGATCTAGAGCCAGTGCTTGAGGTCTGGGTTAGAAAACAAGCAGAGAATGCCTACAAAAGATTTCCCAGTCAGGAGATCAGCTAGAACAAAAAGGTGCCCAAGACCCAAGTAAAGGAAATTACCATCATGCTTATTAGAAAAACTATTTTTTTGCCTAAGAAATTTTTTAAGGTCGGTAATGAGGTTCATGTTTTTAAGAGATAATTATGTAGTTTTCCTAATGGTTAAAAAAATACATATATATATATATATATATATATGTGTGTACATATATACATATATATATATATATATAGAGAGAGAGAGAGAGAGAGAGAGAGGGAGAAGTATCAACCAGTTATTTAATAAAGAAAAAGTTGTATTTTCATTTTGGAAAGTCAGTATAATTATTATTAAAGTAAGTAGTTTAAGGTAGGAATAATTTCTAAATGTGAGCAATTAGAATGAATAAAATAAAAAAAGTAAAGCTGGGCTTGGTTATCATACTGTATCTCTAGTATGAAGAAATGCAAATCAGCATAATAAAGACTTAGAAATCCTGCAATGCAGAAACCTGTTTAACTTTGTATAACCTGGTTTTGTGATCGTAAGAAATCTATTAATATCTTCTGGGACACTGGAAGTCTGCAGAACATAATTTGGAAAACACTGTGTATTTAAGCACTATTAATTCAAATACATAGGATGCAAAAGTTTGAGTGATATGCCAAAAATCTTATTTATGCAATCTTAGGAAGAATTGTCATTAAAGAATGAATAATAACTTAATAAAATAGTAACTGACTGTCAGCATTAAAAAGGACATGAGAATAGAGGTTTTAAAAACTTCTTTATCAGGTGTTTTCCAAATATTTTCATTTAGTCTGTGGCTTTTCATTCTCTTAACAGTAGCTTTTGAAGTGCAGAAATGACGAAGTCCAATTTATTATGTTTTTCTTCTATGGATTCTGCTCTTAGTGTTTACCTGAGAAATATTTACCTAATTGAAAGTCACAAGGATTTTCTCCTATGCTTTCTTCTAGGAATTTTACTTTAAGTTTTCAAATTCTTTTTTAATGTAAGTTTACATACACATACACTCTGGTACTTTTGCTTTAGTAGGCAAACAATTTACATATATAGTTTTACAACTCGCTCTTTTTCGGCATTTATTAAATCATAGTATTTTCATGTCAGTACAGTTAATTCTTTTGAGTAGCTGCATAGTATTCCACCAAAGATTATACCACAATTTTATTTAGTTTTTGTTCTCTTGCTAGATAGTTGTTTCCAATTTTTTCCTACTGTAATTAATGCTCAAGGTGTATTTTAAAATTCAGTTCAAGATTTAATTCCTGCAAATCTATTAAAAGCTTTTATAAAACAAACATTTCATCTTTGTAGATTGTGAGGCACACTCAAAACTTTAAATTTTTGGTATACATTTCTGACTTTTTTGTTCAAATATCGGGTGAAGTTATGATTTAAACAATTATTATTTAAATTCTTTAAAAATAACTTCCCATTTTCTACCATAATCTTAGTGGATTATGCTCCCCTCCTTGTTCAAACAGTCGTGTTTGAAATAATAGGCATGTTTAGAAAGCTCTGGTTCTACTAATGTTTTATCCTAATTCCTCAATTTATGTGACTTATTTTATTTGAGTTCTCTTCCACCACTTCTATTTCTCAAGTGTTTGTGAAAAATTTTTGATCTCTGTAATAAGATTATAATAGTACCTAAATAGTTAGATTTGTGAAAGACCTTTTCCATGACATCCCATTTGTTTATTTTTTCCCCAAAAAATTACACAGAATGAATTTGGGGAAAATTTTAATGTTTCTTTTTGTTCTTTTTATTCTGTTAATGCTATTTCATTTTTCTATGGCAGATTCAAAAGCTTTGTGACAGAGTAGCTTCATCTACTTTACTGGATGATCGAAGAAATGCCGTGCGTGCTCTCAAATCATTATCTAAGGTCTGTAACACTTTATCAGTTATTAAGTTTATTAAGTTGATATTAGTTACTTTAACATTTTTCTTTTGTGCAGAAATATCGCTTGGAAGTGGGTATTCAAGCTATGGAACACCTTATTCATGTTTTACAAACAGATCGGTAAGTCTGTTTAATGATTTTTCTCCGTAATT
Organism: Rhinolophus hipposideros; assembly: GCF_964194185.1. Classification (NCBI taxonomy): domain Eukaryota; kingdom Metazoa; phylum Chordata; class Mammalia; order Chiroptera; family Rhinolophidae; genus Rhinolophus; species Rhinolophus hipposideros. The sequence goes on from NC_138047.1 coordinate 54,841,909, forward strand.
TTTTTTCAAATTTTAATTTGTTTTAGAGTCACTATTCAAGAAATGATTCACATAGTAAGGCTGTTGAGTTTTTACTTTAGTTGTCATTTCAACAAATGTTTAGTGGATGCTATGCTAAGTATTAAGGCAGACAATCTGAACCCTCAGGGATTGAGAACTTTCCACTACTATACAAATCAAATGAAGTAACTGCTAATTAAAGACTTACGATCTTGATTTGAACTGGCAAATGAATGTTTTGATTTTCACTTAGTTATAATGTACTGGTCTATAATATAATACATATTATATCAGTTATCCAGACTTGCTTGTTTTAGAGAAATAAACTGTACTAATAGAGTGAAGTGTTCATTCTGAGCATGTCTTAAGAGAAAGATCATTCAGTCTATTTTTAGCTCCTTGAATTTCTCTTTAAGGGATTATATCTGCATCTTTGGTTTTAATTAACAATCGTGTATCAATAGCTTTCAAATCGTACTTCTAATTAAATATATCTTACAAGCGTTAACTGCTCAGTGGTCATTCCTACTATATCAAGATCTCGCACAAGTACCTCAAATTCTAAATGTTCAAAAGTTAATTTATCTGTGGTTGTCCTGCTCCTAACTGCCTCCTCCCCCACCCCACCCCCGAATCCCCTTCAACTAACTGCCTTTTGACCCAAGTTCATCCCAGCTGATAGCACCTTTCCATTCAAGCAAAAAACTGGAGGATTTGTGCTGAACTCATCTGTCTTCTTAACCCATTATGCCCATCCAGACTAAAAAAAAAAAAAAACAACAACAACAACCAGCTGAAATCCATGAATTTCTCTCAGTTTCCTTTGTCAGTCTTAGTTCTGGCTCTCAGAATCAATCACATAAACCATTTTCCTAGCCTTTTGCTGCATAACAAATTACCTTAAAACTTAGTGGCTCAAAATAATAAATATTTATTATCTCACGGTTTCTGTGGATCAGGAATTCAGAAGTGGCTTAGGAGGTGATTCTGGCTTAGGGCCTCTCATGAGGTTGCAGTCAGCGTGTCAGCCAGGAATACAGTTTACATCTGAAGGCGCAGCTGGGACTGGAAGATCTGATTCCAAGATGGCTCACTCACATTGCTGTTGGCAGGAGGCCTCAGGACCTCACCATGTTGTTCTTTCTATAGGGCTGCTTGAACATCCTCATGATACGGCAACTCGCTTCTCCCGTAGCAAGCAGTCCTAGAGAGAGAATAAAAAGAAAGCCACAGAGCCTTGTAGGACTTAGTCTCAGAAGTCACATACCATCAGTCCCGCCATCTTCTGTTTGTTAGAAGCAAGTTAGTAAACACAGCCTGCACTTAAGAGGAGGAGAATTAGGTTATGTCTTTTGAAGGGAGTTGTTATCAAAGAGCTTTTGGAAATAGTTTAAAACCACCACCACGTTCAAACTGTGTTCTTTGCCTCTGATCTCTTTGTCCTTCCATTCAGTCTATACATTGCAAGAATTATCTGTCTGAAATGTGAATCTTCTCTCACTTACCTGTGTAATGCATTTCACCAGCTCAGTGCAGTGTGAAGTCCAAGTTTATCAAACAAAACAAAACATACAAGTGTTTTAGAGATCCGGGTACTGCCTGTCTGTCTAACCTGACAGCCTCTTTTACCGTTATATTTCAGCAATGCCCAGCTGCTTTTTCATACCAGTTAGAGCCTTTCCTTTTTTCCTCAGACCATGTAACACACATGGGCTATCTTTTGAAAGCCAGCTAATTCTAGTGCACTTGAGTAAATGCATTGGATGTGTCAGAACTGTGTGTTATTAACACTATAGTGGGCAACTATGGTAGGCAGAATAATGCCCCCTGGATGATGTTCACATCATAATCACCATAACCTATGAACATTACCTTGGATGGCAAAAAAGACTTTGCAGATGTGGTTAAACTAAAGACTTTGAGATGGGGAGATTATGCTGGATTATCCAGGTGGGCCCAGTTTAATCCCAAGGCTCCTTAAAAGTGGAACAGGAAGCAAAAGAGGAGGTCAGAATGAGGTGATATAAGATCTCCCTGTTGTTACTGGTCTTCTAGAGCTGGAAAAAGCAGGGTTCTCTGTCTTCTGTTTTTAGAGTGTTCTGTGAGTGGTTTGTTGTGTGTTGTTTTTTTTTTTTAACTTTATTCAATGCAAAGATCTGTGTTCTGAGCTGTCTCCTTCCACTTCTCATCTTCATTACTGTTGAATGCTTCTTCTGGCCTGGCCAGCTAACATATCAGAATCCTTCCACTGGATCCCCTTCATCACTGGCGGCATCACAGAAAGCTGTGTTCCCTTTCTTAGCGTGGCTTGAAGCTCTCCATCTGTCGCTGGAGAGCCACCTTGTTCCCTTACAGCCACCTTGAGGAGGGCTGCCATTCTCCTAAGTCCCACACTCAGGGCCTGAAAGTTGTCTATCTCTCCCTGGTGGAACTAAACCATGACACCTCAGTAGTTGTTTTTTTTAATTGAGATATAATTTGTATACTATAAAGTTTATCTTTTAGAAGTGTACACATCAGTGGATTTAGTATCTTCACAAAGTCTTGCAACCATCATCTCTGTCTAATTCCAGAACATTTTCATCACTCAAAAAGAAATCCACTATCCATTAGCTATCATGCTCTATTCCTTCTTCCCCTCAATGCTTCGCAACCACTAATCTACTTTCTGTCTCTATAGATTTGATTGTCTTGGACATTTTATATAAATGGAATCATATAATATGTGGCTTTTGTCTGGCTTCTTTCACTTAGCATAATATATCAAGATTCATTCATGTTTAATATGTATGTTAGTATTTCATCCTCTTTTATGGCTGAATAATATTCCATAGTATGGATACACCACACTTTGTTTATCCATTCATTAGTTGATGGATATTTGGGCTATTTCCATTTATTGGCTATTATAAATAATGCTGCTATGAACATTCATGTACTATTTTTGTGTGAACATGTGTTTTATACATAGGAATGCATCGTTGGGTCATGTGGTAACTCTATGTTAAACTTTTTTGAGGAACTGCCAAACTCATTTTACATTCCCACCAACAGTGTATGAAGATGCAATTTCTCCTCGCCAACACTTGTGATTGTCCTTTTTTTATGGCTATCCTAGTGGATATAACTTGGTATCTCACTGTGGTTTTGATTTCAACTTCCGTAATTTCATGCGCTTATTTACCATTTATATACTTTTTGTTTTTTGAGAAATGTCTGCTCAAATCCTTCACCCATTTTTAAATGGGTTACTTGTCTTTTTATTGTTGAATTGTATATATACTCTGGATACAAGTCCCTTGTCAGATTTTTGATTTGCAAATATTTTCTCCCGTTCTTTGGTTTATCTTTTCACTTTCTTGATAGTGTTTTTAATTTTGACAAAGTCTAGTTTATCTGTTTGATCTTTTCTTGCTTATACTTTTGGTGTCATATCTAAGAAATCATTGCTTAATTCAAGGTTATGAAAGTTTATGTCTCTGTTTTCTTCTAAGAGTTTTAATAGCTTTAGCTTCTTATGTTTAGGTATTGTATCCATGTTGAGTTAATTTTTGTATATGGTTTGAAGTAGGGGTCCAACTTCATTCTATTGCATGTAGATATCTAATCCCAGCACCATTTGTTGAAGGACTATTCCTTCCACATTGAATGGTTTTTGCATCCTTGCCAAAAATCAGTGAAATAAAAGTTAGGCTTTATTTTTAGACTCTCTATTCTGTTTATCTATATGTCTATCCTTATGCCAGTGTCACATAGTCTTGGTTATTATAATTTTGTAAGTTTTGAAATTGGGAAATGTAAGTACTTCAACCTTTTTTTTTTTTCTTTTCCAAGATTGTTTTGGCTACTCTGGATCCTTTGCATTCTCATACAGATTTTATGACCAGCTTGTCAATTTCTGCAAAAATGACAGCTAGGATGTTTATACGGATATGTGAATCTGTTTATCAAGTCTGGGTATATTAGCATCTTAACAATATTATATCTTCCTATCCATGAACACAGAATGTCTTTTCACTAATTTGAATTTTGAGGTTTTTATATTGAGCATGTATCCTTCAACTTTGCTGTATATTCAAATAGTTTTTTAGTGAATTCTGTAGGATTTTTTATATACAAGAATGTCATCTGTGAATAGGTATAGTTTTATTTCTTTCTAATCTATATGCCTTTTGTTTCCTTTTCTTACCTGATTGTTCTAGCTAGAACCTCTAGTTCAATGTTAGGTAGAGGTGGCTAGAGGGAACATTGCTATCTTGTTCCTGATCTTAGGAATAGAGCATTTAGTCTTTCACCATTACATTTTCTTAGATTCCTTTTATCATTTAGAGGACGTTCCCTTCTATTCCTAGTTTCTCAGTAGTGGTTTGGTTTTGTTTTTGATTAAAGTTTATTGGGATGACTGGTTAGTAAGTTACATACATTTCAAGTGTACAATTCTGTAATATATCATCTGTATATCACATTGTGTGTTCACCACCCAGAGTCAGTTCTCCCTCCATGACCATATATTTGATCCTCTCAATATTGTTTTTAAAAGATGCCCCTCAAAATTTCTCAAAAACAAAATGATAAAAATTTTAAAACCCACTTCATTTGACATTTACATCCTCTCGTTGTGGTCCACTTTGTCTATCATCTTTGCTTTCATCTATCACTCCTAATCACTTCTTCATAGTCCCTGGGTCTTTGTGACCTGTATCTCATTCTTGCTTTTCATTCTAAATGCCATCATCATCTATTAGGCTTTCAAAATTTATCTGTTTATCAATGACTACAAGACATACTTCCTGATATTATAAATAGTACATATCTGATACTATAAATAGTACATATTTACTATAAGATATATTTTTTATTTTTTTAGAAAATAAAGTATGGAGCAGGGAAACAAACTCTAGTAGTCCAACTATATGTAACAGTATTATGCTTATATAAACATATGTAAAATATTTTATATATATGTTTATATATATGTATGTGTATGTGTGTGTATCACAGAACATATATAAACATACACACACCTATAAAATTTCCTGGGTTTTTTGCTGTTTTTTTTTTTTTTGTTTTGTTTTTAAACTAATTTTGCTGGTTTTAAAGTTATATTTATTTTACAAATTTATTCATAAGATTAATATATATATAAACACACGTAAATGTATACTTATTTTTTGCTAGATGGAATCACTCTGTACATTAATTTTTATGTTCAGTGTTTTCCTATAGGCATTAAATCAAGGGTGTTTTCATTACCATGTCATTAAACATTCTTTGAAATATATTTTTTATTGCTGCTGTATGGATGGATTTACCATATTTTGTATTGGAAATTTAGGTTACCTCTGATTTTTCACTATTACAAATAAATCTTTATATAGTCTTCATAGTTGCACTGATATTTTCTTAGGATAAATTTTTAGAAATGAAATTAATATTATATACAGTCTTGCTAAGTAACTATCTAAAAATGGTCATAATTCACACTCTAATTAGCAGTGTGTAAATGTAATAATTTCTTTTTTCAGTTCGGATTCTGAAATAATAGGTTATGCTTTGGACACACTGTATAATATAATATCTAATGATGAAGAAGAAGAAATAGGTAAGTTTCTTTTATTGTAGTTTTTGTACATAAAATTTACTGGATTATACCAATTTCACTGGTTTTAAATACATTTTACAAATTTATTTATATGTATTTTTTTTCTTTTTTCTAATCAATAAAGGAAAGACATAAGCCTAGTTCTAGAAAAGTATCTTTAGGATGATTGCTTTGTATATAATTTGGAGATGGAATTAGATTCTTCTTTTTTAAAAAGAAAACATTTACAGTTCTGTTTGGATTTGGTTTCAGTTAAGCAGCATGAGTATTAGTAATCTCTGGATTAAATAATCATTTTTGGCTATTGACTGAAAAATTAAACTTTTATTTATGTTATCTGGTAAGCAGTATGAAGTTAGAGGGTTTTTTCCTAATAAATACTTAACCTTTTAACATAGGACACATGTTAATTTATAAAAAGCAACAATTTATTAAATTTAGAAATTATTTTTACATTAAGTCTGTTTGATGTAAAATGATATGAATCAGTTTGAAATCCACACATTTCTTTTGTATATCCTTTATCTTTTTTGTTCCAAATTACTTGTGCACTTAAAATAAGGTAGTTTGTTATTTTCTTATTTTGTTTTATTGTTAGTAGTATGTGAAATACTTGACTGGAAGTCTGTATACCTTTTGTTCTATATGCATTCAGTACCATTTCACAGTCCTGTTGATGAGTTCATTTCTTATATCAGATTGGCTATTGCAATAGGACAATAGTGGGTTTTTCATTATCGTAGACCAGGGGTGTCCAAACTGCGGCCCGCGGGCCAACTGTAGCCCTGCAGTCCATTGTTAATTTGCCCGCAGCAAATTCCAAAAATATATTTAGTTTACCTAAATAAACCAGGTGAGGCAATACGTACTTCACCTTGCGTGAGTGGCCCAGCTGTTAGTGTATTGTACCGCATATGGCTCTTGGTAAAAAACGTTGAAAAAAGTTTGGACACCCCTGTTCTAGACTATCAGAAGGGTGGACATATTAAGTCTAATTTAGACTGAAATTATAGGATCTTTCAAAATTCTGAGTAGACAGGTAGTAAAGAAATGTAGATGATACTGAGTTTGCAATGTTTTTTCCAAATAAAAGTAGAACAGAAACATATGTAGATATTAACTTCACAGAATATCAGTAATGGGAACACTCAAAACTGGGTTGTGTTGAGTAGTCACAATTTCTTACATTTAAATATCCTTTTTCTTAAATTTTTATTTCTGTGACATCTAGCTTATAACTTAACTTTATTCATTTCTCAGAGCTGAAAAATCTTTAGTAAATATAATTTGGTTCCCATGGGTAAAGAAGCTGTCAAGCACATGACAATACTTAAATACACACAAGAACACACTGTAAAGAAAAAGATACTTATTTTGTCTAGTTATTTCTCAGATGAGAAAATTGGGTGCAACACACTTGTTATAATACATTAAAAGACTTTTTTTTGCCATTTCAGATTAGAAATTTATGTTTTCCTAGTTTATTGCAGATGATTTTTCTTTTTAAAAAATTGGTACAGCGGCAATAATTTTTAGTTAGGTGGTTTTTCTTTCTTATAAATTTATAATATAATCAATTTCAGAGTCCAATTTTTTGTTTCTCTTTATGTATTTGACTCTGTTCATTTATTTTATTTTATTTTATTGGGGAATATTGGGGAACAGTGTGTTTCTCCAGGGCCCATCAGCTCCAAGTCGTTGTCCTTCAATCTAGTTGTGGAGGGCGCAGCTCAGCCCCAAGTCCAGTCACTGTTTTCAGTCTTAGTTGCAGCCTACCATCCCATGCTGAAATTGAACTGGCAACCTTGTAGTTCAGAACTGATGCTCTAACCAGCTGAGCCATCTGGCTGCCCCTGAGTTCTTTATTTTTAATTCAGCATCCAAAAATCATCCTTTGGATAAAACAGGATAGATGATTCTTAGGAGAAACAGTACTAGAATCACTTTTTCAGGGGAAGATTAAATAGGAACTTAAACTTTCATCAAAAGATCATTCTTAGCTGACATAATGCACTTGGTTGTAGAGTTCTTTGCCTTGCCTTGGGGATATTGTATAGCCCTTTAACTTATTGATAAATCTGCCTCATAATCCTGAATATCGCTGGTATATCGCTTTTGGGATATCTCAAGTATTTGAGTAAAATAAATGAGTCCCTTCTTACAAGAGATTGTATTGCTTATTTGATGTTTTAAGCTCTTATTTATTTTATTGTGAATTCTGACACATAAAAAAACTGTTTTCTTTATCACCCACTTTTTATTTATATATTTATTTATCTGTCTATCTATCTATCTACCTGTCTCTACCTTTTCAGATGATGTTGAAGGTAAAAGATTGCATTTCCATATGCATGATGCTTTTAGGCATAATTTCTGATAATATAAAAAGGACACTGTCAAGTTAGGTTTTTTCTGGCTAGTAAAAATACTTGAGATTTATTTCACAATATAAGAATTCCTTATTTTAAGAGGAATATTTGATAATTTTATATTGCTATTTTTTCTGTCTATGACTAAATCTATTTATTGTCCAGAACACAGAAAATATTCTAGTGCATCTTTTACCAGACTTGAAGCTAGTTCTCTGGTGGTTTTGAATTCGTTTTAGTTTTTGTGTACTTCCTGGAGAAATTTGAGGCAGCTTATTTAAAAATAAAAATAATATTTGAATATTTATGCATACATACTTGTATGTATACATATGAGTTTTACCTTTATTCAATAAGAACTGGAAAGTATTCCAGTTCAGAGAATACTTACGTGTTGATATTGTCCCTTTAAAATAATGCATGCAGTAATATCTGGTTACTGACATTTTTTATATTCTTAGAACTCATCAATATTGTCTTTTTTTTCTGGTGGTCTGTTTCAAGTTCCATTAACATTGCTATTTCTTTAACTCATAATTAAAGTTTACTCAAGTTTTACTTTATTTTGTTTTACCATTTTTACCATTTTGTTTTACCATTTTTTCCGAGATCCTTAACTTTTTAAAATAAAGAAGGGAATATCCTTATCAAAAGGAGATTTAAAATGGTACATAACAAAGTTGCCTATACCTAACAAAAAACTAACAAAGACATTAACATATTAAGTTGTATATAGCATTATCTTTTGTGACATTTGAACCCCTTGTTTGAAAGCAGAACATAACAGAATATTATGCCTTGACTTTGACAATAAGCTGTTTCCTTGTTGGGTAGTACAATCAGTAGTTGTTTCTATTATTGTTTCATCATACTTGTGTGGAGCATTAAACTTTGCAGGGCTTTTGTGCCCATTATCTTATTTGATCCTCATAGCACCCTGTGAGGTAGGTGATATTTTTCTGTTTTCTGAAAATGGAAGCCTAGAGACCACGTAACTTACATAATATCATCTAGTAAGTAGGATAACAGTATTTTTTTGACACATTCCTTTTTGTTGTTGTTGTTATTCCATAGATTTCTGATTTAATAAATTGTGGCCATTTTACTAACTAGATTCTTTATTAAATCTTATAATTTATATAACTAGTTTATAGAGGATGCAGACAAATGTTAAAAATATATATATAGCTGTACTTTTTAAACTAATTGACCACAGCGTAAAAGATTACTTGATATTCCCTCACTCTGAGTTAGGTCAACTTTTTTAAAAAAACTTTTATTTATTTTAAATGTGTTTTTCCAGGATCCATCAGCTCCAACTCAAGTAGTTGTTTCAATCTAGTTGTGGAGGGCGCAGCTCACAGTGGCCCATGTGGGGATTGAACTGGCAACCTTGTTAAGAGCACCACACTCTAACCAACTGAGCTAACTGCCGGCCCCAGAGTTAGGTCTACTTTTATTGCTATCTCTCTTCCTACAAATTAGTTTTGTCCTCCATAATGTGGGTTATGATCTTTGATACGAAGTAAAGTTCCAAAGAGAAGTTTTTTGGATATTGATTATACCTCTGGAAAAAATACACTGTAAATCCACTTGAAGACTAAATGTATACATATTTAATTAAAAGCCAATCATATAAATAGGCCTGAATTGTTGCCAGAGGTATATAAGGACTTTTTAAAAAGCAGTCTTTAATTTTATATACCTGTTTTAGGTGTATTTTCACTATGGTAGCAAAGCGCCAGTTAGTTCTTATTTTTCCATTTATCTTACAATAAAGGGTCATTTACTTTTATAGATTATATTAAGTGTAGCATGTACTATATAAAATATATAATATAAAAAATATACTTAGCTCTAAGAGTTTTAAAATAAGTATATTGATGAAAGAGGATGGTTTACTTGGCTCATACCTTTGCTTACTTGTAACATAGGCATAATTTTTCATTGGGTCTAGTTTTGGTTTACAACTTTTAGATATAATTAATGTAACCATTTCTAGTAGTTTTATTAATAGCTTAATAGATATAACTTTTCATTGGGTCTAGTTTTGGTTTACAACTTTTAGATATAATTAGTGTAACCATTTCTAGTAGTTTTATTAATAATTTACCGCTACACCAAAATAGCTTTGTACATTACTTTAATTGCTTAGCTAATTTTTGTGGGACTCTACATAATATTCAAAAGTGCCGTCTTGTGACTAGAACTTAAAGGAAATAGAGTTTATCTCACTAACAGCTTTTTTAAATTGGCAATATTAAACCAGAAGGAACCATAGATCCTTGGAACAGAATCACATTTCACTAGTTCATTTCAAAACATAGATCTTAACTATATACTCTTATTTCTTTTTTAAATTCTTTTTTTTAAGTTTATTGGGGTGACAATTATTAGTAAAGTTACATAGATTTCAGGTGTATAATTCTGTAATACATCATCTCTATGTCACATTGTGTGTTCACCACCCAGAGTCAGTTCTCTTTCCATCACCATATATTTGATTCCCTTTATCCTCATCTACCACCCCCCTCCCCACTTACCCTCTGGTAATCACTGAATTATTGTCTGTGTCTGAGTTTTGTTTCTCATTTGTTTGTCTTATTCTTTTGTGGTTTTTGGTTTATGTACCACATATCAGTGAAATCGTGGTTCTCTACTTTTTCTGTCTGACTCATTTTGCTTAGCATTTTAATCTCAAGATCCATCCATGTTGTCGCAAATGGTGCTATTTCATCTTTTCTGATAGCAGAAGAGTAATCCATTGTGTGTGTGTGTGTGTGTGTGTGTGTGTGTGTGTGTGTGTGTGTATATACCACATCTTCTTTATCCAATCATCGGGATATCAAAGGACACTTTGGTTGTTTCCATGTCATGGCCACCGTAAATAAGGCTGCAATGAACATTGGAACACATATATCTTTATGGATAAATGTTTTCAGATTGTCTGGGTAGATACTCAGAAGAGGGATTGCTGGATCCTGTGGTAATTCTATTCTTAATTTTTTGAGGAACCTCCACACTGCCTTCCATAGTGGCTGCACCAATCTGCATTCCCACCAAGAGTGTATGAGAGTTCCTTTTTCTCCACATAGGTACTAAACTTATGGACCTTGGGTTCAAAGAGCATTTTATGAATTTGACCCCAAAGTCAAGGAAAGTAAAAGCTAAAATAAATGAATGGGACTTTATCAAACTAAAAAGCTTCTGCACAGCAAAAGAAACCATCAACAAATAAAGAGGCAACCAATCGAAGGGGAGAAGATTTTTGCAAACAACACTTCTGATAAGGGGCTAATATCCAAAATATATAAGGAACTCATACAACTAAACAACAACAAAAGAACAAAAATCCCGTTGAAAAATGGGCAGAGGACCTGAATAGACATTTCTCCAAAGAGGACATACAAATGGCCAGTAGACATGAAAAAATGTTCAACATCACTAATCATCAGAGAAATGCGAATAAAAACCACAATGAGATACCACCTCACCCCAGTCAGAATGGCTATCATCAACAAGACAAATAATAACCAGTGTTAACTATACACTCTTAAGCTTCAGTATTTCATACAGTATTGCTACAGAATAAATGAAATGTGTTAACTCCTTGCTAAGTTATTACTTTGTGTTCAATGCAAACATTGAATTAAACTTTTGTTTGAGTTAAACCTGCATTCCTTAACGTGTAGGACAAGTCCCAGAGTACTCTGTATTAAAAGAGGTCCATCGTTAAATAAATAAAACATACTATAGTCCCCTTGGAAGCATCACAAAATTTACATTACTATAGAAAGTGCTGAGAATCCTGCAGTAACGAATCCTTTCAGTCTTTGTTTAATCCAAATACATTTGTGCACAGGAGCTTGCTTTTCTCAGATACCTATTAACATGCCACACTATTCTGCATTTTGGGAAATACTAACCAAGACTTAAACCCCCAACTTAGTTATTTGCATTTATCCACATAAATAGTTCAGCGTTTTAAAATATTTCATAGGAAGAATCCATCAAGTCTGTATATGCTTTTTCCCCACTTTTTAGATTACCTTACAAGTTTTAATATTCTCTCAAATGTCAATGATTTTTATTTTGAGCTTTTCTCTAGAGGTCGCAATCTTTCGGCCCAAGGGCATTGCCCGTCTTAAAAGCAAAATTATTGTGCTCGCTTCGGCAGCACATATACTAAAAGCAAAATTATTTGACTCAATAATTAAAATAAGTTGCGAGTGTTACAAATTGGGAGTTTTCACATCAGTTTTTGGATTTTACACTTCTCTTTTTAAAAAATCTGAAGGCTGATGACATTTGGGCCTGCATTCCCACGTGGCACTAATCAGCTGGAGCTGAGTAATTGTTGCTTCCCTTAGGGCACATACTTTCCATGCTGCCTGTTGTCTTACACCCAGTCTGTTTCACTTGTACATTACTGTGTTGCCCCTAAAGTTGAATTAATATTTTTTACTATATTCACAACCTCAAATAAAAATCATCGTATGATAAAGTATATTTCAGAAGCATTATTTTATTAATTATATACCCAAGTGTTATCTCATGCAACAAATATGAATATATGCAAATGGAAAATAGCCCTACAAAGTATCTACAATTAGACCGTCATATTGCTGTGATCTTAATTTCTAGAGGAAGACAATTCTAAGGGGGAGACAGTAAGTTACATACGTCGATTTTTCATATATTTGGAACTATTCACTTGATATGTGTTCCTCATAGGCCACTTTTTGTACAGTTTTCTTTATCTGCTTTTTTATCTATAGAATTTTGTTAGAATTTGGCTAGATATTTGTTCCTGATTTTGTTAGAATTTGGCTAGATATTTGTTCCTGGTACCATTTCCTGCATAGCCATGGCTTCTTAGGGTTCTGGGGTGTCTTAAAACAAGACAGGCTCGTTGGCCCACCAAATCTTATATATTTTGTTGGGTACATGTCATTTACCATACTGGGGGAATTAGGGCTCCTGTTCTTAGCTGATTCCAAAGAGGGAGATTCACAAAAGATTTTATCAGCGCCCAAGTTCCCATATCTTTTCCAGTTTCTTTGTAATCTCCCTTTCCATCATCATGGAAACTTTTCAGTAAAATGGGGAGGGTATGTAGTTCTTCCTACTTACTGGCCTGACTTTTTTTTCAGCTCCACTGATAAATTCACCTTTGACTTTGAAAATCACAATTTACTAGGAAAACTTTTACTTTCAGGGGTGTGTAAATAATTAGGGCACAGAATTTCATCAGCTCCCAAATGAACAACTGGAAATCCTTTAAGTACATCCATGATAGAGAATGTCCCTTGAGTCCACTCTAGTTACGTTTGAGTAGCAGGCTTCCTTATGATTAATATTAGGCCTGCGGAGTATCAAACCTCTGCCACCTTAATGTTGCACCCTTGATGTGTCAATGATAATGCAATAACATCATGATTGCTTTCAACTGTAGTTTCTTTTCATCCCTTTACGCCCTCCTGTTTTTCCTGAAGTGAAAATGCTTCCCTAAACAATTCTTCTGAAGCCACCATTAATCTAAGAAATCAAATGTAAAGGGTAAAAATGAGTAGTTCAGTACTGTTAAAAAAATATGCAGCACATTTATTTTTATTTAGCATCCAAACAATCATAAACTCAAATAACGACTTTTCTTGGTAGATTGCATGCAACTTTTATGAGAAAGATAAATATAAGGTAAAATATCAATATCAGACATGTTTACAGGCATGTTTCTGAGAATATCATAGAATGTACTTTGTTACATCTTTTGCACCATGGTGATAATACTTGTTAATGGTAACCTTATGTGAATCTGAAATTTTTTCTGAATCATCAAAAGAAGATTGCTATGTTCTGTTTAATTTTAAAACTTATATATATATATAGATATATATACATATGTGTGTGTATATACACACACACACACACACGCACGCACACACACACACATACACACACACACATATCTTAAATATTAGGACTCTGTTTCTCACCTGAGGGAAATTTGGCCCCCTCTACCACATTTGGCAACATCTGGAGACATTTTTGGCTTTTCGGTTGTCAGAGCTGAGGGGGAAGTAATGGGATTCAGTTGGCCTCTTGTGGGTAAAGGCCAGGGATGCTGCTAAACATCCTACAAGGCATATGTGCCTCACATAATAATATCGATGTCAGTGCCAGGGTTGAGAAATCCTGTCTTAGGAATGATGATGATAATGTTGATGATATTACTATTTATTGAACATATATTATTTACCAAGCACTGTGCTGGATGTTTTACTTATTTTGAATCCTCAAAGAAAACTACATGAAAGACATTGTCCCCATTTTATAAATAAGGAAACTGAAGCTTGATATAGTTAGGCTATCTGCCCAAAGTAATGTGGCTGCTAAGTGGTGGAATACAGGTTACAGTTCTAATTGGTCTGACTCAAAAAATTTTATTAGCTTCTTCCATTATATATACTGCATTGCCTCCCAGGAAAGTATTTGACTACTTACTCCACACCCTAGCCATTCTGTACATAAACAGAAATTGCCTCTACTGTGTTAGTGATGCTGCTTCATTTCTTGATCACATTAAGTTCAGAGACGACACTTGACCCATCAGTTTGAGTTAACCACCCCTTTCTCCTTGAAACAGTTCCTTCACGTATTTCTCAGTCTCCACAATCCCCTGACTTGCTTCTGGTCTCACTGGGCTACTTTTTGTCTCCTTTGCTATTTTCTTTATCTCCCCAAATATTAACATTGTACTGTTCCAGGGCACAGATTTCTTTCCTTCTCCATTCTTTCTCTTGGTGATCTCATCTAGGCTTATGACTTCAAATACTTAGATGCTTGCCACTCTCAAATATACAATCCAGACCTTCATACTGAAGTTCATAATTGTATATTCAAATAATTTACATGATATCTCCACTTAGATTTCTTTCCCCACACACACAGCTTTATTGAAGTATAATTGAAATATAACTGCACATATATGAATGTACAGTTTTATGAGTTTTGACCTATGTATAAACTGTCCTATGTATAAACCTATGTATAACCTATGTATAAACGGTAGTAGTGATAATGTTATCACTACTACCAAAATAATGAATATATTTAAAAGTTTCCTTGTGCTTATGTATTTGTAATCCATCCCTCCTTCTAATCCCCATTCAGTCACAGATCTGCTTTTGTCACTGTAGACTATTTTGCATTTTTCTAGAATTTTATATAAATGAGATTATACAGTATCCACTGCCTTGGGTTTTTTGGTCTGGCTTTTTTCAGCATAATTATTTTGATTTTCATTCATGTTGTATACAGTAGTTCATTCCTTTTTATTGTTGAGTAGTATTCTTTTGTATGAATATACAACAATTTGTTAACCCATTCCCTTATTGATGGGCATTTGGGTGGTTTCTGGTTTTAGCTGTTACAAGTAAAACTTCTGACTGAAGGAGACTACAGATGTTGAGCACATTGATACAACATACAGATGCCGTATTATAAATTTGTACACCTGAAATGTTATTAACCAGTGTTACCCCAACAAATTTAATAATAGTAACAATGAGCAAAAATTTTTAATGACATTGAAAGTTATTTTAAGCATAATTGTGCTGTCACCGTTCCAAGAAAAATATCGTTTCTGCATAGCTCCCTCAACAAAGCATCATGTTGAAGTACTTTATCTTTGAATATTACAGAAGAAAATTCCACAAGACAGAGTGAGGATTTGGGAAGCCAGTTTACAGAAATTTTCATTAAGCAGCAAGAAAATGTCACTCTTCTGTTATCTTTATTGGAGGTAAATTACGAACCTTGCTCTTCTTGTCATTCTTTATAAGCTTCTTATGTTACCCTTTTGGGTGAAGCATCACATACGTACCTTTTTAAGGTAGTGAAATTTATTGTATCATTACAAGAGATTGACATGCTTGTTTTAAGAACTATATAATGCTATCTGCTTAT
Source organism: Rhinolophus hipposideros (assembly GCF_964194185.1). NCBI lineage: Eukaryota > Metazoa > Chordata > Mammalia > Chiroptera > Rhinolophidae > Rhinolophus > Rhinolophus hipposideros. The sequence continues at coordinate 54,857,848 of NC_138047.1, forward strand.
TTCCATTTTTACAAAATACTGTTTAGTCAGTAACAGTTTAATCAGTTTGATCAATTTGTGTTAACTTTATTTTCTTTGTATTGCTTTTTATTTCTTAAAGTTTGCTAAATTTTTGCTTGTAGTTTTTGGTACCACTATTAAGTTTAAAACAAAAATGTTTTTCTTGAAAATGTAAATTGCAGATGTTAAATATTTTAAATTCTTATATTGCAGGAGTTTGATTTCCATGTCCGCTGGCCTGGTGTGAGGCTTCTTACTTCTCTTTTAAAACAGCTCGGGCCTCAGGTGCAGCAAATTATTTTAGTCAGTCCCATGGGTAAGTGACTCATCTTCCTTATATCATTTTGATTTAAGAGTGAGGATCATTCCTCAAGAGGGCGACTGAAATGATGTGTTAATGAATTCTTTATAATTTGAATCACTATTTGTATTATTGATCTGCCCATATTTTTCACTTGGTTCTATGTTCTAGGTGTTTCAAGGTTGATGGACTTATTAGCGGATTCCAGGGAAGTTATACGTAATGATGTAAGTTAAATTTGAAAAAGAAACCTAAAAATAAGCAGCTTTTTTTCTCTTTGGGAATGAAATATTTGTTGACCCTTATCAGAGTCATAAGAAGTTACATTTGGAAAGTTGAGGTGATGCCAATCTTTTAGACCTTTTTAAGTTATATGCAAGGCCATATTTTCCTTCCTTTGTTTCCTTCCTACGCAATATTTTGACGTAGACAAATAATTTTGCTATTCAAATTTATACCTTCCACAATTTTAGGGTTTCTTCCATCCTCTTCTGAAACTCTACCTCCAGAAAGAGTAGAGGAAACATTCCCAGACGTTGAACTGTGTAAACTTAACAAAGCGTCACATTTGGAATCCTCACCCTCATTTGATTGAATATGTATTTCAGAGGATTTTCCTTGTAATCTCTGTTTAACTGCAGAGCATAATTTGCTCTGGTGTTATTTTCTATTCTGGTTTATTTTAATATTTCCATATAAGTTGAATATTTTGTGTTGATGCATTATTGTTATATTGCTTCAATATTTTTCTCTGTTATCTACAACTTGATCAAAACTGTAATACTTTAGACAGCAATTGGAAAAATCTTTTTAAAATTAAATTCTAGAGCTAGGAGATCACATCAAGTGAATTCTGTCTCAATATTTACTCTAAGAAGTCCAAGAGTCATGGAAACCAAGTGACTTCTTTTTTGTTAGCGGTGTCTTATTCATTTTGTATTTGTGGTACCTTCCCTGTGCTTTCTCATCCTAAGTGCTAGAAATTATCATTTGGATTGCTCTTAGCTTCACAACTGGTGGTTAGTGGCAAAGCAGAGAAAAACACTGAAATGCTCTTGACTGCTAATCCATATAGACAGTTTTTTTAGGTTTGTATTTAAAATTTTCTGGTATGTATGTCAGTGCAGTAGTGTAAGTGGTAAAATGACATAGTAATGTAACTCATGAGAAGAGCATTTTTATTTAATATTTTTTTAAGAATTGTCTTATTTAAATGAGTACCCATATACTAGGAATTTTGAGTATCTTTCCTTGACTAAACTATTACTACATATCCTAAATCTAAACTTGTTTTTCTACTCTTCTTTTGGCCTTCAGTTGAAATAAGATGATACTATATGAAGTATTTAATAAAGAAATTCTTCCTGGATTGCTGCTAGTATCATTAGCATTTATTTTCATTTTCATATATGATATTTATTGTTTTGTGTAACTGCATTGTGTTGGTTCTTAAATACACCATTTCCTTTAATTCACTACTCTTTTTTTTTTCTGCTTCTAGCCTTGTTTCTCAATTTGTATTCAAGACAGATAAAATAATTCTCTCTGTCATTTTTTCATTAAACTTACAATTGTGATTAAGTTATATTTTTGTTGTAGTATATAGATTCTTGGTTTCTACATGTTTTATAACCATCTTTTTTTTTAAGTTAAAGTTTATTGGGGTGATAATGGTTAGTAAAGTTACATAGGTTTCAGGTGTACAATTCTGTGATACATCATGTATGTATCACATTGTGTGTTCACCACCCAGAGTCAGTTCTTCCATCACCATATATTTGATCCCTTTTACCCTCATCTACCACCCCCCACCCTCTTAACCTCTGGTAACCACTAAACTATTATCCATGTCTATGAGTTTTTGTTTCTTTGTCTTGTTCCTTTGTTGTTTTCAGTTTTATATTCCACATATCAATGAAATCATGGTTCTCGACTTTCTTCAATTTCAGTAAACCTGTTTATTTGAATATTTTTGTCAATAACTTACTGTCATAACATTATGTAATGTTATATAAGTAACACAGTTATATACCATATGACATACCACAGTTGACACCACCAATCAGAGGCAACTAACTGGAACTTCTGGCAGTTATTAGACACTCTGTGACTACCTGGAACAGTGTATTTTTTTTCCTTTTTTGTGTCTTTTGCTTTCTTTAGTCTTCTTTAAAAATTCTTCTCTTTCTTTTTAATCAACTTTCTGATTGCACTCAACAATAGTTGTCAACATTGACTAGCCTCCCGGGAGCACATTGGTAAAGATTTTTAGCTCCAGTTTGTTTCATATTTGAAACATTGATTTTGATCTGGATTTAGAGAATTAGTTGGTTATTTATCACAGTTGCACTGACACTATCATATTTATTTATGTTATTTAGAAAGGTTGAGAAAACTAGGAAATACCTACCAGCTCAATTCTGAGTGATAGACTGTAATTCCATTCTTGAATTCTGTTATTTTTTATTATGAAAAGTATAAACACACAACAAAAGTAAAAATAACACAGACAAACCTGTTTCCTCAACCAGTTTCAAGATTTTGTTATACTTTCATCATCTATGTCTCCCCTCACCACTCTCCTTTATTTTTTATTTATTTTTATTAGTTTTAGATGTACGAAACAGTGTAATAGTTAGACATTTATACCTCTCAAAAAGAGATAACCCGTCTCCCCCAATCTACTACGCCTCTGACATCGTATATGGCTGTTATTTTTGACTGGAGTATGTAAAAGCAATCACTCAATATGATTTCACCATTGCATACTTCAGTATACATGTCTAAAATGGACATGCATTTTCTTATATAACTACAATGCCATTATCACATATAACAAGCTAACAGTGATGTTTTAGCCCTCAGTTTAAATAAGGTCACCATTCCATATTCAGGTTTCCCAATTGTCCTAACAATGTCTTTTACAGTTGATTTCTTCAAATCAGGATCCAGGCAAGATTCTCTCATTACATTTGGTTGTTGTTATGTCTTAACTTATTTAAAGGGTTTGATTAGGTTCCAGTTCATTTTTTCACTAGGATGTTTCCCAGGTGATCAGTACACTTAAGGTTGCAACACACCAGGAAACATGTAATTTCCGGCTGTCTCACTTTTAATTATCAGTGGGTTTGATGCATGTGGTGACAGCCAGATCCCTCTATTGTAAAGCTGTCTGTCAACTTTGCATCAAATTCATCCATTACATCTGTTCATCCATTAACGATTATTGTCTGAACTGGTTATTTTATTAAGAGTTGCAAAGTGATTTCTATAATTTTTTTTCAATATTTCACATTTATTAAGCTATAATCTTACACAAAGAACTTTACTTCATCAGTTAGTCTGCTGTATTCTGAAACACCGTTCATACATGAAAGGCAGGATAAATCAATCCTTTTAGTTACCAGTTTTTAAATTAAGGAACTGGAACCCACTTACTTTCAATGACCACTGAATATACTTTTATTCTTAGTAGCATTTTAGTGGATGTGTTTGATTAGAACAGTATATTTCTTAATGATCAGGGAAAAGAAGTTAATATGTATTGAGAACTTAAAGTATAAGTAGCACACACATAAGGTTCTATAGGAGTCATTTTATCTCGTTTTGTCCTCATAAAAACCTTATCACAAAGATGTTATCCTTGTTTTACACATGGGTATACTGATACTCAGAATTTATGTAATTTGCTTAAAATTGCACAATTATTAAGTAGGACAACTCTTTTTAAAACCCACTTCATCTAACTCAGAGCCTCCGTATTCTTTCTGCTGTATTCCTTCAGAAAGGAAGGAATACAGTTAAACTCAAGTTCCCAGCATTAAGTAGGAGAATTTGACATCTAAAATAATACTTTTGCTTTCTCTCTCATCTTAATGCTAAGACTTGACAGGGAAACGAGTAGAACAAGCTCAATAAGGCCATGGGCATTTTTGTCTCATATGAGTACTTATCTGCTTAGTACTGACAGCCAATAGCTAATTTGCCTTTTAACTACCTGTTTGCTGTTCCTCTTCCTCTTAAGTAAGATCTACTGTTTTCATAAAATATTGGCATCTCTTTGACCATCATAGTATTGTTGGGCTCTCAGGGGCTCATAAAATACTTGTTGTTTGATATTTTAAAGTAATTTTAAAATGTCTTATAAAAGTTGTACTCCACTAAACATTATCTTTCTTCTCCGTAAGGGTGTTTTACTACTACAGGCACTAACAAGAAGCAATGGAGCAATCCAGAAAATCGTTGCTTTCGAAAATGCTTTTGAGAGACTACTGGACATTATTACAGAGGAGGGGAACAGTGATGGAGGTACAGTATAAAGAGATTGATTTGAAGAGATTCCTTTTGTACTCACTAAATTGTTGACTTCTATAGAATACGCTTGCAGGGAGAAATGAGGACTCATACTTTATATTTTCTTTCATTATGGTATGTTGAGTATGGATTTCTTTCTTTTTTCTTTTTTTTTTTTTTTAAAGATTTTATTGGGGATGGGGAACAGGATTTTACTGGGGAGCAGTATGTACTTCCAGGACTTTTTTCCAAGTCAAGTTGTCCTTTCAATCTTAATTGTGGAGGGTGTCGTTCAGCTTCAAGTTGTTGTCCTTTCAGTCTTAGTTGTGGAGGGTGCAGCTCAGCTCCAGGTCCAGTTGCCGTTGCTAGTTGCAGGGGGCACAGCCCACCATCCCTTGCGGGAGTCGAACCAGCAACCTTGTGATTGACAGGATGCGCTCCAACCAACTGAGCCATCTGGGAGCTCAGTGGCAGCTCAGCTTAAGGTGCCATGTTCAATCTTAGTTGTATGTAGGGGGCAGAGCTCATCATCCCTTGTGGGACTCGAGGAATTGAACTGGCAACCTTGTGATTGAGAGCCCACTGGCCCATGTGGGAATCGAACCAGCAGCCTTTGGAGTTAGGAGTATGGAGCTCTTAACTAGGAGTATGGAGCTCTTAACTGCCTGAGCCACCTGCCCGGCTCTGGATTTCTTTTTATTTATCCTATTTGATATTTGTTAGGCTTCTGGAATCTAGATTGGTGTCTTTCATCATTTCTGGAAAATCTTGGCTCTTTTTCTGAGCTGTGTATCAGCTACATCTCAAATACCGCGCTGCAATATTTTCTCTTTCTAAACTCAGATTTAGTTCTGTTATCCGATTTAACTTTCATCTATCCTGGTTTTTCTTCTGTGTTGTCCATCTTTTTGTCTTTCCAGGCTTTATTCTGGATTATTTCTTCTGACCTGTTTTCTACTTCACTTATATTTAATCTGCCATTAAATGTCTTCATTGAGAGTTTTTCCCCAGTTTTATTGAGATATAGTTGACAAACAGCATTTTATAAGTTTTAGGTGTACAGTGTAATGATTTGATTCACATATATTGTGAAATGACTACCACAATAAATTTACTTAACATCCATTTATCGACTTTTTAATGTTTCTTTTCTGGAAGTTCTATTCGGTTCTTTGATAAAATTTCTGTGTAATTTTTTATAATTTCCTTTTGTCTGCAGGTATTTTCAATTTATCTTTAATTTCTTTTTACATAAGAAACAATTATTTCACAGTTTTTGTCTGATAATCCCAATATTTTAAGTCTTTGTAGGTCTGGTACTTTTGCTCTCATCATTCTTATGCATGGTAAATGTTTTCTGTGTATGGTTCTCTTTATCTTTGTGTTGTGTTTTAGTTAACAGATTATTTTTGGGAATTTGAAGCCTAGGATAAAGGTAATTTCTTTCAGAAAAAACATGTTTGTTTCCACCAAGCCCTGGGGGTGCAGTTTTTCTGGGATCACGATCCAGATTTAAGGCTTGAGATTTCCTAGACTACTCAGGCAGTGCATACCCAGGCTGCAAGATCTTTGAGAACTACTTAACATTTGGTTATTCTAATCCTGAGGACAAGCCCTTTGAAATCCCAGTGTATTCGGTGGCAAGTTTTCTATTAGATTCCTTCCCCACCTTGTGTACGCCCTTTGCTTTATTTTTCCTCTGCCCCATGAGACTATTAAAATGAAAGTTAGATTTTTCAAGACTGAGAAATGTACTCCCAGCCAAAAGTACTTTTATCCTTGTTTACCTCTCCAGATATCCATTTTCTCTTCAGTTTTAGCCTGTTAAACTATCAACTCTCCATTGCTCCTAGGGCTGTTTCTTTTTTTTTTTTAATTCAGCATTTTTAGTTGTTTTTAATGAGAGATTGATCCAAAAACCTAGTACATGGGTCAAAGGAGGAAATGGGTTTGTTTGTATTCACTGAACTGGGATTGGCCAGTAGAGTAGTGTAGTCTACCATTGGCTGTATGAATTTGGAGGGGAAGGCCTGCCTGAAGGTAAAGATTGGAGAGTCTTTAGGAAAAAGATGATAGAAGAAACAAAATTAGATAAACAAGAAAGATTAGATGAGTCACTTAGAGTGCGTGAAGAGTGAGAAGGGAAGTGCTAGGACAGAACCTAAGATATACCAATAGTTAAGGGTTGGTACAGGATGGTATTGGTGAGAGAAACAGGCTGAGACAAAAGGAAACCTGCATTTTTAGTGGGGTCAGGGGGAATGGGAAGCACTATTAGAAGTTACTGAGATCAAACAAGATAAGGGCAGAAATTTATCTGGGATTTAGAAACTGGACGTCATCAGTGACCTTAGGGAGAGCGGTTGTATATAGTGTTTACTTCAGAATCCAGATTGCAGTGTCAGTGGAGTGAGTTATAAGTGGGAAAATAGAATACTGGATAAAACTCTTACCAGGAATTTGGAAAAGGCAGGGAGGAGACACGAACAGCAATTAGAGGTTGACGAGGGTGGTTTTTTCTTTTTTTTAAATTTTTTATGACATGAAATATTTCAAATGTACAGAAAACAATAGAACATAGTATAACAAACACTTGTACACCTATCATCCAATTCTATTAAATGCTTACATTCTGCCATACATATTTTAGATTTTTTAAAGAAAAAAACACAGCAGCAGATGGTTAAGTTCTTATAACCATTCTAACATGTTCCTCTACGTTCCTTCTCTAAGATCACAATATTCTGATTTTGTTGTTTTTCTCTCCCGTGTGTTTTTATACTTGTAATACCTGCTTGTGTGATTCTGTATACACACGTTATAGATTCATAAACAACATATAGTATTTTTTGCATGTTTTCAAACTAGATAAAAAAGTATCCTGCTGAATATAATTTTACAACTTGCTGTTTTTATTCAACATTAGTTTTTTGAGATTTATTTATGTTGATACATGTTGCTATAGTTTATTCATTTTAAGTGCTATATATTATTCTGTAGTATGAATGTACTATGATCTATTTTTTTTATTGAGTTGGCAATTATGTTGTATCTATTTTTACTAATACAAATTTTTTGTGAACAGTCTTTACGTGTCTACTTGTATATGAAGTTTTTCTGTTAATATACCTACAAATAGAATTGTACTTTTTTCATCTTTACCGGATATTGCCAAAGGGCTTTCTTAAGTGATTTCATCCATTGATATATCCATCAAGTGTTTCCAAGTTTCTGTTTCGTCACATCCTTGTCAACTCTTGATTACCAACTTGATGGGTGTAAGATGATATCTCATTGAGATTTTATTTCATTCCTTAAACTAATGAGATTAAGCATATTTTCATGGGTATATTTCCCATTTGTTTTTCTTTGCCTTTTACTTCTCTGAATTACTTACTTGCCCATTTTCATGTAAGACCATTTTTTCTTTTCCACTTAGTTACTGGGACTTCTTTATGTATTCTGGATACTAATCCTTTGTTGATTATGCATGTTTCAGGTATCTTCTGGTCGGTTTATAGTGTCTCTATTAAAGTTTAAAATTTTAATATAGTTACTTTTTTATAGTTTATACTTTTGTGTCTTGTTTAAGACATCTATGTCTATCTCAAGGTCATAGAGTTTCTATTTCTTCTACTAAAAACTTAAAATTTTGTCTTTTACATTTAATTAATATGGATTTCTGCATTTGAACAATGGTACGAGGTTTGTAATCAAAGTCTCCTACTAGAATATAGGAAAAATCTTCTATCTTGGCTCTTTTCAGAATTGTCTTAACAAGCCTTTTCCTTTTTGCTCTTTCATCTGAATGAAACTTGTTTGCTAGTCAAGTTCTGCGAAAATCCCCATTGGAATTTTGATGGGAAATATATTGAGTTTACAGATTAATTTAAGGAGAATTGTTATCTTTACTATTGACTTTTTCCGTCGCTGAACCCAGGTATACCTCTTAATTTACTCACGTCTTTTATGTCTTTCAGTCATGTTTTATAATTTTGAGCAAAAGAATCTTACACTTTTTTTATTAGATTCATTCCTAGGCATCTTATAGTTTTTGTTACAATTTGAATAGGATCTTTTCCTATTGCATTCTCAAATTGGTTACTACTTGATTTTTGTATATGAATCTTGTATCCAATCACCTTATTAAACTCTTAGTTCTTATTGGACTTTCTGTATAAATAATCACATATTCTATAAATAAGAGTAATCTTTTTCCTTCCTTTTTAATTCCTAATACCACTTTTCCTTTTTTGTCTTATTGCACTAATTAGAATCTTACAGTGTTGAATATTGCTGACTTTAATGAGAATGCTGATGTTTTACCATTATATTTCATTTTTGCTAAGAGTTTTTATCATGAATAAATCTTGAATTTTAGTAAATATTTGTTTAAACATCTATGGAGAGTATCAGATTTTTCTTCTCCTTTAATCTATGAGGACTTTTTCTTTAAAGTGGGAGAGACTCCAATCAATATAAGCAAGTAAAGAAGGGGGACATACAGGAGAGAGAGAGGATCAATCTTTGGTACATAATACCTGAAAAAGGAGGAGAGAATGGAATTCAGAGTAGAGGTAGGAAATGGCTTTTAAGATAGAACAAGTACATCTGCCATCATACCAGGGAAAGGCACAGGTGAAGATCCAGGTCCTTTGTCAGATTTGGTGGTAAGGAGTTGAATTGCAGGCAGGGTCATATGCTAAGAGAGAAAGAAGAACACAGTTGATAATTAAGGAGAAGGTTAAAAAGTAGTCTTTTGGAGAATAGGAGAGGTAGTCCACTATTGTAATTAAGGACATTTTCAGACAGGATAAAGGCCCCATTAGGGGTGTTCACCGTGATTTTACAGCAGGGCAAACTGTTTAATTATGTGATTCTCGCCTCCTCCCCACCATCCCAAGTTCTCAGCTGCCTAGGTGCAGATGTAGTAAAACAGCCAGACGGGCAGTTTTTCACAGGATTGTGCCTTTTCCAGGAAGTTGCGATGAAAAGACAGTGAGGTAAGAGAGTCCAACATACTATGTATAGAGTGGAAGAAATGAAGATCTATATAATAATCTAAGCTAGATAGGGAAGGAAGTAAAGATAGAGAGTGTTTCTGCAAAGGGAGAAAGAAGACTTGTTGATGGATTGAAAGTCTCAGGGGAGCTATAGAACAGATATTGAGAATACTTGATCTGGAAAGATAGCAGGTTTTAGTAATAGAGTGAGAATTATCTCTGGAGATGACGCCAAGGAACTGAGAGGTCCAGGTATTTATTGGTTGAGTGGCTGTTGCAGTTGAAATCAAGAGAGAAAGGAGAACGTGGAGAGAGAAAGAAAACTGAGTGAGATGTCAGTGATGTTTTCAGTGAATGAAGAAGAGTGGCCATGAGTTTGTTACATAACTGCAGTGAGGAGTGGTAAAAGATGATAACAGCCAGATGGCCTGATCTTAAGGGAACCGGAGATTTTTATGAGGGGATAGAGGAACTATGATTTCTAGAAAATACACTGTGCTGGGACGATCATAGATTCCATATCCTGACTCTTAAGGTGCATGGGATTGAAAGCATGAATTGCCTTCACTTGAGAACACTGCAGATGGTTTAAAGAAAAGGAGCATTTCATGAAGTAACTGAGGGTATAATAGGTTTTATTGACCAATATTTGGAAGTTTGAGGTAGTATCATGAAAGAGTTTGAAAGGAAATTAAGTAGGGGAGAGGAAACCCAAAGCATTCTGAGAAAATGGAAAAGCATAGATGAGCAGAGAGATGCATATTTTCAGAGGTGACCGAGGAAAAATGTATTTTAACGTAAGAGGGAATTATCTAGGCTTCAGGATTGCTAAGACAAGTTCTAATAGCTCCTGGTAACTGGTAGTGGCCCTTGGGTCTAGAATTCACTTTGCACACTGGAAGGAAGGCCTACCCGTTATAGTGAGGGCTTTGACATTCTGTTTCCTCCAGAGCCTTCAGATGGTCCTAATGGCAGCTCTTGTTTAATGGAGATTTATGGTCCTACGTAAGAGACAGACAGATACAGTGGTTCCTCCTCATGAGGAGGTTTCTCCTCGTGAGTATCAGTCACATGGTTCAGCAACATGAGGTAAGGAGGCCTCCACCCTGGAGAGATCAAGACTGGTTAAATTGAAGATTCTTAAACAGTATCTAAAATGTGCACCTTAGACATTTTATTTTAAGTTAAATATAATACATTTTTAATATACATTTTTTTACCAGTCTTTTGAGTTAGGGCCAGAACTTTTTCTTTGAATATGGGTCAGCCAATAAGAGTTTTTCATCATCTTTCTTGCGTATGTTACACCTATAATAACATCATGTAGGATTTGCATTTTGGTTTCTTTAAAATGGAGTACAGGATCTTTATGGGTTTTTACAATTACTTATATTATTTTTTTCAATCACTTTTCTTATTTTAGACTTGTATTACCCATACTTAGCAACAGTATTTGTAATTACTTGCTTTCATTTTTTGCCAAAGACAAACTTAGTTTTCTCATAGTAGTTCATCGATATCCAATGCAAATAGCATGATAGATTTGTGAACAAAAGTAATTTATTAGATACAATACCAAAAGCATAATCCATGAAAGAGAACAATGATAAGTGAGACTTCATTAAAATTGAAAAATTCTCTGCAAAACACTCTGTTAGGAGAATGAAGAGATAAGCCGCAGACAAGAAGAAAATATTTTCAAAACTCATATCTTAAAAAGGACTTGTATCTAAAATGTACAGTGAACTCTTAAAATTCAACAGTAAGCAAACAACCCAGTTAAAAAATGGACAACAGAGAGTAGACACATTACCAAACAAGATAGATAGATGGCAAGTAGCATAAAAAAAGAATCTCAATCATATGTCAGGAAAATGCAAACTAAAACAATGCACTATCACTACACACCTGTTAAGATGGCAAAAATCCCAAACACTGACAACACCAAAAGCAGACAAGAACGTGGAACGACAGAAACTCCCATTCATTGCTGGTGGGAATGCAAAATGATATGCCACTTTGGAATGCAGTTGGGCAGTTCCTTATGAAGCTAAACATACTCCTGCCATTATAATCCAAGTCATGATCCTTGATATTTACCCAGGTGAGTGGGAAAATTATGTCCACAAAATCCTGCACATGAATGTTATAGCAGCTGTATTCGTAATTGCCAAATCTTGGAAGCAATGAAGATGTCCTTCAGTAGGTGAATGAATAAACAAACTTTGGTATATCCATACAGTGGAATATTATTCCACAATAAAAAGTTACCAAGCCATGAAAAGACATGGAGGGACCTTAAATGCATGTTGCTAAGTGAAATTAGCCAGTCTGAAATACTACATACTCTATAATTCCAACCATATGCTATCTGAGTCTATATAGAGAAAGTAGAAAGATCAGTGGTTGCTAGGGATTTGGGGATGAGAAGAAAGGAATAAATAGGTAGAACACAGGATTTTAGAACAGTGAAACTATCCCATAATACTGTAACAGTAGACACATGACATTATACATATGTCAAAATCCATGGAACTGTATTTACACACCAAGAGTGAACCCTAATATGAACTATGAACTTGAATAATGTATCATTGTTCATTTATCAGTCATAACAAATGTGCCACACTAATTCTAAATGGTAATAATAGGGGAAGCTAGGAGGGAAAAAATATCTGGGAATTCCCTTTATTTGTTGCTCAGTTTTTCTGTAAACCTAAAGCTGCTCTATTAATCAAAGAAAAAAACAACTGATTCTTGTAATGTACAATTTAGTAGGAGCAATAGTATGGAACCTACCCGCTGTGAGTATCCAGCATTAGTCATATGTATGCTTCACGAGGAAGCAGCGCTCATTTGTTTAACCAAACTAGCACTTGATAAAATGGAGATCAGCAGTTGGAGACCTTTTGCTGTCGTAAAAGTGTAAGCTGTAGTGTGGATGAAACTACCCTGGAGAGTGGTATGTTGTAAGCAGAGCAGAAAAAATGGAGAACAGGAACCATGAATGATAGGAAGCCTAGAGTGGCCAGAGATCCCTAAGGAAAACCAGGAAAGAGTACTTAGTGTTTTAGAAACCAAGGGAAAAGAAAGTTTCAAGGAAGAGACACAGAGACGACGATATCAAGTACTTCTTAGAGATTAAGATATGATTAAGTCATTCAACAAATATTTAATAATGCCCTATGTATACACTTGATATCTCCATCTGTGCTGAGGATACAGAGTAGGTCACTATATCCTGGTACGGCGTTCACAAATTTCTATCGTCACATTGTTATCTCATGGAGCAGACAGATAATAACTACATAATAATAAAAGGACCAGGGTACCATGAAAGCATGTAGCTCATGATGTTAACCTAGTCATTGGGTCTTGGTAATCATTCCTGAAGAAATGATGTTTAATCTGGGATTTGAAGAATTAATTTGAGTTACTGAGGTGAGTGGATCAAGAGATCATTGGAGGACTTGAGAACAATGAGCATGCAGAATGTGGCTGTGACCGTCAGGAGTCAGAACGAGCTCTCTGCCTTGCCTTACAGAAGAGATGCTGAGCATGGAGATTTATCTTTTGTTAAATGGTTAGGGATTGACTTTTCCTTCAGGTCTTATCAGCCTTAACACTGCCATTTCACATTCTTTCCTCAGGTATAGTAGTGGAAGATTGTCTGATTTTGCTCCAAAACTTGTTAAAAAACAACAATTCCAATCAAAATTTTTTTAAAGAAGGCTCATATATTCAACGTATGAAACCTTGGTTTGAAGTTGGAGATGAAAATTCTGGCTGGTCTGCACAGAAAGTAACTAATCTTCACCTAATGCTACAGGTATACTGAACTTAGACATAAATGTGGTAAGAATTTTGACAGTGATCCTTTCAAAGAAAAGCAGAGTGCTTGTGTTTGATAAATCCAGGATGTTCAGATGTTCAGTTGGTTTTAGATGGGCTTTAAAAAAAAGGCCTTTTAAATTGGAGATTTGCAGTTACACTCTGATTCTCCCTACCCCCAACACACACACACACACACACACACAAACTAACACACATCACTCAACTTTAATAATCATTAATATCTGGCAATTTTGTTTCATCTTTTATTCCCCTCTCTTGCCCTGCTGGATTTTTTTTAATAGCAAATCCAAACATACCAATTAATTTCCTGATGGGTTTTATACCAGAGAATACTAACTTACGTTGTTGATTTGAATTTTTTTAATCTGCTTTTCTCAATTAAGGCTCTGATACAAATTTTAATATTCAGAAGATTAAGTTCAACAAATAAATTCATTCAGTAAACCTTTACTGAGAGCCAGGCACTGAATGCTAGGAAATGAATGACAATGTCCCTGCCCTGAGTGATTAATAGTCTGAGGTTTAAATTGAATACAAGTTAAATTGACAAATCACCGGTAATTTTATTTAAGCTTTATGGTGATAGTAAAGGTGAAGACAGTAGGATCCCAAATTATTTCTGCATCAGAGAAAATTATGAAGTTCTTTGAAGTATTTTACTTACTTATTCCTTTACTGAATTCCTTTACTCCAAACACTTAAGTTTAAACCAGCCTCCTAACTTCCTCTCTAGTGATTCTCGTGGATCTTTGAAGTCTGTGAATTGTGCCTGCATCTCTGAAGTTGTGTTCCATAAAACTAGATTGTTAGTTTTTCTAGTGATTTGTCTGAATATTGTTGCATGCCCTGAAGTTGCCTGCATAGGTTTGATTGGCAATTAGGGTGACCATATGCCCCAGTTCGCCAGGACAGTATTCATTTCCTAATTACTAAGAGTGTCCTCTTGCGCTTCAAAAGTATTCCAATTTAGATAAGAAATTATATAGTTACCCTATTTAGAATATGCCTAAAAATTGTTAGGAAAATATGTTACAGGAGAACATGGGCAGAATCTATTTATATTCTCAACTTCATCACTTTTATTTTCACATGTCAGTTTTATTACACATTTCAAGACTTTATTAGTTTTTTATGTTTTAGAAATAGCATCCCAAGTGGTAAGCTTTATATCTTTGCTGCTCAACACCACTTTCTTGATAAAGGAAATTCTCCTAGAAAAGTAATTTTCAAAATGTGATTAGAGAAAGTGAAAGGATCTGATGGTATGCAAAAACTTATATATTTACTAAACAGTAAAAATTTAAATTGCTTGAGGAGACTCCTCATTTTTTATAGTTTAGGGTACTATGTAAAGAATTATTTTTGAAGATAGCATCACTGTTTAAAAAGTAAAATACTATTTTACTCCTCTCAAAAAAAAAATTAGAATAGAGTATTGCTTATAAACAGAAAACTACAGTATTCAGGTTATGTAATAAGTTGGTTAAGTGTTCTTTACTTTTAAAAAGTGAATAAACTAACTCGATACTAATCTTAAAGAACCTAATCTTCAAAATAAAGAAACTTTATTGGTGTCCTTGGGGAGCGAGTCCTGCGTAAATGATGGAAATAACCTACTTCTCTTTTGATTGTATAAGAATGTGACACCTTTATAAAGAACAGCTTCCAAAGTTGATTCTGTGGTATCAGAGATAGAGGTTTTCGTATAGATGTAAGGTGAATAAGTCATTTTCTTTATAACTGGCCAAGGAAAGAAGAGTTACTTATAACACAACCAACAAGAAAGCTGCTTTATTTTTATTGCGAAGAACGGTATAAATGCAGCATAACTGCTATAAAATAAACTGCTATGTTTGTATACAGGTAGGTCCTAATCCTTTCCGCAGTTGCAGGTTTAGTCAGGCTTAATCTCCTATGCTCTCCCTGTATTAAATAAGTGAGTGTTGTATTACCTCTGGCCCCTAATAGCATAATTTAAAGCGAAAGCTTTCTCTACTATCCACACCAAAATTAGGAACCTACCAGGAACTCCTCTACTGCAAGAGGAAAAATCAAAAGACCAGTTTTTAAAGTCAAAGGGGAGGGGAGGGGAGGGGAGGGGGAAACAGAACAATAAGGGAAGGGAAGGGAAGGGAAGGGAAGGGAAGGGAAGGGAAGGGAAGGGAGAAAAGAAATTGAGTTTAATTTACTAATACATTCTTCATCTCAAAGACTGAGTAGTTGATGCATTCATGACTTCACAGTCCACAGATTATGTGCTTTTCAGCCTATTAGAGTGCTTTGTCTGTATAGTTATATATTCAGGGTTGCTTGTATTTCAAGTTCTCTATTATGTACCAAATGAAAATGTATCATAAATGATGATAAACAATCCTATTTGGATAGATACATCCTAACGAATTTTTCATCATTGTAGTTATAATCATGATGGAATTCTACGCCACTAAAATTGAAATTAATCTGTTTAAGGATATTTCATTCAAATTTTGCAGATTAAATTTTGGGGAAGAATCCTTTTGAAAGATTTTTGGTCATAAAACATTTCAGTGTTTTTCTGTAATGATAGTTTAATGACAAGTTCTGCCTACTATCTCTACAGAAACCCCTTCTATGCCATTTTTTGTGCAGATTCTGCCAATGACTCAGAAAGCTCATTACCTTTTGAGAGAATCTTTTTCATTGTTGGGTACTTCTAATTATTAAAAACGTAATCCATATAATGAGTCAAAATCTGCTTTCTTTTCCTTGTAATAAGTAGTCCCTCTTTCTTCAGCCATCCTTTATACCTCTCTGTCATCTAGAAATTTGATAATTTTTTTATTCATCCATAAAGATGTCCAAATGCTATTAGATGATTTTAAGAAATTATTGTTGATTTTGTTAGATAAAATGACTTGATGACTGGTTTTTAAAATCTGTATCAGTCAGAGATACATATAGAAATGTTTATAGAAGAAATGACGTATAGTTTGGTATTTGCTTTAGAAAGTTTTTTGAAGTAGGGATAGGAGGAAAATAAATTTAAAAAACAACAACAACAAATCCATAGAAATCTAACTAGAAGGGTCCAAGTACAGGAACCAGTGTGTAATCCTAAAGCCTTTCTCTAGTGACCTCAATTTATTCATCAACCCTCTTAATAAACTGTTATAAATATCCCATTTGATTTTGATATACAAGATTTTGTAGACATACATATAACTCTAGTTTTAAAATACAAGATATAAAATTATTTTGAAGATGTAACTGATGAACACTTGTTTGGGATGACATTTTTCATGTTTCTGAAATTTCATGTTCAAGTTCAGATTACTCATGGAATCATAATTAGGAATTTAATTAGCATTAACAACCACTGAGGCCAACCCTTTGCCTAATGCACGAATCTTCTACCATGTCTCCAGTTGTTTGTTTTAGCCTGTTTTTAAATTTTTACAGTTTAGGGGGAATTTATCACACCTCGGTCCTTTCTGATTTCAGACCTGCTCTGATTAGGTGGTTAATCCTTACTTCAATAAGAAATCTACCACCCTGTTACTTATTCATGCATTCATTTATTGAATATGAACTATGTCACAAATACTGTGCTTGTTGGGGGATACAAAAATGACAAGGTAATTTCTGCTCTCTGGGAGTTCACAATCACCTGAAGGAGACAAACTTAAGCAAAAAAGCATAAGTAATATGTACTAGAGCAGAACTATTGAGATGAGATCATAAAGGAAAGAGCACCCAGTACTGGCTGAGCAGTTGAGGGAGTCCTTCACATCAATTTTCTTGTTCTTACAGATCAAATTTACCTCAAGACTTTGAAATCTTTAAAAGATAGATTTTGTTTTCTGTTTCTTTCTCAGCTTGTTCGTGTCCTAGTATCTCCCACCAATCCCCCTGGTGCTACCAGTAGCTGCCAGAAAGCTATGTTCCAATGTGGCTTATTACAGCAGCTTTGCACTATCCTAATGGCTACTGGAGTTCCTGCTGACATCCTGACTGAGGTAAACCAAAGGAAGGCACAGACTGCTTTGTGGAAGTTAAAATCCTAGAGATTATTCAGAAGATTAAGATATCCGCTGAAGGAAAAACAGTACTAGTTAACCGTTTTTAGATGTTAAATTCCTTATTAATTCTACTAAAATGTAATTGTGGTGACAGTATCAGTTCTAAAAGGTGGACTCATTTTTGAAGTTTAATAATATATAAATAATGTTAAAGTTTAGAAGATTTGTCATTAATTTTATTGTGTTCAACAGGAGTCACAGTAGAATTTATATTTTTAATTTTGAGAACAATATGACTTAGTCTTTGTCGACTAAGACTTGAGTCTTTAAAGTAGTCTTATTCTCAGCATGGTAAATTCTTTCTCCCTGGAGGATGGCGTTTTCTGTTTCCTGCCTATTTAGAAAAAGAAGTTAGTTTGAAAAAAAAGTTTCAGTTTATTTAAATCATCTTTTTATTTTTCTTAACACATGCACATTGAAAGCACAGGTAATAATAAAAGTTTTATAACAAAACAGCTATCTTCAGCGTCAGTCGTCCCTCTAAAGTCCCACCCACTACCCCCTGTGTAACCCTACTTTACTTCCTCCTGTCACCCCAGTAATTTATATTGAAATCAATAATCAGTATTTATAGTTTTATGATTGTACTAAAATGCTCCCTGCTAAGCCAAACAGAGCCCTGTATCTTTCATTTTAATATCCCTTTCCCTTTCCTGCAGTATAATGTGTTACTTTTTCATTTTGTTGATTTTCTGTGTATCTGTGCATATTAATACTATGATATGCTTAACACATTGTTCCCCCTCCCAGGCCTTTTTCTGGAAGCCTTCGATCATCCTACTCCAGTATGGGCTGGTCATGCTCTACTTCCTCTTCACCATCCTCCTAGGATTTTCTTTTGCCTCTCCCTTGACTTGGATTCCTTAGTTATGGATTCCTTGTATTTCTGGTTTTCTGACATTTACCAGTGGTGTGCTATACTGCAGACATTTTTTCCCTCCAATTATTTTTGGCGCTCACTGGGCCCTTTCAAGCCAGAGACATATCCTTCAGTTCTGAAGATGTTTTTTGTATTCCTTGACAATTTCCTCTCTTCTGTTTCTGCAACTCTATTGATGGACTTTCTGGACCTAGTTTATCTTTTCATTCTATTTTCTTGGAGGTTTTTCAACTTCATCCTTAAATTGAATTTTTAACTTGTTGCATTTTAAATTTGTTCTCTGGTTTTATTTTAAAGCATCTTTTTTTTTGTTTTGTAAAGATAGATTCTCTTAGAGGATATTATTAGTTTTAATTTTTTGAGATTTTAAATGCATGTGGTCAGGTGTTAACTTTTAATTGGAGGCCTACAGTTAATGTTTTATCTCAAGAAATTGTTACAGGTTATAACGCTGTCACTGATATTTTTGTTGTCTGAATTTTGATATTGAAAAGCAAACAGGAAAAGGATATGACATTTTCTTCTTTTGAAAACAGATTTTGTTCCTTAACTTCCTCTAATTTTTCCCCCTTAACAGACCATTAATACTGTATCAGAAGTTATTCGAGGCTGCCAAGTAAACCAAGACTATTTTGCTTCTGTAAATGCACCTTCAAACCCACCAAGGTAGGAAAAGGAAAATATTGAGATTCCCCTGAGGAAGTGAAAACTTACTTTGGGTTTTTAGTATGTCTCACATGCACATCTTGTTTTTTTAAGAAGTCAGTTGTGTGTTTTGAAATAAGAAATAATCTGACAAGATAAATAGGTTGGTATTTTAAAAGAATTTGTAGTCTTTGGAACATAGGTATTAGGGTTCAGATATCACGTCTTTATCTTACTAACTGTATGCCTTGAGCAAATAAATCAGTTCACTTCTCTTGGCGGCAGTTATCTTTTCTATGAAACGGAGATGGGAATACTTAACTTGCTGGTGTTCTGGTTATGGTTTTTCAGTCAACAAAAATAACTAGTTACTGACTTGTGCACTTGGGTTGCAATGTTTCTCTCTTCTTTTTTTTTTTTTAAATGCAACAGACCGGCAATTGTAGTACTTCTCATGTCCATGGTTAATGAAAGGCAGCCATTTGTATTGCGCTGTGCTGTTCTCTATTGTTTCCAGTGTTTCTTATATAAAAACCAAAAAGGACAAGGAGAAATTGTATCAACACTTCTACCTTCCACCATTGATGGTAAATATTTTAGTTCTAATCTCTATTTTAAAAAATATATAATTGTCTTTCAAGCTTTTAATAGTAAAATACATCATAAATAATAAAAGACCCTGGAGGTAGTAGAATATTTAAAATATGGCATTTCCTTGAATTTGCTTTAGAAATGTAGTTATTAATTAAGATAATAATTTTCTGGAACATTACCATCATCGATTTGATGCCTAAAGTGTTTTCATGTTTCTTTGTTCTGCTGCTTTTCTTCCAAGGTCCTTTATTGTCATCTTTCATTTTGTTTTGAAAAAACAAACTTTTAAAAATGTTAATATGTATACTACTATTAATAATTAACTAATTTAAAATAGTGTTTTATACTATTTTTGTGTGTGTGGAAAACAACATAATTCATTTTTATATTATTATCATCTGCCTGCCATCTTTATAGCAACAGGTAATTCAGTCTCAGCTGGTCAGTTATTATGTGGAGGTTTGTTTTCTACTGATTCACTTTCAAACTGGTGTGCTGCTGTGGCCCTCGCCCATGCCTTGCAAGAAAACGCCACCCAGAAAGAACAGTTGCTCCGGGTTCAACTTGCTACCAGTATTGGCAACCCTCCAGTTTCTTTACTGCAGCAATGCACCAACATCCTTTCACAGGTGAAGTAGCCAGTGAAACTTCTCTGAGGGGGAAAAGGTTTGGGCTATAAGGTTTGATGTCAGTGATAAGAGGATTTAGGGTGTCTTTAGTAGATGCAGAAGAAAAAGGAGAGAATCGAGGACTTGCCTGTGTGTTAGCTCACTGTAACCAGAAACAGTTTTGTGAGGAGACAGCAATACATATTCTTACAAGAATGATTTTGCCAGATAGTTAATAAGGTCTGCATCATGATGGACACATATGTCCTCGACAGAAAGGTGGTTTTTGTTTTTGTTTTTGTTTTCTTTTTAAATCATCCAGTGTTCTTGCGTGTCATTTTCTCTCTGCTCAGTAGCTTAATTCAGGTCACTTTATGAGAGGGAATGGAAGAATAAAGTGGTTCATACCTGTGTACCTCCCTCTTTCTCTTTCCAGAGCAATTCATCTTCCTTTCAGAAAACAAAGATAGAATACCAGTCCATTGCTTATATGGTTAAACAGTACTGCCCTGATACTACTGAGTTCTCAAATCCTCAAAATCCCAAGGCATATAATTTACCTAGTAAGATGGAGAAAAACATAACTGAAAATGTTTGCATTCCTTTAGACTCCTAATGAGAATAACAAAGCTTCGTTGAAGTATGGATGCTATGGCATTTAGGAATATCACCTATTATTAGATTATTTGCTCCAACGTGCCAACTTGCTGTCGAGCAATTCAAGTTCATGCTTTCGCAGAACTATAAAGGCGTAGACATTTAGTCACTTGGAGAGTAAAACCACGGATAAGTCTAAAATTGCTCTATCCACTGGAATTATCTTACCCCTTTCCTTTGATACTGTGCTGTGTCCTCCTGAGTTTTTAACTTCATTCATTGAAGTGTGTTACTGTGAACTTTAAAAGAAACATGAGCAGTGTCCGTAGGAAAGTATAAATGAAAGCTTAAAAAATTAACTAGTGAAAAGGGAGTTAAAAACTCCCTTTGTTGTTTAAAATTGATTTAGTTCAATTGAAAGTTTATTTTATCTTTGAATTATCATTTATCTCTTAGTGATTTTTAAAAACTACGTCCAGAATATTCTTATTTATTTAATACTTGACACTCTGTTGCTGTCTGTTAAATAGTTTTTCTAAATAGTTTTTCTAAAGCCAAATAGTAATTAACTCTGCGACCATCATCACTACAGACTTTGCTCTAATATTGTCATCACAATTAATGCATAATTAAAAATCCTCAAGATAGTGGTGTCTTCCTACTCTAAGGCATCACAGTACTATAAAATTATCCTTTCTCTAAAATACATATGCATTGGTATATAATAAAAGATTTGAACTGTCCCAAATTATTGGCTTGGGTTTGTAGAGAGACTGTATTGGAGGGATTTTTCTCAATTTAAATTTTTCTAAAGCAGTAATATTTATGAATAATTTTTAATGTATAATTTGCAGGGTGATAAGATCGACAGACGGGTATGTATCACTTGTGTAAGCTTAGGCATTTTCCTCTTATAGCAAGGCTTTTCTTTGTCTTGGGTGTGCTGATTGGTTTTTTTAACTGCTTGTTTGAAGTTATATTCTACTCACACTTTTATATGCCAGCAAGTTTATCTCTGTCATAAGTGGCTGTACAGTTTTCCTCCGTGGGATATTGTAGTGGTGTTTCTAAGAACTGTGGGAATGACAGTCTGAAGCTATACTTGTGCTTCCTCGGGGATGCTTGCACTTTCAGGAATTCCTTGGTTTTGGCTTTTTGGTGTTTTTTTGTTTTTTCACCCAAGCTTGCTTCTTTCATCTCCCCCTGAAACTATTTCAAAGGTAGCCGAATCTAGAGTTAAGTATTTTACCTTTAGGTAATCAGTTATATGAAAGAATGTGACGGGTTTTATGTTAATTAGGTTATTTTAAATGTACAATAGTAAGTATAATTTTATAACTTGAAAGATTTTAAATTAAATATTACAGGTTATTCTGGATATAACCCATATACTACAACTACCATTGGGGATTATTTTTTGATGTATGTGTGGGGAGAGTGTGACTTGTATTTGTTTTTGATTTGTCTTGCTTTGTGGAGTGTTTGGCAAAAAAAAGGAGTGTAGCTTAATGTCCATATTTGGGCACATGTTCAGTTGTGTGAGTAGTGATAACTGAGGTCCTGTTAAGAATCATGTCCTTGTGTATGAGCATGATTTAGCTAGCACATATTAATAACTCACACAGGCATACTTGGCAGTGTTAGCCTGCAGAGTTTTTAATATGTTAAAAGTATTTTATAAGTATACATGTCAATCATTTAAAAGGGAATTTTGGGGAGGTATAATTTACACACAGTAAAATGCACAAAACTTAAGTGTTCAATCTGATGATTTTTGATTATATCTGAATTTTTTATTATATTTGAATGTATCTCTGTAACAACCATCCCAAACAAGATGTAAGACATACTCATAATCCCAGAAAGTTCCATCATGCCCCTTTCCTATTAATTCTGTATCCCCAGAGGCCACCACTAGAAAGTGAATCTGATCATAATACTCTAGAACTTCATTTTAATACTTTAAACACTAGAAGTTTAAAGTGTTAACTTTTCATATTTTTTATAAACAGTAGAAAAATAACTAAACTTGAAATCCTTAAAGTAGGAATAAGGGATTTTTATTTAGAAAATGTAATACAGGAAACATAATAGTTTATGTTAAAGATAAGATGTTTCAGCTTCAATTATTTTGTTTGTGGTTCTCTTCCATCCTATAAAATATGTGATTTCTAGTAACTAAACCCTCAGGATGCTCTGA
This sequence comes from Rhinolophus hipposideros, assembly GCF_964194185.1. Taxonomy (NCBI): domain Eukaryota; kingdom Metazoa; phylum Chordata; class Mammalia; order Chiroptera; family Rhinolophidae; genus Rhinolophus; species Rhinolophus hipposideros. Next base: position 54,880,882 of record NC_138047.1, read on the forward strand.
AATTACAATTTCAGTGTCCACTTGTTTTTCTAAATCTCCTCAACATTTCATGCACACTGGAGGGGTTGGGAAGAGACACGTCCTTTTTCTTGACTTAAGCCTATAAACATACAAATATGTGAACATACACAAAATGAATAGTTTTAGTCAGAAAGTGGGGTGTGACTTTTGTTTGGCTGTTCTACGTATTTATCTTGTAAAGAATCCATCAAGTCAGAGAGCAATGACATAGACTGTTTTAATAGCCTTTTAATATCCAATTTCTGATCATTTCAATTTTTAGAGGGAAAGAGCAGCTTCAACAGTATTTTTGCTGGACTGATCTTATTTTTAACATTTTGTGGTACATGGGAGAAATACTATAGCATTTTTGTGCTCACTATAGTTATTTTTCTTTTCATTTTTGAAATTTTAGAAAAATAGAAATTGGAAAGAGAATAATGTTACTCATTCTACTACCCAAAGATAAATGCTGGTAAAATTTCAATCTTTTATGTTTTTCCTGTACTGTATATCTACATAGCAATGATCATACATTATTCCATTTTATATTCTGCATTTTTTCTCATAAGTATTTTCCACGTTATTAAATATTAAATCAACATTACTTTATATGATTGTAAAATATTTCACCAATAGATAAACCACAGGTTAGTTAACCATCTCCTTATTTTTGGACATGTAATTATCTCCCATTTTTCTCTATTATAAACAATGGTTTGTTGAACAGAATAATATATGTGCACAAAAGAGCATTATTACATATCCTCACTTTGCATGTTTCCATTACGCATGGATTTCTGTTAATGCAGCTTGAAAGCAAGGACCACCTGTATTTCACTGAGGTAATAAAGAAGTTATCCCAGCAATTATTTTTGTCTTTTCCCAGTTCAAACTTTATTCTACCATCTGTTTTGGGGGGCATTAGTTCTGCTTTTAATATGCTCGTAGGTAGAGCGTCTTAGAATTTCAGAGCTATAGAGGATGATAATAGTTTCTAACATTTACAGAGCACTTACTGTGTACCATGCACTGTTCTAAGTTCTTTACGTGTATTAACCCATTTAATCCACGGTACAGCTCTATGAGATAAATATTAACTATTACTCCTGTTTAAGGATGTGGAAGAAAAGTTAAGTAAGGTTTCATGGCTCTTGAATTTTTGAAGCAAGATATAAATCCTGTATCCTCCTAACGTCTATGTTTGAGATAATTTAATCCAACTACCTCTGTTTACTAAATGAGGAAATTGGGGACCGCCTAGCATGTTGAACGTGTACAAGGTAGGACAGTAGAAGATTTGGTTCTTCTAATTCCCAACCAAATGTTCTTTTTACTGGTACCATACTGCCACTCTTAGAATTAAAGCTTTCTTTAAAAATATGTGTACATCTTTTTGAAATGACTAACACATGGTTTAGAAATCCAAAATGACATAAAAAGATATACATTAAAAAGTATTGGCCGCAGCCCTGTCCTAGTTCCCCGCCTCCTATTATTCATTTCTTCTATAGTCTTCAAGGGTTTTTTGTGCGTATCCACTATTCTGCATCTTGGGGTTTTTTTTCACTTTTTTTTTCACTTCTACTCACTAAGTGAAATAAGATTGCTGTGTGCTACTACATTATGTCTTTCCCGACAGCATCACCGACAGCGTGTTGTCAGACTTACGTTTTTGTCCACATGATGAAAGGTGAAAAATGTTATCTCTGAGTTTTAATGTGCATTTCTCTTACTAAAAGGTTAAATTGCTTTCCATATGTTTATACACCATTTGAAGTTTTTCTGTGAACTCTCCTATGTTTCATGTCATCTGCCCATTTTTCTATTGAGTTGTTAATCATTTCTTGTTTTTACAGAAACTTGTTTTATATTAAGGACTTTAACCCTTGTCTGTGTGATAAGTTGCAAATATGTTTTTCCTAATATGTCATTTGTCTTTTGATCTTGGTGTTTTGTTTTGCTTTTTGTGGCTTTTTTTTTTTAATCAGACTTTTATTGCTTCTACATTTTAAGTCATAGTTAGAAAGGCCTTTCCCTTTTCAATGTTTTAAGGAATTTGCCTGTATTTTCATCTCATACTTTCTGGTTTCATGTTGTTGCATTTAAGTCTTTGTTCCATTTTTCTCAGTGAACTGTATGAGATATGCATGCCTGGATCTTTTTTAGATACCTGTCTAGTTATGCCAATGTAAGTCCATCTGCAAGCCACTGATGGTTATGTGTTGATTATATTTATGAGTTAGTATCACTTCATTGCTCTTTTTCATATCTTTTCCTTTCCTTGGTTATTTGTGCGTGTTTGTTTTTCTGTGTGAACTTGAGAACCAGGTTGTTTAGTTCCAGAAAAAAAATCTGTTGGTATTTTTTTATTTGGATCACATTAATTTTATAGATAAATGTAGAATTAATATCTTCATGGTCTTGAGTTACATTTCTAAGAACATGGTGCTTTTCTACTGATTTCTGTCTACTTTTGTGTTCTTTAGGAGTGTTTTTAAAATTTCCTCATTTAGACTTTATACAGTTTTGATTAGGCTCATTCTTGTGTACTTTATCTTTTTTTGTTGCTATAGTAAATGGGGTGTTTCATTCTACCTTCTAACTGGTTCTAACTAGTTATGTTCGACTTTTATCCTTCAGTTAGACCCCAAACGGCATACTTCTAGAAGATTCAAATTTGAATCTAATTCCATATTTGTTTGCTCAGACATCAGTGATTTGATAAGATGCCCATGTATATACAGTGTAGGTATATTTGGTACCTGCAAATGGTATTCCAAGTAATAACAGTTTTTTTTATATATAACCATGGAAAAATCAATGAAACATTTGCATTTATGACTTGAGCAATTAGTTTTAAGGTCTCTATGGCACATAAGCAATTGAAAATAACTTTATATTCTTTAACTTTTCAGTTTATTTGGGTAAATGAAGATATTGTAGGCACAGTAATGACAGAGAGGCAGGGAAAAAGTAAAAATAATGCATCATGTAAACTAAATGTATGCTAATTATTGCGTACTTGGCAAATCATTTGAAGAGGTCCAATTTGAATGGATTTAATTAAATATTAGATATACTTGAAAATAGACTATAGAAAGGCCAAGATAGTTACATCAACATTCATGAAATTAGAATAGTCTGGGTGATAGAAATATTTTAAAACACAATAATGGTTACATAAAATCCACTTCTGTCTAGATCTTTGAATAGTTACGTTTTGATAATATCTGAAATTACTACCAAAGTGATACATTACCACAGTAATTTGCATTATTTTGTTTCAAACAAGTTTTGTTTTTTTTAATCAAAAATATAGGTTATATAATATAATATGGGCAGTGGCAATATTATCAGCTAAGACCATATCCCACATAGGAAATATAAATGTGTTGTATTAAAATTTAGGAAACTGTAATTTCAATGTTGTTTAACTATAATTGGTAGCAGTATAGTTAGTGATTTGGGGCGCTTAGTTAAGTTAAATAAATGTTTTTTTCCTTCATTGTGTTTGTGATTTATCCTTATCTACCATTTGTCAGTGAGTTTGTAACATGGTTTGTTTATTTTTGTATTAGAGAATATATTCTGTAATGGAATTTGACTAAATAATTCAGGAGATAATTTCTTTGTATTTGTCTCGATGGGTTTTTGAAGACGATAGACTCTGTCCTTTTATCAGGAACTTGTTTTTTTTTAATTTTGATTGAAACATAAATTTGCCTGGCAAATTTATTATTTTGTAAAGTGATTTAGGATTGATACATTTTTTAAAGCATCCGCATCATTATCATACATTTCCTTCTTAGCTGACTAGGTTTTTCCATTAATAATATTTTAGGTAACTTGACATATACTTATGAACATAAAACAATTCTAATTTCTGCTCTCTGTTCATTATATGAAGTGCAGCCCATAGAGGACACAAAAATGCATTCTCTCGTTCAGTTTTTTAAATCTGGATTCCTGACACGTCTTTTATGAGAGGTTAAATATCATTTTATGCAAATGGGGAGGAATCTTAGGACAACTTTAAGTTTGAAAAAAAAAATAAAATGAGATTTCTGCCACTTTATCTGTTGCAGGGAAGCAAAATACAGACAAGAATTGGATTACTGATGTTGCTTTGCACCTGGCTAAGCAACTGTCCCATTGCAGTAACACATTTTCTTCACAATTCAGCCAATGTTCCTTTTGTATCCTTTATATTGTAGTAAGATACATGTAAGTATTTATTATTTCTTTATTTCTTCCTCTCAATTAGAGATGGCTCTGTGCAGCAAATATTGAAATTCTCTTTATTTGTGTTTGAACTTTTTAAACTACTATGGTGGTACCACAGCACAGTCCAACCTATCCTAGCTGGTACTTAACATGGCTGGCTGAAGTTTAAAATTTAAAAAATAATAATAATACTAAAATAAAAATAAATTGTTAAGGTGGTAATGGTGCTTACTTAAGCTAGCTCTGTGTGTGTGTGTGTGTGTGTGTGTGTATGTACTATTTTTTGTGTTTTGCTGGCTTAGACTACATATGGAATTTCTTCCAGAAACTTTTACATAAAATATATGTCAGATTCCAATTATAAAATAAAGTACTCTAGATATAATGAATCATTAGTCTCCTTAACAAAAATTTCAGCTTACAGGACAAATTGCAGAAAACCTTGGAGAAGAAGAGCAGTTGGTCCAAGGCTTATGTGCCCTTCTGTTGGGCATTTCGATTTATTTCAATGATAACTCACTGGAGAACTACATGAAGTAAGTAAAGGGAAAATGTTAGAGTAAAAAGGACTTGTTAATGTCATCAAGAGATCATGATCAATTTTTTTCTGCCAAAGTATAATGCAGACCAAGCTTTCATGTTTTGTTATGACTTTTTCTTAAACATCTCAATATACTTGTCTCTGTAGAGAGAAACTAAAACAACTAATAGAGAAGAGGATTGGCAAAGAGAATTTCATAGAGAAACTAGGATTTATTAGCAAACATGAGTTGTATTCCAGAGCATCTCAGAAGCCCCAGCCCAACTTTCCCAGCCCAGAATACATGATATTTGATCATGAGTTTACGAAGCTGGTAAAAGAACTTGAAGGTAAGACAAGAACATTTATGTTGGTATTCATTAGAAAGTACCTATGAGTATATCGCATATGAATATTCTGGACACCTGCAGATTATATGCTAAGCCTAAAAGTCAGGTTTTTCCCTAGCTCTTGGTCTGTAGCCCATTGAAGTGCTTTTGGCATTCGATAAGATTGGAAGGATTATTTCTTATCTCTCATGCAAGTTAGGCCATATGTCTTTCCTGCTTAAGTCTTAATAAAATAGTATTTTAAGTGTTTAAAATACATTTTAAATAAGCTTTCTTTTATAGGTGTAATAACTAAGGCTATTTATAAGTCCAGTGAAGAAGATAAAAAAGAAGAAGAGGTGAAAAAAACACTAGAGCAGCATGACAGTATTGTGACTCACTACAAAAATGTGATTCGAGAGCAAGTATGTACTGATAAATTGTATACACTCTCTTGATACGTTTCTACTGTAGGGAAGACTTTTTCCTGGCATTTCAAATGCAAGAGGATACAGAAAGTAAAACTCACTATTTTCCTAAATAATGAGCATCTGAGTATTCAACCGAGAGTTTAATATGTTTTAAGCTTATGCAGGATATTGTGGACTAAGACATGAATCAGACATGTTCCTGTATTCCAGTCTCATGGGGAGACAAACCTATAAATGGATTATTGTGGTACACGTATGGCTATTATAACATGTTAAGTCTAGCGATAATCAAAGCTTTATGGCAGCACTGAGAGGCACCTAATTTAGCAAAGGAGGAGCAGGGCCTTGGAGCAAACAGAAGCTAAGTCCTAGAAAGATGACTTGGAGTAAGCTAGTTAAAAGGAGAGAGGAGAGAGGCGGGCGGTGTTCTAGCATGTACTCAGGACACTTGGTGGCTGTATGAAAGACACAGTTGCGAGGCAAGGCTAGAGAGAAAGAGCCCAAGAAGGAGGTGGGTGTGGTGGGTGGGCTAGAGGAGGAAACTGGGAGCTGATGGTGACGATAATGAGGATGGTTGTCAGCTTTTGTTTACTGTGTTCTGGGTGCTCACTAAGCACATTGTAAACACTGTCTCATTTAATTTTCAGAACATCCCTACAACAGTTAATATCTTCAGTCTAAACTAAATGAGGACTCTGAGATTTAGAAAATTTAAACTTATCCAGGGTCACTCACTGACTGGTGGAAAAGAATTCACATACTCCTGTGTGTCACTGGGACTCTAAAGCTCATGCTGTGTAGTGTAGAGGCACAGACCTGAGGAATGTGGAAACGAAAGAAGTTGAAAGTGGCAGGACTGGTAATGATTGGACGCAGGTGTGAGGGAACAGAAAGGGTCAAATATGATGCTTAGATCTCTGTCTTGCATCAATATCAGCTGAATAGATGATATTGAGTTAGAATGAGAGGGAGCTGATTTATTAGAGTGAGTAATGATGAGTTTTGTTGAAACTACATTTTCAAAACCATCAACATTTTCTTTGTAGGATACCAGGGAATCTCCACACTTGGATTGTTTTAAGCACCTTAAATCTACCATTACATTCCTTCGAAATGTGTCCTGGTTTTTTTCTCTCATTTAAGTTCTTACCATGGTATATATGTTGATTGGAATCTTAGAAAGTGCTGTACTATTATCTGGAAAATGAGATTGTTGATGTTAAAATTCCAGTGTCCTAAAAACAGTACCTTGGTGGCAGCCCATGTGGGGCAGGTTGCACCCCCTTCCTGGCACAACCCCCAACTCCTGCTGCTTGTGCACAGCGTGAGGCAGGTGTGGCAAGTAGGAGTTTGGGTCAGACCCTCTAAATGAGAACTGCTTATGTGTTCTTTTCTTCCCCACAATCCGTTTGTTGAGATTGAAATTCTAAGCCAGAATAAAAATATAATGCTATATTTAGCATTCAGTCTGAGCTTACAAGTTTATAAGCAAATCAGTAAATGAGGCTCATCATTGAATGATCAAATTGGAATTATTAAACTACACATGGATATTAGGATTTTCCATCTATATCTTAGCACAAATACAGAGTCATCTCCAGATGGTAAGTGTATTATCTTTAGAGCAATGGAAAATAAATACTTGGAGTGAGATGTTGCTGCCTACACATGGGGCTGATGAGTATGGATGATTTGGAAGAAGAAAAGAGTAATTCGACATAATTACTAAAATGACTCTTCTTTAGAAATTTTAATTTTAGTTGTAAAGATTTTGTAGGGTGTTTGATGGACACCGTCTTATTACGGAGACCACTTCACGGATGGTGTAGATGCCTGACCACTGCACTGTAAACCTGAAGCTGAAGCTGAATAATAATGAATGTCAACTATAATTTAATATACATATAGTCACAGGATGTGGAGTACAGCATAAGGAATAGAGTCAGTGGAACTGTAACAGCTATATACGATGTCAGAGGGGTAGCAGATTGGGGGCGGGGAAATGTCTCTGTGAGGGGTATAAATGTCTATTACATTGTTTTGTACACCTAAAACTAATAATAAAAAAAGAAAAAACATGTTAATTTAAAATTTTCTCACCAATTAAAATGCTATTTGATAATTAGGCAACAAGCACCAAGAGCTATAAGATGTTTACATAAACTTTGAGAATCCATCCTAAGGAAATTCTCCATAATTCAAGAAAACAATTATGTAGACCAAGATATTTATTGTAATGATATATCTTGGTCCATATAATTTAGTAAAACGGAAAGCAACCTAGTGTTGCTTTGGAATATATATATATTGCATCTACTGATTGGATATTGAGCATTAAAAATTATGATTGTGAAAACTATGTGACAATATGGGGAAATTATGATTGAACATTAAGTAAAATGTCCAAAATGATATATGGACGATTATGACAAGTTTATAAAACTTGAATTAGAAAAAATTAGAAGAATATATACAGAAATAGATCAAATTCCAACTAGGTATATTAGTGTGGTGAGAGTTGGAAGCTCTTTTTTCAGTCTTCTAAATGTTTTGGTACATGATTCTCTTTTATTGTTAAAAGTAATCCAGATGTATGTGTATACATACGTATACTAAATTTCTTAAATAGTTTAGCATAAATTTCTTAAATGGTTTGGTGGACCATAAAAAGGAGTTTTTCAAATTGATCCTCTCCACCCCCAATAACTGCATGAGATTACAGGATACGCCATAAGACTTATGAACGGGTTTTACTTGAACTTCTACAGTTCTCCTGCATGTTAGTTGGCCTTGGTGTATATACTAATGTATTACTGCTTAATTATTGAATGATTTTTGGAAGTGTTGAATACTTTAAGATCCTGGCCCAAAATAATCTCTAATTTTGTAATTTGTTCATCTTCTTAATGCTAATTTGTATGAATTTAAAACACTTGAATTATGTTTTGATTCACAGGATCTGCAACTTGATGACTTAAAGCAGCAGATTTCTACATTAAAATGTCAAAACGAGCAGCTCCAGACAGCAGTCACACAGCAAGCATGTCAGATTCAGCAACACAAGGATCAGTATAATCTCCTTAAAGTACAGCTAGGTAAGTGTAGCTAACCATCACTGTTAAGTGTTCCCAAGAGCTGGACGAAGTCAAACAGATTATTCTTACAGACTAGTCTTTCTCTAACCTTAAATTAATCACTGTGACAAATGTGTAAATCAGAGTTTGAAGTCCAACCTCCTTGCTACCTGTTTGATTATCTGATTCATTGATTCTCACAGCCTTGGCTGCACAATAGAATCTCCTGAGATTTTTTTTTTTTTTTTTTTTTTTAAATAGCACCAATGCAGAGACCCTACTGAGTTTCTGATTTAATTTGTCAGGGTTGGGTCCAGGCATCAGCAATTACAGGCTCCTCTCCAGATGATCCTAATGTGTAGCCAGTTGAGAATGACTAACCTTTCTGTTTCTATTTCCTTTCTATTTCCTCATCTGCAAAATTGAGCTGATAATAACATCAGTGTCATCTGAGAATTAAATGAAATTTTATATATATATATATATACATATATACATATATATATACACACACACGCACACACACACACATATGTCTAGTTCAGGGCCTGGCAGGTGGTAAGAGCTCACATTCTTGTAACTAGTATCATTCTATACTGCTTATGATTGGAATGCTAGCTACTTAGAAGCATAGTTTATTTATATCAAGGTGACTAAAATTTTCAGGGAAAAAAATCTTTTGCTCCTTTTATGATAATAATTTGTCAGTTATTTTACTCCGTATAGAAAGGTATTCCTTTGTGAAGACCTTTTTAAGGGATTTTATTTTCTCCCATATGAATTGACAGAACTGGAATTGAAACTACTGTAATTGTTCACCTTAGAGCACCAAACCATGCAATGTAGTCTTAATAAGATTATGCTTCTTTTCCTCCCAGAGACCCTGAAAGTATCATCAGTTGACTATTTTTATCACTACACTAATTTGCAAAGATGAAATATGCTTACAGTAGTGCTGTCAAAATAATTAAATTAAGGATATTATGTATTTACATTTGAATCTTCCGATTCAAAAAATAAAAAACTTTAGTTTTATGCTGGCTTCTCAAATGTTACGTCTGTCTAATAGGAAAAGACAATCAGCATCAAGGCTCCTCCAGTGATGGGGCTCAAATGAATGGCATTCAACCAGAAGAACTTGGTAGGTTGAGAGAAGAGATAGAAGAATTAAAAAGTAATCGGGAACTTTTACAAAGCCAACTGGCTGAAAAGGACTTTTTGATTGAAAATTTGGTAAGTGAATGTTAAAAAATTATAAGTAAGAAATCAAGAGTAATTCTCATTGTCCTGCTTGTTTATTTTTCTGGATCCGTTAAGCCAAAGCATCATATTAACATTTTAGAATATGAGCTGTGTCAGACTGTCAAAAGCTTCAGTGCTTCCTAGCTAATTGAATTTAAGCAACTTAGTTATTAACCTCTTTGAACTTGTTTCCTGATCCATAAAATGGTAGTTGTAATATCTATTTCATTGTTGTGACACTTAAGTAAGATACTCTGTATAAAGCTCTTTTAATACATGTCAGTCACTCAATAAATACCTGCTTTTATGCTCTTTCTCCATATGATGTCAGATCACTGCTTAAATGTAGTAAATTATTTGGTACGAGTATAATTTTATTAGCTATGGATAACTTGTAGACAGTATGTGCTATCTTGAAATTTTATCAAAATTTAAATGTTGGTATGAAATTTTTTAGTAAACATCTACAAGACGTAGCTTATATGTGCTCTGTGTTGTTTTGGTTTTTCTTTTTTTTTTTCCTGTCTCTTTAGACTGAATTTATTTCATAGTTTATTTCTATACTATTTGTAGAAATCATCCCAAACATCCCCTGGCACAAATGAAGCAACAGCTTCAGCTAGAGATTCTGAACAAATTGCAGAATTAAAACAGGTAATTTTCCAGCTTGACTCAAGTTCTATTTTGTCTTGTTTTAATTGTAACGGAATCACCACCCTGCAGTTCCGTTAATCTCGAACTACTTTGTCAGGTGTAAGCAAATTTGATAGTGATGACAGCCATTTGAAAATCCAAAAGCTGTTTTAATCATACAGTAGTGGTATTTTGCTTTTTATTGTGTTTATTTTTTAATGGTGTTAACAGATCTCAGCATCTCACCCAGATTATTTGTATATCAGTGAACTAACAATTAGGAAAAATATAAATATAAGTGGCAAATACGCAGATATAAAATCTTACGTTTTATTTTCATGTACTTACTGACCATGATAATTGCTTGGTTAAATGTACTGGATGTTTAAACCTTTCTATCCAGAAAAATGTTGGTTTTCAGAATTGGAAAGAAAAAAAAACAGGAGGTAAACTTGAGTATATCTCAATTAGACGACTAGTTAAAAAGCAAAGTAAACTTTTCCTACTTGGTTAATTTATAATATTTATAAATTCCTATTATACTAGATAGTACAGATTTCTTTATCCAGTGAGAATTGAATGTGTTTTTGTAAATCACAGTTGACATACAATATTATGTTAGTTTCAGGTGTACAACATTGTGATTAGACATTTATATACCTTAGGAAGTGATGCCTCTGATAAGTCTAGTACCCACCTGACACCATACATCGTTATTCCAATATTATTGACTATATTATATTCCCTTTACTGTACTTTAAATCCCTATGACTGTTTTATAAGTGGCAAATTGTACTTCTTAACCCCTTTACCTTTTTCACTCAGACCCCCCCACCCCCAACCCTCCTCCCATCTGGCAACGATCAGTTTGTTCTCTGTATCTGTGAGTTTGTTTCTGTTTTGTTTGTTTATTTTGTTTTTTAGATTGCACATATAAGTGAAATCATGCAGTATTTCACTTAAATTAATACTCTCTAGGTCCATCATGTTGTTGCAGATAGTGGGGTTACTTCTTTTTTATTACTGAGTAATATTCCCGTGTGTGTGTGTGTGTGTGTGTGTATGTGTGTGTGTGTGTGCGCGCGCGCGTGTGTGTGCGTGTGTGTACGTGTGTGTACCTCACATCTTCTCATCATCTTTATCCACTCATCTATCAGTGAACACTTTTCTATATCTTGGCTATTGTAGATAACACTGCAATGAACATAAGGGTGTATATATCTTTTCAAATTGGTGTTTTGGTTTCTTCAGATCAATACGCAGAAGTGGAATTCCTGGGTCATATGGTAATTCTATTTTTAAGTTTTTGAGGAACCTGCACACTGCCTTCCATAGTGGCTGCACCAGTCTGCATTCCCACCAACAGTGTATGAGAGTTCCTTTTTCTCCACAGCCTCTCCAACACTTGTTACTATTTGTCTTGTTGATGATAGCCATTCTGACTGGGGTGAGGTGATATCTCATTGTGGTTTTTATTTGCATTTCTCTGATGGTTAGTGACATTGAGCATCTTTTCATATGTCTATTGGTTGTCTGTATGTCCTCTTTAGAGAAGTGTCTATTCAGGTCCTCTGCCCATTTTTTAATTGGGGTGTTTGTTTTTTTCACATTAAGTTGTATGAGTTTATATATTTTGGATGTTAACCCCTCATCAGATGTATCATTGGCAAGTATCTTCTCCCATTTAGTAGGTCGTCTTTCTGTTTTATTGATGGTTCCCAGTACTGTGCAAAAATTTTAGTTTGATGTAGTCCCATTTTTTTGTTTGTTTGTTTCCCTTGCCTAAGGAGACATATCCAAAAAAAATATTACTAAGAGCAATGTCAAAGAGTGTACTGCCTATTTTTCTTCTAGGAGTTTAATGGTTTTGGGTCTTACATTTATGTCTTTAATCCATTTTGAGTTTATTCTTATATGTGGTATAAGGAAATGATCCAGTTTCATTCTTTTGCACGTATCAGTCCAGTTTTCCCAACACTATTTATTAAAGAGACTGTCTGTACCCTACTGTATATTGTTGCTTCCTTTGTCATAATTGACCATATAAGCATGGGTTTATTTTGGGGATCTCTATTCTGTTTCACTGATCTTTGTGTCTGTGTTTATGTTTATGCCAGTACTGTGCTGTTTTGATTACTGTAGCCTTGTAATATAGTTTGATACCAGGTAGCTTGATACCTCCAACTTTCTAAAGATTGCTTTGGCTACTCAGGGTCTTTTGCAGTTCCATGTAAGTTTTAGGATTATTTGTTCTGTTTCCAAAATTCAATGTATTTGTTCAAGAAAAGAGCCAGAAAAGGAGAAAGAAACCACTTATATGTAGAATTAAATAATTGTAGTAATTGGAAGAAAAATCCTAGAAAAGTATCAGATTGTTCATTAGTATATTATCCCGAAGCACGTTAGTTTTTTCCCTTTTTAAATTTTTTTCTTTCCTCTTTTCTTTATTTCTTCCTTTTTTTCTTTATAAAAGGAACGTATGTTTCTTTAAATGAGAGTAATACTAAAAGAAGTGAACAGCCTAACTAACCTAGGACTGACATCCTTTTCCCCCCACTAGCCAACAGGTCCTGACTCACTGAGATGAGATAGGAATGACTGTACACAGGGATACTTGTTTTGATAATTTCTATGAACCCCGAGGAGATTCTACAATCAAATATTGTTGTTTTTCTTTAATCATTTGTCACTAAGGATTTACTAGTCTCCAATATCTGTCCACAATGTTTTGTTTTTATGAAGAAGATTATGTGTTTTGGTTTTAAGTCTCCCTACACTAGAAGTGTATTAAAATTAAAAAGAATTGGGCCAGCCCGGTGGCTCAGGTGGTTGGAGCTCCATGCTCCTGACTCCAAAGGCTGCCGGTTCGGTTCCCACATGGGCCAGTGGGCTCTCAACCACAAGGTTGCCTGTTCAATTCCTCAAGTCCCGTAAGGGATGGTGGGCAGCGCCCCCTGCAACTAAGATTGGACATGGCACTTTGATCTGAGCTGCCTGCCTGATGGCTCAGTTGGTTGGAGCGCGAGCCCTCAACCACAAGGTTGCCAGTTCAACTCCCGCAAGGGATGGTGGGCTGTGCCCCCTGCAGCTGGCAGCGGCAACTGGACCTGGAGCTGAGCTGCGCCCTCCACAACTAAGATTGAAAGGACAACAACTTGACTTGGAAAAAAAGGCCTGGAAGTACACACTGTTCCTCAATAAACTCCTGTTCCCCTTCCCCAATAAAATCTTAAAAAAAAAAAAAATTAAAAAGAATTAAGTTATTAATATATAACTTTAGTTTGTAAATCCTAAGTAAAAAATTTTTACTCTTTGTGTTTCCCAATGAAACTTTCATTAGATATTTTTATAGAATAGAATTGCCTTTCATTTTTTACTTTCTACAATTTATTTTATTGATTTTTAGATTGTTAAACATAATACTTAAATGATAGTTTTGTTTTTATAATATGTAGTCAAATACTGTATAAAAAGAAGACCAAAATGGTCCATAATCTCAATATCTACATAACTCATTTCAATAACAGCAAAAACAAAACAAAGAGGGATGGCCGGTTAGTTCAGTTGGTTAGAGCGTGGTGCTGGTAGCACCAAGGTTGCTGGTTCAATCCCCACATGGGCCACTGTGAGCTGTGCCCTCCTTTAAAAAAAAAAAAAAAAAGGCAATCAAAGAAAAGCCACATGTGTATGTACATGATAGGAAGTTTTAAGAGAACAAAAGAACTTTTTACATGACAGCATCCTATCCCTTACCCAGTGTGTCCACACTTTGCCAAATGTTAGAGAGATCACTCCTAGTTGAGAACCTCTATTATAATTGCTTTTCTTTTCCGGTACTTTTTTGGGGGAAGAGGGCAAGAAGGTTGGAAATTTCAGCATTAATAATATATAAACTTTCTATTAATTTCCCTGTTTTTACTACTGTACTGCTGTTTTCATCTGTTTGGTGGCCCCTAATTTGAAAATGTCCTATTTTGCCCTTTCCAAATAATAAATCTCTGTCTTCGGCCAGGCTAAGAGGAACAGTTGTATGATGCGTGAGATTGGGACAGGATCCCTGGTATTTCTAACCAGACTTTTGACCAGCTCTGCTGTTTTCCACCCCATTTTTACCCACACTTCCAGAGATATCTGGCAGTACCAGTTCCCAAGCCTTTTGGTAGTTGGTGATGCATTGCAAGTCAGGTAGCAGCTTGGCTTTCTCAAAGGTCAGCTTAGGTTTCAACTTTCTCAAGTGTGCTGAGTTACCACCGCCATACGTTTTTTGAAATTCCCCAATTTTATTGTTCTTTTCTCATCTCTTACTCTCTTTGTCCTGTGGGTTTCTCCCTTCCTTCCTCTTTGTCTTCCTCCCTTCTTTATGATGTCTTTTTGCACTTTTCACAGAGGTGAACATGTTTAATGAACGTGTTTAATTCTTCATCTTGAACCTGAAGTTCAAGAATAATTCTTGAGGATTAGATTTTAAAACTTGAAAGTTGTGATTTTAGAGAGAAGGGCCAAGAAAAGAAATACTTTTCTTATTTCTTCTGTAAATAAACATTTTCTTGATTAAATTAATGCCTTTTAATGTTACAGCTCAACTATTTTTGTCTCTTAGGAAATGGCAACATTAAAGGCTCAGTTAATCTCACAATCTGTGGAGATCACCAAACTGCAGACAGAAAAGCAGGAGCTGTTACAGAAAACAGAAGCATTTGTAAGTTAATTCTTTTTTTCTTTTGAAAAGTAGTAAACCACGGTTGAGATATTGTTTCTCAGCCACTATGGAAAAGAAGCAAGTTTTTCAGCTGGCACCTTCCCTTTAGGTTACTCACTAGCCAGAGTTCTAGTCACGTAGGTTCTTTTTGGTGATATTTTGTATTTCATCCCATCTCTGTACCCTTCGGTCCAAGTTGGCAGGTTTGCTGCTGGTATAAAATTGTCAAAAACTTTGTTGGCAACCCATACAATTCACAGGGGCTCAAGCCTCCTGGGTCCTCCCTGGATAACCACATCTCTGTTCCAGCTTCTGCTCACATGGTTGACTGGGTTCATGAGTCACGTAACAACCTCTTTATAAATGGTTGTCTAGCCGTACCCTAGCTATTTCACTAGCACACGTCTTGTCATTTATTGCAATAGGGATAGGCTGAGAATTTTCTAAACTTCAAGTTCTGATTCCCTATTACTGAACAATTCCTTCTTCAATTTACCTCCTCTCATAGTTTTAGTATAAGCAGCAAGGAGAAACCAGGCCACACCTTTAGCACTTTGCTTGGGAATATCCTCAGCTAAATATCCAAGTTCATTTCCTACAAGTTCACTTTCCACAAAACACTAGAACACAATTCGGACCAGTTCTTTGCTACTTTCTATCAAGAATCACCTCTCCTCCACTTTGCAATAACATGTTCCTTTCCACCTGAGACCTCACCTGTCTCATTTTTTTCTACCAACATTCTGTTCATGACAAAGACACATTTTCACTAAGATCATGGAAGTTTTCTGTGCAGCCCTCCTCATGCTGAGCTCTGGGGTTGCCTTTATCATCCATATTTCTAGCAACAGTCTACAAGGCAACTTAGGCTTTATCTAACATGCACCTCACAACTCTTCTGGCCTCTGCTAATTCTGAAGCCCTTTCCACATTTTTAAGTATGTGTTATATAAGCACCTTACTTCCCAGTATTTTGTGGGAAAAAAGGTGGGGCAAAACTGAAAAACTGATTTAAGAATACTTCCTGTAGCACCTAAGGAAATACTTGCATTTCACCAATTAATGGCATTCAGCTCAATTTCCCCACCTGTCTCTCTGAGATATGATAGCGTCAACTTATTAGGAGGAAAAGGCTTGAAAAATATTCTCTGCTTATAAATGCTACGTGATAGCTACCTTAGAGCCATCTCATTGATTGCCCTCCTGGTCTGACCTTGATCCAGCTTACCCCGGCATTCCTCAGCCTCTGATGAGATTTGATGTCACACCACTCCTGACTCAGCCTCCTACTTTACTGCAGGGGCAGCTCATCTTTCTAGGGAGTGCACTTTATTACATGTAAATATATAAGGGAATTATATTTTCTGTTACTGGAAGTAAAATTTCAAAATAGCAATAAAATTAAATCACCTTTGGGATTTCATATTGATCATAACTTTAAAGAAACTTTTTTCCCCCGAATTTCTACCTTCAGGCAAAATCAGTTCCTGTACCAGGAGAGAGTGAAACTGTAATAGCTGCAAAAACTACTGATGTAGAAGGAAGACTGGCGGCATTATTGCAAGAGACTATAGAATTAAAGGTTGATCTTGGTGAAACGTTTATTTATTGCATATTGAATGCATTCCAGGAAATTTGATTTTATTTCATTTAGTTTCTCAAATCCTTAGATTTGTGAAGAAAGCTAATGGGGTATAACATTATTTCACAAAATGTCCATCTCTAGGTTGATGACTCAGGATGGCACAAATGAAAATGTTTCATGCCTTTTCAAATAATGGTATTAAATTTGTAAAATAAGAATGTATATGAATGTACTTTGTAAGTAAAAGTCATTGAAAGTAGTTTCTCGTCACTCTCTAATCACAATAAGAAATAAGGAATATAGATTTGGCTAATACACAAGCCACATGTAGGCATTCCACAGGGCTAAGGAACACAGGCACATTAAATCCTGCGAGTCTGTTGTGTGACAGAGAAGTTAGAATGAATAGCATGAAGAAAGGAATAGGGGAGTAGTAATTAAAAATAAAAGGCATGAAAGGAAAAATGGAAAAGGGAAAATAATGTGTGAGGGTTCCTTATGGATTGTGGTCAAATTATTTTTAAGCCATGGGTTTTGTTTGAAGCTATTTTTCTTTCCCACTTAATTGTATGTATAAAGTTGGGATAAAATTAGAACTTGAGTTCTAATTCTGATGCTAACCAGACTTCTGCTATAAAATGTTTTGTGTATTTATTTTTTCCTCTGATTATCTGAAATGATATTATCTCTTAGGATTTTTTGAGGGGTAACTAATTAAAACTTCCTTTGGATGTTAAACTCTGTTTTTCACAATAACCATCTCTGATGTGTAGCCTAACATACATTCTCATGTTGCTAGATGAGTGTGTGTATTTTGAACCTCCTATCCCCCCATCCCTTACCCCCAAACTCTTCAGCTTGGACAAGTACAGTGATATATCATAGAAAGAACCTATTTGTTAAAAACCCTAGGAGAGTGATTACTACCCTGTTTCCCCGAAGATAAGACCTAGCTGGACAATCAGCTCTTATGCGTCTTTTGGAGCAAAAATTAATATAGGAGCCGGTTTGATATTATATTTATATTATATTATATAAGACCCGGTCTTATAGTAAAATAAGACCGGGTCTTATATTAATTTTTTGCTCCAAAAGACACATTAGAGCTGATTGTCCGGCTAGGTCTTATTTTCAGGGAAACACGATAATTTTAGATTAATGATTTTCACCTTTTTTTTTCCAGAATGAAATTAAAGCTCTGTCTGAGGAGAGAACTGCTATTAAAGAGCAGCTGGACTCATCCAACAGTACCATCACCACTTTGCAAAACGAGAGAAACAAGCTCGAGGGGGACATTACAGATTCTAAGAAAGAGCAGGATGATCTCTTGGTTCTGTTGGCTGATCAGGATCAGAAAATGCTTTCCTTAAAGAATAAACTCAAGGAACTTGGTCATCCAGTAAGATTGAAATCTTTCCAAAAATGATATACGTTACGTTCCATTCTAATGTATTTTCAAAAACTGTAGTGTAGCATGGAAATTCCATGCCTGCGTGTCTGCATCTGGAATACGTAGATGTGTAGGTACATGGATGTGGTATTATTTATGCCGCCTTCACGCTGTTCACTAAATCAACTTAAGATACAGATTAGGCGCAGTTTCCAGCATTTTTGTTAGCTGTTCTCTTTGGGGCTTTGCGCCTAGAGAATGAATTGATTTGATTTCTTCTGTCATAACAAGACTCAGCATCTAAATGTGCCATTCTGTTTTGCCATGTTTGATTCAGGTTTGTGTGTAGAGAGGTATAGACATCTGTCAGCAAGTTGTGTCTCATCTCATATTAAAAATGACAGGGAGCCTTGAGCATTGAGTCAAGGAAAGCAGAGGGTTTGTACTTACTATGATAACGAAAATAAAGAATTTATCAATAGTATATATCACTGTGTAGTAAATATGAAGTGAACAGACCTTGATCATGTTAAATGTGTATGTTTCCTTTAGGTCGAAGAAGAGGATGAACTTGAATCCGGAGACCAAGATGATGAGGATGATGAAGATGAAGATGATGGCAAGGACCAGGATCATATCTAGCTTTAAAATCTCCAGGAAAGATAGAGATCATATTGTAACTTTGAACATGGAGTTTTAAGACAGTGCTTTGGTTTACCTCCACAGAAAATAAAATTTAGAAACCAAGTGAAAAACATTCACTAATAAGACTATTGTATTTTTTAAATGATGCCACCCATGTTGAAAACCCCCAAAACTCTAACTTTATGCAGAACACCTATCTTTTTTGAAATTCATCTGAACTGTCCCAAAATATAATTTACAAAGTGTCAAACACCAAAAATATCCCATTTTAAGGCATGTGGTGGCAGTGCTATTTGCCTTAGCTCATTGGTTTGTTTACATACGTTCTGTATTTGTCTATTATTTTCACTTTTCAGAGTTTGTGACTTTTTTAAGTACTAACACATTTGATTTAATGTGTATCGGAATCATTGTTTCTAAATTCAGTATCAGAGTTCTTAGCTAGTGATTTCCTTTTAAAGATATGAAGTTTCTTAAAGGCAAGACGGCATGCCGGGGGTGGGGGATGACATAACGTCCTAAGATGAGTGGGTAGGACCGTTTAGAATGGGTCCCTGACACGGGTATGGCTGCATGCTGTGCCTCTGTGAAGAAACAGGATGCTGACACAGTGGTAGCGGGAGCCTTTCTGAGAAACCTTTGCAACAGTGTATTAACGTGGTGGGTTTGGTTTCATTTTAAACTGAACATTAAAACAAATTATAAGTTAACAGCTCATGCAACGCCGATTTAGTGTTGTTTATCATGAAACATATGTTCCTAGTTTGAAAAAGACCCAAACTATGATTTATATAATTTATTGGCATTTTTGCTGAATAGGTTTAAGTCAGATAATAGATTTTTAAAAAGCAAATGAAGCAATGTGTCAAAAATTAATGTTTTCATAATAAAAATAGATATGTTCACTTAATCCCTGGTCATGGTTCCTTTTTTTTTTTCAGATTTTTGAGACAAGTATTTTATTCCTAATAAAAGGTGACGTAAGTAGAAGTGGTGAGAAGAGTTCTCTTACTGAAAGTACATTACTATCACTGAATGTTAAAAGCAGTCTTCTTCAGAACTAATAATTAGGATTTCATAAATTGGAGGGGGCTAATTGGAGCAGAAGCAGAAGAGGTTGGAGAAGGGTTTAGGTGTTTCTAAATTGAGCGTTGGAATTTTAGAATAATTTCCATTTAAACAAGTAGATTTACTTAAATGCCAGACAGCAAAACTTGGAGGAAAATGTATGTAAATCAAGTGCCTCCTGGCTTCACTCCACTAAGAGGCACAAACCTGTGAAAGAAGTGTCTTGGCATATCTTGAAAAGGGAGATGGCGACGTGTTCCCGAGCCCCTGTGAACGCAGCACCCTGCCCCTGCCCCTGCCCCTGCCCCTGGCCCACGCCCCTAACCACCGCCATCCTGACACAGCCCCTGCCAGCAGAGAACCACGTGACTCATACTGGACCAGCTCAGACTATGTGAAGTTTTGCTAAAGTTGACACCACATAATGAACAACTAGTTAGTGACTTCCGGCTAATGTTATAAGGATAAAGAAAAATGGGTCAGGAATAAGAATCAGACTTCCATATGGTAATAGAATACCAAAGATTTTCTGAAAGAAACATCTGTAAAATCAGGTAGTTTGCCAAAGTTCGGTCAGTCAGGCTGACCTGGAGTAGAGACGAAACGAGGAGGCCTCGTAGCTGCGTAGTCCAGCCCGGAGCCCAAAGCGGTGTTTTCCTAACTTTAGCCTGGATTGCTGCTGCAGCCTTCTAAACATCTCTGTGCCTCCAGGCTGGTCGTTGACTCTCCACTCCAACCTCCCACCATATTCACCACAGGAAGCTCTCTAAAGTGCAAATAGAAAAGATTGCAGGGGCCTCCTCTTTGAGTCCTTGGCCAGGTGGGTAAGTGGCCTTGGTGCGCTGCTGCTCTCGCTGTATCTCCCTTCACGTGGAATTTAGAACCATCCCAAGATGCTTACTGTTACGGTGTACAATCTGCTTTTTCATCTCGCACATGGTTTTGCACGTGCTCTTTCCTTCACCCATTTGTCAGCCCCCTCATTAAAGACTGTTTCCATGTATTAAGAGCTACTGTGTTTCCCCGAAAATTAGACCTAGCCGGACAATCAGCTCTAATGCATCTTTTGGAGCAAAAATTAATTATATAAGACCCAATCTTATATTAGTAAGACCCGGTCTAATTTATAGTAAAATAAGACCTGGTCTTATATTAATTTTTGCTCCAAAAGACGCATTAGAGCTGATAGTCCGGCTAGGTCTTGTTTTGGGGGAAACGGTATAACAGTGGAGCAGTCATCATAAAGCACAAAACATTTGTCCTTATGATTTGAAGTTTTATTCAAGTAGTTTACAACTCTAGCACCTCTGAAAAGAAAAGAATCTTCATCTGAAACTACTATAAAAGGTAAAGTAAGAGTTTATATTTTAAAGATTTAAGTTACTAGTCTGAAATTAAAAAAACCCTGAAGTTTAAAAGTTTTGTTGCACCCAGGTAAGGGCCTCATAATGCTCATTAGAACCAAAACTACTGTAACTGCCAAATTCTTTAGTTCACTCAATGAGTACTGACTGAGTGTAGAATGTGCTGGGTGCTGCTGTAGGCAGTAGGAATCCAGCAGTGAATCCAACAAGAATCAGGTAAGTCCCTTCCCATAGGACTTGCTATGTCGATTCTGGAAAGGAGTTTGCATTTTATTCTGAGCTTGATGGGGACCCAGAAGGGTGATTCCATCAGATTTCTGTTTCATCCTCCCCACTCTGTCGAGAATACCTACGGGGAGGAGGCTGACAATGCCAGGTAAGAGGCTGTTGCCGTCGTCCAAGCAAAAGCAGATGTGGTTCAGACTACAAGGTAGGGGTAGAAGTAAAGTGGTAGGATTTGGGATATGTTTTATAGGGAGAACTGAGAGAACTTGATGAATTGCGTGTGTCTGGGGAGTAGGAGCAAGAGAAGTCAAGAGTGACTCCTGGGGAAAGGTGCTTCTGTTTTGCTGAGTTGATGAAGGAAGGATCAGGTTTGGGTGGTGATCTGGAGTTGTT
The DNA here is from genome assembly GCF_964194185.1 of Rhinolophus hipposideros. NCBI lineage: Eukaryota > Metazoa > Chordata > Mammalia > Chiroptera > Rhinolophidae > Rhinolophus > Rhinolophus hipposideros. The sequence continues at coordinate 54,902,707 of NC_138047.1, forward strand.
TTCTGGTGTTTTGTTCTTGTATTATTATTAAAGTTTATTGGGGTGACAATGGTTGGTAAAGTTACATAGGTTTCAGGTGTATGATTCTGTAATACATTATATACCACATTGTGTGTTCACGCCCAGAGTCAGTTTGGAGTTGTGTTTTTAAGGCTTGCTAAATCTCAGACCAAGTAGATATATTTATACATGCAGGCAGATGTATATAGAATTTGGAGCTCACTAGGGCTGTAAAAATTACTATATAGATGGTATTTAAGTCCATCCAGCAGGATAAGTTCTTACAGGAAGTGAGAAGGGAGAAGGCATCCGATAATTGATCCTTTGGGCAACTCTGTTTTTAGTGTTGGGGGAGGAAAATCTTAAGTAATTTTAAAAGAGCAATGAAATAATTTTACCCTGGAGCACTTTTGAGCCTTGGAATGAAGTGGAAAACTGAGAAAGCTATGACTTAAACTGATTTCTTACTGTGATTTTGGAAAATGAAAACGTAATTCTTTTCGAAACTGCTCTAAATGAAACAGTATTCTATTGATGCAAGCTAATCCTTTGCTAGTGAACCTAATTAAACCTGTTTTTTGAAAAATCTGCCCTGCTAGCCAAATAGAAGATGAGTATCTGAAGAAAGGTTTGTTTACAATTACATTTTATCATTTCAAAAGTTTTATAATGCAAGTTATTTTATCAAATTGCCCCATTTTCTCAAATTACCTGTTTTGTGGATTAGTGACTTGCTTCTCTGCCAGAAACTAAAGAGAAGTTATTCTTGCAATTTTTGTATGTCTACAACTCAGAAACGAGGATTCGCTATAACATTTCAAAATGAAAATTAAGCCAGAGGGAAAACATTAAGGTGTGACATAGATCTATCTTAAAATGTGGTTTCCCTTCCTGCAAATTAACTCGTTTTGTCTAAACATAGGATTTTTCTATATCCACTCTAAGCAATAGTGACTAGTTTTGGTTTGAAAAAGTTTTATACATTGACCTTGCTACAACTATGTATTACTTTTGATTTTGCTAATTACATAAACATGACACCGCTTTGTAATTATTTTTCTTCCACCTATGAGAACATAGCATGTGAGTCTCTAATACCTAGTTTGCTAGTCTTTTTCCAGCTCTGGCTTTTAATTCTAGATTTATTTAAATTATAATCTAAATCTAGTGGGATGTCTATACTGGTGAAGCTTGCCATTTTGTGGCACTTAAGCTCTTTCACCTCTCTGTGACATTTCATGTTCCTAATACCCCTGTAAAACAGCTTGTACTTGACCCAGAATTAGGTTGCATAAAGCCTGTAAAACAAGTAGGCAACTGTCTTGCAGCAAAAAAAAAAAAAAGTTTAAAAGTATGATGAGTGAAAAGCTTGATGTATAAAAGCTTAAGTATTACTTAGGTTTCCATACTGCATTATAAATTGCCACAATTTTAGAGGCTTAAAACAACACGTTTATTACCTCACAGTTTCTGTGGTTCAGTTGTCAGGACACAGCTTAACTAGGTTCACTGCTTTTGGTCACAAGCCTGCAGTTAAGGTGTCAAGCAGGCGGTGTTCTCACTTGCAGGCTCAGCTGGGGGAGAATCAGCTTCCAGAGCTCATGCAGGTTGTTCATAGAATTCATTTCCTTTTAGCTGTAGAACTGAAGACTTCAGTTCCTTGCTGGCTGTTGCCTGATGTCTGCCCTCAGCAGTGGTCATCCCTAGTTTTTTGGCTGACGGACACCCTCAGCTTGCTCGCTTCCTTCATCAAGCCAGCAAGGGGAATCTGTAGCACCAGTCAGCTACGAAGATCAAGTCTCCTATAAGGTAACAGAATCACAGGGGTGACGTTTATCACCTTGCCATAGTCTATTGGTTTGAAGCAAGTCAGGTCCTGCCTGGTTATTCCTAGGGGAGGAATAACCCAAACGCATCAATACCAAGAGGTAGAAATCATGGAACCCTAATTCTTAATCTGTCAGATGTTTTTAAAATAAGGTATATGTGTGTGTTGGGGGAGAGGGGTGCAATTGGAAGAGGGTACTACTAAGTTTACCAGCCAGTGTTTGTATTAAACCCTACCTTATTTAATTTCAAGGCTGGGATCCTTGCAAATGGACAACAGAATAAGTCAGAGTAACTGTCACATTGGTCAGCAGTAAAGATAACAGTATGAAGCTACCAACCACAACCTAGACATTAGTGTCACAAATTTTAATCTTTGGGCCAGTTCTCTTCTTTGAGCTTCATATCTACTTCATTGTCTCCAATTGGTATTGCAAAGGCTCATCAAACACGTTAAAACCCAGTTCATGTTCCGCCCCTCCCTAAACCAGGTCCTGTCGCATGCTTATCTCAGATGAATTGGCACCATCCTATTATCCAATTGCACAAACAAGAAATCTTGGACTCAGCCTTAGTACCTCCCTCTTAATTTTGGTTTTAATCCTTGAAAAGTTCTCTCATCTTTCCATTTTGCTGATATTCTTTCCCTGGGTCTCAAGTGCTTGCTCTGATGGGGACAGCCACCTGGCAAAGAACTGAGGGCAGTCTTCAACCCACAGCCAACTGGGAACTGAGGCCTTCGGTCCCACAGCCCAGAAAGAATTCCGTCCTGCCCGGCAACCACTAAGTGAGCTTGAAAGCCATTTCTGCCCCAACTGAACCTTAAGGTGACTTCAGTCCTGGCTGACTTCAGCCTTATGAGAGACCCTGATGCAGACGGCCCAGCAAAGCCAGGCCTGGCTCCCTGACCACGGACACTGGGAGATGATAAGTGTGTGTTGTTTTAAGCCACTGACTTTTGTGATAATTACCAACTATTCAGCAATGAATAACTCATACACATGGTATGGTACAGAGTACTTAGTTCCCTTTCCTTTCTCATGTCTCCTTTCTAATTTGGGTAGTTCTTACCATTATAAATTTCTGGTTATGTGTTGGGATGAAGTTTGTTTTCCTGTGGCCCTATTCATTGATCATATTTGAATCTTTGGGTTATACAGTCTTAAACAGCAAACATGTATGCCCTGAGTCTGCTCTGCAGGCAGTCCTCCCTGCTTCTTCAAGTGCTCCTTAGTGGTTCCCTGGATAAACTCTGTTGATGGACGTGTGGAAATTGAGTGGGAAAAATTAATCACTTCCATGTTTTTGTGCTTTCCTTGTCTGACTGTTGCTTACTCCATGCAAAGCAAGGCAGGTACAGTGCTCAGGAAATGTTGGCCAAGCACAAAAATCATATTTCCAATTCAGTCTAAGATTTCGGTATCTTTTTAGGAGACAATATAACATTGCCAACTCATTGTCTTACTTGTTTTCTGTAAGTGCTGTTAAGATATTCTGTATTTGTACAGTTGTTCTTTTGGACTCTCAAAGACAAGATCTTTTATATATTTAAATTTAGACTTGTGAGGTTCACCTGCATTGCTTTGGGGGATCTTTTACGTATCCCAATTTTTTTCATGAGCACTTCACTTTTCCTATCTCTAAATAAAAAAAAAGAAAAAGGAAGAATAATTGTTTTGTCCTACTGACCTCAACAAGTTAATGCCACAATTCTACATGTGCATGCACAGAAAAACATCATAAAATTTCAAGTTTATTTTTTATTTAAGAGAAATTATTATACGATACAATTGAAATTGCTTATGAATTGTGGCAGCTATCAGATATCTAATAACGATATATAATATTACATGTAATAAATATGTAACTAACTTTACATATAATAAATATGTAAAGTTAATGCCACAATTCTATATGTGCATGCACAGAAAAACATCATAAAATTTCAAGTTTATTTTTTATTTAAGAGAAATTATTATACAATACAATTGAAATTGCTTATGAATTGTGGCAGCTATCAGATATCTAATAACGATATATAATATTACATATAATAGATATGTAATAAAGGTAATAGGATTTTGAAACTTATTGTAAACTACCTCATCTAATATGTCACATATCTAAATAACAAGTTTTCTAGTCTTGTATAATTAGTATTTTTCTTATTGCAAAATAAATATTTAGTGTTCAAAGAAATGACAAACCTTACACTTGGATTGCAAAGATAGTATTTTAATTTGTCTTGAATTACAATCTCTCATATTGTTCCATATTAGGACAAGTAAATAAATCAGTTATGAAAAAAAATATGTAGATAGTCCTATTAGATTCAAAGAACTAACTTCCTTGTTCAAGTTTGGATATGGGCATTTCTTTAATCTGGTCATATTTGAAAGGTATTCCAATATACTGCTATTTCAGGGATGGATTTCTCATATTGAAGCACTCTTTCTACAAATTTAATAATCTTGAGTCATAGTAACTACCAACATTAAATGGAAAATTTTATTGAGTTTATAAAGTTATAATATTTAAGGTAACTTGGGTTACAAGTAATAGAAAACTCAAATCAGGAAAGTAAAACTAGAAGAATTGGAGACAACAAACATAGAAAACTCCTTTGAGATGTTTACCGAGGTTCCCCCAAAAATAAGACCTAGCTGGACCATCAGCTCTAATGCGTCTTTTGGAGCAAAAATTAAGGCCCAGTCTTATCTAAGACCCGGTGTTATATTATAGTAAAATAAGACCGGGTCTTATATTAATTTTTACTCCAAAAGACGCATTAGAGCTGATGGTCCAGCTTGGTCTTATTTTCCGGGAAACCCGGTAGCTATAATGGGAAATAGAGAAGTGAGCCGTAGCTGGAGTAGAATGTGGGATCAAGTGAGAGATTTTTCAAATAGGAAATACTGAAGGCTGTATGCTAATGGATAATGAGCTAGTGAAGAGGAGGGTTTTTAGTTGCTAAAGTGATGTCCTTGAGTGGATGAGTGGGGATGGGAACTAAAACACAAGTGGAGGGGGTAGCTTGAGAGTGGAATATGGACAATATAGCCATAGTAAAAAGACGGGAGGTGGCAGATATGGGTAAAAAAGGAAATCATTTGTTAAGTGCTGGTAGGAATGTGTAGTTCTCTTCTTATCACTTCTGTTTTCTCAGTTAAGTAGGAAGCAAGAAATCAAAAGTAAGAACTAGGGAAGGGGTTTGAGAAAAGTGGAGAAATTGTGAAAATAGATGTCTTACAGTAGAGCTTGGGAAACTAACTGGACCAGGAAGATATAACGTAAGCATTCACTTCAGATACAAAAATGTCTGGAGGAATGAGACTTTATCTTCTGTTTCCCTTCTTAAGGTCCTGGAGACCTCCCCTTGAATCCCCCTGCAAATTTTTTCCCTTGAGAAAGGAGTAACATCTGGCCTGGGTCTCCAAACAGATTTAGGCCTATCTGGGAAGGTGACCTTGGATCTGATTTCCCACAGCACTGTTTCCTTGGCAACTACCATGTTAAGCTACAGAGGATTGCTTTGTGCTGGAAGCTATCTGCCTTGTTTGCTGTGAAATCCTTCAGTTGTGGAACTGCACCTGCACGAGGAGAGCTGTAAATTGGTCCCAAATAGACACCAGTGAGAAACCTATCAAGTGAATCTGTGCACCTCGGTCTTGCTTAGCAGCTGTACATGACCAGGGTGGGTCGTGAGGCCAAGAAGCCGTGCCTGTGGGTAGCCCCTGAGACTCCTAATGACATGAAGATACTGTCCACTCAGTATTCCTGTCTTGTATCCCTCTGTAAGAGTAATAAATGAGGTATTAGAATAAAAAAGTCTATTATCGCTTACAAGTTTGATTGATAAAACCTGTGACTACTTCTAATGTGGAACAGAATGGCATTTGAAGCAGGATTGGCATTCAAATTCTTAACTGAATTTGTATCTTTCTACCTCATGACCAGAATTCACTCACAGCCTCGTTTACCAGCAAACCAATTACCATCAAAGGAAATAAGATAACAGTGATTGTCTTGACTAATTCCAATTCACCCCTGCGGGTGTGATGGGTGGCCAGGCAGCACCTCTTAGAGCGCATAGCTTTGTGGGGATGGGCAATACTTGAACAAAATTAAGGTTATGTTAAGAAGAAGGGAAGATAGAGGGGCGGCAGGGAAAAGATATTGAGCAGGCAATCAGTTGTATCTGCTGTGCCTATATTTTGCATATGTACAGAATAAAACAGAACCTTCTCTCAGGTCTCTATAGCTGTTTGCTGTGACAAAAGGATTGGTGACAAAAAGTCCAACTTAAGAGTTGACTATTTCATGTTAGACATGAATTACATCACAGACCAAATATGTAACCAGGTAAAGTACCAAACTCAGTCTTCCCATTTTTTAATATAATTTTCATATTTATATGAAATACATATTTTATAGTTTTAAAAATATTTTGAATGCTAAGACCCGTCAAATAATTTCCACTTAACATATTTTTGTGATGACCTGCCATGTATAAAGTGCTGTAAAATTACCAATGTCTGAAGAATCGTTAAAAATTCATCGTTGTATTACATCAGTGTCTTCCTAAACAACACTACTTTTACTCCCAGTTTCTTTCTCAGCAAGCAGTGATTCACTGCAGACTGAGCTCATTAGAAAAACTGTGTTCCACAGCTGGGAAGCACTGACGTCAACTTGTTTTTCCATTTATCCTGCAGGTACATTTAATGTAAAAGAGCAAATAGATTTGATACTTGAAGTAGTAGAGTAGGCAGACCTAAGTCTAAACGCTTGCTCCTACACTTTTAAATTTCTGAGTGTTTTAGTCGGCTCAGGCTGCCTAAGACTGGGTAGCTTAAATAACAGAATTGTGTTTCTCAGTTCTGGAAGCTGGGAAGTCCAAGATCAAGGTGCTAGAGGCATAGGATTCCCTCTAAGGCCTCTCCTCTTGGCTTGTAGGCAGCGGCCATCTCACTGTGTGTTCTTTTCTTTTTCTTTTTTTTTTTATTAACTTTTATTTATTTTAAGTGTGTTTTTCCAGGACCTATCAATTCCAAGTCAAGTAGTTGTTTCAATCTAGCTGTGGAGGGTGCAGGTCACACTGGCCCTTGCAGGGATTGAACTGTCAACCTTGTTGTTAAGAGCACCACGCTCTAACCAACTGAGCCATCCAGCTGCCCCGTCTCACTGTGTGCTCTTAATGACCTCTGCACGTGGAGAGAAAGACAGAGAAGTTCTTTTATGTCTATGCTTGCATGGAAACTCATCCCACCATGGAACCCTGCCCTCATGACTGTATCTAACCCTAATCACCTCCCACAGGCCACATCTCCAAATACCATCACCTTGGGGATTAGGGCTTCAACGTATGAATTTGGGGGAACACAAACATTCAATCCATGCCATTGAGCAAATTGAAACTCTGTAAATCTTAGTTTCTTCCTGGAACTAATTATAGCTATCTAAGAGGGTTTTTCTGAAGATTAAATAATTGTTTAATATATACATATAAGTCTGCTTAGATTGAGTTATGCTGTGGAAACAAATGACTCCCAAATTTCAGTGGCTTACAACATGCAAGGGTACTTCTTTTTCATGTTCATGTTCTCAACACTTCAGCTGTGCTCTGCTCCAAATCTTCATTTCAAGGCCAACGCTGAAGAAGCAGCTTCTACAGGGACAGGCCAGTCTCATGGCAAAGGGAAAAGAGAGATGGCAGAACTTCACAACTGGCTCTCAGAAATTCTGCTTAGAAATGGCGTCACTTCCCTTCACATTTTAATGGCCAAAGTAAATCGTGACCAAACTAATGTAAATCATAATCCTTCCGTAAGAACAGGCCTGAGAATGAGGGGCAGTGACAATTTTAGCAATCATACGATCTGTCACAGTATATACACGTGTAACCAGTAAATGTTAGTGGTGTTCCCTTCCCCCTTCCCCCTTCGCCCTTCCTGATCCTGTTGAGGAAGATGCCTTGGAAAGTCATGGGCAGGAGTCTAGATTCTGGAGGCAGACTGCCTGAGTTTGAATCCTGACTGCTCTTTTCCCACTGTGTGGCCTTGGGCAAGTTATTTAACCTCTCTGTGCCTCAATTTCCTCCTCTTTAAAATAGTATCTATGCCGTAGAGCTGTGGATTGATTTAGGTATTGTGTGTAGTGTTTAGAACAGTGCATGGCATATATTAGGTTGGTGCAAAAGTAATTGCGGTTTAAAAGGTTAAAAATAATTGCAAAAACCGCAATTACCTTTGCACCAACCTAATAGTAAGCCCTATATAATTGACAACTCTTGTTGCTGCTGCTGTTACTGTTGTTATTGATAGAAACCTGGTTCGAAGTCCAAAGACGTGTTTTAAAATTTCAGCTTATCGTTCTGTTAGTGACCTTAGGCAAGTCACTTAATTTCTGAGTACTGATTATTTTTTCACCTGTAAAATTGGAATAGAACTCACTTCTAGAGAGGCCGTGTAGGAAAGTGTTTAAAAGCATGGACTCCACAACACCGCTTTCAAGCTGTGCGGCTTTGCACAAATTTGTTAACCCCTGTGTGCCTCAGTTTCATTACCTGTAAAATACAGATAATAATCATACCGTGTGTTCATAGAAGTGTTATGGGAATTAAATGAATGAATAGTTAATATGTTAAAGATATTAAAACGGCACCTGGCACTTTGGAAATGCTCAATAACGGAATGCACATAGAAAGTGCTTAGTAAGTTTTAACTCCATTCTCTCCTCACAGGGTTTTGAGGACCGACTGCACGAATAGGCATGAAAGTGCTTTATATAAAGTACTGGTCAAGTGTGAAGACTTAGGAATCTGCAGTGTAGACGTCTATGGCTATGTAATTAGGCATGTCCAGACAGTAAGTAAACATTTTCTTTTGAAAGTCTACCAAGCTCAGAGCGATCCCCTTACCTGCCTCCTGTAGGTGGGGATGGGCCCTGGCTGCTGTGTTTGTAGCTGGTGAATTCTAGAAGCAAACGCTGATACATGGCCCTGTTTCCAGCATGTCTAAGCATTTTATATATCACACTCAGGACAAACAAAGCTTTGGATCCCAAGATAAACCAAAAAGATTGGAGTTATCCTGACTGGTTCTGATCTCCAAAATAATAAAGCCTTGAATATTTCCTGTAAACCTGGACTCTCTGACCAAAATAATTTTATCCCTGATTTTTGCTATGCTGATATCTAAAGACACATCATGACCTTTGTGAAACTGATAATTATGTGGGAAAGTTACTATTTTCCCACCATAAACAGACTAATGTTACCATTATAATCTTGTAATTTGAGTTTATTTTCTTTTAAATACTTGTGTGGATATTTTTTTTCTTTTAATTTGAGAAGCCTGTTCCCTTGTACTCTTTGTAAGTAAACTATGTCTTTCTTTTTCTAAATGTTTCTGTCTTTGCTATAATTGATTGGACTAGGGGTTGCACCCCTGACCCAACAAGGGCCAAATTCTCCCTCCAGGAATTTGTAATCTTTTTCAGGTTCCCAAACCAGGAAGATGTGAACTATGGGAGACCAAGAGGAGAATGAAGAGGAGAATGAAGCAGAGACAAGATGGGGTGAGAATGAGATAGGGATGGGGAGACGACCCTACCACCCAACACCCCAATAGCCTCCATCCTATCACACTGCTTTATCCACTTCATAACACTAATCACTGTCTACAGATGTTTGTTTGTTTGTGTCTCTCTTCCTGGAAGAATGAATGTAAGCACCATGAGGGTAGGACAATTGTCTGGTTCATCACTGACTCCCAGTGCCTAGATCAATGCACAGCATATAGTGGGAATTCCATAAATACTCACTGAAATGAATTCTATTTACTTGTTCATTATCAAATTTTTAAAATCTGAGAAATTGTGTCCCATTGTTTCAAAGGTCTTGTTATCTGCTTTGAGTTATTACAAATTTAACAGCATTAGGGATAGTGACCAAATAATCTTGTGTGATTATTTTTGAAGGCTGAAACTAAAAATGGTAAGAGCCTGCATGCATGCAATGGGTGGCATTAGAGCACCCCTTCATGAAGGTTGAGCCTCACGGATCATCATGAGGAGTGGTCTGGGATGATTTCTCCCAACCATCCCTGCGGTTATAATGATGAACCTTTAAGAAAAGGTCAGGGGCAACCATGTCTTGTTTCTGTCTTCACTGCAAAAGCCAAGGGACTATAATTACTTGGTTGTATGTGTGACTTATATGGAATATTAGTTATGCAAAGGAAGTTTCCTTCAAATTGCCTTGTCTTCCAAAATGTTCAAAGGAATGCCCTTTATAAGAAGCTAATTAACATGACATTTTGTGCAATTTATTGTAATAGGCTAAAATTTTTCTTGCATTATCCAGCAAGTGCTTATTCATGATAAATCTGTTTTGATCATAATGAATATTTTTCTCTGGTTTGGTGTTTAATCTTTGTTAATGTGGAAATAAATAATTTCCCATCTTAGTTACGGAGTAGCATTGATCTGTATTGTTCATTTTTGTTTGCTGTCTACTATCTTTATGTTTCCTAAGTCAAAAATTTTCCTATGGGATAAAATGCCACTTAATAAACTTCAGGGATCCTTGAATTTTTTAAATGAATATTTATTATGTTCACTTGTTCCCAGAGTTTCCTTCTTTTTGAGTTTTTAAGTTTTCTCTTGTATATGTGTGTAATACAGATAAGCCATTTGGGAAGGAATTATTGTTTTTTTTAAAGAAATCATTTTCAATTGATATGGCAAGATCTTTTACAACATTTTATAAGCCCTTCTGACCTGTATTTAACTTACATCTAGTCTGCTGGTGATTTCTTCTGTGGTATTCGTCATTTCAGTTATTGTATTCTTCACTTCTGACTGGTTCTTTTTTATGGTTTCTATGTCCTTTTTTATGCGTGTTATCTCTTTGTTGAAGTTCTCACTAAGTTTCTTGTGCATCCTCATAACCATTGTTTTGAACTCTGTCTCTGATAGGTTGCTTGCCTCCATTTCATTCTTTTTCTGGATTTTTTCTCTCCTGTTCTTTCACTGGGGACACATTTTCTTTGTTTCCTCATTTTGGCTGCCTCTATGTGTTTGTTTCTCTGTATTATGTAGATTTGTTATGTCTCCCAGTCTTGACCAGGTAGCATTATGTAGTAGGTGTCCTTTGAGACCCAATGGTATAGTCTCCCTGGTCACCTGTGCCAGGTGCTCTAGGAGTGCCCCTTGTGTGGAATGTATATGCTCTTCTGTTATAGTTGAGCCTTGATTGCTATTGACACATAAGTGGGTGGGATTGACCCTCAGGCTGACTGCCTGTGGGGTTTGGCCACGTCCACTGCTTATGGGCTGCTGTGTAGGAGGCTTACCCCACTGAGTGGGATTTGCCCCAGTGGGTCTGGTGTCTATTGAGACCACCATTTGTGTGTGCCACTTATGGGGCTAATTGGGTGGTGCTCTGCTATGGTCTGAAGCCAATCTCCAAGTATGTTGGTTCTGGGGCCCTTTGGGAGGGGCCGCAGTGCAGATTCAGGTCAGCCGCTGCCTGTGACTGCCCATGGGCTACCTGGTAGGAGCTACAAAGGCATCCACAGTTGTTCACTGCCTGTACTAAACTTGGAGGTGTGTGGGAGAGGCCATATTGAGAACCGAGGACGGCTGCCACCAGCACCAGGCCTGAGGTAGCTCCGCAAAAAGCCAGAACTGCTACTCCCAGAGGCCTGCTGCCACCTGCCAGCTCCCTTAAGTTTCAGCCCCTGATAAAGCCTCAATATGCGAGTTGGGTGAGGCAAGGTCTCAGGGAGTCACTACAGTGGGAAGAGTTGTGGTCAACAGGTTAACATAGACTCTGGTTTGGTGCCAGTGCTGAGCCTGGAGTTAATCAACAAAAGTCTCAGAGCACACTGAGGCCAGTTGCCACCCCCTTGGGGCCTGTGAACTCTGATAGTTTTCCAAGAAAGACTACAATGCTGGAGGGACTGGCTGCTCATGGAGTAAGTGTCTCCGGCTATGTACACAAGTTGGGTGGGGCAGAGTTCCAGCTGAGTGAGCAGGGTGGAGCAGCGGACCTCACCAGGCCAGTCAGATTCAGATTTCGCCTGGGGGGGGGGGGCGGGCTCAACATGGGAAAGATGGCGCCTGCCTGCTGGCTGCATAGGAAGAATACCCCTCCCTGGGAAAATGCTGACTGTCCTCCAGTCTTCCTCCTGAAAGGGGTCAGTCTGCCCCCCATATGTCTCTGAGGTCCCCCAAGTCACCATCCCTCTGCTGGAGCCCAAGGTGCGTGCCTGCAAGTGAGTGAGTGTATACAAGCTGCTTACGACTGGGTTTCCCAGTCTTCCATCCACCTGATTTCTTGGAATACCCACTGTTTTTCACAGCCAGATGTTGTGGGGGCTCCTCTTGCTAGCACCAGTCCTCTGGGCTGGGGAGCCTGGTGTGGGGCTGGGGTCCTTGCTCCTCCAGGGGGAGCCTCCACAGACAAGATATCCCTCTTGATCCTCAACCACCACACGGGGGTTTGGGGCTTGTTCCATATCTCCAGCCCTCCTACCAATGTCAATGTGGCTTCTTTATATTTTCACTTATAGGACTTCTTTTCTGCTAGACTTCAGATGGTTCTCCAAGTTGATTATTATATAATTTAATTGTAATTTTAATGTGTTCACAGAAGGATGCAGGCACAGTGATTATCTACTCCACCATGTTGGATCTAGTACCTAATGGATTCTTTATTTCAGTTATTGTCATTTCCATTTCTGACTTTTTTTTTTCCTACCTCCATTCTTATGTTTCCTATCACTTCGTTGAAGTTCTCCCTGAAACCACTGAGCATCCTTATAACCACTGTTTTGAACTCGGCATCAGGTAAATTGCTTGTCTCCATTTGGTTTAGTTTTGTTTTTGTTTTGTTTTTTTGGTTTTTCTTTTTTTCTGGAGCTTTGTTCCAGTCCTTTATTTGGGACATGTTTCTTTGTCTCCCCAGTTTGGCTTCCTCTCTGTTTGTTTCTATGTATCAGGTAGAGCTTCTATGTCTCCCAGTCTAAGTAGACTGGCCTTATGTTGTAGGTGTCCTGTTGGGCCCAGTGGTGCAGTCACCATGGTCACTTGAGCTTGGCTCTCCAGATGTGTCCCTTTTGCAGGTTGTGTGTGCTGTCCATTGTAGTTGAGCCCTGGTTGCTGTTTGCATGTCAATTGGAGGGAATGACCCTTGGTTGATTGGTTTTGAGGACTAGCTGTGACTATAGTGGAAGAAATGTCATGCAGGGGTTGACTCTAAAGAGCAGAATTCACTTTAGCAGGGCTCTGGTGCCTGCCCAGTCTGCCTGCCCTTTGGGTGTGTTGTCTGTGGAGGCAGCTGGGTAGAGCTCTGGCTTGATCTGAAGCTGGCTACCAGGCCTACTAGACCCAGGGCCTCCTGGGAGGGGCCTCTCCACAGGCCAAGTTCAACCACACCCTGTACCCTGTCCGAGGCCACCTGGAATAAGTCACAAAGCTATCTGCAGATGGCCACCACCTGCACTGAGCTTGGAGGTGCCTTGGAGACGTTAAGCTGTGAACTGAAGCTGACTGCCAGCAATGCCAGGCATGGGACTGCTTAGCAAGAGGTACAGGACACGCCAAGGCCAGATGTTGCTTGTTTTGGGTTTGTAACTCTTTAAGAGATTTTAGCAAAGTCCACAGCATGAGCCAAGACAGGCCATTTGTGTGGAAAAGCAACAGAAAGTGGCTTGGGTGGGCCCACAAGTTGGGTAGGGCAGGGTCTCAGGTGAGGTGAATGGTGTTATCCAGGTTAACCTTTAATGGAAACCAGGTTTCCATTCATGGAAACTCAGATATGGAGCCTGCCTGTATCTGCACTCTGGGAGAGGGGGAACAATGGATTCTGCCAGCACTTCTGTCTGGAAGAAAGCTGCCCCTCCAGCTTTTGCATTGAGCTACACAATTCAGTTCCTCCCCATATGTTCCTGGCACTTTTCGAGCTGCTGCCCCAGCGCTGGAGCTCAGGGTGAGTGAGTCCGTCAGTGAGTAAGTCCATGTGCAGGCCCTTTAAAAGGAGTGCTTGCGACTCCAGCCACCTTCCATCTCACTCAGCCACAATGACCACTGGTTTTCACAGCCAGAAGTTATGGGGACTTCTCTTCCTGGCACTGGAACTCTGGGCTGGGGAGCCCGGTGTGGGACTGGGACCCCTCACTCTTCAGGGGGGAATCTCCACAGCCAAGACATCTTTCCTGATTTTTAACTGTCACATGTACATGTGAGACAAGCCCATTCCTTGTCTCCGCCCCTTCTACTAGTCTCCACGTGGCTTTTCTGTGTGTCCTTAGTTATAGGACTTCTGATCAGCTTGTAAGTAATCTGATTCTTTATCATTTATTATATTTTTAAAAACCTTAAATATGTAGGACTTTGGTCTCTATTTTCTTTTTTTCCTTTTTTTAAATTAAAGTTTATTGGGATAACAATTGTTAGTAAAGTTACATAGATTTCAGGTGTACAATTTTGTATTTCATCATCTGAAAATCACATTTTGTGTTCACCACCCAGAGTCAGTTCTGCTTCCATCACCATATATTTGATGGTCTCTATTTTCTATCCTTCCTATTTTGTATAACTGAAATTGCCCAAATTGCTTAAATTAAAATATAATCAAATTGTGAGGAAAGAGTAAGTTTATATGAATAAAAAGTTGTACTCATTGTCAAAAAGACATTACAATAGAGAATGACCTTAGAAGATTTTTGTGTTATAGACATCTTTACACTGAACTTTATTCCTGTTATTAAGGAATTACAGATGAGGAAGGCTTATCTATTCAGCATTTATTACTGCATTAGCCTCACCAATTATCTATTGACTGTCTCAATGATGGTGATTTTTTTTAAAGGCTTGAAATATAAATGTTTCCTGTTGGACACAAGCATGGAAGCTGAGCCTACTGCTAATTGCTTGCTCATCAAATTGTCTATAATGGAGATAAAATAACCATTCGGATCTTTTCCAAGACCTTGGGTATTAGATAAAAATTTTGGCAATTAGTGCAGCAGTAGCTTTTGGTTTTGAATTCCCTGCAGCCATAAGTTTGACTTTAAGCAGCTGATTGCTTTCTATAGTGGTAGATTAGATGATTCCTTTATGTTTCTTATAGCCACGTGAAATTTTTTTTTCAGTTTTCATTTTTAAGTAGGTCTTCATTTCTTCAAGTCTTCTTAGTGACTTGCCTTAGCCAGGGTTGGCTAATAGGTTTCACCTTGTATTACAAATTGATGTACTGGATTGGGATCATGAGCCCACATTTTGTTCAGTGGGAAAAGGTATCCTGATCAATTGAGGTCTGTCATGGAAAAAGAATGGATATTAGTGATGGGCTGTGCATCTGCTACCAAGTAAGCACAGTAAATGCCTTTGAATAGCCGCCAAATTACCTCTAATGTGCAGAGAAGGAGAAGGTTTCCTCTCACTCTTAGGCTTAGTGAATGTGGTCTGTGAATTTAACTGACAAAAGAATAGATTACCAGGAAAAAAAGGAAATACAGATTTATTAACTTTTTTATGTGCATAGGAGTTTACAGAAAAGTGAAACTTGAAGAAGTGGCTAGACTTGGGGGCTTATACACCATCTTAACAAAGGAAAGGGGATTTGGGGTTCAAAGGATGGTAAATTATGGAGGGGTGACTAGGAAATTTATGGGAGAACCAATGAACGATAAGGGTTATTTTACTAAATTCTGTTTTTGCAAACTCATTTCAGTGTCAGCTCTCAGTCTCTGGTAAGAGTGCTCTTCTCTTCCTGGAACAGTACGGGGATACCTTCACAAAGGGAAATTTACGCCCTGTTTTTAGGCAACGAATTCTTCCTATAGCTGTTGATTCTCAATTGCCTTCAGCTCAGAATAATCCTCATGCCAAAGTGTCAGATTTTGGTGTGCCACATCTTGACTCTCTTCAAATGCCAAACTTCTTTTTTCCAGAGTAAAAGATTGTAGTGTAAGAACAAAGTGAAGGTCATTGTTCCCCCAGCTTCTTAGCTTTGATTTTGAAAATGTTTTATTCTAACCGCCCTTGAAAGTCAGCAAGTCTATAAAGCAAATGCGCTAACTTGATTTCTAAGTTTTCTTTCTTACAGCAAGAACTTTTGTGATGTCTAAGATTCTGAAGAACAAAGTATTATTCCAAACCAGAGAAAAGCTGTATTAGATCTCTTGGGTTGCTCTGTGTTTGCCCAGCTGTAGTTCTCTTCCTTTTCTCCTGTTTCTCCATCCCGTGCTAGCACATGAGTTGGTGATGACAGCCCCATCTGTGTGAGAATTTCCTTTTCCTTTCTTCTTCTGCATTCTTTATTAATACACATGCTTTCCCACATGCAGTACCGTGTGGAAAAGTCCCTGTGGTACTTTACAATCGTAATCACCAGGATTTCTATTTCTCCTTTCATTTTACAACTAGAAATACAATAATATACTCGTTCTGATACAGCAAATTCCCCTGTGTCTGCTTCTTTTTGTCTTCTGATTTAACCTTCATGCTTAGTGGTGCACTGGAACTGCTTATTAATTTCTTTGGGATATTGTGGGCTGGTTTTTAAACATGGCCATTATTAAAAACTGAATTACATAAACTTACATTTAAATAAATTATATTAAAAACAAAGGTAATAGAGTATCTCATCACTAACTAATTATTTTACTGTATCTTAATATTATCTATGCTCTTGAGGATAGTTATGCCCATTGTATCTATCTGCATGGGGGAAACACTACATAATTGTGCACATTCTACTGTACATCCCTCCTAGACTCATGTTTAGTGATGTCATGGCAGAAACTACCAATCAGGACTTTACATTCCCTACAGAGCCAGTTGTTAAACATTTGCCACCACACCACTACTCTAAGCCCACAAAATGCTGCTAGATTATATGTTACTTAAATTTTAATGACCAATTCCTCATTTTGGTTGTGCTTAACATCATTCTTCTTTTTTCCGGTGTTAAGATTTTTGCAACCAGGTCACAGAAAGGTTCTCATCAAGTCAAATGCATTGTCCTTTCAACCTTGTTTAAGGGTAGACTACCATCAGCTTCATTAAGTCCACTAACCTCCTCCGTTTGAGTCGGTTCTAATTCCTTCGTTTCATTTGCTGCACACATGACACTACTAAAATCATGGAGTGAGTCTCTGTCAGTCGTTCTGTATCAGATTGAATAGTTGCTGAGGTTTTTCAGTAACAGTTGTCTGCCTAGTTGGCTATAGTTTTAGTTTCTAACCTGTGGTCAGTCTTCCAGTATCATCTCTACCAATTCACTCTCTGAAGACGCTTTGTCAATACAGTTATTTCCACTTTGAGGAGAATTTTTTTAACTGTGAAGAAAACTTGTGTGTTTTTAAAATTTTCTGCTAAAACAGACTCTTTCTGAGTGTTTTCCTCTATGAACTTTCTAAGTTAAAATTACTCTGTTTGCTACATTCTGGGCTATCTCTGTCAACTCTGGAGTCTATAGCTCAAGTGTTGGAACCCACTGAATGGCATCAGGATTATCTCAATAGTCTGGTGTGTACTGTAGGAACTAAAAGTATACCTGGCCAACATCAGAATCCTTCCAGATGTGGTAGAAACCATTGGAGAATAGGAGATTCCAATCCCTAGGGCAGGAAAAATGCAAAAATAAAAGACAGGACAGGGCAACAGATGGCACATTCCTATGGCTTCCCAATTTTGCCTCAAATTGGCTTTTAAAAAAAATCATAGTGCAGAGATGATTTAGAAGTTGTGCTGTTTTATTTTTTAGGTAACAGTGGAAAATTGCCTGAGAGTTGTAGGGCACGTGCCAAAATCACTTTTCTGAGTCTGTGAAGCTTCTTTATGGATGAACTTCATTTCTAGAGGAGTGAGTGATTGAGATGAATCCCATAATAAAAATAGTCAGATTCACAAGGTATATCACCGGGGTGATTATTCCAGAGCCTGGCAGATGTAGGTCTGAGTCTCCTCCCAAGAGAAGGGGTCACTAAACACCTCAGCTTACATGTCTCCTCGGGGCTCCTTAGTTGTGGAGGAAGTGGGGAAGCTGGTGCTGTGAAGTGCTCCCTTTGTGGGGAATCCTGGAGTAGTCAGTACTTGGGGTATGGGGGAAAACCTGGCTGACATGCTAAAGTAGGTCCCCAGGCTCCCAGGTACAGAGGTCACTACATTTCTGTCTGATACCTTGGGCTGGGTAGTGAGTGTGAGGACAGGCCCGCTCAGAGCTGTGTTCCCCAGGATGGGAGGAGTCAGAGCGGGTGCACTTTGTCTAGGAACGACAGGCACTGGCGGAAGCTGGAAGCATGCCGCCCTGTTGACAGTGGGTCTAATTATATCTGACGCTCCAAACACACTGGAAGTCCGCATAGCTAGCAAGTCGGCTGCCTTCCTGTCAAAAGCATTCTCTGGTTTCCCTTTCAGTCTTTGAATTGGCTGTAAGTAGAAGGATGGAGAGACCAAATTAGAGAAAGCACTTCCTGGCTGGAATATACAGTTGACCCCATGCTAATTGACAGTTTGGGCCTGAAAGAGCTCTGGGTGGGGGTGGGGGTTAGCAGGGAAGGGGAGACTGCATATGTGACTCCTGTAGAAGATAAAATAAAGGGGGAGCCTAATGCTGGAGTGACAGGTAGGGGTGGTTGAAGTTGGGCTAAACTAAGAAACGGGTTTGGCTTTTGCCTGATTTGCCTACGTCTTGAATGCCACTGTCCTCTCAGATGCAAACTTAGAGCAAGGGAAATGAGTTGTGGGGATGGGTCCACAGCAATGTAGCCAAGAGGAAAGGTCCTAAAGTGTCCTCAGACCCCTGTTGTATCCTGGTCACTACCATCCCCCACCTGAGTCATTTCCATGCTGGTGCTTTGACTAACCAGTCCAGATAGGTTAGATATTTTCTGTCCTTTTGTTTTATTTCCCCCCTTTATCATCAGAGTGACACAATAGTAGGATTTTTTTGATTCAACAAAAAAATCATTTTAGCACAACTGTGCCATATTACATATACCCCAGGACTGATCAATGTCCTTTCATTTGGCCTAGTTTTACATCCTTCTTGCCTCTGGTGACCTACTTATCATATACCTGATAGAATAGGTGAGTACCACAGGCAAATGTGAGTAAGTCAAAGCGTTTGTTTTTGAGCCCAAGTTCTGTCAGCTGTGTTAAGGGGGACACTGAACTTTTTAGGCAAGAATTAGAGCCAACAAACATCCTAGTCATTATTACCTAAATGACTAATTTTCTGTTGGTAGCAGATGCTATTTTAGTCTCAGGATTTCCTTCAGGATGATATTGAATTCAAGTGGTTAGTTTCAACTTTGGGTTAGTTGGGTTAGTGGTTAGTTTCAATGTCTTCTAAACTTAGGCCAATACTCAAGTTCTCTAGTATGACAGAGGTATTTTATATGAGAAAAAAAAAAGCCTGTTCTCACTGAATCAAAACATTTCTATTTGGGTTCAGTAAACAAGAGGTTTAAAGAATTCAGACACAATCAAATTTTGCCAGTCCCGCAAATATTATCACTGTACTAAATTTCTACAATTCAAATATGGACTTCTTTTGTAAATTATCTAAAGCAAGGGTTCTAAACCAGGGGCAATTTTGCTCCCGAGGGGACATTTGGCAATGTCTGGAGACATTGTTGGTGGTCATACGTGGGGGTAGGAGGGCTGTCAGTACCTGGAGGGGACAGCCAGGGAGAAACCCCGATCCCAGGGGTTTCTCCAACTTAATTTCTTTTTTAGGAAAGACGATATGCTATTGACTTACCAGCATCTGAAAGATATAGTAGCTTTTTCTGTACCCAGGACTGCTGTCACTGCTCTCATCTGACAAACCAAGCACCCCTTTCTATAAAAGAAGAATGAAATTGTCTTAGAATCCCAGTTTTCTTCCAGTCTGTTGTTTCCTTTCCAAAAACAAGGGTTGGCATACTCCAGTCATACTCTCGAAGTAAAGTATGAAAACACCTGTCTCTGAACTCTTAGGAAATAATCGTAAATGATTTGTCTAGATTACAGACCCATGTATGCACCAACGTTTAGACATTGTTGAATGTGTTTGGAAATATCCGTAAGTGTTCCACGCTTCCAGGTTATCTTAACTAGAGCATACTAAACACAGTTTGCATTTTACTGATAACTTAGGGCCCCTATAAATATCATCTACCTACTGTAGTACTGTGACAGCCCCGAGAGGGTGTTCAAAAAAACCAGGTTCATTTGCCCCCGCCTAAGTAATGCTAAGCTGAAGTTCGAAGTTAAACAACTTTTTTGGTTGTGACAGTGGTGGGAAGAAGGGGGAGAGGTGTTGTCTTGTGGTTTTTTGTGTGTGCTTATTTGATCTCTTGACAATCAGAAACTCTGCCTATGGATTGATACAGATATTGATGAAATATAACTGATGAGTCCTTTAAGGTCAGTTCCAGTAATCTAACCAAACATGTCCAATAAGAGATTATTTGATTAAGAAGAATGAAGAAAATTAATGAAATATTAGATTCAAAATGCAGTTGGTAGAGAGGTTTCTTAAAACATCAAACCTCCGGGAGAGGGAATGTTGGTTGTAGCTAAAAGGCAAAAGAAGGAGTCCTTGGTAGCAGAACATTGAAAGTATGATTTCCAAGTCCCTTTCTAACTGTAATATTCTATGAGGCCATGATTGCATTTTCACTGAGGAGTGTCCCAGTGGTCAAGACCCCGAAAGCTATTTTTCTAAGAATGTAGTGGTAGCTGAAAACAATTTAAAAACAGAAAAGAAAGTGTCTGTGTGTGTAGGGGAGAAGAAAATGACACAGAACCACAAACAAGGAGAAAACACACAATTACTATAGCTCTGTTTCCTAGAGGAAATCATATATTTGGTACTATAAATGCTTCATATTCAGTGCTATAGATTAAAACAGAATAGGATGTCATTCTAAAGAGTTATGATTTTTTAAAAAGGAAAGAAGATGGCACAAGGGCATGTATACAATATATGTATTAATAATTTATCTTTTACTTCATCAATACAAAATGCTCATTATATATAAATGACAAAAGGACATAGATATTGTAGGTGGTTTGTGTAAAGAACAAGAAATTGGAAAGATATTTCAATTCAGAGTTACACTGAAGTTTGCTATTTTCTGGATTCTAGGAGTGGGGAAAAATAACAATATTTGATATTCTGACATTGCCCTGACGTCTTAGCATCATAAGAAAGAGAACATCAATGGACGCTCCATTCCCCACTGCTGCCTCTCTTGTTTCTCCCTCTCTTCCTCTAATCGGAATGAGGGCCATCTCCTGCAGAATTTCTACCGACCAGGCCACTCTAAGATACCTCACTTTCGACACACAGAGAGAGGGAAGAAGCTGGCTGGAGGCCGGGAAGACAGGGCCTGATCTGTCAGCCAGGACACTGTGACTTGTGTTGACCTGAACAGAATTTCTTTGTGTTTCACCTGTAGGGAAGTGGACAGTAATTGGCCTTTCCACAGGGCAGAAGTCCTGAATCTAGAAGGGCACACACTTCCTATTTGAAATTGTGTGCAAATTGTATGTGTGTGGGTGGCAGATCCAGGGTTTTCACAGATTCTCAAAGGGGCACAATGTCCCCCAACAGAGCTGAAGACCGTGACATGGAACATGTCAGATAACCCTGGTCCTCACCACGTCCTTAGACCCTATGTGGTGTCCCTAAAGCACTTCCTTTTGAACCTCCCTAGAATGAAAGGCTGAGCCCAGACCTGGCACTAGTGAGGGCTTAGTGACTGAAACCATGACATAGGAAATGCTGCACTATCCAATTGCAGCTTTTCTACAACTTACCCCTTCTTTCTTCATCTACCAAAAAGAGGAGCGGGATCTGTGTTTTATTCTACTCTGCACCATTAAAGTCTAATAAGGACTGCAGGAGGTGGCCTGAGCACATGTGGGATGATTTAACTTTAGGTGGGAGTCGGGAAGGGGGGTCAGGGAAGTAATATTTAAGTTGCACTCTGAGGGAAGACTAGGTATTAAGGGGTGTTGGGGGAGGAGGAGGGATGGAAGGAAAAAATATTGCAGTCAAAGAGAACATCAGCATGGTGAGGACTGAGCCAGAAACTTAGATCTCTACCATTCTTCTCCTCTCCCTCTGTGCCTGTGGGCTGTTCTCTCAGCAAAGAAAACAAAACCTGAAACCTAAATACTTTCCTAGGTAGAATGTGTTGTGTGGATATTCTTGAGCAGAAGGGCCTTGCCCTTATCCAATTTAGACTTCCTCTCTCCCTCTTGAGAGGAAGTAGAGTCAATAACTTAAACATCATTTCTGAAAATTTACTGACTCCTAAGTTACTTTTAGTCACCTTAATTTAACCAAAAATGAATGTAGATCCTTTCTTGAGAGAGGCAATAGATATTAAATGGTGAGAGAATGGTGGTGGGGGGTGGGGGTGGAGGGGGCAGATTGACATAATTAATCTTCTCTCCAGAGTATCAGAAATCCGGATGCTCTGTAGACCCAACAGTATGTGACTGCTCCTCTCTGTAAATCTAGAAATCCTGCAAGAGGAAGAAGTGGGAAAGCAACAGAATTACTCACCATCTGAAGTGTAAGAACTCCGTGGAGAAAGACCAGCAGACTCACACACTGGGCCATACTGAGGTACTGAAATACAAGTGACACTTTTTTATTCATATAAATAAATGTATGTATGTAGGGGCAGGATATCTTGGTCATTCAGTCCTTCCTTTATTCATTTAACACCAACTGTGTGCCATGGAAGCAGCAGAGCACAGTTACTAGAGCAGGCTGGGTTTGACTCTTGCTAGCTGTGTGACCTGAGGCAAATTATTTAACTTTTTTTGTCTGCCTCATTTTCCTCATCTATAAAATAGGGATGATATTAAAAGCTATTTCAAGGGTGGTTATTACATTTGAATGAGGTAGTGTATATAAAACACTTAAACTAATGCACAGAACACAGGTAGCCCTCCGTGTGTTTAGCATTTCTTGTTGCTACCACAGTCTGAGCTGGGCACCAAATAGATATAGAGGTAAGTAAAACAAAGGCCTGGCTGTCGAAAAATTTAGTCTATTTTCAGAGATTAAATAAAAAGAGTAGATTTCTGCTTCCCCCGCTTTAATCCTTACTCACAGTGGTTACTCATAAAATATTGGCTGAACGATTCCATAAACTGAAAGGAACGCAAGGTGCGTTTGACATGAACAGTGCCTTGCACAGCTGTCTAGGTTAAAAGATGGAACTCTTAAAATCAAAACCAAAATGCCTAATGCAGAAATAACTAATAGTCATATGGGTCCTAGAAAATCCGGCGCTGGTTAGCTTGACACCACCCTGGCTGCTTCTTAACCTGCCTCACCCCAGCCCGTGGTGAAATGGTGAATACACTTAATTCGTCATCCGCAGAGGCCCTTGTGGTATTTTCCAGGGACCCAGACTCAGCAGTGTAGTGGGGGACCCTGCAGCCTCCACCAGGAGCCACTGGAGACCACTGAGGCCTGTGAGTCAGTGGGCCTGATTCCTGAGTGTGGTGTGTAAAGTGCTCGGTCATTCTGCCCAAGTGTCAGCTGTTGCTTCTACAATTCACCAGCTACAAACACAGCAGCCAAGAACACAGAGGGCAGCTTTCCAGCTGGGCTTGTCCTTCTGGGTGTTGGGGAGACCCTGCAGGTCACTCCTTTGGAAGCAGGAACCATCTGAAGAGCTCTGATGTGAAGATTTGTTGACTACTGAAGGGTACCAGAATATGCCACCCCAAGATAAGCCTCTTCAGCATCTGAATTAATTTGAGCTAAGGCCTTTGAGAACCAGCTGATGCAGGAAAAGTTCTGAAAACAGGGCCTAGGTTTTCTTTGTATAAGGGAAATTTCCATTCGTGAAAGGTGTCTCCCTCCCCCTGCCAGGAAAGAGGAGACTCTTAACAAGTCTTACTAATAGAGAAGGCATTACGTTGAATCTGCGTACTGAGTCTTACTAAATTAAGTCTTACTAAACAAACCATTCTTTCCCTGGTCACCGTCCCATAACTTGCCTTCTCCAGCCCAGAAACCCCAAACATCTTTTCCTTTGTTGTAGCTTAAAATGGTGTATGAGCCCAAGTTCTAACCATTCCTTTCGGTCACTCATCGCTGGGTATGCCCATGTGTACATGTGCGATGCACACATTAATAGACTTCCATTTGTTTTTCCCAGGTTAGTGTCTTTTGTCGGTCTAATTTACAGGACCCCAGAAGAAGAACCTATTAGAGGCAGGGGAAAAAGATATTTTTCCTCCCCTACACTATTTCCTGCCTACCTATCATCCCCAAATCATTTTTTGAGAGCTTTTTTGGTTTAATCCCTGTGTAAAGTGCTTTGCACACATTATTTCATTTAATCCTTATAGTAACTGCATCCGGTGGGCATTTTATGCCCATTTTATAAATGAGGAAGTCAAGGTTTAGAAAGATTAATAACTTACCCAAGGTCACACCGAAGTAGATGGTAGGGCTGGGGTTTGAATGTCCATTTGCCTCCAGTTGATTCTTTCTGAGTGATTCAGATCTCCAGCCCTGTTTCTTATTTGGCCCATTGGAGTTGGACAGGATAATGGACACGTGTGACTATCTTATCATTTACATGGTGCTTTTCTAGAAACAGCCTAGCGCTGTGGTTTGCAGGTAGATCCAGGCAAAACTGAACTATGATTTATTTGGACTTTTCTCAAGAGTTGGAAAATCACATTGCCAATGACCATTCTTCCCACTTGCATTTGTGCCTGTTGTATTCCTGGTGATTTTACTAGAAGCGCAAGGAGCTGACAAACACCATGTCTTCTAACAGAGTCATGCCTGAGGATCTACATATTGAAATATCTATTGTTTCATAATACATCACTCTCTCTTTAGTTCTTCTCTATAGAACTGTTGGAACATTGTTAGTTTTTTGAAGGTAAGTGTATAGGTTTATGGTTTTATCTCTGCATTTCATTACTGAAGACTCACATGAGCATTACAAAATATTTATACTTAAAAGGAAGTGTTGGGTCTGATAGGCCTGGAAAAAAGAGGGAGAACCAAGCTAAACAGAATCTGGGAGCTTAAAAAGACCAGAGTACTGTCTGGACTTCCTGCCTTGGGGTGGGTCTTTCCCCCAAGCATTTCCTGTTCCAGTGGCCTCCCTGCTGAGCCTGCTCTGGGGATTGAAGCAGAGGAAGAACCAGGGTGAGTGTCAGCCCCTTGACAGCCGCTAGTCCAGGGCAGGCACCCTGAGGAGAGAATCGAGTTCTTTTGCTACCAAAGAATAGCTGCCCAGAACCTTTAAAGATTTTCCCCTGAGAAATGAGAAAATGAGAGAGAGAGAGAGAGAGAGAGAGAGAGAGAGAGAGAGAGAGAAAGAGAGAGAGATGCTAAGGAAAAGGTGGCAGTTGAGAGAGGCGGGAAATACCAGGCAGGCCCAGGTAGTGGCAGAGAAGCCTGATCCCCTACACGGGGAGACAGGATGTGATGGCAGTGGGCACGCTTTGGCACCTAGGCTGGTTCCAGGTCATTTGCTGCCAACTCTTGAGGCCACTGGTAAATGTTGAGCTGGCTAAGATGAGTGCTCAGTTTATGTCCAAGTGCAGATCTTGGCTTCTACCTAATGAAGTGTCTTTGTTTGCCTTCACCGCTCTGGGTAATAATCGTTAATAATAAAAGTAACTTATGCTATATCTCACACCTGATATGCTGCAGACACTGTTCCAAACTCTTCAACTCCATTTGTTCGCTTCTCACCACAGCACCCTGAGGTAGGAACTATTTCTATTTTGTTTTACAGATGGGGAAACTGTGGCAGAGTGAGGTTGAATAATTTCCCCAAAATTCCGGCTATGAAATGAAGATCAGGATTCCAACTCAATGTATGCCGACTACTATGGAATCAATTGTGTCCCCCCAAAATTCATGTGTTGAAGCCCTACTGCACCCCAATGTGATAATATTTCCAGGTGGATGTTTGGGAGGTATTTAGGTTTAGATGAGGTGATGAGGGTGGGATCCTCATAATAAGATTAGTGCCCTTATAAAAAGATAACAGAGAGATTGTTCTGTCTGTCTGTCTGTCTGTCTGTCTGTCTGTCTCTCTCTCTCTCTCTCTCTCTCTCCCACTCTCCCTCCCCTCCCTCCTTCCCTGCCCTAGGAGAACACAGCAAGAAGGTAGCTGTCTACAAGCCAGGAAGAGAGCTCACACCAAAACCCAGCCATGCTGGCACCTTGATCTCAGACTTCCCAGCATTCAGAATGGTCAAAAATAAATGTCTATTGTTTAAATCACCTCGTCTATGTTATTTTGTTATATGAGCCCAAGTTGACTAAGACACAGCCTGCTGAACTGCTCCCAAGAGTTACCTTTTAGGCCCCTTGGTTCTGTATGAGGTATAGTTCTAGGTGTTGGGGCACCTCTGCACCTGGGCTCTGGCCTCCTGTCATGTACACTGATACTGTCTCCTTTCATTTCCTACGAGGTCTAGGCTCTTTCCTCCTCTGCCATACTTCTGACCGGCACCCCCACACTGGGCATTCCCTACCCACACTCAGTCTCCTGTAGTGATGAAGGAGGACAGTTGGATGGACCTTATGTGGACGGATTAAACTGATATTCTGTAGTATTATCTGAGGAATATGTACCTCTGAAGATTTTCTCTGTTCCTCCCTATGATAGTGTCTGATAGTCCATCTTCAAAGTCATTCTTTTGATTTACGTTACTACCTCTCCTAATATTCAATAAACATGTATTTGAGCACGGTGCAAGATGGCAGGGACACAAAGAAGGAAGATAATTACCTTTACAGTGAAGGCTTTTCAGACCTGAAAAGTTACACTTGCCACTTCTGAAGGAAAAGTAACCTGGCCAGCACGGCCATGTCATAGGGACCTGCTCCATGTCAGTGGAGAGAGGGTCGGAGAGGATATAGTGCCCGGAGTCCCAAATAACCTGCAGATGTCTACAGAACCACCTCAAGAAAGTTACACCAAGTGGGGAGCTATGTTATTATCGAAAAATGTTAAATAGTAATAATAAAACAATAACAATGAAATGAATCCCTTACTAAGTCCTCATTACAGGCAACGCAGTACACTCTCTCATTTGATCTGTAAAGTGTTACAAAACAGGTTTTAATAACCAGTAAATTTTAAATAAGTGATCAGTAAATGTTTAAATTACCTGCACTGTTAAATATTTTTAAAAGCTTGGTTGGAATGAC
Source organism: Rhinolophus hipposideros (assembly GCF_964194185.1). NCBI lineage: Eukaryota > Metazoa > Chordata > Mammalia > Chiroptera > Rhinolophidae > Rhinolophus > Rhinolophus hipposideros. Next base: position 54,929,759 of record NC_138047.1, read on the forward strand.
TTTAGAAAAACTACAGCAAACGATCTGAGTAAAATATCCCTTTGTCCACTAGATACTAATTTTTTAAACAGGTCTTGTAGGTATGGGGTTGTTTTTGTTCTTACTTCAGCTCTTCTACTAAACAACACATTCCTTTAGAGGTCCAGCAAAGAAAAAATATGTATTCTGACTATAGTCTTACTTCAAGTTTGAAACACAAAGAAACGTAAGGAAAAATTCTTCGCAGCCACAGTGAAACTGCTAAGGGAGATTAGAAGGGAGAAAGGATGGGAAATTTTGTGGGCTCATCAACAGGATTGCTTACCTCACAGACTTTTACAATCATGGGCTCTGTGTTTTTCATTTATTTGTTTTTTACCTTTAATATCATCAATAAAAAATTTTTGAGCATTCATCCCTTATATATATTATTTATTTATCATTTATCAATGTTCAGCATGTTCTACTACATACATATTATGTACATTATAGAAGTCACTAAAAATAAGTTTACAAGTATGACATTTTAAAATATAAATATTCTAAAATCTTTTTCTACCCCAGTGAGTTTTGTTGCCCACCCCCAGGGGACAAACAAATCACTCTACTCTAGTGACCATCTCATGTTGCCACATCCACCAGAAAGAGGTCCAGCTCAGTCTGATGCCTAAAGATTCAGTAAGCATCGAATAAATTAATAAATCAGAAGGTAGGTATTTCCCGTCGGACCCCTCAAGACTTACCTGCTGCCACTGGAGTGTTCTAAGACAAGCAGGTGATTCCATCAGAAAGCAACAGGGCATTCTCTTAAACCCATGAATTGCCTCTGGTGAAGAATTCTGTGGCTTTGGGTGTTCTTCAGACAGGAGGTCTTGCAAAGCATGATGTCAGACAGGGAGCAGCAGTCTGTTTTCAGGGTTTGTTTTTGAGAGAATTGCTTACCCCTGGCTTTGTCTCCGACCACACTACCCTTCTTCACACATAATTATACAGAGGCTGGAGCACTTCAGGAGGCAGGGGAGGCAGAGCCTATGGTCACATATCTGTGAATTCCTAACCACCAGAGAACTCCTCAGACAAACAGAGGTAAATCCTATAAACAAGCAATGTTTGAAATGTTGTGGGCATCAGTTTCATTTTTTTTCAATCCCCTGATTAAAAACTTACAGCTGTTGTCAGAGAAAAATATAAGGCAGATGTCAAATTCTAATTAAATAAACATAAGCTATATCATGTCACATCTTCTTTTGTGTTGGCCTTTGTCCCAAACATTATTTTATTAATCAGAGATTTAAAATATGTACGATGTTAATTGTAAAAGTTTTTACACGTCAGGAAGTAAACAACACTTGCTTCTCATTTCCTCTGTTGCTTCCAACAAATGCCAGGAAAACACAAACCTTCAATGTTATGCTTGGTGGGCACATAGAAATGTGCCAGAAGGTGTACACATCCTGCAAGGGAAGTTTATCCAATAGAGCTTTCTAGAAAGCATCTGGGGACCTTTTAAAAATACCCCGGACTTTGGTTTCCAAGAAACAGCTGCATGTTCTCTCCTATACAGACTCCATGCCCTTTGACTTCTAGGTGTTCCTGTGCACCCAGTTGTGAGGAGAGACTTTTGGGAAACTTCCCCAATGTAGCTAAAGTCTCCTGTGAGTGACATGTAGTGACTTTTCCACCACAGAGAAACAGAAGGGACTAATAGACTGTGATCCCTCTTTCTAATTAAGAGGTGCAAAGATTACTGTTCTCTTCCCTGAAAAAATAGATCTCGTATTTGTAGAGAGATGGAGAATGAGCAAAATCTGCAGTCTTTCTTGTGCCTTTTTCCTTGGTACATATGTATAGACAGATTAGGGAGAAACTTGTCACTTTACCTCCAAAATAAGGCAAAAGAAATGCTTAAGTGCCTTTCCCCACAGCTTCACCAATTTTTGTCCTAATTAAAAGGGTCAGAACACCTTCTCTTCTTGCTGGAAACATCCTAGTAATCTCTCCAAGCACTTGGATGTAGGCTGGGAACAGAATCCTTCTGTCACCCACAACCTCCCCAAGTTTGGCAGAGATGCAGGCTGCGTACCCCTGCCCAATGTTATTTTTCCTTTCTTCCTTTGTTATAGAACCTCTGCGTCTTAGTGAGTTATATGATTCCCCCCACCCCAAAAAGACCATCTCCTAGATTACTTTGTTTATTTTCCTGATCCCTCTTTCAAATGCTATTAATGTTGGAAAATGACATTCTACTTAGGAATAATACAGTGATACATAATTTTTCAATAAAGCTTTGTCATTTTATTCAGGATATTGAAAAGAGTACTCTGATATGAGGAGCAGAGAGGTAATATCTTTGATCTTCAGCTGTGGTATTAAACAGTGCCTGGAGGAAGAAGCTGCATTTGTCTCCGAACTTCTTGCGGAACTTCATGAATCATGAATCTCCTCGTCTCTTGGTGGTAAGAGGGGCTGGTGGGCTAGGAGTCAAACGAGGAGCAGAGTCTGTTATTGGTGGAAATGGTGTCATGGGGACCATGGTAGTTCTTCTGTCCGCTGGTGGTTTTCTCTCATAAAACTAGAATCAAGACAAAAATGCATTTATAACTACTCAACACATAAATATCACATAGCTATTACTTGTATAAATATTTTTAAATTTATATAGGAGGTAAGGAGGGAAGAATTTTCAACTAATGCCATATTTTAAAAAAATTTTTCGTTAGCTTATTTAAACTTCCTCTACTTGTTTGTATGTGTATGACAGTTAATCGATGACATTTCAAAGGTTTTTATTTGATCTTTAAAAAAAGAAAATCAAGTATTCTTCTTTCAACCTTGTTCCAGCCAATCCTCCTGAGGAGAATAACGAGAAGAATTGGACCCTCCAAAATTTAAAGCGGCTGTTTGAAGGTAATCGAATTCTGAGAAAGTGAGACTTTATGGACTGAAGATTGCAGTGAGGCAAGACTCCCAGGGAGGCATTTGACTATTTTCTCAAAGCAACTGGCAATTCCAAAAGTAGTGGCTGACAGACTGAGAAGCTGAGCAGAGCTTTAGATTCACAGGGCTGGGGGATAAAAATTCAAGTTTAGGATCTGCAAAAGAGGAAGGGACCTGGTCAATTACCAGTCTTATGCACGGAACCCCAGGGACCACCCCCTGAGAGTAAGAATGAACCAGGGGTACTTGTGCTAATTATCCCCCTCTCTGATTGGAATAAGGTGGTCTGTGAATGTTGTGCTCATAGGCTACATGCTCAAGAGAGACAAAAGTTAATTCTCTCTGGAGGAACACAACTTCATCCAGAATCTCAAGTTCTCTTTACAGTTTTCAAAAACAATGTTCACCGCTCAGTCAAAAATAACTAGACTAAAAAAAGATTCCAGAAGGGGTCGGAGTGGGGGGAACAAGACTCAACTGAAAATAAAAAGGAAAAAGTAGATAATAGAAGCCAATCATCAGGAGATCCAAAACGTGGAGTTGCTAGACACTGACATTAAACTATGCTTTAAATACTCTAGAAGTTAATATATAAGATGGTGATTTCTGGCATCAAATGGACATTTTTGTACTGGAAAAATAGAACTGAAGTTAAAAATTCAATAAATTGGTTTAACATCAGATTAAATACAACTGAAGACAGAATTAGTGAACGAAGATATATCAGGAGAAAAATATCCAGATAGAACAAAACAAAAGGATGGAAAATACAGTAAAGAACATATGGAACATATGAGAATCAATGTAAAGGTTGACTGTGGTTTTGGAATTTAAGAAGGGTACAAAGAGAATTGTGCAGAAATAATCTTTGATCAGATAATGGCTAATAATTTTCCAAAAAAGATTCAAGAAGCACCATGAATCCCAAGCAAGATAAGTATAAGCAACTACACATTACAGTAAGACTTTTGAAATTAGAAATTTAAAAACAACAACAGTTTTGAGATGTTTTCAAAATCAAAAATTGTGTATTTAAAATAATTATTTTCTTTAAAAATTTTCTGCTCAGATATTTTGAGTAGGGAACATGTAGTGAAAATTTAAGAGGACTGTTGGTTTAATAACTGAATTCAAGAAATTGTAATGCTTTTCAGATTCACAAGCTTTAGTTCTTCCATTAATAAAATATTTTATTAGTATGTGGAACATTCTTAATTCAAATCAAATAAATAATGATTTAATCAAAATAATCAAATAAATAATGATTTAAAGTTTTAGTTTTAGAAGATATCAAAGACAAAAGTAGCCAGTATGATGACAAAAAACTCTCAAACATGATTTTATATTTCCTGTTTTTCCGTTTATTTTCCTGAAACTTCAACTCCTCTTTGAAGTCTTGATAATAATAGAAAATCAAAAATGAAAACTTACACAGGCGTTCAAGAGTTTAATTAACCTTTGAAATTGCTGCAAAGGAAAAAAAACAGTTACATGACATTTAATTGTTAGGAAACTCTTTCAGTTCAAATATATTTTTTAATGTTCTAAAGAAAATAAGACACTTCAAAGACAAAATTGTAGTAATTGCTTTAAGATCTGTGATTAGGTAAGAAGCTTGTTGTAATGTAAGTTGAACAATCATATAGAAGACAAGGGAGTTAGGAGTTAGTTGAAATGAGTAACAGTACAAAATTTTTCCAGGTATTAACTCTAGTGAAAAAACAACCAGAGGCCCAAAAAACACATGATTTACTTCTGCCTTTCTACTGAGACTACAAAAGGAAAGAGAAGTCAAAAGCCAAAGTGGGAAACAGCTGTTTGCTTTGGCAGTTCTTTTTATGCAGAAACCTGAACTTTTGAAGAAACTCCATCCAGCTTTAGGAAGATGCAAAGCAGCAAGCAATAAACCAAGAGGCCACAGGAGTCTGGTTGGTGGCGGGGTTAAAAAATTAAATTACAAATAGAAATAAACCAAGAGGCCACAATCTATAGATCAAAATCTCTGCTACCAATTATTAAATGTAAAATAAGTATAAATAAGTATAAATCTCTGTGCTTGCTTGGCAAAAAAAAAAAGTGGAAATTTGTCACTTTAGATAAAGTCCTCTAAATGGAATTAATACATGTAACTTTTTATGAGGAATTTTGAATCTTGTAATGGATGTATTTAACAAGTTTACAATGTGATGCAGTAATAGTCTACATGGGATCATTCTTTCATGGACTCTCTAAAATTAAAGACGTAATATTAAGTTGCAAAAACAAAATATTCTGGTGAGATCTGGGTTCTAGTTAATGGACTTCTATTTAAGTCAGATCATCCTGAACTTGTAAAAGAAATTTCATGACTTATATCTATTGTCCCCTCATTTACAAAAGAGAAGTGTCTAAAGTAGCTATGGAGAAAGGGATTGTTCACCCAGACAAGAGGTGACTCAGGCCTGATGTTAACAAATTTCGCAGGCCAGAGAGGATCAATTTCTCTGAAGATGTTTTCCTCGGCGGGCAGGGACTGTCTACAGAATTCCCAGCTATGCCAGTCTAGATACTTCCTATGCTTCCTACCTTAGGCTTTTCGTTTTTACCTTGGAGAAAATCTTATTGTACTTTATGTTCCTGAAAATATTGCTTCTTGGAAATGTCAAATATTTTCTCCCTAATTCAGATCTTTCTAGGAGACAGTGAACATTCCTCATTTAGGTCTTTTTTTCTTTTCTTTTTTTTTTCTTAAAGAGCGATTACCTTCCAGTTGGAGACACAATGATATCTAAGTCCAGAATGACGTACTCGTACCTGTAAAATCGAGACAGGAAATTGATGGTCAGGATAACAATAGAAATAAATTAGGAAATTCAGACTCAGTTTCTTGAAGGTTGGAACTCTGTTTTCTCATCTGCAATCCTGGCATCAAGCATGATTGCCTATCTCTTGTAGATATTCAAGAAAAATTGGTTTATAGAATGAGTGAATAAATCTTGCATATGTTAACATTAGTCACTGACCCTTTTTAATACCAGGAATATGATCTCAGGTAATTCTCTCAGCCTATCACTGTCTTCTTTGTTCACAATAACAACTTGAGGTTTAATCTCATTTAACCTACTCCCACTGAGCTACTGATTGTCTTAAAGTTTACCAAGGGCTTCTCCAAAGCAATCGCCACAATCACCACTCCCCACTGAGTGCTACTTCCTCACTCAGTGACTCTCAACCTTAGCTGCCCAGTGGAATAATCACCTGGGGAGCTTACAAAAATCCTGATGCCTAGGTCCTAGCCCAGGCCAACTAAGTCAGACTTTGAGGAATGGGATGCAGACAGCAGGACTCTTTAAAGTTTCCGAAGCAATTCCAAAGTGCAGCCAAGAATGAAAACCACTGCTCTGCTCCGAGGCCAGGGAAATTTCCCCATTGAAACTTAAAATGGGGATTGTGGCTTTGATTTTTTATATATTTATTTGTTTGTTTATTTATTTGTTAATTAATTATGTATTTATTTGAGGATTGAGTATAACTAAAAGGTCGGACTGCATGAACCAAAGCTGATTTGCAGAAAAAGATATTAAGAGGTTACTTACTGGTATGCAGTGAGCTGTGACCAAAAGGAAAGTAATCAGAAACACCACTTTCATCTTTTGACTCTGTCTACAAGTAAAACAAGAGTATTATTTCTTAATTTAGAAATATGGAATCCTTTCCTACTTATGTACTAGCTTAGGCTTATGTGACACTGGCTTAGGCATGTTATTAAGAGCTTGGCTGAAGGTCATGCTATTGGGAACCAAAGGATGTATACAAATTAAAAATGAGTATAGATTATGACTCAAATGCCGTAAAATGTGTGCCCCTAACTCAGGATGTAATCTCTCTCTCTCTCTCTCTCTCACCCACACACACACACATTCAAATAGAGTATAAAACATTTCATGCTTATTAGAAATATTTTCCCAGGGAGTTAAAAAGAACATTGGTCTTTTCTATTAACTACTTATAAAAATACACCTTTAGAAGTATTTACTATTTAGTTTGATACTTATACTGACCTTGATAAGTAGATATGATTAGTATTATATCGACTTAAAAGTGGGTATTTTTCCTGTATATACTCCTATATTATGTAGGTTATTTATTTGATGTTTTAGTAAATATCATAGGTACAAAAGTTTTTTGTTTTCTACTGTATCATGGCGACTTTTATTTTATCTCAACCATTTACATTTTTCATGAAAACAAGAAAAATTCTAAAGTGTTAATAATACACCTTTTAAATGATATACAAAATGCCTTTTTTATTCTTTCGAAGGAAAAGAGATGAGGCATTCTAAAGATAAATATAATTGTTACATTTCTCCATCAGCAGGATACTGTAATTTTCATGGAGTATATTAATTGATTCATTTTTGCAAGAAGTGTCAATCATGGTAAATGTTTATTATAAAAATTGATTCTGCGCATTTGAAATACTTTTTTACAAAGAGGACTATAAATGTAATTTTAGAACAAATTAAGACAGAAAATGACACATACCCAATAGTCTTAGATTTGAAAAATGCTGTAAGAGAACATATTCTGAACCAAACTGCCATGTTTGATTTAAAATAATCCCTCTCCAAGATTAAAGAATATTTGAAATGAGAAGAGAGACTTCAAGAGGATGATGTAAGGATCAAGTTTATGTAAATATTATTGCCTCCCAAGAAGGCTTCCATCCTTAGTGGTTCTCTCTTATAACTGCTGATGTTTCCCTTATTTTTCCTTACATCTTACTAAAAACATGGAGAAGGGAAGAGGAATGTACATCTGCAAAATAACTTTAAAAATTCCATTTATGTAGAATTTTTGTCACTGTTCTTTTTCTATAATTTGTTTTCAGTCATTAACTATTTTAAAGCCCTAATGTAACCCAGAAAAAACATCAGAGTAACATAATTAAAATAAATACACAAGTGAGTATACAAAACAATAAAGGATCAAATAAAGACATTCCTATGATTATAAAAGTGAATTAGATGTTATTGTCAGTAAATAAATTCTTTAATTTGAAGCATTTTCAGTTGCCCATGTCTTTTACAAGATAATGTGATTTATATTAGAAGGATATTACCTTGTCTGCCAGAAAGAGTGAAATGTCCAATATCATTAAGATTCCTCTGAAGTCTCGCTTCCAAATGATCTGGATAATCAAAAGATATTTATGTAAGTAGATACTAATGACGTGTAATATCAGCACATAAAAAAAATGAGTTCTGATGACCCTTATTTACAGAGGGATGAGAGAGGGATTTCCCGTCAACACCTCATTCTTTGTGGGGCTAAGATCCTCGTTTATGATTATAATACATTCTGTGGTTATTCATGAAACATGAATAATTCTTTCAGGAGACTCTAGGGTTTGCTAATGAACAATGAGGACTAGTACTTGCAACAACTAGAAAAGTACCATAATATATTAGTAGTTTGTCTAGGAGGTACACCTTGAGGATTTTAACTTAAAAGACTTAAAATAAATCCATTGACATGCGTGAATCATGCATTTACAGAGTAAGCCTTGTCCCCCGGCTCATTTGGTGGGAAAACAGGCTTTTGACCTGAATCAAGGGAGATGCCTGGAGCTGAGAGTCAGCATCCGCCTCCCACCCTGCGCTGAGTCCATTCCAAATTCAGTCGCTGCCTTTGCTGCCTCTGCCTGGTGTAGGTCAGTTCCCACAAAGAAACTCTCCAGGGCTCTCCTTATCTCACATCCATGTCCCAGCTAACTCAGTGCCAAAGAAGGACATTTTTCCCACCTTCAACAGAAATCCATCATCTCCTGCTCCAGCATGTTTGACAGGATATATCTATTTTCTTTTAGAAAAGACTTGTATTCTCCCCATCTGTAGGTTTCACTTCTATGGTCCAGATAGACCAACCTAGTCTTCGCAGCCTTTTCCCAAAGTCTGACTTATTAAGTCTTACACAGCATCACTTTGGGACACCAACATCTCAGCCAAGGCAGCATTTTGCCAAGCGCAATTCCTTTCCATCTTTCCTTCAAGCTAAAGTGTACCTGTATGTACTTCCTCGTGTGGTTCTGGTCTCATGGTGCCCTCTGAGCCAATCCCCCTCCTCCCCAATATTTCAGTAAGGAAAACATCCACATACTCATCATACACACACAAAAGAAAATAAGACCCACTCACGATCCTAAAACTTAGAGAAGACCCCTAATAACTTTTTGATGCATTTCCTTCTAGTCTTCTCTTTAGCATATTATTTATGTAGCTGAAATCTTAGTAAAGTCTTGCCCTTTTTTAAAAATAATATGGTAACTATATAACTACAAACTCTTTGTAAATGCTAATTTTATTTTATTTTATTTTTTAATTAATTAATTTATTTATTAGTTTCAGGTGTACAAAACAAGGTAATACTTAGACGTTCATCATTTATATCCCTCATACTGTGAACCCCCCTCCCCCCATCCACTATCCCTCCGACCTCACACTGAACCATCACATTATATATATAAAATTATAGTTGGCATTCATTAATGTTTAGCTTCTGATGTACAATGCCATGATCAGGTATCCACAGTATCCCTGAGGTGGTCTCCCAAATAGGACGCATGTCCATCGGATACCCAACAAAATCTTGTAAATGCTAATTTTAATAGATGCTTAATAGTGTACTGGCTGAAAGATGAGAGTGAGAAAAAAGAAAAAAGAGTGCAATGAAATATGGCAGACTAAAGAACCAGGAACAACTCTCTTGCCTGCTACCCAGTTCCACAGTTTTCCCACCTGGCCAGATTCTTACCTATAAAGAAATATGTAGTTCTTAGACTAGAAGGAGGGAGGTGCTGCTGCTCACAAGTAACAAATAGAAACTATTTTTATATTGGGCCATCCCCAGAGTATTAAATATGTAATAGATGCAAATTTAATTGTACTGATATGCTGAAATACATTATTAAAATAACTATATAATCAAAATCAAACTTTCACTACGATATGAAGAGGAAGAATAGAACAGTAGAAAGAGCACTGGATTTAGAGTCAGAGGATTGGGTTTTAGTCTTGGCTTCCATAGGTAATAGTTGTATAATCTATAGCAAGTAATTAAAATTTTTCTGAGCCTCAGTTTCTCCATCAATAAAAGGGGGTTTCTATCACATGTTCTATTATAGTTATCTCTCAAGGTTGTGTGAAGGTCAACTAAAATATATATACAAGTACTTCAAAATTGTAAAATACTATACAACAGTAGAAAATATAATAATGTAATGTCTGGTCCAAATTATGAGCTAAAGAAATAATTTACTGCAGTAAATGCTATAATATGGGAGTTTAAAAGAGATAAATGGGAATTGAAGGACAAATTATTTATTTGTATTGCACAGACCTAGAGGGCCTCAGAGGACTGCCTAGGAATCTAAGAAGGCAATGACTTCCCCATGTCTTTCCTGTAAGTCAAGGATAAGCCATAGAGGTGAGAAAACAGAAGGTAGAGACCACTGGGGCAGGCAGGACAACTGTCCTGGCCTTGACTTCCTTCCTTCCTTCTTTCCTTCCTTCCTTCCTTCCTTCCTTTCTATCCTCCTTCCTTTAAAAACATTTATTGAGATCCTGAGAATATAAAAAGATGGATAAGATATATTCCCTTCCCATTGTGGAAACCACAGTCTAACAGGAAAGACAGATTTGTGAATAATTAAAAGACAGCGTGCTAAGTACAACGATATAGATGTATATAGGGTGTTATGTGCACAGAAGAGAAGACCTACCTCAGATGGCTTCCTGGAGGAAAAGATGACTCGCTGAATCTTAAGTGACAAGCAGCATTTACCCAGGTTTATTGGGAAGGACAGAAAAGACATTCCAAGCAAAAGGGACAGTTTGAGCAAAAACATGGAAGTGAGAAATAATATGGTGGATTTGTGGAACCACAAATAGTTCAGTCCTATTACAGGATAATGAGGCAGGAAGTGGCAGAAAAGTCGGCACATACAGTGATGTTCTAGGAATCCTGATTAGTTAGATAATTCCGAAGCCAGAACAGGTAAGCAAAAACATTCAAGTTCTCACTTCTTTATAGAAAAGAGCTAGTTTAATGAAGTCAAAAATAAAAAAATGTTCAAATGAGGGGTGGGAATCTCAACTCATATATTAAATGATTAATTTTCTTTGTATATAAAAAGCTCTTAAAAATAAATAAGAAAAATATAAGTAACTCAACAGAAAAATAAGACTAAGAACATGAATAAGCAGTTCATAGAGAAAGAAATACAAACGGATGGCAAATTGACAACATTTAAAATGCACATACCCTTTCACTCAGCAATTCCACTTCTAGGAATTAGCCTTGCCAATATAATTATACAAGGGAGACAAGAATGTTTATTGCATTACTATTTATAATTGCAAAAAGATTTGTCATCTAAATGGCCATCAGTAAAGGGCTAGTTAAATAAATTATGGCAATCCATATAATGGAATATACTAAACAAGCCATTAAAAAGAATGAAATATGAATATTGAAAAAATCATAGACAGCATATATATGGGTCTTGTTTTCTTATCCATTCAGCTACCCTATATCTTTTGATTGGAACATTTAATCCATTTACATTTAAAGTGATTATAGATAGTGATTATAGATATAATAATGTAATGTCTGGTACATACATAGTTATTGCCATTTTATTATTCATATTTTTGATTTTCATTTGTTTGTTTTCTCCTTTCTTCTGCTTACAGAAGTCCTTTTAACATTTCTTGTAATACAGGCTTGGTGGCAGTGAATTCTTTAGCTCTTTCTTGTTGGGAAGTTCTTTATCTCTCCTTCAATTTTAAATGATAACCTTGCTGGGTAGAGTAATCCTTGTTGTAGGCCCTTGTTTTTCATCACGTTGAATATTTCCTGCCACTCCCTTCTGGCCTGCAAAGTTTCTGTTGAGAAATCAGCTGACAGTTTTATGGGAACTCCCTTGTAAGTAACTAGTTATTTTTCTCTTGCTGCTTTTAGGGTTCTCTCCTTGTCTTTAATCTTTGCCATTCTAATTATAATGTGTCTTGGCGTGGATCTGTTTGGGTTCATCTTGTTTGGGACTCTCTGAGCTTCCTGGGCTTATATGTCTATTTTCTTCATCCGGTTAGGGAAGTTTTCAGTCATTATTTCTTCAAATAAGTTCTCGATCCCTTGCTTCCTCTCTTCTCCTTCTGTTACTCCTATGATGCGAATGTTTTTATGCATGATGTTTTCTCAAAAGTCCCTTAAACTATCTTTGGGTTTTTTGGTGTTTTTTTTTTTAATTCTTTTTTTCTTTTTGTTGATCTGACTGGGTGTTTTATGCTACCTTGTCTTCTAAATTGCTGACTCAATCCTCTGCTTCATCTAGTCTGCTGGTGATTCCTTTTAGTGTATTCTCCATTCAGTTGTTGTATCTTTATTTCTGAGTGGTTCTTCTTTATGGTTTCTATGACCTTCTTTATGTTTCCTATCTCTTTGCTGAAATTCTCACTTAGTTCCTTAAGCATTCTTATTACCAGTGTTTTAAATCCTGTCTCTGGTAGGTTAGCTGCCTCCATTTCATTTAGTCCTATTTCTGGAGGTTTCTCCTGTTCTTTTATTGGGAAATATTTCTTTGTTTCCTCATTCTGGCTGCCTCTCTGTGTTTGCTTCTATATATTAGGTAGATCTCCTATGCCTCTCAGTCTTTGCTGGGTGGCCCCACGTAGTAGGTGACTTGTGTGGTCCAATGGCACAGTCTCCCTGATAACCTGCACATGTGTTCTGGGAGTGTCCTTTGTGTGCATTGTGTGTATACTCCTGTTATAGTTGCACCATAATTGCTTTTTTGCAAGTCAGTGGGTGGGGTTGACTCCTAGACTGATGGACTGTGAGGATTGATTACGTCTACAACATGTGTACTGCTGCGTGGGATTGACCCCTCAGAGGTGGTCACCTGTGGGTTCTTGTGCCTGTTAAGACCACTCTTTGTGTGTGCCGCTTGTGGTGTTAGCCAGGTAGTGCTCTGGTGTGGTCTGAGGCCTGCCTCTGGGTGTGTTGTTCCTGGTGTCTCTTGGGAGGGGTTCCCATGCAGGTCAATTTCAGCCTTGCCTGTGACCAGGATGATCTGGTCCAGGATGATCTGGACCAGGATGTGCCTGGGATGATCTGGTAGGAGCCACACACTATATGAGGTTGGTTGCTTCCTGTGCTGCATTTGGAGGCATATGGGGGTGGCCTCGCTGTGAACTAAAGGATAACAACTTATAAGAGTTATAATAGTTTAGGTTAAGATCTTACTAAACTACCTAAAATTGGTGGAATTAAAAGGTTTATTTGAAGTCAGGAAGTTATATCTCCTTTTGAAGGCATTACTGATTGAGGACATCAACTTTACTTTTCAAGAAATAGACCAGTCTTGTTATATCTTATGGCTGAATTAAAAGTAAAAAGTTTTCTTAAAATAAAGACTATAATGTTAGAAGTTTCTACCAAAATTCATTTAAATTGCATTTTCTATTTTGGTAAAATTAGAATTTCAAATTAAAATTTTTACCAATTAAAATCCTATTATTGGCAAGATAAGCTACATATTTAAGGGTTATACTATAATCATTTATGTTAATATAGCTCAACTTTTAGAAAGTCTATATATTTGAAAGCTGAATTGAAGTTACTAAAAATTAGAATTTTATAAGCCAATATTATGTAACTGAGCTTCTAAAAGAAGGTACTAAGAAAATTCAGCACTATTGAAATCCTATTTTAAAAAAAAAATCTGCCCCATTATACTGAAACACACATCTTAACAGTAATAGTCAACTTAAATTTATATGGTATTCTAAAATTCTAAAATGATCATCCACATTATCCTCATTTATTCTCACTACAATCTTTATTAAATTGACAAGACAGGTATTTTTATCCTCTTTTAAAGATTGGGAAGAAGGTATGTAGTTAAGTAACTTAGCTAGTAACATACACTAAAGTAAATGGCAGCGTGAGAATCAGAATGCAATTCTGTGTCCTTCTGAATAAACGATACTGCATCATATCATTCCATTCTAAAGATGGCAGTGATTTTCCCTCAAATAAATTTTTGTCCAAAAAGTTACATTTATAAAACTAATTTCAGAGAAGACATTATCTCCTTAAACACAGACAGAATTAGTAGATCTTGGGCTCATCCTACATGAACTGAAGGAAACAAAAATACCACCACTATCCTTAATCATTTTGAATGAAGGATGCTTTGTGCCTGCTCACTTGCATATTTTTGGTGATGAATATTATTTAAGAAAATATATCAGATCTTACCTGTGGTTTGTCTAATAGAAGACAGCCAAGTTCATGGCTGAATATGTAAGTTATTCTGACTTTAACAGCTTGCTGAAAGAACTGAACGTAATACAAATGTCGTTGGTATTAACTGATTTTCCTAATTAGTCTCATTTTCCTACTTAAGTCTCATCACATCTTCAGGATACAAGAAGGAGGACTCATCTTCTGTATTCTATATCAGGTTTTCTCTTCTTTTTGCATCTTTCTTCCTTCCCATCCATTCTCATCCATATCTTAGAAGTCCTTTATATGCTTGTCTGGTGAGCTTCTTCCAGAATATGCTACCCAACCGTCAGCCCAATTCATGCTACTTATTTTTCCAGTTCATACGCTAGCCTCTGTTGATTTTACTGCTGAGAACACATTGATCTGCATCTCAAAATCTGAACATCCCACTTTAATATTTAAAACAGAAAGCACACAAGCCAAGAACCATCTCCTGACATATGTCTTTTCTGTATTTTGCTGATATTTAAGTGTATGATCTAAAACAAGCTATTCAGAGCTGTGTGATAACTATCATAACCCCACGCTGAAATAATAGTTTAAAATTATAATACAAGTGCATCAACACTCTAGGATTTAAAAGCCAAATACTCCTATTACTGTATATGAACTCTTTCAAAGAGTAATCAAAATAACACTGGGATATACTTACAAAAAAGCAACCACCAAACAAGAAAGCTCAGAAACGTCCCTCCACCTCTATTTGAAAGTAATGAATGATTCTTTTTTATACAATATGTACATAGACTATCCTAAACCAACAACTTTCCAGGCCTCACCTCTAGTACTGCATCTGCAGTGATAAACAGAGGAAAAGTGAGCATACCCTGCCACGCCTGATCATTTTTGTATTTATCTAACTATGACGCTTCACTCTCCTCCTTCAAAATTGTCTGCATCCTCATTTCCTCCTCCTCCAATTGAGACTGTCATCTTTGATACCAAGCTAGTGCCAGACGGAAGACTCCTGTATGTAAAGAAATATGGTAAGAATCTGAAGCTACATTAAAAACTAGTGTTAACTGTCATCAACGTCTAACATTTGAGAAGACGACATTAATCAAAGTAGATAAAGCTTACATTGCCATGGGAGGCTTGGTTCTTTAATGCTTTCTCATTTTTCTTATTCACAAGCAGATATATAGGTTTTCAGTTTATTTTCCTTAGTCATAGCATCAACAGTAACAGTTTACCTGAACAGCATCCCCTGAATTTCCTAGACATTTGGGTGTGGTACGAAGAAGCCAATACTTTCATCCAATGACAGATGAACCATCCACTTCATGGCAAGCTTAAAGAGAAGTGAAAATAGCCAGAAGGAAATACATTCACCTAATTCCTTAAATATCATCAAACATATTTCATCATTTAGACTAATTCAGTTCATGATTCTGCCCCCTGAAACTCAGACAGTGCTCTTTCCTCATCCATTAGTGAATATCCTTAGTCAAAGAAAGGCAAAGATACCCAACTTCAGAGGGCCAAGAAGACTCAAAATTGCCTCATGTTGTTACTAAGTGAAAGAAGCCGATCTAAAAAGTCTACATGCTGTATACTCTTACCCCATTACACAGATGGGGAAACTGAGCCACAGAGTGGTTAAGTGACATGCCCATGGTGTGTGGAAGAACCAACACTGAAACCATACTCTTTCCACTAAGGAAGAGGAGCCGCTGTTGTTTCAGGGGGTAGGACCTCAGGGAAGATCTGAAGAACTGAGCTTTGTCATTGAGACAGGGTGGGGCAGGGTGCAGGGGTAAGTCAGGCACTGGGAAGGGTAAATTACTGAGGGACCATGGATGGGCCGAATTGACTCCAGAATAGCCTGCTGCTTGACCACCATTTAGATTGTGTCATACTTCTGACCTTCATTGCTTAATCCTATAAATGATTTCACAAGGTTGTGGAATGAAATAACACATTCAACTCAGTACCTGATCCTCATAGTCTTATGACTTCCTGATCCTTGGGAGTTATTATAGAAATAATAATTGTTCTAGGAATAAATTTTTAAATGGGATCTATGCATGCAAATGTACACAAGGTTTTTAAAATATAGTAACCAGATTCTTTTTATATCAGATTAAGTTCTATTTTTTTAAATTAAATTTAAAAAGTCACTCCTAGAAACTATGAACAGAATTGGTTCTGCCCCACACTCTTCCATCTGCCTCTCTTTCTACCAGGTTCTAATGCTGCTCAGGGAGACACAAAACACAATTTTGACTGTCACTCAAAGGGAGGGAGTCAGGAATTTACCTTTACTATGAAACTGTAATATAATTTCACAACTCCCAACGAATGGCAAAATCCACAGACAGTATTTCCAAAAGCAGTTTTGCAATAACCACGCTCAGGAAATCCCCAAAGAATGTTTATAATTCTACAGACTTAGAGATTCGTTTTAATTCTAAAATTTCCCCAAATTACATCATCCAAAAATGTAACACTCCTTTTCAAATTAAAACACCATGTGTGTATTAGTAAATCTAACATAGCTCAAAAATATAATTGGAGCAAATTTCACAGACTGGTCATTACAGTATTGTTTTAATCATGCATACTGTGTTTCCCCGAAAATAAGACCTAGCCAGACAATCAGCTGTAATGCGTCTTTTGGAGCAAAAATTAATATAAGACCCAGTATTATATTAATTATATTATATTATATTACATTATATAAGACCCCTGTATTATATTATATTATAATGTAATATAATATAATATAGTATTTAAGACCCGGTCTTAAATACTATATAATACTATTATATAAGACCAGGTCTTGTATAATATAATATAATATAATTAAGATTATAATATAATATAATACAGTATAGTATAATATAATATAATATAATTAATATAATTATTTAATTTATAGTAAAATAAGACTGAGTCTTATATTAATTTTTTCTCCAAAAGGCGCTTTAGAGCTGATTGTCCGGCTGGGTCTTATTTTTGGGGAAACACGGTAGTTGTAAGCAGTTTACATCCAATGGTGAGGAATCAGGTCAGGACTTGGCCACGCAGAGGGCCTCCGTTGATGGGAGATACTGTTACAACAATAGGGATAAAACTCCTTGCATTCTTGTTGCTGCTATTCCATACCAGAATGCCAGTCTAAAAGATGGGGTCCTTTCTCAGCTCCACTACCAACCTGCAGACGGAGGGTGAGCAAGTACTTAATTTCTGACTAGTTCGCTCTCTACTTGTTACAACAGTTTGAGAATTGATAGTACTCATTAATGAGCCGGTGAGTGCTTTAAGACTTTTTGAGGTTGTCCCACTCTGTAGAACCTAACAGTATTGCTTTTTCTATGCCTGTGGCTTGCAGAAGTACCGCTGTGCTTGGGTTAATGTCACAACTGTAGGACAAACTGGAGTGTTTTTATAGGAATCCTACATCACTTTCTTCTATCCTGCGTAACTGGTTGTGAAATCAGAAGTGCCTTGTCTTACTCAAAATGTCACCCTGAAAATATTTAAGAGAAAAAAGACAATTTTTAAAAAGTTTTCAGGTAGTGCACACATGAGTACAACACTCAGAGAGAAAGATAGCAGAATCAGAGATTTGTAGCTTACAGATGGAATGTGAAGCTCACTACAGTATTGGAGGATTGTATACTAAAGATATTTCTTGCATAGGTTGGTGCAGCATAATAGAGCTGAATTTCAAGGGTACATTTGATTCCTCTGAGAGGCTAAAAAATGAGTCCAGGTGGTTCGAATGCTATTGTGCCTGTTTAACTGCGGTTGAGTAGACCACCAGTACCATGAATTAGCACACATACATGGGCAGATGGGAGGATGATGGCAGGAAGACGCAGAAGTTGTGTTCTTTCTCAATTTTCTCAGCTAAAAAAAATTACCCCATTAATGATTTGTGCTACCAAATAAGTAGCAACAGAATGTGACATTGACTGACCCAGCTGACCACAGGGCATTTCAGCAATATGCACCATTTCCTTTCCCCTATATCCCACTCTGGGCTGGGCTGTTCATGTGGTCTATCTTGGAAATGCTTCTTGCAAGGCTCTCCATGTTTTTGTGCATTTTCCCCTAAGTAGCCTCAACCTACACTTACCCCTCTCCTTTATTTTCTAAAATGCGTTTTTTATTTATTAGTAATTTAAAGAATATTTAAGAATATAACGTGGTTTTTTAATTGTGCTAATACTTTTGTTTGGATGGTAAGTGCCTTGGTTACCAAATTGCATAGATTGTGAGCAGTCTGCTCCAACTGTGTTTCACCGGTTAATCCTGTTATAGTTACAGTGTGATTTTGCAAAACACATGGTCTTTCAACACTGCATATTATTCTAGCAGAAGCACCTATAATTTCTGGTGTGGATGTGAGGATTTCTTGCCTTTTTGCTGTTGTATAAGGAGATAGCTAAAGATGTACTGCCATCTGGTGAACAAAGGGTTGTCTGTGTCCTGAGATAAGTAAGTGCCATTGTGATGCAGAATTGTAGAGGCGGGAATTGAAGACCCCAAGTGGTGGTTGTGCATTTTCTGCCTCTAATGATGAATTCTCCGAACACAGCCCTGTAAGTGATTCTTTTACTTAAAATTCAAGTAAATTAAATAAAAATAATCCAAATCTTATTTGAAACATCTTCTTATTTCCCTGAATAATGAATTTGGATTTAATGAAACACCTCCTGCCATGCTCTCCCCTTAACTGATTATTTAAAATAAGATAGAATTAACAGTGGCCAATGTGTACATCCTAGATGTTCCTAAACTGCAGCCTATTAGCAATCCGGATGAATCCATTATCCCCATACTCCTTACTGCAATCCCCACAGGGCATCAATTTTCACATAGCTGTGTAGCTTATGTTTGAATAGGATTATTATTAATATACTGATTCCTTAGAATTTTTATCAGTGACAACTGCCTGGCAATGAATCTCTGTTTAAAAATGTTATTTCTTCTGACCCCTGGCGCATACTTTCACTGCGTAGAGAATTCTAGGTTGGTAGTAACTGTTTGATGATATGGAAGATGACATTCTGCTGCGCTGGTTTCCATAATTACTGATGAGCAATTGTTTCTCCAACTGTTCCTCCTTCGAACATACTATACTCCCTGCCCCTGTCCCCGACAAATCTGGTTACTTTTAAGATTTTACTCTTTGTGTTTGGTTCATGGATCGGAACAAAAGAATAGGCAGAGACAGGCTTTTGTAGGGCCAAGGCACGAGGGTTCACGCCCTTAGAAGTTTGCAATGCCAATTTTGTGTCGTGTGATTGTGACTGTGGAGAGTTGCTGTTTCTCGCTGACCTCCCATGACCCTGGCAAACACGTTACGTCGTAGGCAATGTGATTTTTGACGTTGGTGACCACTGTGAATTATGGCCACACTGACCGGAGGGAAGGGTTGTTGCTATGCAGCCAGAGGCTGTGACACGTGCTGGTCTTACCTACTGGCATAAGGTCACAGTGCCCAGCAGGCTCTGGCTTTAGAATTTGGACAATGACAGTTTATTTTGAACTGCACTCCTATTTAACACGCTTCACAGGGTCTCTGTGGATAGTAGGCCATCAGGGCCTAAGTAGCAAGTGCAGCCGAGGCATGGATTTGCTTCTAATGACAAGAGCATCTTAGTCAGGGATAATTATTTGCTGCTTTTACGGTCTGAATTCTCAGCAGGTCTGCAGGCCAGACAGTGCAATAAATTCCATGTGTGAGGTTAAGAACTAATGTATAAGTGAGCTTTAAATTGTGTGTACAGGTGTGGGTCGGCTGTTCCCTTTTGGTGGTGTTTTGAACTGAATTCAGAAGCAAGAGGGGACTCTATGGAGGGGCCAACCCATGGATAAACATAGTTTATAAACAGGCTTTTAAGAGTCATTCCCCCTGGGTGGTGAACACACAATGGGATTTATAAATGATGTAATATAGAATTGTACACCTGAAATCTATGTAATTTTACTAACAATTGTCACCCCAATAAAGTAAAAAAAAACAAAGAGTCATTCCCCATTTTGTAGTTTCCAGTTGGCTATGGATGTGTTAATTTAGATATACTCTAATCTTGGTTTTAGATGTCTGAGACCTAAAATGTGACTCTTACCATAGAAGGGTGGTAGAATTTTATTAACAAACAAAAAGATGTGAGCCTTACCCGAGAGGGTGTGTCTGAAAGCTGCAGAAAGACTCGGTGGTGAGAACAAGGAGGACACTCCAATCAAATACTGGGACAACAGTCTGACTGGGTTACATAATATTGGGGCAGATTTGAGAGGGGAAGTTGGGTCAGATCAGTGTAAAAACAGAAAAAATTAGTGAGTAACTTTTGAGGTGATCACTTTTTGTATGCTGTACCCTGGGAAAACATGTGCAAGAAATCATGGTGAGGATTTGCAGGAAGGCACAGAAAAGATGAGCTATATTGGAGGGAGGGTAGAAGGAAATACTATACTATTGAATGATTTTGTGATAGAGGTGGGCCTAATGGAAGGGTCATCTGGGAGGGATTATGTAACCCACAATAGTTGAATGTGGACAAAATATGTTTGGACAGCAGGTGTGGGGACAGAGTCCCAGAGAGCAGTTTCCAGGCTCTCAGCCTCATGTGGAAAGGTGCTGGCTCGGTTAGTAGATGGCCATCAGCTGTGACTAGTTGGCCATCGGCTGTTACCTGTTAGCCATTAGTCACTGATATAACTTCTGTGGCTACGTTGGTTGGTTGGTTGGTTGACGGAGAAGTGGATGGCAGGTTGCAGATCGTGTGGCTTCTGCTTCCTGTGTCTCCAACCCAGCCGCCAGCGAGAACATAGTGGTATTACTCCCCTACCTATGGCTCCATGGGTGTTCCTTTTTGGCCTCACCATATCCTGCGTTCTTGTGCGGGGAGTGGGACTAGACATCCTGCATGACAGCAGGTGTTTTTGGCAGACCCCAAGCTTGCTGTTTTCTCATATCACACTACGGAAAACTGAATAAAATGAAATCTAGAGGAATATATTAGAAACATGTCCAGACAAAAAACAATGAAAAAAAAAAGCAAGTACTCAGATCTGGCAAATAGAATGGCCCTACCTGGTAGAGAAGGAAAGAAATATGTGGGGTAAATTAATCAGCTAAGTCCTCCTGAAACTACTGGTAAAGAAAATTAAAACAATAAAGACATATAACAGAAAGGATGTAGCAGATGGAAGTGATATACAGAACCAGTAACATCCTAACCCAGAGGAAACACCTCTCCTGAGTAGTAAAGACACAGCAGACCACTCTGTGTGTACTTCATGAAAAGCAACTTCATTTCAGAACTTCTGGATTTCTCCAGCTGAAACAGTTCTAGGGACGAAGTGGGCAGCATACTGGTATACTTCTCTGGGAACCAGGTTTCCCAGCACCAAACAGTTCCATAATAAATGGCAGCAGCCATTGTGGCTCAGGACCAGAAATACTGGTCCTTGGGAAGAATGGCGGCTATGTCACAAGGTGGAGTCCACACCAAAAGAGGGCACTCAGTGGGGAAGTCAAAACGGTGCGACTGACAATGCTGAATGGGAAGAACTTCTCAGTCAGGCCCTGATACCTGAGACTGCTTCCATTGCAAATTTTAAAACGACAAAGCAGGACTATCTTAAATGACAATCCCTGGGAAAGAAGATGAGTGAATTCCGGCCCCTACCACATCCCGCTTCCACATATATGATAAATCGCATAGTGTCAAACTGAACCTCTTATGGAAGGTTTCTCCTAATTACTTGTTAAAAATTGAGATATAACATAACATTCGCTTTTTAAAAGTGTGCAATTCAGTGATTTTTCGTGTATTCACTATGTCGTAAAACTATCTCCAGTATCTAATTCCACAATATTTCCATCACACCAAACAGAAACCTTGTACCTGTTAGCAGTCAGTCTCAATTCTCCCCTCCCCGATATCCTGGCAACCCCTAATCTACTTTTTGTCTCTACGCGTTTGCCTGTTCTGGACATTTTACATACATGGAATCATACAGTGTGTGGTTTTTGTGACTGGCTTATTTCACTTAGCATTATGGTTCCAAGTTTCATCCACATTGTAGTGTGTAGCGTTACACATTACATTTTAGAGCTGAATAATATTCCCTTGTATGGATATGTAGCATTTGTCTACCCACTCATCAGTTGATGGACAAGAGTTGTTTTCATGAGGGGGCTATTACGCATGAGGGTGCTATGAACATTGGTGTGCAATCCTAATGGTTTTCAGGGTCATGATCATAGACCCCAAACAAGCATCATGGCTTGACCCGCATACTAGTAAAGTTGAAACCTTTTTTTTTTTTTTGGTACCTCTGAGTCTCTATGATGGCCTTTGACTACACCAAGTACTGGGTTTTGGAACATAATTATGTTTCAGATAAAGTACTAGGAGTTGGGGATTGGTTGGAGATTGGTTTATTTACTAAAATGTTGTGAGTGTGGGAAACAATTGCCATGTAATTGTTTTGAATCAAAAGAAGAAGACAAACAAATGAGAAACAAAGACTCATAGACACAGACAATAATTTAGTGGTTACCAGAGGGTAAGGGGGTGGGGGGTGGGTGATGAGGGTAAAGGGGATCAAATATATGGTGATGGAAGGAGAACTGACTCTGGGTGGTGAACACACAATGGGATTTATAGACGATGTAATACAGAATTGTACACCTGAAATCTATGTAAATTTACTAACAATTGTCACCCCAATAAAATTAATAAAAAAAAAAAAAAAAAACTTGTTTGAATCCTTAAAAATGAGGCTCCTGAGCTGCTTAGCAGTGAACACACAACTTTGATGTCCTGAGCTGCACCTGATGTCCCGGCTGCAGCTGCTAAAAACGTGCAGACATGGGCAACTCATCTGATTGGAACTGGGCAGAATGAGAAGTCAGGGAGAATGGTTTTCAACTTTAAATTGGGATTTGGGACTTTAATTTCTTTGGATTAATAATGCACAAGGGCAGCAGGGTTTTGTTTTATTTTACATTTTAGCCCCATTCGACTTCAACATGCATTCTTCTTATAAAAAGTTAAAAGTAATTATATAGAATGAAAATGTGAAAAAGAAAAATCCGAAACTCAAACCTAAACCTTCCTTCTATCTTATTTGTCCTCTTAAAGGAAGTGTTAAAAAGTGGGTGTGTGTTCTTATAAACCCTTTCCTATGCATTTGCAGGCATATAAAAAATATGCAAATACATATTTTTTATATTTTTGTATTGTTTATGCATATAAATTACATTTTTTACCTAATACATCTAAGGATCTTAACATATTAGTGCATGTAAATTTATCTAATTCTTTTGAACTGCTCTATAATTTTCCAGAGCATGGGTGAAACAGAGATTAATGAGCCATAACTTTATTGATAAATCTGTGTGTTGTACAGAGAGACTTGTGCTGTTATAAACAGTGCTCAGTGAACGAATGTCTCTTATTTAGAGAAGAACTGTAGCTGCGAGAGATAATTTTTTAGGAGATTTACTTGGCCAAAGGATATCCCCTTTTTAAATTTCTAGAACTATTGATAAATTAATAACTCCAGAAGTTGTATCAATTGACACCTTCATAAGCAGTATATAAGGTTCTGTTTTGCCACAGCCTTTCCCAGAATGTCAGTCAAATGTTTGATTTGTTCCATTGATGTATTATTTTGGTTTTATTTTTAATTTGTTTCTTAGAATCAGCCTATTTCCTCTTTGGGTGAACTATCTTCTTATATCTTTTGCCAGTTTTCCTTTTGGACTGTTGGGATTTTTTTCTGGATTTATAGGAACCATTTATGTATTAAAATGATTGCTTTCGCCTATGTTTTGAGTCCTGAGCCCCCACCCCAACCCACCCATTTCACTGCTTGCCATAGCTTATGTTTTTAGTTGAATTAACTAATTCTGGTTCTATTTATAGTTATGGATTTCATGTCATGATAGACAGACTTTTCCTTTCTGTGATTATAATTATCTACATTTTTATGTTTAAATATTGATCCATCTGAAATTCATTTTAGTGTAATACAAGAGATTAGGAATCAATGACATTGAGTGTTTGCAGTCAGTCAAAAATTGTGTTACTTTTCCATAATATGAAATTGAAATTAAAACATGGCAGCCCAATCAAGGACTACATTTTCTAGTCCTTTTGACTTGCATGTGTGGCCATGTGACTGGTAATCAACTACAGAATACATGAGGAAATGGTATGTGTCACCTACAGGCCAAGATTTTTAAGAAGTTGTCTGTCCCATTCACCACCTAGACACAGGCAACAGAGGAGCCCATCTAAATTGTGGCCGCATAAGTTGGCAGGAACTTGGGTCTCTGAATCACCACAGGCAAGATAGTACTCAGCGATTATCTCCAGGAACATCTACAGTGACTGTTACTTGAATGAGAAATACACTGCCATAGTGATAAACCACTAAAATCGTGGGCTTATTTATGAAAGTGGATGGCATGGCTTTACCAATAAAGAATCCAATGAAGAGATAGCTGTTCCCAACATTTCATGTCTGAGCACACTTCATTTTATTTAATGAGTGTTCTGTCCACTGCCAGTGAAAGGGAATCATTAGCAACCTAGCATCTGTAAAGGATCTGGAAGGGAGGTGGTTTATCAGTGGGTGATTTTCAGGGTTAACCACATGTTCAAGTGAGAATTTTGTTCAGTGCGCCTGTGTCCTCCACATCACTATGGCACAATCTGCAAGTAAAAAGCAGAGGTATATCAAACCAATCCAGGCTTATTTTAATCTAATAATAATACTTCATTTCAAGTAAGACATCCAGGACAAATTTTAATTCAGGTGTTATACTAGGACAACAGTTGAAAACTGGTTTTGACTGCTGGAGACAGAGTTAAAGACTGCATAGGAACCTTATCAGTGACCTACACTAAGCAAAATAGGCATCATTTGTTGATATGAATAGAGAACCAAAGATTACATCTGAAATACATGAAAAAGGAGCGCAATGAGCTGATAGAACACCTAAAGTAAGTGGACAATAAATATTTGGTGATTAAGCTGAAGTTGATTTAAAAGATATTCAAACATGACAGCACACACTTTTTCCTCTAAGCTGTCTGACATCAGCCAAATTTTACAAATGCTTAATTCTTTAAAGAATTACTTTGAAAATCAATCCCGTGCCCTGCAGTAGTATTGAACTAGTTTATGAATGACTCTTCTGTTCATTTTTGTTGCAATCTGTTCAAAACCATTTGCGAATCTTTAATCAAAGTGTTCGATGAAGGGTATACCATGGAAGCTTAAAGTTTTAAAGCCTTTAGCAAATTGGAATTATTGAAAATAAAGTGTGTAAATAGGAAGCCATTGAATGTGTCACTACAAAAGTGAGGAAGGACATGAACAGATCAAACAAGGAGAGCTCAAGCAGTATACCTGGTTTAATTTTGAAATGTTGTAATTGTGTTTTGTAATTTCTTCACTTTTGAGAAGAATTTTTAGATGAGCTTCCATTTGGGGGAATTTACATTCTGTATTGAAAAGGAATGAAATAGAAAAGGCCTATTATTTTGCAACATATATCCATTTGGTTTGGCAAAACATTCAAGATAATCAGAAATAGAAACAACTTATTTGATGAGTTTCGTGTTATAAAATATTTGTCTACAAATGACAACATCAACGAAACAAAAAGGACAATGATAATAATTTCAGTCCAAAGTATTCGGACTGAAATATTTAAACATTTCCATACATAAAAGCATAATTAATAAGCTCCACATAACAAATTTTCCTAAGCAGAAATTTCACCATAGGCAGAAAGAGAATTTTTTCAAAAAAATGTGGGCTACAAGAAGAGTCATTTGAAGGTGTCAACAAATTCAAATTGATTAATGATAAAATGCAAACTTGAAGAATATTGCCATTTTGTAAACCTACTAAAAATAACAAGAACCTGTTTGTCATTGGAGCACCAGAAGGAGAGCAGAGAGACAATGTAGCAGAAAAACATTTGAAGAAATAAAGACAAAAATATTTCCAATATGACAAAACTTATCGAACAGGTCCTAAAGCTCAAAGTAAGTTGAATTTTTACATAATAATGCATATATGAAGTACAATGAAAATATTCCATTTATAGTATAACATATAAACTACTTGAATTCCAGGCACAAATTTCTAATGATGAAATAGAAGGAGAAAATAACCGGAAACTTGTAATTTATACTTGATTATAAAGTATAAATTATAATAAAGATGACATAATAAAGATAATGAAGATGTCAACACTTCATTAATAATAAAGATGACAACACTTCCTAATTTAGTAAATATATTTTAATGTAAAACTGATTTTTCTCAGGGTATTTTAAATAACAGTTTAAAATGAGAATTTGAAGCCAAGGAAACATGCCTTTGTTTTTAATTATTGACTGTTTGTTTTCTTAATTATTTATTTTTTTCAGTTACAGTTGACATTCAATATTACTTCACATTAGTTTCAGGTGTACAGCATAGCGATTAGACATTTATATTATTTATGCAGTGATTCCCTTCAATTAGTCTATTCTTAATCATGCGTTTTTATCCATTTGAATCGGGGCAATCAGTAATTCTATAATTGATCTTTGATTGGCTAGAGGATATTCAAACAAACCTTCAAAAAAAAAAAGAATACTGGAATAAAAGTTAGTTCATGAACAGCCCCAAGTACCATAACAAGAAACATAATCTTAAAAAATGTCCTGAACATGCATGATTTAGCTGTAGATAAAACACACCCCCATTACTGTTGAAGTTGCACTTTGTAACACTGTGTAACCTAGCATATTCAATGCCTTCGTTGTTTTTTTGGTTTACTGAGGGCTTAGAACTGGAAACAAATGCATAGGAAATATGTGCAGGTAAATGGAAAGAAAACCCTATACAAAACAGCAAGATTAATAATGGATCTGGAGTCGAGATTGCCGTTCCAGAATGCCATGAAACGTTACTCCCACAATCACAGAAGCAATGGCAAAAGGTGCTCACAAGGAGCACAGTGGATGAGGAATTAGCAACAAGGAAGCAATGAACATAGCTGTTGATGTGACAATGACATTTCCAATAGTGTTTTCTAATATTGCAATATGCTGCTCAAAATACATGAATGCCTGTTTCCACACCATTAGGGGAATTTCACACTTTTCAGCCAACCTCGTAACTGGAATAATGCTATCTTCTTATTGGATGAAGAAGAAACACCCATGGTCTGAATGAAAGCCTGGGAAGAAATGATTTTATGTGATGATGATGTCGACTGGCAAAAAATAACTCTCCAGAAAAATCCACCAAAAGAACAGTTTATTCAGGAAAAGAAAAAGAAGTGAAGTCACCTCAAGACTGGCACTCCAACCAGCGCCCACGTGAAGAAGCAGCCCCAATTCCAAGATGACTATTCTATTTATTAGCAGCCCCTCCCCCGGGAAGTTACCACAAAGTTTAACAGGAAGTCAGGACTAGAGAATTAACAAGGGGCCCAGCTCCACCCATAGTCCTCCCAGCTCTATGGTTAAGCATTTTAAGATGCCAGTTCACTTTTATCAGTGAAATATTAATATAATACATAAAAAGTGGAAAATCCATAAAAAGTGGAAATAGCGTTTATAGAAGCATTCTTGTCGTGTACATCTTCTCTGGTATCTTCCATGTATTGCACATATTCTCGTAACCAAAACTCGGTAAGATTTTTATCTACATACTCATTGTTTTCAAACTCTGCCAGACGTTTTTCCAATTTGTCTAGCATCTTTATCCCAGCAGTCAAGAGTTTAAGTACCGATAACCATAACCCTAGACCATAATCTGGAAAAAAAAACCCTTCATCTATATTAAAATATTGTGTAATGTAGGAATCGTCTCTTGCCAAATATCAAAGGTCTAAGCCTTCCTATATTTGGAAATCATTTACAAGTATACTACTTAGGAGGTATGAAATGTACAGAAGCACTACAAAAATCTTGGACTCAGTGCTTGTGAGAAAAGGGCCGTAGTAGTCTCCTAGAGCATCAGAAATGCTCTTTCTTTGCTGTAATCCATTTCTGAAAACTCAGAAAAACACAATAGCAAAAATAGGATTTTTTTCCTTCTGAAGTGATAGATTGGAAAGGCAGTAGGTACTTTTTCCACTAGATGGCAAGCTTACATTGTTAAGGGGAAATTATTATAGTTAAGAGCATTTAGGTTCAAATGTATATGAAACGTAAAAGCATTAAAACCTAATAGTAGACTTACTATGTTATAATGTAAGGGTTTCATCCCAAGAAAGTTTTCAGTTATTATTGATTTATCCTTGACTTTTAGCTATAATCTTCCATGATTTATTTATAATATTTTATATATTTTCTTGAATTTGATTATTTCATGTGACGTAAGGAGTTTGTTCAGAATCCTTCTAGTTCATCTAAGAAAGAGCTACAATCTGAGGCTGCTCTTTATTTTTAATAAAGAAGAGGGCAGGCCAATGGCTCAGCTTTTTTTGTCTGACATGGTATCTATGAATAATTACACAACTTTGTTTTATTTTACTTTATACAATTTTTATGGAAGGCACTATCTAATTGAAGATTTTATTTTTCAATATATTGAAATTTTCAAAGTTGATTTAAAAACACATTATGCAAAAATAGTACAGACAGTATGTAATCACCACATGATTCAAAATGAGGTAATCGCTTACATGGATGGCATGCAAATATAGCAAAAATCATGAAGGTGGAATGAAAGTTTCTAAAGTTTGGGAAACATTGGGGTAAATGACTTGCAAGGTCTCCCATTTTAAAATATCTTGACATTTATTTTTCAGGAGTTATGAACCACCATGTAATTTAACTTAGCTCTATTCTCAGGTTGGAATCCACCTGGCCTCTGGGGTTAGAACCTCTCAGGGTCTTCCAGTCAGGTTGACATGCAAGGACCTCACGTGTGATCTCTAAAGCTGTCAGCAGTCTTGGCTACTGCCTCAAATAATTTATTCCCTCTGCGTATGCTTTTGCTACTGAGAGGAACAGACTAATTGGGTCTTCCTGGCCATCCGTGTCAGCGAGAAGCTTCCTGCTAAGGTTCCTCTCCCTCTTTTCCAACCTTTCTCAGTGCCAAAGCCTAAATAGGAGGAACATTTTTAAAGCACATGCCTGCTGAAAATACCCTCTAGTGATTGTTTCCCAAGGGCAGACATTTCCTGCCAGCTAATTCAAAGGCTTTTGAAGTCACTGCTAATTTAAAAGCTATAAAAAGATTGACACTGGAATGCTTCCCCGTCCCCGCTGTTTTATCCCAGCAATAACTCTCACTAGTTTTTTTACAATCAGCTTTCAGTTACAATTTGGGGCTTGCAAAACATGACTCTTAAAACCCATTCAACCAGAACAGAACATGTTTCTAAAACAGAATAACATGGTCCTAACATGGATATAAACATGTTCTTCTCCAGTTAGGATATATTTCTTAATAATAAACTTCCATGAAATCAGGTTTGGAGTCAGTGAGTCCTACATGGGTTCAAAATCCAACTCGTCCGCTTACTAGTTAGGTGCTCTCTGACAAGTTACTTCTAAAGTCATTCTAGCTCTAGAACTACAGGCCTGAGAAATGGAGCTCATTCTTAAATTTCTGATCACAATAAGCGAAAAGTTCTACTGTGATCTCTCAAGTAGCCCAACCTGAGTCAAAGACTCTGACCTTGTGAATGTCCCCAGGTGCCACACAAATAAGATATGCATCTCTCTCTTTCCTGACCTCATTTCCTGACCTCATTTATCCTCAATGAGGATAGTGGGTGGATTCCTGGGACCTGGCTCTCAGCGTCCCCAGTAGGCCAGGGACAAGTCCATTTCCCCTCTCTTGTGCTCCTTCTGTCTGGGATTTCTGTTCTTTTGCATTGGGAGTAGACACATGTAGAGTCAGGGCTTAGCCACTCAGCTGTCTGATCTTGTACTTTCCAGATTCTCAGTTCTTTAATTTGTAAAATAGGATAAATAATATCTACTTCTCAATATATACTTTATTAATGACTGGAATTTATTGAATTCTTACCATGTCCTAGGCAAAGCAATTACCTTAACAGCTCAAGGAGGAAGAGCTTTATGATTGTCCAGGGCCCTGAGCTCAGAATGGCTATCTTGAAATTCCCAATAACTTTTTAATACGGAATCCAGCATTTTCAATTAGTACTAGGACCTGCAAATTTTATAGCTAACCCTGGCTCTAAGAGACAGAAATTACTCTTGTCCATCTTTAACGGATAGGTAAATCATGACACAGAAAGGTTTAGTAACTTGTCCAAGGTCTTATAGCTTGTAAGTGTCAAAACAAGAGGTCTCCTGATCTCTGCGTTTAACTACTTCTGGATAGTGCCTTAGTGAGAGTACTCGATGAAAAGCCATTAGTTGCTGCTTTATAACTGAGTGGCTTCCATCCCCAAGTAGTCTTTCCCCTCATGCTAATGACCCTTAGCTCAGAAGTTATTGAGAAATGACCCCATGTTGCAAATGCATATGATTCTTGAAAGTGCTGCCTTGTGTTATGCTATGATTAGGCTGGGGGGCCTGACACAGTGACGTCACTGCACTGCCCTTGTAAGCTGGGCTGGAGCAGAGTCTCTTTAAAGGGAAGCAGTGAGGAGGGAATACCTGATAGGAATACTCTGGAAAAGAGACAAGAAATTGTAAAGTAGATAAAGTCTCCCATCTGGGGTCCTACCCTGGCTCTTGACCACAGAGTTATCAAGGTATCTCAGGCCTGTTTCCCTATCTCAGGCAAGTGGGTAAAGGGGTGTGCCAGTGAACTGGGAGAAGGTTTTCTCCAGGAGGCAACAGGACTAGAAAGCCAGGACCAAAGAGGTGGCCAGGACACAAAGGGAGCCTGAGCTGCTACACCACCATGTGGGACTGGAAGGCAAGTGTCCTACGCAGAATTAGGAATAGATCAAGGCTTGCAAATCTAGAACCCAAGAGAAGGTCATGGGTTGTGGCACGAGCAGGAAACTGCATCATGCCTTCCATGGTTTAATCGTTTTTTTTATGTACCTTTGCTTTGCCTCTGTAGTTGGTATGTTTTGTTTTAGTGATAGTAATTTCAACTATGCTTAAAAGAAGTTGGAGAATGGGATTACGACCATGCATGGGCCAGAGATTAAAAGGGGTGAGAGCAATATGTGCCCAGTAACTCTCCGCAGTGCATGGTGGTTGCAGCAGAATTAGAAAGTGATGGTCAGGAGGAAGAGGCACGTTTTTAAATTAGCTGGGTACCCTGGGTTGGTGTTTCTACACTTTAATGTACACACAAACATCTCCTTAAAACACAGACCCTGATTCAGGAGATCTGGGTGGGGCATGAGACCCAGCACTGTTCCCAAGCTCCCAGATGGCGCAGAGGCTGCTGGTTTGTCGACCACACTTAGAGCATCAAGTCCTAGAAAATGGCCCGCCGCTGAGGTTCTGGGCCAGATATGTTTTCATGTGGAAATGTGAAGAGGAGAAAAATGCCAGCATGCTACTTGCATGGAAGAATGCATCCGTTAAAACAAAACCTGAAAGCTCTTGATGTTATCACTGCAAGGAGAATGATTAGGGAGAAAAAGAAGCTGAACATTTTTGCTGGCAAGTTTCATTTTTTTGTGAAGTTTAGTATGATTTTAGAAATGACAAAAAGCCTCAGCTGTGTCTAGTACCTCTTTTGCCTTTCCATGATGTTCGAAATTCCCACCATGAAGAAGAACCACTGTATTTTATTAAGGCAGCATGTCCTCAAAAATGCCCACTCTAAACAGTTGTTCCAAGGTGTTAATGGATGCTATACCAAAAAAGTGAGTGTTCTATAATATCATTAAGTAGGGAAAAACCGACTCAACAATAAAGTTGAACATGTAACTTTACTGGGGAATCTTCAGAGCATTTCCATTGTGATTAACTAACATCGGAACAAGACACAGCATTTCCTATCCTTGTTTGACTGTTGAAAGCTCTCTGGTCCCCTTCTTTTCTTCCTTTATTAGCAATTAAATAAGTGCCAATTACAGCAAGGAAATGCTGGGGGTCTGGGAGGATAAAGGGAACTATAATATTCAGTTATTCAAGATATTTTATTGAGTGCCTACTGTATTTCAGGTGTCTGGTAATTGCCTTGTAGAACATTTGGAGCAAACACACTTTTATAAATATATACATTCATCCATTATCTACCTCCCCATCCGATCATTTATCCATCCATCCTACTAGTCATTCTACCATCCATCCATCCATCCATCCATTCATCCATCCATCCCTCCATCCATCCATCCATTTATAAAGTCATTAATTAGTTTAAATCATGTAAGTGCTAAATCATATGTAATAGAGCCCCCTCCAAAAAAAAGGAAATAAAGGAGGGAAAAAAAACCCTCAACAAAGAAAACAAATGAAAGTCCTCTGGGCTCAATATATTCAAATTAAAACTGAGAATTAGCTTCTTGAAAGTATATTGCCCCCATTAATGTTTTCTCCATCCATTAGGGGCCAACTACTCACTCAGTAAATGTATATCCACAGTATATGTTGAGTTTGTAGAGTGACCACAGCTAGAATTGCATTGGCATATTGGACTGCCTGCTTTCCTTGCATTTTTGTATCCTATATTTCATGCCAAAGAATACAGTATACTCCAGTATACTCCTCAAAGTTTTCTTTCCTTTTCTTCCAAAGATGCAGAAACTCAGACAAAAAGGAAATGTTTTGACAGTCATCGTGGCAGCTTTCTTATTCAGATTTAGTGCTATTTCTAGTTATGACACAGCTCGCAGCCTGTAGTAGTACAGTGTAATTGAACGCTTAACAAAAATAAAATGGACTTCATAAAATGCAGGTGTAAAATCAACTGAAGCAAGTCAATACTCCACCAAGATTTATTGGCATTGATTTTATGTTTATTAGATTTATACTTCAATTTCACCACTTCAATTTCTTACTAAGAGATTGCATAAAAAAATAAGTTTTTCTACAAAGTGTGGGGAGCCATGATTTCTTGTTTCTCAGAAACCTTGTGAGCTGGCTAGTATATAGTTAACTTGTCTCAGCTTCTAAGGTAAAGGACCTTGAGAATGTTTACAAGTTGCTAAGGAATGAGATGGAACTGGCCAGTTTCCCAGACACAGATAACTGGTGGCTATCATGACATTTTGGTAGTCTCTTTTCTATAATAATTATGACTAGGAAACTTTGTGATGATTCTGTAGTTTCTGTGTAAAAGTTAAAAATTTATTTTGCTTGAGGTAATGCACCCATGTTATTGTTAAACTGCACGTACCCATAGGGTATATATATTGGTGAAGGTGATTAAATCATTGCTCCAGCATCACTGGAGACCTCCAGCATCACTGGAGACCTGCAGCATCATCATATGTGTGTGTGTCTCTTTTTTCATTCCCGCTCCCCCTTCCAGGGACTGTTCGTCTCGTCGGCAGGCTCCGACAACAAAGGGTCCAGTTAAGCAAGAAATAGGCACAATTCTGTTAGTGCATTGTTGTGAAAAAGAAGTATTTATCAAAAATCTAAGAGACAACTGGGAACACCTAATATTACTGGGTTCTTATTAAGTATCAGGCATAAAGTATTTATGCAGGATTAATTCGTTTACCTTCATAACAGTTCTCTAAGTTAAATAGCACTGTTACCGCACGTTACGGTATGGCGATTGGGGCATGTGCAAATTATGTAATCCCTCCAAGGGTAGTGAGCTAGTCAGTGGCAGAGCAGGAATTCATAACCAGGCTGAGTGAATCCTGCTACTGTTATTCTCATTAAGGAATCGTGGACCCATCAAAACTCACTCTTCACCCAATAGGAAAAAACAATAGCTTCTATTTCCCCTTTCTTTAACCTGTTTCCTCAGTGAGGAAAGAAACAGTCAAGGATTGGTTAAGACACATGAGATATCAAAGAAAACTACCTGTTTCATTGCAGGTTTAACAGAGGATGTGATTAAGACTGAATTTTCTGCATGCTTGTTTGGACCTATTTATTTGGAAAAAAGTTGAAATTTTTTTGTTTATTTAATGTAGATAGATGACTAAATTTGGAAGAGGTTTATTGATCTGCTTTTTTGGGTGAAGGAATTTAGGCAATCAAATGACTTCGAACAACCCAAATCTTCAAACCTTCCATTGCATTTGTATATTGCTATGGCAGAGATATGGATTCACCAACTTGATGCTGTAAAATGAGAATATATATTTCAACTCTAATTTGTTCCAGGAAGTACAGGCACTCAGGAGGAAACTGGTCGTGTGTGCGATGAGCAGATCGAGAGGTGAGTGCACCTAATTCCCATTGCTAAACTACCCTGAAATCAGTGAAATTCCAGCTGTCAAAGACTTGTAGGGCTATTTAGGGAAAATGGAAACCTAATTTTAGAAGCAATTCATATCTCTAATGAACGTGAATCACGTCTTAGGTTTTTGGGTCTGCCTTTAGACTCCAACTCTCAAGAGGTATCTCATTTAGCATCTGCTTCATCTTTGAGTAGGTGGAATGGAAGGACTGGGCTCCCAAACTCTGGAAAAAGTTCCCCTTATTTCTATGCCTCCCCTGCCCACCTTTGCTCCATTATCTTACATAGTCAAGTTTATTTTGTTGTTCTTGCTGTTTTTTTGTGTTTTTTTGTGCTGTCCCTGCGTCCTCCCTACCCCATCACAATACCAACATCTGTTAACCCAGCGCAGCCTGAACCTGGGCAACATGTCGCTGGCTCCCACGAAATGACCGATGCCTCGTCACCTACACTAGCCGAGTCAGGGACCAGAGGCTCCTGGACCAGCCTGGCCAGCCTCCAGCTGCGGAGAAGCCCACCCTTGGCAGGAGTCTGTCCCTGCCCTCCCCTGGGGGCCATCTCAGCCACTGTGGAGTAAGTCCGGCCAGGCACAAAGACTACAGCTGTGCGGCACAGACAGAGGGGCAACAGCCCGTGCCTTGCAACCTCCTTAATTTATTTACAGATACACTGGCTCTTTATGTGGCCTAGTTAAGGACATTTTTCCACAAATACATAGAAATGCGTGTTATTTCAGAACCCACCAATAACAGACACAGCCGTAGAGATTCTTGCTGGGTTAACAGCCTCACCTCCCTTTCACCACCCCTCCCGCCCAAATAGAAAATAAAGTTAAAAATGTATGATTTTTTTTTTTTACGTGCTTGTATTCAAGGCGGAAATTCTACTTAATAATGAGATATTTCTTTGAGAGCAAAGACAAAATTTCTTAGGAAACAGAAAATTATGAAGTTAGGCTGTATCTTTGCCAACCAAAAAAAAAAAAAAAAAAAAAAACCAGCTTTCACCTTCCTCCTCCCAGGATAGTGATATCTTTGCCCCTGGCTGTCATCCTGAACCAGAGCATCTGTTTAACCCAAACATAACCCTTTTGTTCCAGAGGCTACATATGGTTCATTTCTCTGCAAAAATATGATTTGCCAAATAGAGTTCCGGCTCTTCCCAACTGCTCTTTGGAGTCGAAGGGCTGAGGAAGAATCAAATCATTGCAGAGCTGTGAACAGTCGCTGGTCCCTATCCCTTTGCTATTTCTCCCAGTTCCTTCAACAGACCCTTAATTCTATTATCCAACTGTAATTTGGTTCTGTGTCTCTCCAACATTCCTACCTTTCTTCTGTCCCTTTCTTTTTAATAGATTGATTTAAATGTAACTGGATTTTCTCTGGCTCTTACCAGCTATTAAAAATAGCTGTGTGTGTATGTGGGAATGACTGTACTTTCTAACTAGGCCATCCTTTTTAATGCCTTGCAATACTGAATCTTGCTTGGGTTTCTTAGTATGAATTCAATTGCCTGATTCCTTTGGAGGCAGCAGGGGCTAGCAGGCAGACTAGCAATGTTAGAAGTGGGCAGAACCATACCATATGTTGCTTTGTTTGTTTTGTGTCAGGCTGACATTTATTGAGCACATACTATGTGCCAGGCGTTCTTCCAAGCACTTTACAAGCATTAATAACCCTCACCACATCCTTTTAAGGAGGGTGCTATTATTACTCCATTTTACAGATGAACAAATGGGGACAGAAGGAGATTAAGTAACTTGCCCAAGGCCACACAATTAGGAAGTGGCAGAGCTCTTGGTCACAATGCAATTTTCCTAAATCCTACCCCTTCATATCTGTGTGACTTTGGGCATAGCTTATTTTGTCTGCCTCAGTCTCCACATCTGTAGAAGAGTCAGATTAGTTGTCCCTCACAAGATAATAGTTGGAATATACTGAGAGTACTCACACTGGGGGTTAAACACAGGTCAGATCCCAGCACTGGGCCTGACAAGGAAGTCCAGTGACCCCACTGCTGTGGAGGAGACCAAGGACTAAATAAGGGAACCCGCACAAGCATGGGGAACAGAAATAGGGCACCGTGCTCTGACTCCTGCTTATTAAGCCGCTGCAGTCTGGACTTTGGGCAAACACAGAAACCAACCAGATCACTAGGTAGAATCACTACAAAGATCCTGCCGCTGACTTCAGAGGAACTTTCTGCTCTCTAGTCATTCGTTCTCCCAAACGTAAAATGATGGCATAGAGCTTGTTGACCACCCAGATTTCTTCTAGAACGACCTTAGGGGACAGGCAGAATGCCATCACATCACCTCAAGGCCAGATCAACTCTGCCAAGACAATCCTGAAGCGATTGAGCACAGATGAGTTTCATTTCATACAGAATTCCGGCCTTTGTCCCTTCCGGCTCCCTATTGGCTGGGACTGACGTCCTCGGTGGTATAAAGGGCCTGCGGGGCGCCGGGCTCCTAGGAACCACCAGCAAGGAAGTTCTTTAGGATGGAGCTGGAAAGGAGAAGGTGGGGCGAGTCTCCCCCTCCCCGGTTCCCCGGAGGC
Organism: Rhinolophus hipposideros; assembly: GCF_964194185.1. Lineage (NCBI taxonomy): Eukaryota > Metazoa > Chordata > Mammalia > Chiroptera > Rhinolophidae > Rhinolophus > Rhinolophus hipposideros. The sequence continues at coordinate 54,966,859 of NC_138047.1, forward strand.
ATTTAGGAGGGTTCCCCAAGTGTCGAGGCAGGCAGAGGGCCATCGGAGTGGGAGACCCGTGAGTGTGGCAAAAGCCAGCCAACGCCAGTGTGTCCAGGGACTGGAGGATCCATCACCTGCCTCTCCTGAACTTTGACGCGAAATCAGGGTGCCTGCTCTCCCACATTTCACTGCCCTCTTCACCAAACAGACCAACGGGCAAAACAAGCCCAGACCCAGCGCGGCCCACTCATCCCGGTGTAAGTCTGTAGGGAGTGAGTGGCGTGTGCCGGTTACGTTTTCTGAGGCTCTGAAGCCCCAGCTCTGGCATCCTCACCCAAAGGCACAGTGACCCCTGTGGTAGTGGGTAACCGCAAGTTCACGTTTGGCGCGATGGATGGGGGTTGCAAAATGTGTTAGCTTTTGACAAACATTCTTTACAGAGAGATTTGAGAACAATCATTCAGCTTTCACTTTCAAACAACCCTCAGTGTCCCTTTGTGACTACCCGTTAATGTAGTTCTGCGTGGTGTCACAGTATTTCTCAATTTGCTCAGCACGATTCCTTGTTTGGGATTGTGTTGTAGGAGGCTTACCATCCTTGGTCCTGGGGCACTAAATGGCCCCACACATTTACAACGTCTTTGGTGGGGGTAAGGGAGGCATAATGCCTGGGGTGCGAAAGATTCGGGTTACTGCATGGCCTCTCTTCCCCACAGTGGGTAGCACCAACTCCTAACTGCCTGCAGAAAGTAAGCTTTGTAAGCTCCAACATGGCTACTGATAAAGCGCTTTGAAAACATGACCTATCTACTCACACTGGGATACAAAGGATGTACTTAAAAAAAAATTATGTACACATATTAATATGTATGTATGTATATATATCATATAACTACTGCCTACGTCCCTTGACCTTTAGCACGTGGGCCTGCCAAAGCTGCACTACTGGTTTTTTTAAAGATAGTTTAATTCAGTAAAGCTCCTGTTGAATTATACTCTGAAAGTAAGTTTTCATTAAGGGATTCATTACGCTTAATTATTTTCTCAAAGGGTTTGCTTTGGCCAATCCAGACTCATGTTTTCATGTTTTGGGAAGATGAAATGTGCTTTTAAATATTCAGCATTTTGCTATGACACATTAATTGCTCTTTTATTAGAGGTCGGCCCCTTGTATAATTGCTGTAACTAAGTTGCCACTTAGCCCCAGGAAACTTGTTACTCTACTGTAGGGATGTTGTTGAGGACATTGTTTATTATATTACACGCTATTCTCATCTATGTGAGGACCCAAAGGAGAAATTTCTCCTGAGTCTCGGTGTCCAGAATAGCTGTGATTCTCTTAAGCAACTGATTTGTTTTTTATCTCAGAAAACCTGAATCATTTAACCAAATGTTTTCTATCGTGTGGTGGCTGCTTGGTATCTCAGGGGCTAATTTGATACCCCATCTCTTATCCAAGTGTAGGACCTATGGCTTGTGTTGGAATACTAACCTTACCTGTAGCTTCATCCTATTTTTCCTACCATAACTTTTCCTTTATCACTGGACTGGTTTCCTAAAATATTTAATTTTGTTCTCTACATGTATTTATAAGCCTTCTTAAATCGTTTTTCAAAATGAAACAAGAACACACACACACACACACACACACACACACACACACACACACACTGACACACAGTTTAGAGTGGCAACCTCTGCAACTCTGAGAATTACAGGCTATACAATGCAGTACCCTTGGTACCACTTAAGACCCAGACAGGCAGGAGAAGGGAGAAAGAAGAGAAAACTAGAGCATAGGTAAAGGGAGGATATAATAGAAGGTAGTGAGTGGTATAATACCACATGTAACTTATACCTATTCTGATTAATGTTAAAAACAAAAACAAAAAACTAAAGCTAAAGAACGTATACTTAAAGATGATCAATGTGTCCAGGGATATATTTAGAAAAATGAGAAAAAAAGACATTTCTTGTAGAAATCCCACTTTGTAACTCTATTTGATGAATGTTCAGAAAAGCCAGTGCCCACATGGTTTAGTAGGATGTTGTTTGGACACAGATAAATGAGCTTAATTTATTTTCTTGAAATTTTCTTGCACAAAATATTTACTGAATTTTACAGAAACAAATTTTGTTTGGTTGGTTGGTTTTTTTGCTCTTTGTTTTTGATACCATCCTGGAGTTCCTTTTTCCATGGATTCCTTATTAGTACTAGATTGCTCACCTGCACATAAAAAAGGCTATTGGTAACGTGATTTTTTTTTAACTACCACCAAGAATTAGTTCATTTTACTAGAATAAATACTGAGAGATTAGAACTAAAGCTAATAATTTTAATAGGAGATAGGTTTGTTCTTAGAAACTATAGTTAACTCATAAATATTTTAATAAAAAACTAATACACTATTTAGAAGACTTTTTTTTTCTTCATTATAGTTGACATTACAGACATCCTACCACAATGATTTCTTCAAAGTCCAGACTTCTCGTACCTCATGGCCTCGACATTGTGCTCCAAGGACTCAGCAGAGCCGTTCTCCAAACCAACTCGCAAAATGTCACCCAGTTTGCAGCATTTTATTTTGAAGAACTTACTGTGTTTAGAAAAGGTTTGTTCTTGCTTTAGATTAAATATTTGTTACTGTGAAAAAGAAAGCATTTTAAATTGGAATTTTTTGTATCTGATTTCCTGCATTTATTCCTTCAGATAATGCTTCTCTGGATATAAAAAATCTGATTAAACAATTTCATCAGACTATAGGTAAGTACCACAGGTAGTAATAGTATAAGAATACTAATTATAAACTATTTCATCATTAAGAGCATACATCAACCATAAAAAAGATGCCCACAAATATTTTCTGTTTAGATAATCACATTGTTTATGTTTAAATAATCAAACTGATGCTATATTTTTATTATTTAATTGGTTTTCTTTTTGTTGTTTTTTTTAAATGTGGGGACCGACATTTTGGAAGATACTAAGTCTTAAAAAGGCAAAAATAGGAAACATCTTTAGAAAACCATTTGGTACAATGAGATCTGGAACAGTGTTTGTAAACTATTACTCAAACCATTTACAATATGCCCTACCTTTAGGGAAGTACAGTGAACTTGAAGAGAATTGGATTTCATAGTAATACATTATAATGAAATACATTACTTAAGAAAGTTGTATAAATACTCTCCTTGAAATTTTTTAATAAAGAAGTTTAACAATACAATATGGAGAATATAATCAATAATATTGTAAAGATTATGTAGGGTACCAGATGGGCACTGGATTTATCAGGGGGATCACTTCCCAGATTGTCTAGATGCTTGACCACTGCGCTGTACACCTGAAGCTGATGTAGAATGAAAGTACAGTACAGGGAATATAGTCAATGATATTGTAACAGCTACATACGATGTCAGAGGCATGGTAGACTTGGGGGGTTATCACTTTGTGAGGGGCGTAAATGTGTAACCATTATGTTGTTTTGTACACCTGAAACTAATATTAAAAAATTAAATGTAATTATAAAAAGTTTATCAACCTCCTCCCCTTTTGTTTTCTCCCCGCGATGGTTTAACTGCCGTCCAGAATGGAGGACAGGAAATCAATTAGGTGCCACTGACCATCTTTTCTGAATGTCTCTATACATACTGAAGAGAAAAGTTTTTCAGAAAATCATCTCCTCCAGCCTCTTTGACATAGGCTGTATATACCTGCTTAGAAAAACAGTTGTATTTTGTGTGTATATGTGTAAATGTTTATCTTATGCGAACATGACAGCATGAAACTGAGTGGACAGCGGAGTGATGAAAAAGTCAGGGTGGGGAGAAATGAGAAAGACAAAGTTTACCTGATGAAAGTTTGGGAAGATCACTGTAAGTGAAAGAATATATATTGGTCAAATCCCAAGGACAGGCACTCATGTCTAAAAGAATGATAAGAAAAAACTTTTGGCAGAATTTTATGGAGAGTAGAGACTCATGGTCAGTGTGGAAAATAACTAAATTCTTGCTACATTGGCTGACCAACATTTTGGAATGATCGTAGAGAAAGAAAAGGTAGGTTTCAGTGAATTTCAGCCACATTTTATAACTTTTATAACTTTGGTGATGTTAATAGGTAACATAGCCAAGATAGGGAGAAATCACGATTAGACCTAGGAAAATGTAAAAATCACGAGGGTTTAGACCTGCAGTGAAAGAGACACACAACTCAGAAAGCAAGATTAAGAATAACAAGAGTCTGCATTGGAAGGGAAAGGAGTGTGAATCACAGTGTTTCAGGGATTTCATTGTCTAGTCTGGTTTCTTCCCTGCAGGGTCCTGATGGCATTCTTAGTTTTCTATGGGAAACAGGTCTGGGATTTGCTTTCCACTAGCAGGGTGTACAGACAAGTGCTAGAAGATTGACCCTCTCCCTCCCCATAAGCCTGGTTTCCCAGGCAGTAAAGGTTGTTAGGGCCTTTGTACTTGTGTCCTCTATACCTGGAGCTGTTTGAAAGCTAGGAGAGTGTTCAGGCTTGCTGTGTTTGAGAATGGTGATGAAGTCAGTGAATCTTTGTGATGAAAGGTAACTAAATGGTAGCTTTTGAAGCTAATTTGTTTACTGAAGAATTTACCCACCATTCAACTTTGCAAGTAAACTGAATGTGGATTTTGGTCCAGCTAAGTTAATGTCTTTGAATCTCAGGGTTCAAAATTAACATATTGAACTAGTGGAGCAGCCATACTTTCAATGGAGTTAAGGGGTAGGTATATTGCTGCTTTTCTCCTCTGGTAACTACAGCTATCAAGGAAATTGACATAGCGTACAGATAATCCTAAAAGTAAGCTTAGGTATGGCTATAGAAACAAACTGCTCTTTAGGCAATAGAGCAGAAATGAACATTGCTGGTTTAATTTACCAGGGAGATGGGAAGGTAATATGAGGTATGACCAGAAAATACAGAGTTCAGTGTTACTGTCTAATATCAGTTTGGCTCATTTGTCTGTCTGCCTTTTATTGTCATCCCAAATGGACAAACAGAATCCATTAATTCAGGTGGCATGAGTCCACCTATATCCAGGAAAGCATCACTATGGCGCTTGTCTATCCCTAGGTAACTCCTAGATAATGTCCCTGTTTACCTAGGGATAAACAGGCACCATAAATTTCCCACTTGGTACAAGGCACTTCCTCTCCTGAGTGACATCCTCCTACCTTCTGACTGGTTTAATTCCCCAACTGCTATTCTTGTGGGAGCTCTGGGTAAATTTGGCTGCATAATGGTTCAGTTCTCTACAATAAAAATGTAGGTATAATGGGTGGAATCTTCTCCTTACTCTTATGTGGATCCCAGTATTAAATATGAATGGTGGCACTTATAATACTCTCCATGCTTTATTGGTCCCAAGGATTGTGACTCTCTCGGGCTTTCGATGACTTGCAATAAGGAGAAATTAATCATGCTTTGAAGACTAAGTCAAGTGACGCTTATTCTAGGCCTTCAGAGGCTGTATCTAAAGACAGCACCAGGTATTAGAACTTGGTGATGTGGGCAAGAGCTAGCTGCCGTCCCTAGTGCATTGGTCCTCACTCATCTCCCACATATCAGATGTGAGCATGAAAGACATGTGTTTCATAAGAATGCTCAGCGGGATGCTGTATCCTGCAAAGTTATTACTTTGGAGGATACTGGTTACTTCATTGCCTAGCAGTATTATAACCAAACTGCCCATATGCATGGAGAGCATGGAGATAAGTAGTACATCCCTACACATATCATTTGTTTCATTTGAACACTTCATCCTGGGATTTTTCTTAGAAGGAGCCCCATTTCTGGTAGGCCTCACCATAGGACCAATAGTGTTTATCAATCTCCCCAGTGCCTTCAAAATTTTATGCAGAGACAGGTGATGGAGGAGGGAGAAGGAAAAGAAACAGACATGGGAGCAAACTTTTCTAAATTTCCTGTTGTCTCTCATCTTTCCCCGCATTTTCCAGAGCCTAGGATCTTTAAGACAGTCCCTAGCTCTATCCAAGCCTTCATTGTGGCATATCACCCATGTATGTCCATTTCTAAAACAGTTCATGCTGTGAAACACATTCTTGGATCCTCCTCTTGTTGTTCTGCAATTTGATTAAACAGATCTCACTACCATATGACTCAATGAAAGCTTCCCCATTTCTTAGTCTGCTGAGGTGAGTTTCTTCATTATCCAAACAAATCATTAATTGAGGGGATTTTAGAAACTCAGGCAATATTTAAGGCAAAAGAGTTTTTTCTTAAGTTCCACCCCTTAGTGTATGCTAGGAAAAGAAGGAAGAAGGGAATGGAATTTATTGAGTACCTGTTTTCTCCTAGGCACTTGCAATATATTCTCTCAATTAAGACAACTTTATAAGTAGGCGACATCATTGCAATTTTACTCAAGAGAAATCCGATGCTTGGGAGTGATTAAATAACTTGCAAGCTTCTAAATACTAACTAAGTGGTAGAGTTAGACTCTAAATTTAGATCTTCCTAGTAGCATGACTCAAGCTCTTTCCACAATAGAGTCAGCAACATTCTAGGATCCCTCTGGAAAAATCTTAAATTCTTGAACTGTAAAAGTGAAGGGAGAGGAATTTCAGCTCCCTTTCCCCCCATTATCTCCCACTATTTCACTTCTTCCTCCTCTGTCACCTTCTTGTGTGGAACCTGAAGCCCGGATTGTACTATTTCTGATCTTTTCACCATTCAGTGAAAAGGGCAGTGGTTTCTCCTTCAGAATGGTAAATGAGATCTCAACACCATTATCACCTTCCATTCCGCTAAGCCTAATTGAGTCCAGTTTCCAGTGGCAGCCCTGTCTTGGCTTCCAGCAGAGGGAAGGAATAACCATCTCTTTTGAAGAATCAAGGAGGCCTACCCACCTGTGTCCCCAACTGCACTGCCCTGTTGACTTTTCTAACTGATCCTGGACATTCTTGGCTTGGCCAGATAGATAATTGTAATTTTAGTCATGAACCGTTGCTGATCATTGGGTCCAATTTGAATTCCTGTGCAGCACCATAGCAGTTATACATGTCGTTAAATATTGTCTTGAATTATTTATTCATATTAAATATTCATAATAAATGTTTTTAGTTTCTTATGCCAAATTCTATTTTTATGCATTATTTTTATAGTTGGTTACACATGCTTTTAGCTATACACTCTTACTAAACAAACAAGAAATATATTTATTTCTGTACTACCCATACTAAATTTTGTAAAGCTCTGATGTTACTCTGCACTTTTCCTGGCATTTTTTTTCAAGAAAGGCTGTACAGGCTGGGAGGGGGGTTACGTCAAAATGATCCTTTCATTTCTTGAAGTCTTATATTTGCCTAGGCAAGGTCATTCAGAATTTCATCACCAAGGTAAGAATTTCATTAAGTTTAAAAAAGGTTTGAATGGTCATATAATGATGTTTCTTTTTTGGGGGGGGTCTTACGTTCTTTACGCTTCTCCATTCTGGTAAGATCACTCAGTTGAGTAATAGTCCATACTAAAGAAGGCAAATAAATTAGTCAGCAATGGTATATTCAAGAATTGGGTTCCGATTGTCAAACCCCAATCTGTGGATAGAAACACAGGATTAAGAGAGGAGGGGGCTGCATGGGAAGCAGATATGGAAACCAGGAAAGCTAGAACAGGAAACCAGGTTGCCAAGATGAGGTCAGGAACATTAGGATACAAGAGTCAGTATGTGAAAGAAGAACATCTTGGGCTTCATAAGTTATCACACTGCTGTATAGAAACTTTGGTAAATTGAAATTAAATCCCCATTTCACAGATGAAGAGACTGAAGCTCAGAACTGTTGCCTGAGACAGGGTCATGCCGCTAGTAAATCACAGTCAGGACTGAAACCCAGGTCTTTTCATATACTCTTTTACTATGAAAAAGTTGCAGGGAAGAAAGCAGTATCATAAATTCCCAGATGAGTTGTTAATGATTCACAATTACATAATGCTTTACCTTCCTAGAATGGTGTTTAACAGGGGATTTGTAGAGGCAAAAATATGAAGCCTGGGCATTAATCTGCAGACAGAATTACAGGTATGACAAGCCTGTCAAGTAGACACCTTTAAAGGGGCTTTGGGCCTTTCAGAGTTGCTGAAAATGTATCATGTAAGTGATGTATCAGAGAGGTCCTGTGCAGGCAATCTAGAGATTGCAGTAATTCGATCCCTAGATTGATTGGGTTCTGGAAACGTGTCATGGTGAATAAATCAGTGGAGAATTTAAGACCTTCAGGAGGAAAACACAGTCACAGAGGCCGTGAACTGGTGTCGCAGACAGCAGGTCTAGTCAGAGCTGGGATTGGGTTTGTGGTGGTTTCAATTACCTCCACTGTACCGCACACCTCAGATCCCTCTAGGGCTGCTTTTACCTTGTGCTGAGGGCGGGGCAGGGCTGCCAGGGCGTGTCTCCATGCCTGGGCTTCACCCTCAGCTTTCCCCACCAACCTGCTCCACAGACAGCATCTCTCCCTGCACGCTTGCTCTTCACTCGGGGGGCAACCTGTTGATTCCTGTTATTGGTCCTAGGCTAGTGGTCAGTGCAGGGGGGTTCTCTGTCCTAGGCTGACCCTGAGCACCTAAGCCTTGGGATGGGGCTTTCATTGTTCCTGCTGGTTGTCTTTGTGGCAGCCAAACTCTGCTTGTATCTGTGGTCATTCTTGAGCCTGTATTTCCTGCCCCAGTCCAGTGGTAAGAGACCTCTGGTGGGTGTTGATGTATGTCCCTCTCTCTAGTCATCTCTGGTCTTCTCTCTGCTTCCATCCTTCATGTGAGGCCCATGGAAAAGTGCTTGTGAGTGAGTTGCACTCTCCTTGGGTCTGGAGTCCCAGGCTATTCACTGACCCACATTTGGCGTTTACCAGTAGGTTTACATTTTAGCTGATACCTTACCAGTTAGCATGGTGGTGGCTTCACCTTTCCAGGCCCTGCCACACATCAGACAGCTCTTGTGGCCCTTTTTCTCTTTGGAGGGGCAGATTGCACTTTGGAAGTCAGGTTACTTGATTGCTTTGTCACTCTCTTCTCTGATGGGCTCAAGAACAATTATTTTGTGATTTATCTGGCTTTTCCCTTTATAATGTGAATGCCATTTTTTCAGCTTTCTATATCTTAAGTGGAAGGCCAACTTATTTAAATAAAATTTCTTTTATTCTTCCAGCCAGAGTTCTTCTTTTCTTCCTCTGAATGTTCATAGATCTTTATTAGGACCATTATTAGGGACTTACACTTTTTTACCTCTAATATCTGCCGTATCTCCCCTACTGAATGTAAGTTTTATGAGGTCTCATCTTAATAATGTTTATGTCCTCAACAGTGCCTGGTACAGTGTCTTACACACACAGCACAAGCACTCAGTCAAGAGTGTTACTGGACAAAGCGCTTGTTAAAAAGTGGGTGGGGGAGACCTGAAGAGGTGAATGGTTGGGAAAATTAGGTAATTGTTCTAAGCACAGCAAGGTAAGAGTAGAGGTTGCTTTTCTTTTTCTACACATGAGCCTCTGGTGTCATGTCCATGTCCAGAAGTATAGGTTGGTACAAAAGTAATTGCGTTTTTTGCAATTATTTTTAACCCTTTAAACAACAATTACTTTTGCACCAACCTAATAGACACTTGACTTGAGTTTACAAGAAATCAGCAGCTGTGGCGGAAGGAGACACTGTTCTCCAGAAAGCAGCTGAACGGAGGAAAACACACATGGCTCCAAACCAAGTTTTGACTTGAATCAAACACATTCTTGTAAAGCAAATTCTACTTTTCCTGCAGATTTTATTATATTAGGGAAATGCTTCCGTGAGAGAAAATCCTCAGTAAAGTAAGCACATATGAAAATGTTCAGTGAATAACAACTAAGGTGGTTACACAGGTGTGTGAGTGACAAGCAGAAAATGATTTTAGTTTTCCAGCTCTAGGAGTGCCTGTATGTCATCAGCTGTCTTGACCTCCCAAGTCTTCCAAGGAATTTTCCTCAGGCCTGAGGATGCACGGAGTCCACACTGATGGACCCAGAGATCTCGTTTCTGCTCCTCTTGTCTGGGACAGTAGGATTCTGGGTGCATTATCATACCTCCCAGCAGGTGCTACCATTTGTAGGTTGGAATATATATTTTCCTAATGTAGAAATACCCTGTCACCCTCGAGTTTTCCAATTTATTAAACTTAATATACCAATTTACTTAAATTGAGGAATACCTTTATTAATATGACAGTCTTTGTTTCATTACTGTTATTATAGCACCTGAAGATTAGATGTTTATCAGCAAGGTTGAAGTCTTATTTTTTTTTTCCTTCCTTAGCTGTGTGTGGAAGTTTGGATCAGAAACTTTTCCCATGGAGGTTTTCAGCTTCCTCATTTCTAGGCAGAGTTAGGATCTTTCCCCTGATGCTGACCAGCCAAAAGTGGTCTCTGGTTATAAGTTTTGTCACGGTGCTACTTGGAGTCACTTGTTTCTAAGGAGATAAACTAAGGTGTCTTTTGAGTGGATAGGCCAGGGAAGTTTCATTACGCACAGTAAATCACGGATATTGGAAAATAAAGCAAAACTCTTTTGTACTTGTGTGTATATTGACATTCGAATGCTCAATCTATTGCTACTTTCTTTACAATTCTTCATTTGGAGAATATATGCTTATTAATCATCTGGATGTTATTTTAGTTGAGAAGTGGTCAGAAAGAACCACAGAAGAGAAGAAACTTGAATGTGTCAAAGAATCAAGAGCAACATCTACAGTTTTCCAAGAATTTACACGGATAGAAAAATCTACAGACACAGAGGAAGGCAATAGAGCTGGACCACTGTTTAGCAGCAAAAGTACTCAGTTCCCATAAGTTCATGCAGAGCTGCTCTCAGAGCCTGAAGAGACAAGTGAAGCAGTTTGTGTCCTTCAGAACCATCCAGTCCTAAGAATACGACCCCACCCTCCTCAATGGCTTCCTTACTCCCCCTGCAGGGTTAACAAGAACTTCATGCTTATGATCAAGCTCCTGAGGTTCCTTTGCAGGCTGGTATTGAGGTTACCTCAACCATTCATAAAACATCTATCTATAAAGATGAACTTATGACTGAAGGAGTTACTTATGTCAAGCAAATTTCAGAACAAATAGCCATCTCTTTAACTGATCATATTGCTTGTCTAAAAGAAAATGAGATGTTACCACCAGGTAGTGCCATACCTGTGCACAAGACAGCCTCAGGCATGTCTGAAAAATGTGCAGATTCTACCAAATTTGCACAGTTGGAGCATGCAATATATAATTCTTTGGTACATATGAAGGGAGAGGGAACACTTCTGATCTCTTTCATCTCCGTGAAAGCTCCACCTGCACACGCCCTGGATGCAGAGGGCTCTATCGAAGCAGAAGGCTGTGAAAAATTGCTGCACATTGAAGTGGAGGTCACTGCGCTGCTTCCTGGGCAGCAAGAGTCGTGGGAAAACTCTGCATCCCAGGCGGCCAAGGTCAAACTTGTGCTCTGTGGGGAAGCTGCTAAAGCTGTGCACTCAAGAACATCTGTAAGATTGTCTAGCGGCCCCCTCTTCCTGTTCCAGAGCATTGTACTGAACCAGAAATCGAACCAGAAATGAGAAGCATCACCTGAGCAAGGTTCGATGGAGCCAGGTAAGAAAATTAGCTACATACAAAATTAACACATTTCAAGTAACATCTGTATTTCAGGTAACCATCACGGTAGGCTCTCTGAAGATTGCTCAAAAGTCTTTATTTTCAAAAGTTTTAAAATGCCAACCTATTTAAACACTGTTGTATTTGACATTTTACTCCTTTGAGATGACTGATTTTAAGGTGACATCACCAAAACTTGGCCTCAAAGTTTGATCCTCTAGCACTTTTATGGTATTCTTTTGAACATATTATGTAGTGAAAAGCATTAGAGTCTGTTGTCAGGGACAAATATATTCTGTGATCTGAATATTCCTACTGAAAATCTGTCATTACTGGGTGTGGTTTGAAATTTCTCACTTGTGAATGTAAAGACAAAGTACAGCAATGCCTTTACATAGGCTATTGCATTTTAAAAGTAAAGGAAGTGGTGGTGTGTTCCTGCTTTCACGTGGAAGCAGGAGAGCTCTGCAGCCAGGTTTGGGGAGCTGGTCAAGCACCGATTTCCTGCCTGCGAGCTTCCCGCAGCTGAGGCAGCAGCTTCACAGCTGGATGGAGAGAGGGCAGGTCAGGCTGAAGGTGTGTCACACAGAAGCAGGGAGGTAGCCGCAGCGGAAAGGACAGGCAGGAACTTGAGCCATAAGGGACGCAGCTGAGATGACTGGCTTCCTTCTATTAGTTTCCCCACTGGTGCCCACATCAAGCTGCCTTTTGGCAGGTGAACTATCGCCATGGCTTTCCTATGACACAGATGTGATTTGACCTCCATCTCGATATAATTATGGCATTTGGTCTGTCTACCCTCGTCTGCCATCTAGACAGTGCAAGGGCCCTTGTCCCTTTAGGTATAGATGGGACATGCACTTCTTTTGCAGAAACTCTCTGAACTTTGACTCTTACTTGAGCCAGAATGTTACCAAATAGGTGTTTCTAGATCAGATTCTGTCTGGCAGTGACAGGGATTCTGCACAGCTGAAAAGGTAGAGGCCCCTGCTGGGAGTGTAGTGTGTGGGCCCGGCATACACTTGTGGCTTACGCAGCACTTCATACCAAGTTACCGCTCTCCAGTGCTTCACTATTTCCCAAGCAAGCACTAACAAGAATCTAACAAGGATTCTAACAAGAATCCTGAAGACACGTCCATGCATAGTTTTTAATTAGCTTCAAGAAAGATCAACTGAAAGTATCCGAAGCTATTGAAAACACACTAGTTTAATCGTGCGCATAGTGTTACCTTTTCTGGGGAAGATAAAAAGCTATACTGGGGATAGATGGCGCAGTCTGTGTTCAACAGGGGAACTGGGCACATTTGGACAAAGTACAGTTCTTCCATCCGGAAACTTTCTCCTCCGTCCCATCTTCCAGGACTCAGTCCTCCAAGACATTACTGCCTTCACTAGGAAATCAAACTGGACATTACAGAGTCCTTGGTGTGACTACATGGATGGCATGCCTATGTTCTAAAGTACCCCTGTGGGACCAACCAACCCTAACTGCCACCTAAGACCTATGATTTCAAGCCTTGCCTAAAAGCGGTGCTCTGTAGAGTTCTGAGTCCTGAATATGTGATGTTTTGTGTGTGGTGACAATTAGTGGGAGATAATGGTAACTGAAAGGCCAAAGATATTTGATTACGGGATCAAAAGATGATGCCTAGTGTGGATTTCTTTAGTTAAGAAAAAAAATCACTGTGCAGATGCGTTAACCTTTTTTTCAATAACTCAATACAGTCTTCAACTGACTTATTTTTTATTAAAGATTTTTTTATTGGGGAAGGGGAACAGGACTTTATTGGGGAACAGTGTGTACTTCCAGGGCTTTTTTCCAAGTTAAGTTGTTGTCCTTTCAGTCTTAGTTGTGGAGGGCGCAGCTCAGCTCCAGATCCAGTTGCCGTTGCTAGTTGCAGGGGGTGCAGCCCACCATCCCTTGCAGGAGTCGAGGAATCGAACTGGCAACCTTGTGGGTGAGAGGCTACTGGCCCATGTGGGTATCATACCGGCAGCCTTCGGAGTTAGGAGCATGGAGCTCTAACAGCCTGAGCCACCAGGCTGGCCCTTCAACTGACTTTTATGATAAGCCAAAAGTACTGATTTCCTATTTCCTCTTGAGGACCCTATATAAGCCATGTCTAAAGTTTATGTACCTGGAAACAGCAACTTAGAGTGAGATTGCTTCTTTAGCCACAACTCTAATGTCCCTGGCACTTACTATTGCAATGCTGTTCTCATTTTCCAACTGTAGAGAATCTTTCTTTTCTTTCCCATTACCAAACATGATTTACTAAGCCCTCTCTATACCACACTTTATGGTGAATGTTACTACAGCTCATTACTTATATGTAAAAAAATGTACGAAGACATTTCTGTGCATATCACCTGATGCAGAGACCAAACCCTTTAATGCCTGCAAAAAAATTTTTACAGCAATAGCAACAAGCGAAGCAGGCCAACACCACCATATTCTAACATGTGGCCTTTATTGTCTAACTGATATGAAATAACAAAGTCACCCATCACCACCACCTGTACCTGGGCCTTCCCCTAAGCAACCCTCTATTATCTAATCCTAAGGACCCCACAGTCTCTGCAGCACCCACCGAAAGTTACTTCTCCAACTTATGTGATGAAGGACGACAGACAGCAAGAAGACCAGTGCCCCGCCTTTTATTCTAGTAGCTCAGATGTTCAGAGAGCGTGGGATTGGAAACCTCGTCCTAAACACGCTGTTGTTTCCCAGGCAGATCCCTTGAAGTGAGTGATACGCTGCAGTCCAAGTACCCACTGCTGTTCCTGCAGATCAGAAACTCCAGAAACAACCCCCACACCTCAGAATGCTTGTCCCCCTAGATGAGGACAAGATGTCCCAGGCGTCAAAGCCCAGATATTCTTTCTGTTGCTTTCCCAGAAGATGTAGACAAAAAAGGTGTTGACAAACATACTCCCTTTGGAAGTTACGGTATTGCTGGAGAAATAACCATGACTACTGCCCATGGTCACAGAGCAGAAACTTAAAACTGGCAGGTAAATCTTTCTACCATCATGAGTGGGCCTTAACACACTTGAGTATTTTGATTTGTTGATCTGGAGTCTGAGCTATTTTAAAAAATTAAATTGAATGGCGTCATTCAATGAGTTGGGTATACTCTAATTTGATGGTCACTGTCTCCAGCTTCCTAACCGCCAATCGCTAATAAATGCACAACAGGGCACTGCATGCAACATGACAACTCGCACCAAGGATCTGGTGTCTAATACAGGAACCAATCAACAACCACCTTTGAATACCTAGTTCTGTGTCTCGCCTTGGAAGATGCTGAAGGGGGATGGATTTGAAAAAAAAAAAAGAGACAGGCTTATGTGGAAATTTACAACCTAGTTGGCCTGTTTACGGGGTAGGGAGGAGCAGAGACAAGACATAAGAGCTGGGGACGGCTGGAGAGCAGGGTAAGAGAAAAGAGATTATATATAGAATACCCAATCAATGTAGTAAGAGCCTGTTCCCTCTTTGAGGGAATATTTACGGCAGAATGGCCAGACTGGAAACACATCAAAGAGCTAAAGAGACAACTGGAATTAATCATAGATAAGACAGTTTTATTATTTAATCATTTTTAAATATTTCATTCAACCAGTACTTAATGTATTGTCCTGTGCTAGTCCCTCGACCCCCACACGTGTATAGGAGAGCGAGCAAAACATGGAGCCCACATACACCTCAGTGGGGGAGGTGGACAAAACTGTAAGTTACAATGTGTTAAGTATTAGGAAGAAAACAAACAAGGTACTGATACAGGCCCTCCTTTGTTGGGCCCAGATGTCTCAAAGGGAGTCAGCCATGCAAAGAGCCCACAGACAGAGGCCTAGGACAGGAGAGAGCATGGGAGTTCCTGACGTGGCAAGTAGACAAAATGAGACTGGCTGGGCGGAGCTGGGGGGACTATGGAAAAGCAAGTTAGAGACGTGAAGAGGGGACCATAATTCAGGGTCCCTGCATACCAAGGAAAGAGATTTGGACTGAACGGTCAATGTTAGATCCTGCTGGCTGCTATGTGGAGAAGAAGGAGTTAGGTAGTGAGGAGGAGGTCGTGAGAAGATGATCTAAGACTATATAATACACGTGTATCAAGAGTATATACCTGCACACCAACAAGTTCAGGTACTTAAAACAATGCGTGATGATTTCAAGCTGAACATCTGATGGACAAAAGCTAATTTTATTCACAGGCAGTTTCAGTCCTACAGTTACTATATTTCAGATAACTCTTAATTATCAAAATGTCTTTAGGCTATGTGCGTTTACTTCTTATCCCGTTTTTTAGACTTTTAGTGGAATTGTCGAAGTGGCTGTTTTCCCATGAAAGGCCAGGATACATTAGTGCAAATACACAGGTAACTGATTAGATAAGAGCTTAGTGACAGAGCAGGAGGGGAGGCCTTGCATTTCTGACCTACTCCTCTCACATGTTCGGTTCTGTTACTAAATTTGAACAATTCACTATTAACACTGTTCCCAACAGATGCTGAAAATGAAGCTGTTTGAGATGATGTTCAAGGTGGAGTCTGCCACCAAGCGTAATGTATCAATAAACTTCCTGCAAGCATAAAACCTTGTATTCTTGCTTATTTTGTAATTTGTGACAACAGCATTTTCCAATGCTTGTACACACTGTAAAAAATCAATCAATCAATCAATAAATAAATAAATAAATCACCATTCCCACTCTTGCTTTTCTAGCCAGGTATTCCCACTTGATAATTCTGTATTTGGCATTCACACCCAGTGAAGAGCAGCACCGGGCTATAATACTGTACATATTTCCCCAGAGAATACTCCCTAGTGCCAACTGCCCACTGACCACTGTGCATGCCAGGCAGCTGGTATCTCTTAGGCCCTGGGGATGGCAGCACCACAAGGACTTCTTTGTAAGAACATTCTTGATAATTTAGGATAATATGAAGTGGCAACGTTAGTACATTTGAAAGTTTAGAAGAAATCACACTTTTTTTGAACATTCTAATGCCTTTATTTAGCATCAGGTAGATTATTTCATTGTAACACTTGTTAGCTTCAAGACAGCAATTAAAATAATTTACTGACAGCTACCTAAGGCCCTTGGGAGCAATATCTGAGTCTGGTGTTGGATGGATAAAAATAAGATGAAAGGGGCAAAGCTACCATACAATAGATCTCTTACATACTTTAAGTAAGGTGCTTTGCAAACTTGAAGTGCACAAGACTTCCTGTTATATATAGTTTGATATTTATAATACATGAGTGCAATTTAATTTCTCTGGTGGCACTTCTCACTGGAAGTTGAAGCATTTAAAAAGGTTTGTCATTATGTAATGATAGTGATTAAAATCTAGGGCATTTTGTGAATTGCTAGGTTTTTATACATACTTTCAATGCAAACATGTATAATGAAACACCTCCCAATTCTAATAATATTGATTACAGAATTGTAAAAGTAAATTCAGAGCACTAAAATAAACTGAAAAGGTACAGCATTTGCTTAATTCTTTAGCATGTTCAAATCAGAAATATCTATGCTGAATATTCAGCCATTTTTTTCTTTTTGGAGGTGGGAAGGTGTAAAATTGAAAGGATTGGTTAGTAGAAAAGCCATGTGCTGGCTCACGGAGACCTGTCTGCAAATAGAGGCCCTGTGAAGATGGATGGTGCTGTGGCATGAAGCACCGGGCATGTCCTGCTTGGACCTTCGGAGAGCCAGGGATGGGCTGGGATGGGGCCACACAGCCAGAGTTTAGTCACTCAGGAGTGTCAAGAAAGCAGCCACTAGTTGCCAGAGATGGCCCAAAGAGGCGGGAGTCTGAGGCTGCCTGGAGAAAGGGCAGCCAGCAGCACTAATGATCTGCTCAGCCGGGAACTCAGCACAGCTGTTCCACACACAAGCTCTCAAGTCCCCTAAACTGGGCTCGATCGCCAACTTCCCCACTTTTCTAGCTGTGCAATCTTGGGCACATTACTTATCTTCTCTGAGCTTAGGTTTCCTCAACAGTGAAATGAACATGAGAAATGTCAGTGAATTTTTGAGGTTAAAATGGAATAAAGTGCATAAAATGCCAAAAGAAAAAAAAAAGAAAAAAGAAAAGCCATCTTGTCAATGTAGTCTTTACAAAATGACATAACCTTCTCTGCATTTGAGAACATAAACATTGTATAGGAGAATTCTAAATATTTCAAAGTTATATCTAAAACATTCAAGCATGACAGCATAAAATATTCAAAATAACTTGATTTGGGGTTACTACATAATTTCATAAAGCTAAAGTTACGTTTAGGTATAAATCGTCAGTAAATATGGCGATAGCAACCATAAAAAGCATATTCTCCAGTTCTCCAGCAGTTTCTCATACCTCTCTATAAAATACTATTCCAAATAACTGTTTGGATAGCAAAATTATCCATTTTCCATAAGACTCGTGACCAATATTACCTTATGCCCCATTTTTGTTGGATGAAATGCAAGTTATGAGCAGGTTTTTTCTTTTTTTAAAGGATGAGTAGAAACCAAGGGAAAAAATGTAATAACATAGGTTTAAGACTTAGTTGTAGATTAGCCAAACACCCTGACTTGTCTGCACTTTAATAAATGTCAGGTAAATAAAGCAGTTTCTGTCCCAGTAGCTGCCCAAGTAAAGCCAGTCCTGTGCTCCATCGTAGGGTTTAGGACCTTGATGGAACCACCTGTTAAAGAGAAAGGACAAGATTTCAGAGGAAACTGTTTGAAATCACAGGGTACCTGCTGCTTTGCAGTATTTCCAGTTTACAGTATTTCCCTACTAAAGCAATTCGTTCTGAATTAGGGATTTCCAAAGAGAGTGTGAAAACTGATAGTTTTTCTCTTTAGAGAGCACACACACAGAATAATATTCCAAAACATGTAATGATACCACTCAAATGTCTATGGATTCCCCACAGCATCTAGCAACACTACTTAACAGAAGTAGGATATTCTATCTAGTAGGTTTGTTAGAACTAATATTTTAGTCTAATTGTTCATCTTCAAGCCCCATTCTTTATCTTCCGATAGAAGGCATTCTTTAAAAAGCAATTAGGAGTAAGAAATTAGGATAAAGCAATGAACTTCTACAACATACCTACAGTAATGTGTGAAGTGCCCCAAGCCCTTAAAGCTCCGTTTTACAAATAAGCTGAATATTAGAGAAGTTTAATAACTTGTCCAAGCGATTATAATAACTGATATCAAAGTTAAGTTTGATTTTAAAGACCATGATTTCTCAAATGTATTATGCCACACATAATCCACTCAAATTAATCTAGTCTTCCCGGATTTCAGTTTTCTCCACGTGAATTCCGAGATTACATCCCAACATGTAAATTTCTCCATTTTTCATTGGTCTGATGTCAGGCCATAATCTGCACTGTCTTACCATGTTTCCCTGAAAATAAGACCTAGCTGGACAATCAGCTCTAATGAGTCTTTTGGAGCAAAAATTAATGTAAGACCCAGTCTAATATTATATAAGACCTGGTATTATATTATATTATACCCGGTATTATATTATATTATATTATATTTTATACCCGGTCTCAATAAGACCGGGTCTTATGTTAAGTTTTGCTCCAAAAGACGCATTAGAGCTGATTGTCCAGCTAGGTCTTATTCTTGGGAAAACAGTAGGAATCACACTCTCCATTTCTTTGCTACTTCATTCAAAACCATTTCAAGCTAGTAAAATTGTACATCTGAAAAGAAGCAAAATGTTCAAATGTTAACATATATACCAAGGTGTAACGTAAAATGAAAACCTCTGAAGGTAGAACAGGTTTGATCGGACAGTGACCCCCCTCCTTTTTATGGCATCAACAGTCAGCCTTTCTCAGACCGTATATCTAAATGTTTTCACCAAATGGATATTATTCGTCTCAAATTTCAGAATAAATGTTCTCTTTTGCTGTCAAATTTAAGTAGAACTATAAGAAAAATCAACATTCTATTTTCTTCATTAAAATCATCACTGGCTGGATCTGGGGGGGTTTATATCGAAGACACTGCATTATCTCGTATTTAATGAAAGCCAGTCTTACCCCTAACTAATTGTTAAAGAAGCTCCTAAAGTCCCACCGGAACACAGCCAGGTATCAGAGGGGATGGCTGGCACGAATGCACTGGGTCTCAGGGTGAGAAGGGAAGCTGCACACAGAAGCCAGCAGAAGGACAGCTGAGGAGCATTTTGACAATCACCTGCCCTCTTCCACATTCTGCCTGGGCTGGCCCTGCACATGCCAGGGAAAGAGCACCATCAGAGCTAAATATAAACAGCGAGGCTGCATCCAGCAAGCCCTGTCTCACCTGAGCAGAATTTGGAGGCCATGGGGCTATTTGCCACAGGAGAACACTTACCGGAAAATAGAAACACTTTCAGAATCTGGCAACGGCATTTCATCCGACTCCTCAAATGTGCTCATCTGGAGGAAACAACAGATGAATAAAATTACAATGTTTTAAAAAGAATATGTTTACAAATTGGAAAATAACCACTATTTATTACACACCACTAGAATGTAAGCTACATGAGGGCAGGGACACCACGACCTTCTCATTCTTATCTCTGTCACTCGGGGTGTCATGCGCAGGGGTCTCAGCTCCTGCTCCCCACATAAGAACGCAGGATATAGTAAGGCCAAAAAGGAACACCCACGGAGCCATATGTGGGGGCAGAGCCCCAGAAAGCAGTTTCCAGGCTCTCGGTCTCACATAGAAAGGTGCTGGCTCAGGTAGTAAATGGCCATCAATTGTGATTGGCTAGTGTGTGTGGCTAGTTGGCCGTCAGCTGTAACCAGTGAGCCGTTGGCCACTAATATAACTGCCGTGGCTACACTAGCAGGAAAATGGGGGCTAGCAAGAGCAGATTGCAGAGAGGCGGATGCTGCCGGTGAGAATATAGTGATACGACTCCCCTACTTATGGCTCCATGGGTGTTCCTTTTTGGCCTCACCATGTCCTGCGTTCTTATGTGGGGAGCGGGAGCAGAGACCCCACAGGCCACCCTGCATGACACACAGATAGGGGAGTCACACCACTACACTCTTGCTGGCAGCTGGTTTGGAGACACAGGGAGCAAACATCAGCCAGTACCCCAACAAGGGGTCTTCCTGCACCCCAGTCTCTCTGGTGGCCAGGGAGACACACAGAAAGTAGTAGCCACACGATCCGCAATCCACCGTCCACTTTTTCTGCCTGCCAACCAACCCCTTGCTAACTGCAATCCGTGCTTGCTAGCTCAGCAACGGCAATTATATCAGTGGCCAATGGCTCACTGGTTACAGCTGACGGCCAACTAGCCACAGCTGATGGCCATCCAATCACAGTTGATGGCCATTTACTACCGGAGCCAAGGCCTCTTTCCCTATAATCTCCTTACCATTTAACACAGTGTAGGAAGTCAATAAACACTTGTTAAAAGACTTTAAGTACCGTGAGTCACATGACCTTGATGTGTTATGTCATTTAGTGGTATTTGCATTCAAGGCATTATCATCATCACTCTTTATTATAATGTTTTAATGTTTTTAAAGCTTTTTTTTTTTAAAGGCAGAATAACTTATTGTGGGGACAAAGCCCCAAAAAACAGTTTCCAGGCTCTCGGCCTCACATAGAAAGGTGCTGGCTCGGGTAGTAAATGGCCATCAACTGTGATCAGATGGCCAGCAGCTGTGGCTAGTTGGCCGTCAGCTGTAACCCATAAGCCATTGGCCACTGATATAACTGCTGTGGCTACGCTAGCAGAGAGGAATGGGGGCTAGCAAGAAGATGGTGGCTGGCAAGCGCGGACTGCTGTTAGGCAGATTATGTGGATCCTGCTTCCTGTGTCTCCAGCCTAGCCGCCAGTGAGAATATATTGGTTTGACTCCCCTACCTATGGCTCCGTGGGTGTTCCTTTTTGGCCTTACCATGTCCTGCGTTCTTATGTGGGGAGCGGGAGCTGAGACCCCGCACGACAAATGGCGCAGCGAGCAGGGTCCCCCGCGTGACACTTATTTAAGTATTTACTGGAAGTATTTACATAAAATTTGCCATTTGAACCATTTTTAAGCGTCAGTTCAGTGGCATTAAGTACAGTCACATTGTTGTGCAGCCTCATCACTTTATCTCCAGAATTTTTCGTCTTTCCAAACTGAAACTCTGTACCCTGAATGCGCCTTTAGACAAAGTCTCCAGGCGAGTCACATGAACGTAAAAGAAGCACTGGTAGGGGGCTTCTGGCAGTAAATCCCGGAGTCAACTTAATCATAGTTTACTGTGTGATGGACCCTGTGCTAAGCATTCTTTATCTCATATAATCCTCCCAGACACCTTATGAAGTAGGTACTATCATGAACCCCATTTCACAGGTAGGGAAACATTGAAGCATTTCACTCCAGGTTGCATGGTGGGTAAGGAGTGGGGCTGCAATATCACTCAGCATTTGTGATTCCAGATCATATGCTTTCCTCCCTCCAGACCGCCTCTGTGCCCAGGAAGATCCCATCCAGGTACGTGCATTTGAGAATAGATGTGGAGAAACACAGATGCCTGGATATGTAGAGGAAAGAAGTAAAATAAGATCCCACTGCAAGTAAACCTTTCTTTTCATGGTTTTACACACCTCGTGCATCTAGTAGAGAGATTGGAGAATCTGGGACTGCTTTCACAGCATTATTTTATTTTGCCCACCAGAAATGTTATTCTCTTAACTGAGATTTTCTTTCCTTTCTCAGGGATTTCAACTGATCCTATATCTGTTTTCAGAACTTTCAGGAATAAACAGGAAGTTACCAGAGGGAAATTCTGTGCTGGGTAGAATGGTGTAGCCAGGCTCTGCTCTCCTACCTCAGACCCCATGGTTTCAAGGCTCAGCATGAGTCAGGGTGCAAACTCCGGAAGGTCTGACTTGGAATGTGACTCAGTAACTCTGACAGGTCTCCCTTGCTCATATCTGAAACTGGGAAGTTTACAAAACCCTAAACCTTTTATAATCAGAAAAGATAAATCTCCTATAAAGAAGGAAAACACATGGAAAATTCCTAACTCATGAAATTGCCTAACTCTTCTTGTGCCAGCAAGTGTGAGGTCAGATGGCCACAATGGGTGTACAGCCGGATAAGGCCTGTCCTAGGGAGTGAACACCGAGAGGGTATCTGTCGTCGTTAAATGTTGCTTGAGAACTACATAAACCGAGACCCAGTGTTCTTAATGATTGCTCAGAACTACTCAATGATCAAATATCACTTAAATGAATGGTTCTCAACTCTGGCTGCACAGAGAAATCAATCACTTGTGAAGCTTTTTAAAACTCCCTCTGCCACCACAGACACCTAGAGAGTCTAAGTGTGAGTAAATAAACAAGTGTTATCACATGAACAACTATTAGCACTTGAGTAGTTCTGTATGGATTTCAAAACACTCTTTTATACGGTTCTCTCATTTAAGTCTCATGATTCCCCTGGAAAATATTGCTGTATGATGTCCATTTTACAGATGAGGAAACTGAGGCTTAATGTGATTAGGTGATTTCTTCTCCTACCAAATTCCAAAATCTAATGAATGAACTGTGTTTGTTTAACTCTTACTCAGAAGTTTAAAGATTGTGATGGTTTTCATCTGGCTCCAGTTATGCCCTGAGAAAGTTTGTTTGATTGTTTGCTTTGTCAAGTATGTCATTTATTCCTCCCATTTTAACACTGATGCCTAATTTTAAGCAGTGCCTGTTATAGAAAAATCCAAACAGAAAAAGTAAAGGGAATAGTATAATTAACTCATTTAATCATCACCCAGCTTCAACAATGATCAACTTAGGGCCATTGTGATTTCATCCATGTCTGCTATTTTGAAACAAATCCCAGTAATATATCAATATGTTTCTCTAAAGACTTAAAAACAAAAGAAGCTCAATATCATGATCATACCTAAAAAAAAAACAGTAATTCCTTAATATCATCAAATATCTAGTTAGTATTCACACATCTCTTACTGTCATTTTTTAAAAATAATTTCTTTGATTAGGGATCTAAAGGTCTATATATTGCAATTGCTTGATACGGCTCTTAAGCCTCTTTTACTCTGTAGGCTGCCTCTTTATCTCTCATCTCCTTGAAATTTACTTTTTGAAGAAACCTGGTCATTTGCCCTGTAGAGTCCCCAGTCTGCATTTTGCTGACTACAAACTCTTGCTGACATTTATCACATGCCTCCGGGCCCTCTAGCTCTTCCAACTTAGTAGGTAGATCCAGAAGCTTGATCAGATTTGGATTTGACTTTTTTTTTACCTTCAAAATTCCCTTCTAAGGTGCTGGAAAGATTTTGCATGAAGGTAGAAATTTTGGAAACAAATTAATTGTCAAGGCTAACACACATGAATCCATGGCCCAGAATTAAGGAGCTTGACTTTGGCCAAGGTGTGCCCAGTTTCTACTGGGAAGATCCCTTTCCTAACTCAGTTCAGCTTTGCCCCCTCAGACATGCTGCCTCCACCTCTGCGTTTGTGCTTCTCCTCCTTTCCAGCACCTGCAGACGTTCTACGGGAGTCAGCATTAGCCTGAGACCAGATAGCATCGCTATTTCTAGCTGTTATAGTTGGTGATGAGGAAATCAGTGTTTTCTAGCAGCTGCTGTTATGAAACAGAGCCTTTGCTCAGAGTGACATCTACTGGTGTTTAAAAAAATTATATGACACAAAGCGTTGGCTCAGAATGACATCTACTGGCGTTAAAAAATAATTTATTGAGATGTAGTGGCCCTTTTTAAAAAGGAAATCAATTTGTAGTTGGTTTTTAAATATGTATTTTATTGCATTTTTCATTATAAAAGTATCTCATAATCATGAGAAAAATCTCAAAAGACAATGAATAATAGTAGCCTTGGCAATTGGATATGTTTCCAAAATTTCACTCAAAACTTTCCTGGTGTATCATGTAAATGGAAAGTGAACCCACATTCAAGAATAACCACAGCCAATGGTAAATTATTCTATTTAATAATGTCTACATAGTATTTCATAGGATTGGGGTAGGGAGATCATAATTTATTCATCCCATCCTTCATTAGTGGTCTTTGGAGTAGATTCCAGTTATTTTCCTATTACAAACAATGCTGCCAAGACCATCTCTGTTCATGGGGTTTTTGTACCCTTGAGAGTGTTTCTGAAGATAGTCATCTAGAAGTGCCATGTTTCCCCAAAAATAAGACCTAGCTGGACCATCAGCTCTAATGCATCTTTTGGAACAAAAATTAATGTAAGACCTGGTCGTATATTATATTATATTATATTATATTATATTATATTATATTATATTATATTATATTATATACAACCGGGTCTTATGTTATGTTGTACTATATAAGACCCGATCATATATTATATTAAAATAAAACTAGGTCTTATTTAATTTTTGCTCCAAAAGACGCATTAGCAGTGATGGTTCGGCTAGGTCTTATTTTCGGGGAAACATGGTACCTGCTGAATAGCAATTTCTCCTTAGCCCCTGGTTTCTACTAATCTGACTATTTTAGATACCTTGCAGGGGAGGGAAAAGTTTTCATTCACCCTCTTAGAGTCCCTGGCTGGATCTGAAAATTAAACTGACAAAAACAGATTAACAGGACAAAAGCATACAAGTTGATTTAATATAAATTTTATGTGACATAGAAGCCTTCATAAGGAAATGAAGCCCCAAAGAAACAGTTAGTCCTGAATAGTTTGTGCTAGGTTTGATGAATGTGAGAGGTTAAGGAGTATGAGGTAATTGCAGTAAATTAGGGGAAACTTCGCAAGGCCTGTTTGCTTAGATTCTTATCCACGTCCCTTTGTCTGGGGAGGTAAGAATGCTCCTCTTCTCCAGGACTAGGGAGGGCATCTCTTGCCTGATGGTTTTATGACCTGTTTCAGGGAAGAAAGGCAAAGGAAAGAGGAGGTCAGAATGATCTTCCTACTTCTGTTTAAAATATTCAAAATATGCCAAGCAGCCATAATTTGGGGTAGCATGTTATGAACCCCACCAATCTCATATAAGTGGAATCATGCAGTAAATATCCTTCTGTGACTGGCTTATTTCACTTGTATAACGTCCTTAAGGTTTATCTGTGTTGTCACAGATGACAAATTTCCTTATTTTTAAAGCTGAAGAATATTCCATTGCATATATGCACCACATTTTCTTTATCCATTCATTTGTCGATGGACATTTCTATTGTTTCCACATCCTGCAATCCATCTAATTTCATATCTGTGCTACTATAACGTCAATCAAACTGGTTTTCACTTTTCAATTATTGGGCCCCTCCAATACACTCTCCATGCCATACGCAGAATAAACTTTAAAAAATGAAAATCTCTCATATACTTCTTTGATTTCTGGATACTTTGGAGGGATAAATATCCTGAAAAAAAACATTCCTTCTCCATAACTCCTAGTAATGATAAACCAACATCTTTCTTAAATGCATAATGCTCAGCTGAGTTTGCAAGTAAGTAAGTAAAGTCAGAGAGAAAAAAAGGGAGTAAAGAGAGAATAGGAAATAAAGAGGAAATCTGGGAGGTAAGCTGGCACTGAAACCATGTGTGGCTCTAAGAGCATTTGCTGGTGCCAGTAACACAGAACCTTGAGCTCTATGAGAATTGCCTTGGGAAGTAGAGGAGAAAGGGAGAAGGGGTTGGGTGCATACAAGATGAAGAGTTAAAATGTCTCAGACAATGCAGAGGGTGGGGCTCATCTCTGTGAATTTATAACTATAGGTCTGCCCTCATACAATATAAATTGAGGCTTCCATTTATACTACCTGAGTTTTCTAAGAAACCACAGCTGAGAAATTAACAAACACACATCCTCTCTGGGGAGTGAACCACCAATCAGGACTTCAGGTTTTCCAGAGGAACAAGAGTTCACAATCCAAAATTACAAAACACTATGAAAGCTTCCATAAGGGAGAGTCAACAAAAGCAAACAGCAAAATCAGACACCTGAAAACTTGATGATGGAATTTAGAAGTAGAATATAAAACAAGTATGGGGTGAGAAGCTTAACAAAAGATGTCAAAACAAAGAACAAGATGCTATCAAAAAAAAATAAAAAATCCTGGCAGGTTTGAAAAAGTACCATTGAACTAGTCCATCTAAAATAAAAATATTATCCTTGATATTAAAAACTCAATAAATCCATTGAACAGCTCTGAACATCTGTTCAGAATAATTTACAGGAAAAAAATCTTTTAAAAATTACCTGTAATACATCACTGAGAGAGAAATCCACTCCTCTCACTTTTTCCCCCCCAAATTCCAGAGGGGCTAAGAGACAGAGGATAGAGAAGATGTCACCCACAACTTGGAGTTCAGGAGAAGATGCTAGAGAATGTAGGAGAGCAATTCTTAGAGTGATGACAACTGAGCATTTTCCAAAACTGAATTTAAAAAATAAATCTGAAATTTGGAGAACACAACAAATCCCAAGCAGGCTAAATAAAAAGAAACCAAGATCTAGGCACATCATAGTGAAACCACGTGGCACAAAAAACAAAGGTCTTAAAAACAACCAGAGATTTAAATTACTTAAATGACTGTCCTGCTTAAAAGCTTTCAAGAGCTTCACTTCACCTGGTTAAAATTAGGGTTTTCCTCAAACTTCCATCCAAAAATCATAGCATATTTTCAAGAAAACAAGAATGGAATGTGACTAATGGGTAGAAATTTCTAGTTTCAATCATAGTGTAACATGTTTGGCGAGAGTAAACTACTTGAGATTTGATTTTATAAGGGGTACTGGATACGGAAATTTAACAATGTTGACCCAACATTGTCCAAGAACATGAATATTCAGGACAACTAGAGAGATGGGGCGGAACGATCAGTGCCTGACCAACATTTCCCCCATTTTCCTTCGTTCTGCTGGTACACTAAACAAGGACATGAAATCAACTCCCATTCTCAGGCTTTGAACCTTTTCTGACTTCGTCATCAAAGAAGTTTCTTTCACATATATGTGGGGGTAAAAATCAAATTCTACAAAGCAACTTAAATCCCTTAAATCCTAACACTTAAATAACATAACATGTATGAGAACTGCTACCTAGGGATAGCTGTTCAGAACCATACAACTTCAAGTGTAAAAATATAGGGAGAACACAGCACTAAATATCTTGGAAAAATTTTTTTTATTTTCCCCGCCAACATTTTTTTTTTTTAAAGATTTTTTTACTGGGGAAAGGGTACAGGACTTCACTGGGGGAACAGTGTGTACTTCCAGGACTTTTTTCCAAGTCAAGTTATTGTCCTTTCAGTCTTAGTTGTGGAGGGCGCAGCTCAGCTCCAGGTCCAGTTGCCATTGCTAGTTGCAGGGGGCGCAGCCCACCATCCCTTGTGGGAGTCGAACGGGCAACCTTGTGGTTGAGAGCCCACACTCCAGCCAACTGAGCCATCTGGGAGCTCAGTGGCAGCTCAGCTCAAGGTGCCGTGTTCAATCTCAGTTGCAGGGGCCAGAGCCCACCATCCCTTGGCGGGACTCGAGGAATTGAACTGGCAACCTTGTGGTTGAGAGCCCACTGGCCCATGTGGGAATCGAACTGGCAGCCTTCAGAGTAAGGAGCATGGAGCTCTAACTGCCCGAGCTACCGGCTGGCTCCTTTCCTCGCCAACATTTTTTAACTAATAATAAGTGACCATCAGAAATAATTTGGTTTTATATTGCTTTCAAAAAGCAGTAAGAAAGTAGCTGTTCAGGAAAAGGGGGTATGTCAGGTTTTCTTTAAACATTAGAAACATTATAAAAAATGAAAATCCCATCACATGGAAATATATGATCAAAGGTTAGACTAACAAACATTCAAAGAGGCTCTATTCAAACGAGCTGTCCATTTCTTTTAGAAGAATCTTTTTTCTCACACTCTTCCAGAAACACTTCATAATAAACAAAGAGCATAACAAACAAAAAATTTATGATTCTTTATAAGGTGAAGTATGACAACATGGTTATGTTATGGTGAGAAGCTGGGATATGGTTTGACCTCTGAGACCATTACCTTTGAGTTGTTCAAGCCAGGATAGCCAAAGCTTAGAGAGGGACAAGGCAGACCATGGAGGGAAGAGAACGCAAGATGCCTGTTACCCACTTTACCAAAACAAGCTCCAAAGTGTTTGATCCTCCTGCCCCCCCACCTCACAAGGTTGAAAAGTTTAAAGTGGAAGGAGCCTGTATTGTTCATAAAATAATACAATCCTTTCACTTCGTTTTATTTTTCAAAGTACAGCTCTTCAAGAATTTCATTAAAAAAAAAATCGTCCTTAAGGGAAGGAAAAAATAAATACACTTAATTCAAACACTGATTTTTAACATTCCCATGATAAGTAAATGACCGAAACATCAGGCCAGGTTTACAAACTCCAGAAGATCCTTGCAATAGGGAAAGGTGTCCTATCAATAGGTGGCTGCCTAGATTTCAGGGACAGCAGAAAGGACTCCTGCGTTTTCCTCAGGTCCTTCCTCTCATCTATGGGCTCCCTGATGCCTAGAATAAATTCTTTAAGTGTCCTTTGCCTTCAGTGTCTGTCTTCTCCTGTTGCAAAGGTGCTGGGCCTGCCTGACTATTACTCTAGGGACACATAAGTGCTACCAGATATTTCCCTTTCCATGTAAATGAAGAGATAACACCTTGACCTGAGAGCAGGTTTCAATGAGGGGCAAACTGCATCAGAAGATTAACTCTCATACAAACAATTCAAAGTAAATGTCTAATAGTAACATTGATCCCACACAACCTATAGTCATATGCCAGATGGCTGTCTGAAAATAGTCTACCTGTATAAAAGTTAAGAATATTACCATCTTCTGTAAGAAACCAGCACACACCCCTCACAAATGAAATAGCAAATCCTTTCATAGCACAGGTGAATTCATAGCACTCTTCCGCTTACTTACTGTTAACTCAGGTTTCTGATCCTCGTCATGTACTTGTCTGGGTTGGCAGCGCTCATTACTGTGGTATAAACTGTGTAGCTGAAAACAATGAGAGGAATTTTTATATACACATGATTTTCCCTAATAGTCCAAAGAGAGAAAAAAACACCAAGCCCTTCCCTAACACTTGGGACCTAGGACAAGAATAAAAATAGAAGCCCACATATGTTAGAATATTTAAAATTTATGATTCAAGTGACAACACACTCAAAGTATTCTTTCCTATTTTGACAACACTGTGGGAGGTCAAGTTCAAAAAGCTAGTTTACTAGCATACCACTGGGTACCACTTGTTACCCAAAGAGCTCATTTGGTAGAATGGTAAAATACTCTGACTGACTAGGTAATTTGACTGACTAGGTAATTTGTTTTTCTGTATTTGGCTGTTAGAATATTGTTTATGGAATAAGCGTTTTAGCATTAATCTTTCTATCAGGCCATACTTAAAGAAAAAACTTTCAAAGAGGTATTTTGAAGATATATTCCTATTATTGTACAAAGTGAAAGAAATAACGCCAGTTCTAAAAATGTCATTATACCTAAGTAATCTCAAAGCACCCATATATACATATATTATTCTCGAGGCCATCAGGAAAACTACCATTCTGTTTGTGTAAAAGAGGATCATTTCAAGGAAAAAAAATCAACTGGGTATTTGAAACTAAAAATGACTTTACAGGTTTTCTCTGCATTAGGTTATTTCTTGAAGAACAGCATTTTGATATTTCTGCCTTGGAGAAAGCAGAAGTGAGAATGAGGAGTAAGCTGGAAATGCTGGGTTTTGGAATTGATGGAAAAGGAGATAAAACTCTGTATTGATTTGCAGATGTTTCCTCTTTTATTTTAGTAAGTTAAGCCCTACCACACTGAGAAAAAGAAGGTGTCAGCACTCCAGATGAGCTAGTCTTAGGTGATAAGGTAATTAGGCAACACCTCCAGGGGGACGATGAAGAGCCATGACGAGCCAACTGTTGGCCTGTATGGTAGCCTTGCTGTCATGGTGACAGTGGACCTTCAGAATTTCCTCTACAAGTTTGATGGTGGCTGCCTCTCAAATTTAACTAAGAGCTTCGGGTCGCAATGGTAGCTACATTCCAGTGCTTCACTTCAGAAAAGTCTCTGGATAAAATTCCAGGCTGTAGACCGGGAAAGCCATTGCTCACAGAATGCCACTACCAAGAGTACAGGCTAAAAGAGTAACTAATTCAGTAACTTAGATAATGAATTATTTGTGGGACAGCAGAAACTCTCCAGGAAGACAAAGGAAAGCCAAAGGCATCTAAAGTTTAGGTTCTAACAGAGTGAAATTAAGAAGCTCCCAACCAGTGAAGGCAGTTCCCCCAGCCACACTGATTTAGGATGAAAATGTCACTTTCGTTTTTCTTTACATTTGTTTTCCTTCATGGACTTCTCACCTGGCTTATGATACATCTGTTTATCTGCCCCTCCTGGGCCTGTAGAATGCTAGTCCCATGAGAACAGAGACGTTGTTTTGTTCCCTGCTGTTTCCACAGCACCTAGAAAGCCCGCCCCATGGGATCATCAGATGAACAGATGTGAGCAGGTGTCACTTACTTGTTATAAACCGGAAACACTGACAAAACCTGCATAGGGAAAAAAAGACCATTAAAACAGAAAAGAAATGCATGGAGGATATCTATAGGAAGACTAAAACCACTTAACATCTTAGTTACAGATTTTTGAATTCTTTCTCCTTTGAAACAATGGCACATGTATTACAACTGTGCCTTTTTCTAACATGCAGAAAAGCTTAGCTGAAGGTGGGCACTTTAATGTATATAGAAATACGTTCAGAAAATGTTGTCTGACTTTTTAAAAGAATGTTTTCAACTAGTTGAAAATTTACTCTAACATTTTCACCTACCACATTTGCTTGATTTCAGAGGAGAATTTTTTTTTTCTTTTCTTTTTTTTTTAAATTACTATTGGCATAGACACCAAACATCCTGGACATCAAGACACACGTTACCTGGAACAGCGCCTCCAATGTGAGGTTTGCCTGGCCTGTGGCATTAAGGGCTTTGATGGCAGGTGTTCTGTAAGGATAATGGACAATGTCACTTGGCACTCCAGGAAATCTTGAATCCCACCAGCTCTCCTTTTGGGAGACTCAATGCAAGGCCGAGCCTCATTATCTCCCTTTCCACAAAACAGATTCCGGTCCCCAAGCATGTTTCCACCTTAGTCCCAGACTCCCATGGTGGAATTAATTCAAAGGTTGGCCCTTTGACCCCAACTGCTCAAGGAAGCTGGGCAAGTAAACATGTCACTGCAGAACTGAACAGTTACTACCAAACACATGGGGCAGTAAAGCAAGGGGAAAATACCTGCTCTTTGGGGACGCATTGACTTATTATAATTCTAGAAGTTTCAAAATTAGAAGGGACAATGAAAGCCCCCAACTGTTTCATTTATGGAAGTATGGGAAATACAGTCTTACATAGAAAACCATGAACCTTGCTATATTCTTTCCTTTTCCAGATGGGTCCCCAAAGGCCACCCACCGAGGCCTTAGCATAGCTGGTGGTAGAAACCAGGGCTCCTGACCATTAAACCAGAGACAACCTTACCCTCCCAACACCCAACCAACCGCCAAAAGGCTCCCCGCCACATACTCCACTCTCCCATCCCAGCCTAAGCACTGGCAAGGGGGCACAGGTATATTTTCCGGGAGGGCTGGCATTTGTAGTCATCTCTAATTCCTGTAATAGGAGGGGCACATTCTCCTGACCACAAGAGAACACTGTAAACAGGAAAGTGTATACAGGCCTACCTTCTGTCATCTTTCTCAGGCACTGGCTTCCAGTGGTCATAATTTGTCTCAACTCGGAACCATCTACAACAGAGCACATCATCTCGTCTTATCCAATGTCACTGGGGACATAGCTACAGCAGAAATCCATAAAAATAAAAAATCTCCAGTTTTACCAGTTAAAAAAGGTTATTGATACAAAATGACCAGTTTTTAATTCTACTCACGCTCCATTTAAAGGATCCAGAGGCCAAATGTCTGCCGGACCACCTCTGTTCCTAGTGATGACCACTCCCTCCCAGGGAGACACGCCACCAACAATATAATACACATCAGCAATCAGGGGCGTCTTGGCCAGTTTGTAAACAGCTGCTTCAAAGTTTTCTGATTCGCTCAGGGTCTGAACAGAAAGACACCCTCCATCAGCATCATCATAACAGGGCAGTTATCCACACCAATTGATGGACAAATGGTCCAACGCACATTCTCCGAACATATTAATGACCTCATTCTCTTGTCCTCAGAGCTCCTAGAATGGAAGACACCTTAATGGGGAGCCAATAACAGCAGCAGGATTTTTCTCACAAAAGGGAAGAACTGTGGGTAAGTTCTAGGCCCAGCTCACCAAACATGGGCTGTGTGCTCTTGCAAAGGACTTCCATGTTTCCTCATTCATTTGTCCTTTCAACATTTCAAGATATTTCTTGAGTACCTTGAGTACCTACTGTGCGCTAGGCACTGTGCTAGCGTGGGGACAGAGCTGTGAAATCACTGACCCAGCCTTGTTCTCCCCAAACTTCTAAGGATGACAGGAAAAGTCAACAGACAATGGTGACACAGTGTAATGAGTATCAACATATGAGAAGATGCCATGGAAGTTATAGCAGGGGACCCACCCTCACCAGGGCATTAAGGAGGCATCTCAGGGAGGTATTGCGTGAACTGAAGCCAGAGACAAACAGAAGTTAGACCGGTGAAAGTGGTGGTTTTGGGGTTGGGAGTGGGGGTGGGGAAGAGTGCTAGCTCCAGCTAGCACTGGAATAGTTTGCCAAAGGCTTGAAGATGAACGAGAGCATGCTTCATTAGAGCAGTGAGCTTATCTGGTATTCAGTTGCCCTGGGGGTTCCTGAAGACTTCCAGAAGTCTGTGGCATGGATAGTTAGGGGTCACTTTCAAAATCCTCAGCTTCCAAATGTGTTCCTTCCTCAAGCTGATCTGCTCAAAAACATCCTGCAGTACAGGGCCTGCCCTTCCCACCTGTACCTTCACAATCACTCTTCTACCACTTTGTGAAAGAAGTGCATTTTCTGCTCACCCATCCCGAGTACTGCCAAGGTACGCTGTCAAGAGTAAGGTGGGGATAAGGCCAAACAAAAGAACAATTCAAAACATGACTGTCTGCAAAGGTGCCATCGTTCAGCACCATAAACTACCAACCTATAGGACCGTGTGGACTTTCCCTGCCTTAGACATATTGCTGTTAGTATTTAGACTTGAATTAGTTTGTTCTAAACTCAGCAAAATTATAAAGTGAGGCAACAGGAGTGATGACACAATTTTTTATGTCACCTATACCACCCCCCACTTAGTATCAAAGAATTTATTGCCTCTAACAGCACTGCATGAGAGAAAAAGCAAAAGAACATCAGTAAGAAATACTGAAGGCCGTGCTGACGTATTTCACCCAAGCGGCAAAGTCAGGGCGAGACATGTACATTATCTATTTGTCTCAGGAAATCTACAGTGACTGCTAGTGGTATAGGATTTCTTTTTAGGAAAATGAAGGTGTTCTAAAATTGATTGTAGTGATAGTTGTACAACTCTGTGATTATACTAAAAAACAGTAACTTGTATCCTCTAAATAAATGAATTGTACGGCATGTGAATTATATGGCAGTCGTTTATATAACTCAATTAATTATACCTCTAACCTTATGACCCAGCAATTCCACTCATAAGTACTGACCCCACAGAAATGGAATGGATACATATGTTTACAAAAGGACTCGTACAAGAATTTCTATAACAGCTTATTCATGATAGCCCCAAACCAGGCACTTTTCCCTAATGCAATATTGTACTACTCATTAAAAATCTGTGCTTACCACTTTAACTAGTGTCCAGCGTTATCTTACTATCAAAAAGGTTGATATGCATTTTGCAAATTTTTAGATGCTTATGTTTTCTAGGAGCTTCTTACATTAAAACAGCATTGTTAAATAACACAGAGCATCACAGCATGAACACAGTTAAGAAGATGAAGTTAGGGTGAAGTGGGCTCCGGAGTCAATATACTCACAGTGCGGATAAGCCAGCTGATTGGAGAGTGTCTCTGAAAAAAGGCAGCGATCGCATTCTCCCACCACCAGCCTTTATCTGCCGAATTGAGGAACAATAAGTATATAAACAAATATGTTTATATACTTATTTGTCTATAAGTATATAAACAAATAAGGAACAATAAGTATATAAACAAATTGCTGCCCAAGTGCCACTCATTAAAATTCCTTGAGTTTTGTTTCTTTCCCATAATACAAGCTGACAGGGAAGAAAGGTTGGTAGATAAAGAGTGATTTTATTAGCATCCAGTTTTGAAAGACGAAGCCCTAATTTCATGGCAACCATAAAAACATGATATATGTATATACATAAAATCACTGTTTCCAAGAACCAAAGATTGTGTGTGTGTGTGTGTGTGTGTGTGTGTGTGTATGTATCACA
Organism: Rhinolophus hipposideros; assembly: GCF_964194185.1. NCBI lineage: Eukaryota > Metazoa > Chordata > Mammalia > Chiroptera > Rhinolophidae > Rhinolophus > Rhinolophus hipposideros. Next base: position 55,001,949 of record NC_138047.1, read on the forward strand.
CAGATGCACAGAATCTCTGGTGTTTGGAAACAATGATAATTATATTAAAGAATGATTCTATTAATTATGCCAGGCAAAATAAAATTATGTAGCTATCAGAAGAGGTGGCTCAATAAGTATTAGAAAAATTGTACAGAATATATATCTTTCAGAACTTTAAGTTTGATTTGGGCTTACATTTAAAAAAAATACAAATGTTCAATCACTCCCCAAAATTACTTTTTAACATCTTTTTTAAAATCTCTGTAGGGGACTTATTTCCAAAGAATAATTTTTATTCAAGAACTAAGCATTGAGCATCTATTATGTGCCTGTGCAGACAGAGCTGACTCCATCTTGAAAAGCTGACTCAGTTTAAAACTAACCCACCTGAAATCTTGACCGCCTCCTCTTTTCCCTGGGTGGACTCTGGAATGTGTAGGCACCCTCAATGTCTATTTTTAACTTGCCCTGGCACCAGAGCCCCCAATATCTGGTCCCTTTATTTCCTCGATTACCCCCACATTCATTTTAGAGTACATAGGTCCATTTCTTAGGGGGTATAAATAAACCAGGTGGTCTGGGAAGGTGGGGGCAAACAGTGCGGGGGGTCCATTTGGTCCTGCTGCCACCCAGCACTGCATTTCTGTAAGTTCCCTATTAAAACTCTTTAAGCCGACGACAAACTGGACTTGTTTGTTTCGTTCTCTGGCCTCTCGGCTCATTCGGCTTTTGGGGGCCACTTTGCTCACGCAGTCTTTTCATGAAACAGTTCTATATGCTGACTTGGTCCTGACCCTCAGAATTTAACAGTGAACAGAAGAAACTAGTGTACTGAAGAAAGAGTGAAAAAATAAAATGGAATCACTATAGTCAACCTGATAAATTACTAAAACCAGGTAGGCTAAGGCATGAAGAAATGATTCTATTCTAGCATTAACTAGCCTGGGAACTTACAGTTTTGCACTTTTCAGTAGTGTATCATTTATTTCCAGCAAAGCCTCCTGACTCTTTGTGCTCGGTTGACAGTACCATTAAACAAACAAGATTTGGATAACTATAATAAAGAAAATAAGACAGAATAATGTAATCGTGAGTGAGAAGGGAAGATTCCTTTCTAGAGGAACATAAGGATCGCTCCTCTGAGTTGTGGACATTTAAGCTAAGATGGGGAGAACATTCCAGAAAGAAGGCATGGGTGTCAGGGACCCAAGGCAGGCAAGGGCTTGGCAGATGTTCAGAAAGAGAAAGAATGCTGGTGAGGTGCAGGTGGCGCGAGGGAGAAGGAGATAGGCACAAAATGAGGTACAGGAGGTGATCCTATAGAGTTTTGAGCTCACAGTCAAGACTTTGGATTTGTTAGAGCAAAACGGAAAATCACTGTAGGTTTTAAAGAGTGGAACAACCTGATCATGCTAGCTGCTGGGTATAGAACGAATTACAGGAGGGTGAGAGGCAGGGAGACCCGACGGACAGCAACTGCAGCAGTACAGGTTTGATGGCGTCTAGCCTAGCAGTGCAGGTAAACAGAATGGACAGGGCCAGTCTAATTCTACAGGTGGTAGAGCTGACAAGACTCAGGGAATGAGGAACAAAAGAATCCTCCTGGTACAATCAGTGGAGCAGAAGTGCCATTTCCTGGGACATGGAAAACCAAGAGAAGAAGAGATTTGCATGGAAGCAGAGTGAGAAAAGGGGAAAAGAAAAAGGCACAAGATATGCTTAATCATGTTAAATTTGGGCTACTCAGTAGACATCAAAGTGGAGATGCTGAGAGATGGCTGAGCACTCCAATCGGGCTCAGAGGAGGTCAAGCCTAGAAACGTGACAAATGCTTTGATAGCCCTTACTTTGTGCCAGGCACTGCTCTGAGTACGTCACATACTCTGCATTCTCACAGCAGCGATTATCATCCCTGCTTTCCAGATGAGGAGACTGAAGTACAGACAGGTGAGGACACCCCGCTAGCAAGCGACAGCACCAAGATGTAAACCAGGGCGAGCTGTCTGGAGTTTGAGATCTTAACTGCCAGGTAGTTAATTAAGTTTCCCATACTCTATGCCATTGGTTAGTCCTCATATCATATCCTTTCCTTTCCCAGGGCAGTTAGAAGTGTTGTTGGCACTTTCTGTAATGCCCAGAAACTCAGTTGAATATCTTACCTCCATTAATCAAGACATGTTACGTTATGGTTCAGGCATTTTAACTCAATCTATGCAGACTAAAATATAACTGGTTTTCATTAAAATAAGGCTTTAAAAGTTTTTAAAGTTTTTAAAAAGCAGTTTCACTGTTAAGTGTGTATGTTACAGAATAACTCAGCTATTTTTAAACTGCTCCTACCTTAGGTTCTACTCAGTTTGTTAAACAATTTGAGTCGCAAAATAACAGAAACAAAGTCCATCTTTTAAATAAATACACAGACGCTCTGTGTAAAACCTCAGTAACTGTCATGGTGTTACCTGAGTACCATTGGTTGAGAACCAGTCTCACACACAGCTGACATTTGAGTAAATGTTGAAGAAATACAATAGGATCCAGAATTGACTACTATGGACTCAAGCTAATACTCAACCAGCATCTTTCTGTCAAAGTCTTATTTATATAAAAAGAATAAACCTAACCAAGGGAAACAACAACATGAAGTCAATCAGGGGTTTATCTGATGACCAACACTTCTTCACTCAGCAATAATTTCCTGAAGACAGAGATAAGAGTTTGTTCATCTCTGGGTTTCCAGCATATTGTGGAACTGAACAATGTCCCCTGAGATTTAGGGAATGGTAGTGTGGTTGTATAACAAACAGAGCAGTTGGGCCAGGACCCAGGAGATCCATTTGAGAACCACCTCCCCCATCTACTGGCTGTCATTTCCTCACGTAGCCTCAGTTTCCTCCTCTGAAAAATGAATGGGATTAATACTATCAGTCCTGCCTATCTAGCAGAACCGTTGTGAGGCTCTAATGAGAAAACTTACTAAAAATTACACAGTAAACTATAAAGGGCTTTACAGATCTTGCCTGTGGAATGTCCTTATACAGCCTCTAGATTACTGCAATGGCTTCCTAACAGCCTTCTGCTTCCATCTTAACCCAACACAATTCAGTTTCTACAGAGCAGCCAAAGTGATAGTTAAAAATATAAATCAGATCTGTTTACTTCCTGGCCTAAAATCCTTAAGGGCTTCCATTGGGCTTAAAATCCAAACTGTTCATCATGACCCTCCCCATGGCCTCTCACGTCACTGTACCTCTCATGTCACTCCCTCCTAACGCCATGCTGTAACCACACTACCCTCTTATATTTCTGGAACCCATCAGGATGGTCTTCCCGCAGCTTCTGCAAACCTGGCTCCTGGATCATGTGAGTCAGGCCTTCCCTGACCCTCTAGCTGTAGTAACCACCCACTCCTCCTTCCTTCTCTATCACACCTTCCTGGTTTACTTTCTTGGTAGCACTAATCACTCCTGCAATTATCTTCATTGCTCACATGCACGCTGCCCGTCTCCCCGCATGAATGCATGGCCCTGCCATGTAGCGTCGTAGGTGTTCTGTGTCATGTTGGGTGAGTGAATGAAGTATTTTGAAAACACTGAACAAGGACATGACTAAAAATGCTTAGGAGTTCATTTTGATTACCTCGTTCGTCGCCAGAAATTGTAAATTTCCGTGGACTCTGACCTGTCCATAATCCTACATAGCCAATAAAAGTGGTTCCTGTGAATGCAATCTGAAATCAAGAGATAATGTATCCTTTTACCATTCAGACCAAAAATATACATTGAAATCATCTATTTTGCCCCACAATTTTATGGATTTTTTTCTTATAAGTTCCAACATAATAGAATAAAAACTCTGAAGTAGCCTTCTAGAAAGTTTAACCTTGGAAGAATTCAGTGGATCTGTGACCTTGGATGGGAGAAAAAAAAATAGATCTCTATTTTCACTAACCTCTAACTGAAATTTCACTCCTTCTGTAATGAATGAGTGCAACAAATCATGTTGTCATAGCAGTGTCTGTGATACTGTCACCAGCAGAAATCGCAGATATTTTCACATACAAAATGGTATCATGTCTATCTTGAGATGCATACTTTGCATACATATCTTAGAATATCATGCACACGTATCACTACCCTGAAATGATGGTAGTTATTAGAGCCACTGCTCAACTTTACTCTTTAATGTGTTAAGAAAAAATGTAATATTGAAATGACTATATTTCAGTATAATGGGTTTTCTTTGTAATCGCATAATAAAATATTATTCTGAGAAGGGATCAGTATAGGCTTCACCAAAGGGGTTCCCACACAAAGATTAAGAAGCTCCATCTGAGAAGGAACATATGGGCTCCAATTTGAAAATCTTGTGTACCCTTGATTGTAAGAGATAAATATTATGCATCTTATAAGCTCAGTGAAGGGAAAACAAGTGAGGCTCTTTATCCATGATAGTCATATTTCAACTTTAAATGTTTGAAAAACTAGTTTATATATTTCTCTCATTTAATCCTCATGACTATGCCATGAGCAGCAGGGATCACTCCCACTTTAAAGGAAAGTCATGGACTCCAATGATTGCAGCACACCATTATATTACCCTGCGGAGAAAAATCAAACTCGATCAATTACTTCAGATACCAGCTTTCATTTGTTAAAGAGGTATTACTTAGAACAGTACCTGGATCATGCTGTTCAATAAAGACGAACTAATATTTTTATAGTTTGAGAAATGAACCGGCAGGCCTAGGTTAATATTTTTCCTTAGAAAACTGAATCTTAAGTCCGTTACCTTTTTCATTTAATTATTGATTGCTACCTCATCTGGTTGTAAAAATAATAGAAGGTGGCTAAATTACAAGGGAAAAACAGTGGCCTTTGTTTTATAAAAGACCTTTTCCCCTAAACTCATCAAGGGCCTTCTATGACTTCTCCCCGTCTCCATTCAAGGCAGTAAAATGGGAGTAACTCTACCTTGTTACTAAAGCCTTTACAAAATGGAATTACATATTTTTTTTTTTAAAGTAACCTCACGATACAATGACCCTCATATTAGTGTCCCTCTCAATCGAAGGGCTGAGCAAATTAAAGTTATAAAAATCAAAATCGTATTGTAATTTCCAAGATATTTTATAATACATAATTATGAATAATTCTAAGATATACTTTATGAGATATCTTATCCTGCAGCTCTGAAAACCTGTTTTTATTTCTAAATGTGATTTCCAATTGTCTCTGCCAGAACGGCTAATATAAACAAACCCTTAGCAGCAGCAGGAGACTCTGAATTACAGTGGAAGGCCTGAGTTTGGGGAAGACAGCTATTCAGAGGCTGAAGGCCTGGTTTGGTCCTGCCTCTGCCACACCACCCCCATGTGATTTCCGGCCCCTTTATCTGGAAAACGAGGATGAGAATGTTGCTTTGTGCCTGCCTCACTAGGTTACCAGTGAGTCTAGAATGAAGTCCTATATGTGAAAATACTTTCAATATTATGAACACTAGCCAAGAATAAGAGATTAATTACTTTTGAGTAACCTGTTCTTAATTTAGCAAAACAATTTACTGGCTATGAGCCCTCAGCAGAAAGATGATACCCAAGTGTAAACTCTTAAATTAGGTAATAATGACCTAAGCACTGAGAGTAAAGTCACATCCGTAGGCTATTTCTCATGGGAGCTCCAGGATAAACAGAAACAATGAAGCAAGCAACTGTTACTGTAGTAGGGTGAGTTCTAGAGAGAACAGTTGAAATAATTTATTTTTATTGCATTTATTTCTTTGTCTATTTATAAGAATGTTTGCTCATTGTATATAATGGAGAAAAGCATAAAATAGTGCATGAAAATAATTATTATTCCATCATTCAGTAATAATTGCAACATTATAGCAGATTTCCTTTCAGAATTTATTGTGCATTTATATTCTGTCATTGTTACCATTTGAAACCATTTCTGAAGTAATTCTTCAGCTATAAATCAAAGTGTTAATAGTGGCGAAGTAAAAGAATGCAAGTGAGAAAGGAGAAAGTTTTTCCCTTTAAATATTTCTGTGTTTCTTGAACTTTTTATGAGAAAAAGTTTTTGCTTATAAAAGTAGATGACCAAATGAGCATTTAGTAAATGACTATTGAGTATTTGTGACAACCCCTAAATGCAAAGAACAAGCGAAATATACTCTTTGTCTTTAAACAATGACCCCAAAGCCAAAATCTGGCTTTTGAATGTGCTGTTTCTCTGCAATAGCATGCTTTGTGTACTCAATGAACATTGATTAATGCTGTCTCTCTAAATGTTTACACAGAAATGTGACAATAGTATATATTAGATTGTCCTTTCGAAGGGACCATGGTGAAAATAAAATGATCTAAGTATAATTTTTTTAAAGCTTATACATAAGAGAGTGGTGTGGGTCAATCATACGAAGGACCATTTATTATTTGGCCACGATTTATCAAGCACATGCTTTGTATAGATTCCTTCATTTAACCTTTATAACTATTGCCATAAAGTAATTATTAACCTCTCTGAGCTGTAGTCTGCAAAATGGGTTTAAATGATTTCCCAGGTTTACAAAGGAACTAAGTGACAGAAGCAGGATCCAAACCCAGGACAGTCACACCCCAAAGTTAGGTGTTCCCAGCCATTACACTATGCAGCCCATCTCTATTCCAGAAGCAGCCTGAACAAAGGAAAGCAGAGGGAAGAGCTGACTTGGCATAAGTGGATGACCGCTCATACCCCCATAGAGAGTTCCTTAAGGAAAATGGATTGACCTCTTTAAGTAGATGATTAATAATAATAAATGACGCTTCTTTCTGTACACGTAATTGATGTAAACCTCTCTTCTGATTTTGTTTTTCCAGGAGTTTGAATTTTTTTGTATCTTAAAATGATAACACGCTTAAATAGCAGGCCATCCTAATGATTGTCAACTTGGGTTAGCAAGTCGCTGATTTCTGAATCTTATGCTGTAGGGACCATACCTGCCCATTCTTTAAGAATTGCACATCCACGGTCAGCTTGCGTAAGAAATCCCCAAACGGATAATCCAGATTCCGGCCATGGTAAATGTGGCCTGCGGAGTCTTGAGCCACAATACTGGTGCAGAATCTGAGTAAAAGGGAAGGTGCAACAGGAATGAATGAGAAAAATAAGAATAAAGAAAAATGAGTTTTTCATTTTTAAAATAAGTGCTTAAAGTAAAAGAGTTATTCTTCCTTACAAAGGAACATGTGCTACATAACCCTTGCACAAGAACAGGGATTCACAATTCAAGATAAAAACAAAACTGGACACAACTTATCAGTATTCAGTATTGCTAGACCTTTGCCCGCGGCACACATGGCATCAAAAACATACTAAAAGAGAATTTCATCCTAAATCTAACTCTGAAACTGGCCCATTCTGGACTCAGCTAAAACTGAACTTTGCGTATTCCTCTGCGTAACAGTATGTAATCTATTTAGCACACTGTTAAAGCTAGCTCAAGCGCACCTCTCTCTTCCATGAATTTCTCAGAGCAAGTACAATGGCACTAAACCATTCTGTTCCACAAATGTTCTACCTCCTTGGAAAAGTAGTTAACTCTTTATGGGCTTGGCACTTTTCCTATGTCCCTTAGAGCTCCTTGCACAGAGCTAATAAAAGAAAAGGATCCTTTTAAAACTCTGAGCCAGAGAGAAGTAGTTTGAGGAAAAGAGGAAGAGGTTTATTAAGATGTCTAAATGTCCATATTCTTCAAGGAGATGAAATGTTATGTGAAAACAATTTACATACAGCATGTCCAATTCTGGGGTGGGAGGGAAGCTATGTATATCCACGCGAACAAAACTGAGAGGAAACATCTTGTCATTTCTAAGCAACAGGATTGTGATTAATTTCTTTATACTTTTCTGTGTTTACTAATTTTCTAGATTACATATTACTTTTATAATTAGGAGAAAAATATGCTACTTAATTTTTTGTTTGTTTAAAGAAAGAATCTTGGTTTGGTTTTAATTTTTTCTAAGATTTTTGATCTTAACTTCAAAGAATTCATGTCAAGGAGGGAACTGATGAAACATTACACATGTCTAAAGCAAAGTTTGTGGACTGTCTCTCAAAGACGGTATTTCAAAACTGGTAAGACAACAATACTTCCATGTCACGCCTGAATGTTTTCACATTATATAGCCCACAAGCCAAGGGAACAAATGGGAGCTGGCTGTGCTTTGAGAAAGGCACTGCCGTGCGCTGGAGACACGTGCTTTTCGCAGCAGCAGTGACCTCTCGCTATGCACCTGACTTTCAGTAAGTTGTCCCCTCAGAGGTTTGGTTTCCACATCACAACAGGTAATACCATGTCCAGTACCTGGGACACAGTAGGCACAATATAGGGTATCTAGTCTTACCCTGATTCAAAAAGCTTTACATCAGAAATGAGAATAAAATATTTCCTTTGTTAATCCTAGTGGAGCCTGATGGTGCTTAATGTAGTGAGGCAATTCCACATATACCTTAATATCAAAATATTAGAATACTAAGTTAGAACATTGTTATTAGAACTTCTGCTTCGATCTGCTTGAATACAGTGACTCCAGGAAAAGAAGGTTGAGAGGGAAAATGAGAATGGACTTTCTTCATTGAGAAAGCACATGTCAGAACAGGAAAAAGATGAAGGTAGGAGATGAGGAATGGCAAATTTAACTTATTTCCATTGAAAAGCACTTTAACAAGTTTGAGTCTTAACACATTTCCTTAAAAAGAAAGACAGTCACAGTGCATCTTAACCTATTCTGCTTTAGGTATGCAGCGATGGCGGCGGGGTGGAGCAGTAAAGTTTTATTATCCCAAGAACTAGTTTTTCATTATCTTTTGGCAGCCAGAAGCTTAAGTATCTACAAGCTGTTACTACATGAGGTTGGTGGTAGCAAACAGCAAGTTCTGAAGACGAAACTGAAGTCAAACCTCTCTTAATTCCAGGACCAGTTAGTGAGCCAATGGAGACTTCAGGCTCCCCCTGCACTTTGCCTGGGACCTACCACACACTCCATATTGCTTTCTCATCTGTGTACCACATTTTGTCATGCCCATGCTGCACACTGAACACTGACTGGTCTTATTAGCCAGAACAGTGTTCCCTGTGATCCCAGCTCTGGAGGGAACAGACTGGGAAAGAGGTGTCAGGATCACCAGTTATGACACACATGGGGGGGGGGTGAGATGCAGGGGGTACAAGTAAGTGCTGCATTATAAGGCTGGAGGGTCACTGGGTTAACTAGATGATCCAGATGAGAATGGGGTTAGTTCCAAAAACTTCCTGACTAAGTACATATTGAGCAGAGTTTCAAACGTGGAATGCTACCTGGATTGGTGGCGGGAGAAAGGGGGGCTTCAGGAAGAGGAAAAGGTCGGTGTTGAGGTCAGAGAAGCTGCTTTGGTTCTCGGAATCCGTGCATGATCTGCTGCTCAGATTTACCCAGAAAAGCAAAGAGGAAGCGCTGAAGGTTTCTGTACAGCCCAGTCACCACCCTGTTTTTGTCACACTGAAAACATGTCTGCTCCCACTCAGATGTGACAGGAGTCCTGGCAAGGCCCAATTCCATCCCCCGACGTGGGGCACTCACGCGGTGGACTCGTAGGCCAGGTTGACCAGGACACAGTCGGCCAGGCTGAAGTTCAGCACCGCGCACATGCCGCGGATTTCATCCGTGAAGGGCTGCGGCAGGAAGCGCTCCAGCTCACCGACAGCCTTTCGCATCACCACGTGGACCCACGCGGGGACCTTGTCCCTAGAAACGAAAAGCTATGAAGGTATTTGAGTTGCTCGGAGGTCAGAGGGGTGGAGTGTGTGTGTGTGTGTGTGTCAGGGGTTTGGGGGATACACCTAAGGCACCTAAGGTGCGTGCTGGTTGCCTCCCTTCCCCAGAGAACTGACAGCCCAGATGCTGCATCACCAATCCGCAGGCTCCAGGAGGGAAAAAGAAAACTCCCGGAGAGGGAAGAAGGGTGAGCGCGCGTGGTCCCCAAGGGGGCGGGCTTGGGGACCCGCGAGGCCTGCAAGGAGTGCGTGGGCAACATCTCGCGCGCCACCCTGATCTGGAATGTGTTGAGGACGGGCGTGCCACTGGTGACACCGAACCTGAAACCCAAACCAGCCACGCTGGGTCATCCCCAACGTCGACGGTGCCAAGAGCCGCACGCAGCAAATGACAGTTCTGGTCCCCGCCAAGCCCTCCACACCAGAGGCCGAGGGAAGGGGGTGCGGGGGATGGGGTGGAGGACAAGCCCGTCCCAGACGGGAGCGGGAGAGAGTCTCAGTCCAAGCACTTTGGGCCGCGCGTGTCTGGGGGTCCCCGCACGCGGCCCCGGGCCCCCGTGTCCCCGCGGACGCCGTCCCGCGGCCCCGCTCACCCGAGGATGTGCGCCATGGCGGCGCGCAAGAAGTCCAGATCGAAGTGCTGCAGCACCGGCAGCCAGCGCAGCTCCGGGGCGGTGTCCAGGCTCACGTTGAAGAGCGGCGGGGCCGCGGGGGCGGCGGCCGACAGCGCGACCCCAGCGCAGAGCAGCAGCAGCGGCGGCAGCGCCAGCATGGCCCCGGCTCCCGCACCGCGGCGGGACAGCTGCGGGCGCCGCGGGCGCCGGGGAGGCGCTGCGGGAGGCGGAGCCGGGCGGTGCCCGCAGGCCTGGAGGCGGAGCCGGGGCGGTGCCCGCAGGCCTGGAGGCGGAGCCGGGGCGGTGCCCGCAGGCCTGGAGGCGGAGCCGGGCGGTGCCCGCAGGCCTGGAGGCGGAGCCGGGCGGTGCCCGCAGGCCTGGAGGCGGAGCCGGGGCGGTGCCCGCAGGCCTGGAGGCGGAGCCGGGCGGTGCCCGCAGGCCTGGAGGCGGAGCCGGGGCGGTGCCCGCAGGCCTGGAGGCGGAGCCGGGCGGTGCCCGCAGGCCTGGAGGCGGAGCCGGGGCGGTGCCCGCAGGCCTGGAGGCGGAGCCGGGGCGGTGCCCGCAGGCCTGGAGGCGGAGCCGGGGCGGTGCCCGCAGGCCTGGAGGCGGAGCCGGGGCGGTGCCCGCAGGCCTGGAGGCGGAGCCGGGGCGGTGCCCGCAGGCCTGGAGGCGGAGCCGGGGCGGTGCCCGCAGGCCTGGAGGCGGAGCCGGGGCGGTGCCCGCAGGCCTGGAGGCGGAGCCGGGGCGGTGCCCGCAGGCCTGGAGGCGGAGCCGGGGCGGCCCGGCCGGTGGGGTGCCCGGAACCCCGACGGCCCTGCGAGCCGCTCCCGCCGTGGCCCCGCGCTCGGCCCCGCGCCTCCATCCCGCCCGCGGGGGGCGCAGCCCAGCGTCCCGCCGCCCTCTCGGTCCTGCGTGGGGCCAAATGCTGTGGGTCGAGACGGCCCACCTCCGCTCCCCGCCCCAGCCATCCACGTGGGCTGGGAAAGGGTAAACTGCGGCCTCCAGAGGGTTAATGGTTTTCAGCAGCGCAGAGGGAGCAGCAGTCCTACTGTGGTAAAAGGGAGCCACACCTCCCTGTCTGCCGCATTTGCTCCTATTTAAATTCTAAAAAGGTTTATCAGGATATCATAAAGGAAAGGAGAGCTTTTTCTGTTCAACACGCCCACCTCTTCAGTTAAAAAAAAAAGCTAAAAAGGTAACATTTACGTGCCAAATATTTTTGCCGACTCTATCTCATTTAACCATCAAAACAATCCCAAAGACAGGTTCTCCTTTCCATCCCCGTTTTTCTTTCTTTCTTTCTTTCTTTTTTTCTTTTTTCTTTTTTTTTTTTTTGATGAAGAATGTGAGGCTTGTAAAGGTTAATTTACCCAAGGTTAAGGAATTCACAGCGCTGGCGAGCCGGTGCGCTGGCCTCTGAGCCGGGCTGTCAGAATCCAAATTCCACCTCCACAATCATTAACCTGATGGGCCCTCCCCTCGCCTCTGCGTTCTCAATATGTGGGAGACAGAAAACTTGTAAGTCTTAGGATGACTTAGTAAGGCTGGGACATTCTGGATGGTTAGCACAATCGTCCGTAGGTAAAATAGAGTCCACGTGTAGAGGAAACTTGGAAAGTTTCTTTTTTTCAGGGGTTTTTTTCCCCCTTGTCAAATGAATACACCATCATTATCGCTGGTTCCCTTCCTCTCCCCCAACCCCCACCCACATTTTTATGGCCTGCATGTTACTTACTGAGCTAGTTTCAAGCCTGATTCTGCTTTTTCCTGGTCGTTGCATAAAATCTAAAACCCAGGTTTTAATTTGTTCATTTTCAAAGCCTCAGTATCAGCAGTTGCCTGCTTAAGCCACAGGTGCATTGAGAAAATCGCCAAGGCAGCAAACAGATTAGCTGAGTTCAAAGAGGTGTACTTGCATTAAAAAAAAAAAAAAAAAAAAAAAAAAGTGACTTCCAATCACTTCAAGACTGATATTAAAAAGACAAAAATTTAAAACAAATACAAATTTTTTTAAAAGGTAAAATAGACGTTTTATTTTTTTGTACTTAAATTTATAAACCAACCAGCCAAACTGCTACTATCATCATGCTACAGCAAAGTACAAAAACATCTTTTACAAATACTTAATAAACAAATTAGGGGTTATAGTAAAACAGGAAAAGGGGCAGAGGAAATCAATGAAGCACATTATATTATAGCTTATTAACCTCTCACCCGAGCTGAGGTTTTTTTAACAAGCCTCCCAACCCCAGAAAATATGAATAATCCTTCATCACACATCTTTATACTTTTACATACTTTCTATTCTCAAGATAAGATTCTAGGTCCTAAAACCATACAAAATGTTATTATATCTAGTTGTCTGTAGCCAGAGACATCTTTTATCATTTTGCTTACAGCAAGGCTACAGAAACCTCTGATTAGACTCCAGTCATACCCCACTCCCATCCCTCCAAATTGATACAATAGGCGTAATGAGAAAGAACCAGGATATATCAAGGCAGAGATACATAGAAAAATCCTAGAAGTGATACTGCCACTGCCCAAATTGATTGAATAATATACCCATTGTCACACATCATCAGGCTGTGTACATTCATGGAGTAAGTTGGGAATAAATCCATGATCTGCTGGGTGCTATTATACACTTATGGGTTTGCTGTATCACATCATAGCTTTCCCCAGAAGTTTCCAAAGCGGCCTCCAAATCACTAACAAGTCAATTTTGTTGGAACTGGATCTGGGGCGGCAGGGTTTCTCCCCGCAGCTGTAGAACTGATTGTTCCAGGCCTGGTTGTTCCAAGACTGGTTATTCCAGGCTTGGTGGCATCAGGTCTGACTGTTCCAGGAATGGTAGCTCCAAGATTGGCTGTTCCAGGAGTGGTTGTTCCAAGTTGGGTTACTGCAGGTCTGGTTGCTCCACACTGAAAAGTTACAAGAAGCATTCACAAGGCATCCCTGGTGACCGGAAGAAAGGCCCGAGTACTCTGCAGTTGCTGAGCCCTTCTGAAAGAGAATGGTGGGTTAACTAACTGAAAGGGTACAAGGAAATCAGAATTGTCTGTGGCTGGGGCTGTATGCTTCAGCAATGGACAAAACTAAAAAGTCATTGAAAGGAAAGAGTAGAAAAATAAGTTTCCTGTTACCTGAATCATAAAGTTGCTATTCTTTGGCCAGTTGTATTTCTGCCACCTCTCACATTTCATTCTTTGGTTCTGGAACCAGGTCTTAATCTGTTTGTGGCTAAGATTCAGGATGTTGGAAAGTTCTTGCATTTGCTGGAGGCTGAGATATTTCTGTTTCTGAAATCTCTGAGTACACAGAGCTAGGTCTGTGAGAAGACAGTCTGATCTTCTGTTTCTTGACCTGGACCTTCTCTTCCTTCTTCCCTGTGCTGTTCTCTACAGAAGTGGGTAGTATTATTCTGGGACTGGTGGAAGAATCAGGGCTGTTTTGAATAAGCAGATCCATGGAGCAAGGAAGAGAGACGGTCTGTGTGTGGAGTGTCTCAGCAGATGACATTTGCAAGGATGCATAATTTTCTTCAGGCCCATAAATCTCAGGCTTCCCTGAATTGTAAGCTTCCCTGGAATTGGATGCTTCGGGGCAAGGCGGGCTTTGGAGACAAGCCACATCCACACTCATGCTGCTGAGTTGAAGGAGAGAGAAAAAAAAAACAACCAGCTGGGTTGTAGGAAATGCCCAGGCTTAAGAATCTAGGTAGAAGCGCTTAGAGAAATAACGAAGGTCTCCAGATGTGAAAGTATAGAAAAGATGGAATGAAGTGTGTCACCTTTGCACTAACAGGACCCAACCAGCCCTATCTAGCAAAAGGTCCAAATACAATATTTCCAAAACAACCGTGATAAAATATATTGAGTGAACAAATCTACAGTGTGGTAAAACAGGTGTTATTCACAATTAGGCTGAGCTAAATATAATTTTTATATAATCTATTATTCCTCTACTAATAGATATGTTATGGGACAATTTAAAACAAAGATTAAAAGGGAGATCGGAAACTGCAAAACTCTGAGCCCTCTCCTTTCTGCTGCTTCTATGCTGTGCATATTTCAGAGATGCTATGCATTGATTTCGTGGCTTATCTATGGACCAGAGCCTCCAGTTTAAAGACTACTTCTGAGGGGAATGCAAGAAGGTAGATGATCTGTATTAAAAACATGGGGTATCATATTTTTTATTGCTGGCATCTCGTTTTGTTCAATTTAAAAGCAGTGTGGCAGTTTTCTAATGTAGCCACATATTCAATATTCCTCCCTTCCAATGGTAGAGACTAATTCTCCCCACGCACTGCACCCCCTCCCCAAACACCCGACTGTGGGCTATACTGTCTTGCTCCTAATGAACAGAATATAGCCAACGTGATGATGTCTGACTTCTAAGACTAGGTCACAAAAGATATTGTGGCCTCCTCCTTGCACTCTGTTGGATTGCTCATTTTGAAGAGAACCATCTGTCATGTTCTGAGATCACTAAGGAAGGAAGTCCTATGGAAAGGGTCCCTAATTTGAGGAACTGAGACCTTCTACCCAGAGCCAGAAAGGAACTGAGGCTTCTTGCTAATACAGTCATGCTCTCTTAACATTGGGGATGTTTTGAGCAATGCATTAGGTGACTTTGTCTAGACAATAGAATATTATTCGACACTAAAAAGAAACGAGTGAGCCCACCATGAAAAGACATGGAAAAACCTTAAATGCATATTACTAAGTGAAAGAAGCCAATCTGAAAAGGCTACATACTGGGACCCCTGGATGGCTCAGTTGGTTATAGGGCGGGGAGCTGCTCTCAACAAGGTTGCCAGTTCAATCCACAAGAATATGTGGATTCATTTGAAAACTGCCATAGTTCAATTCCCTCATGGTGGGAATGGGATGGTGGGGCATCAATTTCAGAGGTGGAAGGAAAAATGGCTGAGTGGGGCTTTATATTTAGTTCTGTTTAAAATAAAAAAGAGTATGGTATAAATTAACATTGAATAAATCTGAGATTGATGTTTATTTTCTACATTTTTCTGTATGTTCAAAAATATTACAATTAAAATGTTAAAATTTTATTAAAAAATTTTAAGAGGAAGATTTACGTATCCTTAAAACCAGAAGTGAAACATCATAATTTATTCATGTAATTCTTTTAAACTTCTCCTTTTGTAACATTTTCTAGAATTAGGTTCCCATTTTGTCCACAGTTTACCTTTCCACTTGGTCAAATTCCCTTTTAAAGCACTCCTGGATTTGATATTAATTTAGGACTTAAAAATAGCAGGTACTCCAAAACAGGATCTTGCTAAGAATGGAACTGGAAGTAATGTTTTAGATTTTTTTTTTAACGTTTGCCGTTTTATAGCAGCATTACAAAATGTTTTGTGATGGTTAATTTTACGTGGCAATGTGACTGGGCTAAGGGATGTCCAGATAGCTAAGTAGAATGGAATATTACCATCTAAATATCACATTATTTCTGAGTGTGTCTGGGAGGGTCTTTCCAGAAGAGGTATTTTTGTAGACTAAGGAAGATGACTCTCACTAGTGTGGGCAGGCCTCATCTGATCCCTTGAGGGCCTGAATAGAACAAAAAGGCAGCGGAAGGACAAATTTGCTTTTTTCCCTTGAGCTGAGACAACCATCTTCTTCTGACCTGAGAACTGGCAGGCCTGGTTCTAGCCCTTCAGTCTCGGACTGAATTACACCACCACCTTTCCTGTTCTCCAGCTTGTGACCAACGAACCAATTCCTTATTTATCAATCAATCAATCTATCCATCATCTGTCTCTATCATCTCACTTCTATTGGTTCTACTTCTCTGGAGAACCGTAGTACTTAACATGTACAGAAAAAGAAAACCAAATCAGCTACGAGTATATACCCACCACACAAAGCAACTATTTTCATATGCCTATTTACAAAATTGTAAGCTGTAAGAGGCACCATTATTTTATGCATCTCAAAGAAAAACTTGCTGCCACAATGTTTTTTTACTGGATTTGAAAAAAAATATATAAAGACCCCTCTTAAGTCTATTATCATAGATACTTAAAAGTCCTATTTACTCTTATACGTGTTTCAAAAAGTGAAACAAACTGGTTATCACATAAGCTTTGTTGCATTCAAAATTGGACTCTCCTGAATCGTCCTGTTTGACTTGGCATCATGGATGCCCACGATTTTCCCACACCTCACTCTCTGTGCCATTAACTTCGGTGATGCAACATTTCTTCTCCACTCATAAGAGGGCTTCCAAACTGTTGCTAAGGTTTTGTTTCTTGGTCTGGGTGCTGATTACAGGGATGTATTCAACTTGTGAAAATTCAGTGAGCTTAATGGTACTTGTACTTTTATGTACATATTACACATCAGTAAAAAATTTAAAAAATTCAAAATACATCTATTTTTTTCTGGAATTTCCTTATAAGCTACTGACTTCCCTCCTGCAAATTTTGATGCTGGTCC
Organism: Rhinolophus hipposideros; assembly: GCF_964194185.1. Taxonomy (NCBI): domain Eukaryota; kingdom Metazoa; phylum Chordata; class Mammalia; order Chiroptera; family Rhinolophidae; genus Rhinolophus; species Rhinolophus hipposideros. Next base: position 55,018,810 of record NC_138047.1, read on the forward strand.
TTGCTTGATCTTAGTAAATGTCAACCGAAGATTTTCAGATGAAGTCTGTGAATGTGCAGGCAATGACAACTATGTCAAGTCTCATTTGGTTGCAAAAATTTTGAGACACATCCCATCAACTAAAAATATGAAAAATGTGTGTCTTAAAACCATTTTATACTTTACTTTTTAAAATAATAGCATAACCTTTTCCACATTATTTACCTTTTTACCAGACTGATTGTTTTAATGGTGGAATATTCCATCTAGTAACTATATCCCAAGTTGCTTAACTCTTCCTATATTTTATTTTCTTGCACTCATTTTTTGCCACTATAAATTAAGTTGCAATTACTATTTTCCTACAGCTTGTGTGTGGTAAGCATCGCTAGCTGCCTATCCAAAATCCATTTCCTTAGAAGCCCAGTTCTGTTGGGTTGTTTATGGTGCATCTAAGCTGAGAGGCTAATAATCCTACTTGTAGGGTAGGCGTGTGACCCATTTCTGGCTAATGAAACGTAAGGGAAGGCTATTACAGGGTTACTGTGAAAGCTTTTGCTTTCCTAGTAAAAGGCACAGATGTTGCAATGCCCTTTCTAGTTGCCTTAAACACAGAAGAAATTCTATGAAGGTAAAGGTATTATCTTCACTGTTAACTTGCCTGTGTCCCTGCAGCTGTGTCAGAAACAGCATTTGAATCCAGAGTCTGGCTTCCACACACTAAGAATGACAAAGCAGAAAAGGAGCCAAGATCCTGAGGGCATCACTGGGCAAACCAGCAACTGGCTACTTCCAGACTTTTCGTGCCAATTTGGTTAGTCTATTTTTAGACACATATTCTATTACTTGCAGCAGAACAAACACATCTCTTGCCACATTTTGGACCCTTTTCTATGATGAGACTCTCAGAAGTAGGTTTGAGTCAAAGGTTCGGACTAATTTTTAGGCTCTTGGTGCATGTCACAAATTATTTTCCCTAAAGATTGTGCTAACTGAGCACTTTTGCTAACATCTGGTATTGCTGGCTAGAAGAGGGTCCCATCTAGCACCCTGCCAGGAAACAAGAGGAAGAGTAGTTAAGAAGGTGAGACCACAACTCCTCTGGCGTATTTCACACCAATCCTTGCCTTGCTTTAAGTACATTCCTCTCTAATTAATTTCACAAGAGTGAGTTTTAAGGCACCTTTATTTCCTGGCCTCAAATATTTTGTTTCTTACACAATGACATAAGTAAAAACACGTACACTGTTTTTCGAAAGTAGATTCGAAAGTAGAAAGAAAAAAACCTCACACATGATACCAACACCAAAGAAAAACAAGCTTAACATTTGGTGTATTTCCTCTTAGGCTTTTATTATGTCCCCTGTTATGATGTTATTTATTTTCTCATAGGTAATTGATTATACTATAACCTTTTGTGCTTTGTTCTTTTCATTTATAAGCATTTCCTATTATAAACATTTTAATGGCTGTATAATATTCCATCATATGGACAAATCATATGTTAATCATTTCCACATTGAGATTGAATTCACAAAACAATGAAAACAGAATCTGTGGAAGGAAATAAGATTACCACATAAGGAGTGCCCTATACAAATGTATGTATTTAAATAGTACACAATTAGCTGTGCTTTCTTCTTGCTTGCAAATGCAGACCAAAGACTATACGTACTAGGAGAGAAAAAGTTATTTCATTATAAAAGAGAAAAGGCTCCATGTCAGCATCTTACCTTCCTATTCATATTCATTATCTTTTTAAAATCTCATATAATACATTCTGAAATTATGTAAGCAATAGTTAATTTTCAGTATTATTTTTACATAATGAAAGGATGTCATTTGGTAGAACAGTTTTAAAAAGTGTTTCTCCAAAACAGTTTGAAGAACAGAATATTCCAACTGATTAAACATTCTGGTGAACAGAGATGCCACATAACACTTTACATATTAATAGGTTACAAATTTTCAAAGAGTTAGAATATGAAGTAATGAAAAAATTTTCATTAACCATAACCTTTAAAAAACTGTACCAACTTTTAAACCATAACATTTTCTTTCATGATTCAGGAATATATTCCCTACTGCTGCCCCATTCATCCCAAGCATGTTTGTCAGCAAACAGGCATTTCACCCTCCTGCCAGCTGAACTGCCCCTTCGTCAGGATGCCCCCAGCCCTCGGCTGTGCCTTTTTTGATCACTCTATAAGCGGCCTTGTGTTATAGTCATTTTGTAAGTCTATTTCCTCCGCTGGATTTATAGTTTCTACCTGAAGGAACAACCCACATAATACCTAGCAGAGAGCTTTGCACATAGTGAGCATTCAACATACATTTGTGTATTTCCAACTAGTTCCCTCCCACATGGATGAGGAGTAAAACAAATACTTGTAGTAACCGCAATTGTCATTTCAAGTAAATTCAGCAAAAGATAAAATAAAAACTTAACAGATATCTAATATTTGATGAGAAATTTGCTGAATGCTTACTTTGTGGCAAATACCATGCTAAGTGCTTATAAACATTAGTTCTCAAAATTCTCAAAACAATCAGTGAGGTAGGTTGTATTATATTTACAGAGAGAAAATAGACAGTTAGGGACTAAATCGTGTTTTAAATGTTTGCTGAGCATTGGGGATATGGCAGGGAACAGACTGCCTGTTATATAGCTTATTTTCTACTGGAACTTGCTAAGATCACCTACATAATTGTACATCAGCATTCTAGGTTTATACATCACTTTATATATATTATGAACTTAGTGTGAGTTCATCCCAGAAATGGATCCATTCTTGGTGTTGACGAAAATTTGAGACTGAAAAGCTGAAGTTGAGACCCTGGTGATTTCTTCAAGGTAGAAGTCACCCTGGAAGGTCACTCTGCCTTTGCTGGCAGCATCCAACGTTGTGAGGATCTGATCTTCAAATTTACAGTAAACAGAAAATATTCTCAAGAGTCACAAAATAATAAAAGGAATCAGAAATAAGATACTGTGGGGTTAAAGAAATAAACAGAGTTAAGACTGCACCCATGTAAGCCAGATATTTTTCTATCTCGCATATAAACCTCAGTTAAGAGCAGTGTGAAGCCACAGCAGAAGAACACAAGTCAGAACACAGACTGGACTTTGGCCTCTTGCCATCTAAGTGGGATGGAGCAGTCTAGCGAAGGACGAAATTTCTAAGCACCATCACAATTCATGCAACAAAGCCGTGGACTTAGTTGCTAAGCCATTCTGAATTTTATTTACCTCTCTTGAGCTAGACACGAGGAACTACTCAGTTCGAAAATGCAAAAAGAAGAAAAGAAAAAGAGCAGTTTTCAGTCTGAAACATTCAAATTCGCATCAGACACTTTCTGTGAAACACTGAGCTTGCTGGGGTTGGCTCTGAGAGCTCCCCTCACCAGGCCAGTGCAATTTAATCATTACGCCTTACGTTCTTCACAAGCAATCCCCAGTGCTCTGGGGCATCTTGGGGAAAGTCACAAAGTTTCATTCAAATAAAACTGAAGTTGAACTCAGAAAGTGAACAGAAGACACTGGAAAGAGAACAAGAAAAGTGGTTTTGGAAGCTGCTTTCTAATTCTGAGTGGGCAGAAAATCACTTTTTACTTTAAAGTAATATAGAGCAATTTTCTCATCTACCACAATATAGTCTAAGAAATCTGAGGTAAAGGACACCAAGCTTTCCAAATGCAACAACTTGCAAAGAGATAGACCATGGCTTCTGTGTCCCCTGAAATTTACTCAAGCATATGTAGAGAAGAGAGACCAACACAGACACTCAACACATACAAGAGTATCTATCAGATATTAGAAGGCTTTTAGGACACAAGGCCAACAGTGGGCTAAAAATACTACAAGGTGAAAAAGGCTAAGGAAACCAATTTCATTTTGTTTTCCTCTATGGAAGAGTGAGCAGCCTAAGTGATGATCTAAAGACACTCCACAATTACTATTCTACTTAAGGCAATTTAAAAAGCGAGGGTTTTATCTGGCATTCAAAAAAATATTTATAACTTTTGGATGGACTGAAAGAGCTAAACTGTCTACCCAAAATCTGTACAGCAGGGACCTGTTTTTAGCAGGTAAGCCTATTTACAAGTAAGAACCTCTTACTCTTGTAACATTGTCCTGTTTTAAAAGAATACGTAACTCCCATCCCCTGGAGAGTAAGTCTGTAAGGCCTCTGTGACCCCACAGAAATAGGGACCTATCTCTACTAGAGAACTATTTACACTGCATGGTAAATACACATATACATATCTGTGCACACATCCCCGAAATAGTCTGTGAATGCCTTGAGTGACGGGTTATGGTTATTTTTATATCTATAGTGACAATTAGTAGGCACTCAATAATTTACTCTTTGCATGAACGCTAAATGAAAACGATTTTACAGCACCACTACTATTTACGTTTCAAACACTCCCACCACTACCCACCTCCAAAATAAAAACACCAAACTGCTACCAAATTTACTTTGGTTTTCACAATATAGTGCTTCTGGACTTTTAAATTAATATTCTTGATTTACTCATTTTCAGAGAAATGACACAAATTCAGCATTCTCCTTGGAATGGGAAACTTGCTTGTCCAGGTTACTTCATTCTTTTTCTCTTTTTCAAAAGTGCATCTCGTAGCGCCAACTACAAGATAAAAAAAATATATCTAAACATGGTAACACTTGGGTACCCCATTATACTAATTTGGTTATATGGAAGTGTACCAAAATGAACACTTAGTGAAGTCAATAAATCATCCTGATAAATTACAAATAGTGAAATCTTCCAAAACAGATCAAATCCGTAACCAGGCTGGGGCCTCCCTATTACTAGAAAGGAAATAGGCAAAGCTGTTGACTCCTGTTCCCACCTCTTGGGACAAAAGCTCAAAACAGGAGCAGCTACAGAATACAGGGTCTGGAGGATGCAGTCTGCAGGAATAATGTATGGGACTTCTCTGGTCCATACAGCTCTCAATAGTCTAGAGATGCGGTTTTCACAACCACCTTTTCCAAGATGACATATATTCTACTAAATATAGCACACATGGACCATTTAAAGATTTTAAAACAGTATTCAGCACTTGTGTAGATTTAAGATAACTCTATAAGGTACAACTGGGAACAAAGAAAAATGTTCCCTTATTTGCAGATTTTCAAATGCATTTGTTTAGTGTAGTAAATGAACTAAGAAAATTTTACAGTGAGCAAATACTAGCACTTAATATTTATAAAATGACTCAAGTATGAAGAAATTAACTCAGAATCAAAACCTGACAACTGTGGTTTAAGTCAAAACTTCTATGGGCTAATTTGTAACTTGTTTAATTTTGTGTTGGATGTATGTAAGATGATAGCAGTGAATTATGTATTCTACTTGACCTGGTTCCAGGCTTTAATCCCCTGGAGTCCTCCCCTATCCACAGGAGCTAGGTTCCTAAATTTAAAAATGAAGAACTTAAGATCTAGAGAAAAAGAAGACAGAAGGACCAATGTTCAAAGTGAACCTATGAAAGCCCTTAAAAAAGATAACTAAGGTCAATATACACCTTAAGTGTGTGGTGGCTACTATACCATTAATTCCCATTAACCACTCTTTGATTCCTAGGAACTGTTTAAGATCTCTGACTTTTGAATTTTAGTAAGATGTGTGTTCACTTCTTTTTTCTGGAGGGGAATGGGGACGGGGGTAGGGGGAGAGGAGCTTCCTGGCTCTATGTCTAAAGGTTAAATTTTATGATTTTAAGTTATTGACTCCTTGCCTTTAGCTCATACCCAGGCGTTGGTATTTCTTTGTAGACAGGCAGAGTAACTGGAATACTTAAGGTAGAGTTAAAAATTAACCAGTTCATTTTAACCTAATTTCTATGGCTAAGGAGGTACTTAATCACACTCATCTATAAATATCTTATTTTCTCATCTGTAAAATTGGTTTGATCACTCGACCTGTTCATATTGTTGTATGCTGATTCAATTAATATGCTGACAAGGAACAAAGCCAGGCTTCTCTATCATGCAAAAATAGGCATGCTAAAAAAACAGGAAGTAGGGAGTGCAGGGACACCCTTAGCTAAAATGTAGCAATGTCATAAAAACCTCATTAATGAAACAAGGCCTACAAACTATTACTGCTATTTCCTCACACATACTCTTACAAAGGGCTGGTGAAGATAAACTAATGTAATTAATCAATTCAACTATAAATTTAAATGGGCAAGATTTAAAATCTTAAATGGCACCTTTTCTTTCCCCTCAATTCCAACAACTTCTATTCAAAATGCTGTCACTTTACTACTTACATAATGTTAAACACAGCTTAGAACTAGAGAGATTACATAAACAGACAGGTAAACTTTAAAGGGCACCTTAATTCAGTTAATACTGACTTGGTTCCCACAGAGCACTGCCCTGGGAGGGCTGGCCATTACAGTTAGGCCTGGAAGGGCCATCCTTGGCTGGCATTTTGAACTCTGGTTCAGAATGTGGGAACTTTACCCTTGACCTGATTCCCTGCACATTTTTCAGAATATAGTTAGACTCCAGTACACTCCCAGTAGAGGAAGACATTAAAACATAAATTTGTTTTACTAGAGTGAATTACTGAAATAAGCCCAACACAGAACCATCCAAGACTGAAAATGGACAAAATGAAATATCAATGGCCTGTAAACATAAAGACTTTGCAAAAGGGAACATATAAAAAGATAAAGACGACAACAGAATTACTTAGTTTCCATTGCTTTACTAAAACTGTTTCTGAGATATTACCACACAATTACTGCTTTTAAAAAAAAGTATCAGGTATATAATAAGCACTCAAAAATCCTTATTCAGTTAATTTTGCTATTCTAGTTCCCATAAGAAATGTCCGAGAATTTCTGCAAGGGAATGGACCTCAGAGATCAGCTAGCTTGCTGCACCCGTGTACTTACAGAGGAGAAACACAGGCTCCCCTTTGGTCACACGGATGAATCCCAAGCAAGTCAGGCCCAGGATTTCCATGCCCCCCCTACCTCCCACCCATCCAGTGACACTCCCCATTCATCCCAAGGCGCACAGAACGCTAGGTCTTCAGAAGGCCAAGTGCATCCCAGACGTACAGGCGTCTTAGAAAGACAACACATCAGGCCGAGCTGGACTCACCTGCTTGTCTCGGAAGGAACGCTTTGTTTTCGAGCGGACGTTATGGCTATACCGCATCATCATGAAGTTCTTCTGTTTTTTCTTCTCTTTATTTGTAGAACTGGAAAACGGATTCATTTTGGTTTTCTTCCTCACAAACTCTCTTCGGTCTGTCTTTCCAGCCTAGCCACACACACACAGAAACAGTTCAGGAGTTATCTAATCAATAGAACGTCTCCTCTGTGCCAAGTGCTCCACTGGATGTCAAGGACACAAAGCAAAGGAGCGCAGCCCTTGCTCTCCAGTGACTCAGTGCAGGGGAGCTCAGTGGAAGAAAGGGTCACAATTCAGTCTGCTGAAGTCTGAAGAACTTCCTAGACAGGGACACCCCTCAGCTGGTTTTGCAGGATGACGGCTCTCATGCTGAGGGGTAGGGGAGGAAGGGCAGAGCATTGCAGGAAATAGGGACAGTATATGCAAAGGTGTGGAGGAGAAAGAACATGGGTTTTTAAATGGCTCCACATCACTTCAGTAGAAATGGTGCCTAAAAGAGGTAAGGGTACAGAGAATGAAGCTGGAAATATGAGCAGAGTGCAATCACAAACAGCCACAGTCCTTGCCAGAGGCAGACTCCAACCATCTCTGGCTTTTCATTCATGCCTGTGAACATTCCCCTGCTTTTCTAACAGCTTTGATAAATGTAAGGAGCCTCCCTGAAACCACAAGCATGGAACAGTGCTTTGCTGTGCTCTGCAGCAGGTTTGGATGGTGCTAACAGGGCTATCTAGTTGTTACAACTCATCTAACTGAATACTTCAGATCTGTGCATTTTACTCTATGTTCATTATACCTTTATTTATAACATTAAAGCCAAATACTGCCATTCTGTGTCTATGCAAGTTCTGGGTCACATTTCATTCCTTTGCTTTCTGTTGAAAGAACTAGGGAAAGGCATGCCTCACTTACCATTGCAGTTGCTAGTCTAGTCTCCTTGTCAGACTTTGGCTTTTTATGAAGACGTTCAATGTCCCGAAGAGAAAGTAACTCGCCCCTGGGGTGAAGAAATAAATATAACATGAAACAAGGGTGGAATGCCTTTCCCTAATACGTTCAGCATCACTCATGTGAGTTGACTGAAGCTGGTGTACGTGCTGTTGTACCTGGGCTCTTCATCACTGTCTATTTCAATGTATTTCCTCTTTTGGGCTTTCCCGGGGGCAGCGTCGAGTTCTTTCCTCATTTGGGCCAGGCGGATTTTCTGGAAGTCTTCCTGAGTTAAAACTCGGCTAGTGCTGACAGCTGCAGCTTTGGCTTTCCGCTCCTCCACGGGCATGCTGTTCAGCCTCTTGGACTTGAGAGCACACAACAAAGGCTTACATGGCTACCGGCTCAAGGGAGAACTTAACCCCCACGAAGGCCCGGCGTAAATTAAGTCTTAATCAACAACAGAGTGACGATGTGCTGGTAGAGGGAAATCTTGAGACTTACGATTTCTTGCTGTTCTTCGTCGGAGGAGTGGTGCACGTCAATCCACTCACCATCGTCCGCTGCCTCCTCATCGAGACTGGCGCTTTCCCAGCCATCTGTGGGAGAAACACACACGGGCGGTTAGGATGCTCGCCTGACGCTCAGCACTCATGCTAAGTTGAGATAAATCAAGCCAAAGGAAGTAAGGTTATGAACCTCAAACAGATGCTCTCCGGATCGAGAATTGAGCAAAGTTTATGTTAAGTAAGTCACATCTGTGTAATTAAAGGATGGGGAATAAGCACTAAGTATGTACCCTGAGCCAAAACTGTACACTTTTTCTAACCCTCACAAATCAACAGAAGAGGAACAGACTCTCGAGTAAGTAGCCTGCCCCAAGCCGCACTGTTCGAAAATGTAGTCTACACTGAAATCATGCAAATCGTGTGTGACTCTAGAGCCCATGTTCTTTCCACCAAACTGTCCATCGAAACTGTATTGTACACTTATCTTGGCCATGCAGCAAGTATCTAACTCATCTAAGCATATTGACACATGTTTTTAGAAGCTAGTTAGAAACAGTCATTTAGAGAACTGCGGTGGAAGATTTTGGATATAAAAGAATCTTGCAGACACCTCAATAAAGAGGTATTAGAGTTCTGAATGGAGCCACCCCAGTAAGCTTTCAAAATCACAGATACCTGCAATTTCGGTGGTTCCCCAGTTCTATAAGACATTGTCCCAGTTCTTTCGTATGGCATATATACAACCACTCACGGTAAGGCCCAACTCAATCTCTAGCCTGGTATTTTGCTATATTCCACATTGCATCCTATACTGCAATAGTTCCTGAAATCCTTCAGGATTTTGCTCAGTTTGCCTGGAAAGTCTCCATTATTCTACCATTCCTCACAATTCAAGATACAGTTCATGGGTCACCATCTCCTTGAGGCCTTTTCTGAACCTCTGAGGTAGATCTGACCTCTCTCCTGACCTCATGTCCCACTCCAATCATAAATCCTGTTAACACTTCATTGCTCAGCTCTTTATGAAAGGTCCCGCAGGGCAGGAACCGCATCATTCACCATTGCATTTAGTGACCAGCCCACAGCTAATGCTTAAGAAAGCTTTGTTGAAACAGGAAGAACACAGGACTTCAGCAACCAATGTAATAAAGGTGAACCCTAGAAATCAGAATGGAGTTCCTCAAGAACTCTTCAATAAGTTTAACAAGCGTCTCCTTCAACAGGAGAATTTGTGAGGATTGCTAAGGACTAATCCTCATCATTTTTTTCCCAGACAACAAACAAAAAATCATTATATTTTCCAAGTGACCAGCATACACTTGATAAGGGGCAGCTACCATGTAGAACATGAAAAGACATCTCCTACACTATCATGTAAGTACCCTAAGAGCAGGAACCATGCCCATTTGATCCCCAATGCTTTTACCAGTGCTTAGCACTAGTCATTATTCAATAAAAATCTATTGAATGAGTGTTCAAACAGCATAAAGATTTCAAGGTCAATAAAGATACAGGAGTGATTTTGTCCTGAGCAATGGTGAAATGAAAATGAACCTTCATCGTTTTCATCACTCTCTTCTTTTTCAACTTCCAGAATTTCTGCTCCTGGAATGTAATATTTAGCATCTAATTCTCCATATTCTTGCACTCTTGCTTCTATTGAGGCCTCTGTAGGTTTACCCTAAAGGAAAGGAAATTGTTTTAAATACAGTCCTTAGATTGCAAAACATTATTCATGAAAAGGATTCTCTATGATTATGAATTTCGAAGGGAGAATCACAAGAAAATGGAAGTAATCAAATGACAGTAACAGTCCACTTGGGTCATAGTAAATCCCTCAGCTAGAACTCTGCCCACTATTTTCTTGTTCTCCTCTGATCAGGAAACTGGCAGTCATTAGAAAATAACTGTTCCAATTCTTAAGTCTTGACATCACTATGTCTCTTCCTGTCACAGACATGCATCTCCCTTTCCTCCCAACTCCAAAGAGGTGGTATCTGGCTGGGGAATAGCCTGTTCAATACTGGCATCAGCTACTGACTGATTTTTGGGATTCCAACACAAATACTAAACTCACAAATACTAAAACTCAAACTGTAGAAAGTTACTCTCATCTTCTGGAAACACACCTTTAGATAAACATATGCAGGCTTTACCTACCCGAAATTTCTTCTGCAACATCTGAGGATTCAGTGTTCGGAAGAGCTGAATCAAAGTTCTAGCGGACATCATTACATCTGTAAAACAGTACCTTTAATTAGAAATCCAGAGCAAAGAGTCTATTGAGATAAAAAATGAATCACTCTATATTCTTCGGTCTACAAAGAATAATATGCAACCTACTTTTATCTTTGTGTGTTTTATACTGAGCCAGATCTTGGAGAAGTTCTTCAGTCATGGCTAGAGGGCATCGAGCTGTTATCTCTTTTATTGCATTGATTCTAGAAAAGGAAAAGTGAATTTCAAAACTCCAAACAGAAATTTCATTTGGTTCAACCTAAGAAGATTTCCTAAAAAGACCACATCAAAAGGAAGAGCAGTTGGGTTTCATAGGGCTTAGGTGTCTAAAACTGCAGCATGGTAAAGAATGTCAGGGTGGGCAGCCTTAGAGGGCTTTTGTATCAGATAGCTTACCATTTCCTCTACTGATGGAATAAGAAACAATATCTTCCTTGTAAAATAAATAATGGCAGCATTTACTCCCCAACTCTAAGGGGAAAAGGAACTAAGTAAAATAAGAAAAGTTAAAGGTCTTTAGGGCTGTTATCCCAGCAATAATTCCATAAAAAGCAACTCTTAACATACTGCTTAGCTTTAGGGACATATTAGACAATCGTGAAACCTGTGTTCACAGTCATTAAGTGTTTTTGAATGAATCAAAAGAGCCACTGAACTGCCTAAGGATTAAAGAATGATTCCATAACACATCATTTATTCTAGGGGAAGAGATGAATTTAAGGTAGGAGACAGGAGAAAAAAAGCTTAGATTGCCAAACAATCATTCATTTGAAAGACTAAAGCTAGTAAAATAACAAAATGTTGATAGAGACACAAAATATCTTTTCTCTGTCTCTCTCCTCAAAATTCTGGCCAATAAAATCAAAATACCAAACACCTCCTGAGAAGATTGAAGTATATTTTAAATTGCTTTCCCAGAGGTCACGTTGCCAGCTGAAATCTTGTACCTTGGTCATGTAAACCAAACCTAGTTCATTATCAACACACCCAGTGCCTCCAGCCATGTTCTACGTACCCTACTGTCATGACTTCCCCAGAGTTCTTGTCGGTAACAAAATTGTTGGCCACAGTCATGAGCAAGGACTGAATGATCTGCATTGGGAAGAAGAGAAGAGCGCTGGTGAAATGTCTGTGCCCACTCAGACATCTGAGGATGAAGAACAATACATTATTCAAAGTAGGCAAAACAGCACGCCACCTTCAGATTGGGAGTTAGAGGAATCAAGACTGAGGAAGACAGAAATACAAATACTCCATTTTGGGTTTCATTCTTCTTGGGTATCCTCAGATTACATTTTGCTCTCTTTTAATACTGTTTTCCATTATGGATTAATAAAGAAATGGCTTTGACCCAGGATAATCTGATCCAAATACTGTTTTAATCAAAGAATTACCAGTTTTGAAAAATAATCGCTATAGATTTACTTAGATTCTTGATATCCTAAAATGTGGCAATTAAACAAAATCAGAATTCTCAACAATTTGTCCATAACAAATTCACTTTTTATACTAAATTTATTTTGTTTCTGTAACTAAACTTCTGTGTATATCTCCTTAAGAGTTAGTGTCTCTTCTATTCACTTTAAAAAAAAGAGGGCAGGAAGAACAGTAATCCCTGTGGGAAAAGCCCCCATGACACACTGAATAGTGGCACTGCTACGCATGCACTAGGTCCAGGCAGAAGGTTTCAGAGTTCTCAACTCGCGTGTGCTCCTGGCTCACTTTGTCTGCAGGTACGAAACTGCAATGCTTTCTTTCTCTTTTTGGAACAAATCCTTTTTGGTGATGAAAAAAGTAAATAAATGAGAGTTCTCACCTCGGGGGGTACTAAGTGATGAGACGCTTGCGCAGCAAACAGAAGGATCTTTGTTACTTCTAAAAATATAAGAGATCAGAAAGGTCACGGTTTATTGCTCTGCCTCTCAGAACTATGCAACATGGCAAGCACATTCTGGCCTTAATGCTGTACTGCTGCTATTCCACCTGGAACACCCAAGCCCCAGATACCGCCTGGCTTCCCTGCAGTCCCTGCTCAATTGCTGCCTTATAAAAAGTCTTTTCTGACCATGTATTCTAAAATAGAATCTGCCCCAGCATCCTCTGCTGCCCTTACTCTTTGCTTTCTTTGTCCTCAAAATATTTATCTTCATCTAGATAAATCATATAGAGCACTCTTTGGATCTCCTTCCATAGGTAAGCTCTATGAAGGTGAGGATGTCGCTTTATGTTCTTAGCGTCTAATGCAGTGCCCAGCCTAGAAATCACTATATACATAAATAAATACAAACATACATATATACACATACTCTCCCTTCAAAGGGGCAGTATATACAAAGAACAAGGCCTCCGGCAAAGAAAGAAGAGATGTGAATTCTAACTTGCCATTTATTTGCTGAGTGACCTTGGTCTTTTTCTTTCTACACATCACAAGACTGAAGTAAGACTTAGATGAGATGATGTATGTAAAACACTCAGCACACTCCTTGACTCATGTTAGATGTTCAATAAAGGTTCATTTCCTTCCTACCTTAGTTCAAGTTCAAAGGCAAAATAACCTCTCTTCTTTCCTGCTTTTATGTTATTTTTAATTGAGTATACACATAAGAACAACAAAAGCAGGAAGATAAAAATCCTGACATCTATTACAAAGGTACAGTAAAAGTTCAAACTTCTTTTTTTAGAATTTTCCACGAGTATTTAAGTCTAATAGTAGTGCCCCCTTATCTGCAGGGGATACATTCCAAGACCCCCAGTGGATGCCTGAAACCAGATAGTACCGAACCTTACATATACTGTGTCTTTTCCTATACATACATACATTATGACAAAATTTAAGTTATAAATCAGTCACAGTAAGAGATTACAACAATCACTAATAATAAAAGTTATGTGAATGAGGTCTCTCTCTCAAAATATCTTATTATACTGTACATACCTTTTCACTTAAGGAAGCACTTTATGGTTTCTCTTTAGAATATCTAAATTACCGCCAGCATCACTACTCTTGCCATCTAGGGCCATTATTAAGTAAAATAAGGGCTACTTGAACTCAAGCACTGTGATGTCATTGACAGTGGATCTGATAACCAAGATGGCTATTAAGTGAACTAATGGGCTGGGACCATATACCGCGTAAATATGCTGGATAAAGAGATGATTCATGTCCTGGGCAGGATGGAATGGGACAGCAAGAGATGTCATCATGCTATTCAGAACAGTATGCAATTTAAAACTTATGAATTATTTCTGGAATTTTCCATCTAATATTTTGGACTGCAGTTGACCATAGAAACCGCAGAAAATGAAACCTTCAATAATAATGGGGGACTAGTATACAAAAGACTTGCTTTGAGAAACCAATTCCCACCCCCCCCCCCAAATAACTGTTTCTTAAAGTTGACGAGCAGACAAGTAACCAACCCATGGCAGATTTTGGAAAGCATAAGGGTTTCTCTCTTCTTCTCTGAAACAGAACACACCTCATTCCTAACTCTTATCTTTAATAATTCCAGAACAAAAGACTAGATCGTTATTCTAACCCAAGACAACCAAAGTAACATGGCAAGTGACTAGCTTACCTCTTTGGTGGGGCTGCAGAAACCTTTGCACAAAGGGATAGAAGTTGAAGAGAAAAAGCTGTGGAAAGCGGAATGCACTGATTTGAATATATACGTGACTAAAGCTGTAGAGTTTCATTTCTCCATAATGCATTTATATCACCAAGCTCAACTAGTTGGGAATTGCTTTTTACTTTTGTTTTTTTCTCAAGAAGGATTGATGCCCCAGGATAATTCAATGTGCTATTTTAATCAAGCAAAGGAAGGCTATGCTGCTATCCACACTCTATCAAGGAACAAGAAAGAGTATGCAGAATAAACCAGGGAGGGGAAAAGTAACCAAAATGTAACATCCTTCTACTTTTAAAACTGGTGTGGCTGTAGAACTCATTTTTTAATCTTCAAAGATAACTAGGATTATAGGAAGGAATAGCATTGATATTAAGGCTCCAAAGCAATGGGCAAAATAGTCATTCAAGTCTGAATAATTTGAAACCTATGTAACTGTACTAACCATTGTCACCCCAATAAACTTTAATTTAAAAAAAAATCTCAATAACATCTAGTATAATCTGATCTTCAAAAAACCCACACCTCTAGTTTTATTATTGCATACCAGTCCAACCCCACTGGAGAAATTACTTTGAGCTCCATACTTTACTGAGAAAACACTTCCACTCTGGAGGCTACCTAAATAAAGGTTGCACACGGGTCCAGTTATTAAAATAATTGCAATCTTTAACTTTAAGAAGAGAAATTTTGGAGATGGACTCGATTTATTCAAAGTTCATCATATGAGAATAAATTAATTTTTTTCTATTTTAGCCACAGAGCAAAATCAGGGCCAGAGAGTAACGGACGACTTAGGTTCAATATAAAGATGGATGTTCAATTGCAGTCAGTTGTGAAACTCTGGTGTCATTTCCATCAAAGCATGCATAAATTACAAATCACTTCTGCTTTCCTATGAAACTCAAATTCAGGTCTGACATTACTGCATAAACGTATCAAGAACTGACTTGATAATCCTGCTTTATAGAACTACAGTCCATGGATAAAAATCAATTTATTAAATTTTTCTTAGAGAAAGGGAATGAGTGCTTTCACTCATGTGTAGTTTCATTTTTAACCTGACATGTCTATGAGTATATATAGTTTGATTTTCAATAAATAAGCCTGCTTTACTTTTCATTTTTAAAAAAATTTTTAATAAAGTAATACATTCAATGATGTTTAGAGCAGCACTAGTCACAAGAACAAAATGAGAGGGAACATCCTCAGTGGTCATTTCTTTATGGCCTAAATTTTTGGCAAACTCTCTTTTTCTACAATGGCAGTTGGTCTAACAGCGAGAAGTTCCCATATGCATACACAATATACATATATTACACTATTAAGGAGCTCTTGCAATCTAATTTAATATAAAACAAATGACTAGAGAATTCAGTTTTGGAAACATGATAATCTCCTACCAGTCTGGTAGTCAGCAAAGCTATGAAGGGATAAACAAAGCTGCAAAATGAGTAATAGTCAATAAAAATATGTGGGCTATGTTGGCTTGGAAAAAATGTATATGTATAACAAAGTTGAATAAAGTAGAAAAATACAATATAAAATAGCTTGTCCACAAACCAAATATATGGACAATTTAACATCTATACTTATTGATAAGAAAACAAAATGATAAAAACAGCCATTTTCAGAGTGGAAGATTTTATTCTTCTGTAAACTGTATGGATTTAAATGGCTTGGGATAAATCACACTACTGCTTCCCTTTTACCAAGAACAATTCTACTTCTAATGTTCACCAAGGAAATATAATGTAATTCAAACCTCATGAATTCCCACCAATCTGGAGATGAGGTTCATGAGCATCATCTTCACCTCAAACCTTTCCTTAGAGCTCTCCAGCTGTTTTAGTAGTTTTTCTGCAAAATCTGGAAAGGAGAATATCAGAAGTACACTGTGGGTCCACGGTCTGTACAACATTATCTAACAGGTGCAGAGAAAGGCAGTAGTTAAGATTGGTGACCGGTATGGCTGTGCCTGAAATCACTCTGCTGAGCCAGGATGGTAAAAACAACAGAAGGTGAGGATTCACACATAGTAAGCATAACTCCAGTGGGGCCCAAAGTTAAGTCTTAAGGATTTCAACATTTTTAGCATCACCGTCTTGATTATTTAATAGGTACTCCATTGAAAGTTCTACAACTTCAGCTTCTCAAAGTGTGTTCTGCAGACCACCAGCAGGCGGTCCATCTGGCAGCTTGTTAGAAACACAGAACCTCAGGCCCCATCCCAGACCTACTGAATCAATCTGTACTTTAATAGGATCCCCAGGTGGTTACATGTACACTCAAGTTTGAGAAACACTGACTTAGAGGAAGAGTCAGCAAACACTGCTGTACAGTAGGCTACAGAAAACATTTGAAAGTCCCATTGTCCAGCCACATCCCATACCAACTAATTAGCCTCTGGGGACAACAGGACCCACGCATCGGTACAGTTTAAAAATTCTCTAAGTGATTCCAATATGTACTCTAGTTTGAGAACTAGTGTTCAGGAACAGGGTTTCCCAAACTTTTGGTTTATACAGACCAACTGAAAAAAAAAAGAACCAATAAAAGACTGTCAACTTTTCATTTGGTCAAGTACAATGCCCTATCACTACTGTGTTGTTAAAGACATAAATTGCAGAAAGAGCTGTTCTTCCGTATTTTTCTCATTTTGCTGTGGATTGGCAATCACTGCTTTAGAATATAATTTTCTAGGTTACTACCAATTAGAAAAAACTAAGTATTTATTGATTGTCTACTAAGTGCCAGGGATCTTATATTCCTTGGTAACTGAGAAGGTAGGAAACTAAACAGAGATCAGATTAGCAAGGAACTTGGGAAGTCATAATTATAGTACCTTGGGGATCATGAATCAAGTGAATAGCTGAAAAGTTAAACACCTCTGGTTTTTTCTTCTTCTTTTGTTTCTGAAAGAAAGGGAGGGGAAAAATATTTACATTCTGAACTATAGTGATGAAGCCCATGGGATTAAATGTGTTTACGTGCTAAAGGTTGTTATCAAATCCACCACACTATTTAAAAAATAAAATGAAAAATCTTTGTTCCAAAAAACTTTCAACTAGAAGAAATAAAGTGGTTTTTGTCTTTTAAGATTAAACCTTGGGAATGTTCCAGCTACTAGCACCTGTGAGAATTTTTAAAAATTGTAAATATAAGCATTATTAAACACATAGTGGCCAAACTGATGAGTTTCAGAATAATCATTACTCTTCTGAGAAGATATATCTGGCAAAGATAACTAATGCAGGCCATCTTGATCAGAACAAGTGAAAAGTAAAATTAATCAAATTAGTTTATTAAAGCTACAGATTTTGCTAGAGCTAAAAACATTTATTCATCTAAAAAATTAGTACTTAAAAATTCATCACACATTTCTAGGTTTTTAAAAAATGCTATTTCTTTATTACAAATTCTTAAAAGCTTTTGCTTTAAAAAAATACGTTCTGCATTCTAATGATTCCTATTTCATTTCCCAGGTCCAAGTCTCACCTTGAGCACTTTCATAGCCTTTTCCAATCTTTTCTTGTGTTTGGAACTTTTCTTCCCTGTGGCATACTGCACTAGCAGATCTCTTGCTGTTGGTCCTTCATCCTGAAGAAGAAACTACTTTGTAAAATGGTAAACAAGGAAAAGCTGCATAGAGGCAAAGAGTAATCCTTTCAACCACTTCTTTGTACTTTATACTCCTTGCACACAGCTATTAAAATGAACATGACTTTTAAAATTCAATAAAAAATATTTGCCCATGTGCATAAACAGGCACACACAAAGCTTTTCATTTGCACTGATTTTTGTTATGTTTTGCTTTAATTTTTATTAAAGTATAATATATAGACAGAATGAAATTTTGTTTCTATTTGAAAAAAGAAACTGGAAACAAATATATATGAATAGGAAAATGCTTAAGCTATAACACATTCACATTCAGAAATATTATGTGGAGGTTAAAAGAATTGAGGTAGAGTGCTTGCTTCAGCAGCACATATACTAAAATTGGAATGATCCAGAGAAGATTAGCACGGCCCCTGTGCAAGGATGACATGCGACTTCATGAAGCATTCCATGTTTAAATCAAACAAAAAACCCAAAAAGTATTGAGGTAGATCTATGTGTACTAATAGAAGATTTAAATGCGTTGGTACATTAATATATATCGATACACACAAAGCAAGTGACAGAATAATACAGATATTACTTAGGTATTTTAAAAACCTATTACATACATAAGACAATGTGTACACACATCCATATATAAATGCATGAGAAACGAAATGGTTATCTTGAAGGAAGGAACTGGGAAGTGGAAATACGTAAGAAAGGGTCAAGAAAACTTTCATTTTATCTATAGTGTCTGAAATTTTTTACAATAAGAATGTATTATTCATACATCATTTAATAAGACAATAACAAATTAGAAGACGTTACTTATTCTGGTATTCTTGTTACCAAAATGCTAAAATGGGAAGGGAAATTTCTTTAGAATTTCTTTTTAATTTTAATAAAAAACAGTTTTAATAAAGAAAATCTCATGACATCAGAAACCTTGAATTCTCCTTTTAAAGACGCCATATTACTCCTCTCCCTCTCCTGACTCCAAACTTCTATGATGTCGTCACTCTACGTCAAAAATATGTCCGCAGCAATTTTCATGCTAAGTTTAAATAGTAAGATATAGACAGTGTTTAAAACTAAGAACAAAGTTGAATGAATCTGAGTTTTATTAGTATTTAATCAATCTTACTGAATGTAAGCGACAAATTCTAAATAAAATAAAACCTCAGCATGACAGAACTCAGTAAAGAATAAAGGTAACATGAGTTTCTTTCTAACTTGAGCAGTCATGGAT
Organism: Rhinolophus hipposideros; assembly: GCF_964194185.1. Lineage (NCBI taxonomy): Eukaryota > Metazoa > Chordata > Mammalia > Chiroptera > Rhinolophidae > Rhinolophus > Rhinolophus hipposideros. The sequence goes on from NC_138047.1 coordinate 55,038,128, forward strand.
CTTACAATCTGTCATGGCAGCAATAATGAAATCTGATAAACTATAAAATTCGAAGCATTTATGGTTAAACTAACCTCAGATTCTGAGTCGCTGTCCTGTTTCTCCTCTTCATCTTTTCCCAGGAAGAATGTCAAAGCAGCAACTAATATCTAAAGACCAATCATAACAGTCTATTACTCATCCCAGCTTACAACAAAGAATAAATGCTTTTGTCTACATTTTACACGTGTACAAACTAGGATCTGAAGAAAAAAATCAGAGAGTGGTAAGATGTGGGCTAATTTTTCTTAATTAAAGCATAATTTTTTTATGCTATTCACCCTAAATATATATACATAGAAGGTGCCAAAAAAATGTATACACATTTTAAGAAAGGAAAAAATTGTATTAAAATTGTAATACAATGAGTGATGCTAGCATTCATTTGATTAACGCCATCCTTTTTTTTTTTTTAATTTATATTGGGGAATATTGCAGAACAGTGTGTTTATCCAGGGCCCATGAGCTCCAAATCGTTGTCCTTCAACCAAGTTGTGGAGGGCGCAGCTCAGCTCCAAGTGAATCGGCAACCCTGTTGTTGAGAGCTGGCCGTCTAACCAACTAAGCCATCCAGCTGCCCCTCTGGAAGCTCAGTTGTCTTCAATCTAGTTGTGGAGGGCACAGCTCACTGGCCCATGTAGGAATTGAACCGGCAACCCTGTTGCTCAGAGCTTACACACTAACCAACTGAGCCATCTGGCCGCCCAATTAAGACCATCTTTTGAGTGAACGTCATACTACACATTGCTACCATAATTCAATTCAACTTCGAAAAGTAATACAGATAACATCTCTTAAAACGTGTATTTTTTGGCACCCCCGGTATATGTATATGTGTATATATATCAATATCTATATCTACATCATCTTCATCCCTAAGTATCTGATTGGTTCCAGGACCCTGGCAGGTATCAAAACCCATAGACGTTCAAGTCCCTTATATAAATTGACATAAATCAATGCATAGAGTCAGCCCTCTGCTTCCATGTATTCTACAAACCATGGATTGGAAACAGTATTTTTGGAAATATTTTAAAACCTACTGACTGAGGGCTGTCAGTAATTAAAAAAAAATTTTTTTTAGATAAAAACAGCAGGGCTATACATAGTACCATGTTTCCCTGAAAATAAGACCTAGTTGGACAATCAGCTCTAATGCGTCTTTTGGAGCAAAAATTAATATAAGACCCGGTCTTATATTATAGAAAAATAAGACCCGGTATATGTTATATATTACATTATATTATATTTGAGCCAGTCTTATACTATAGTGAAGTAAGACCAGGTCTTATGTTAACTTTTGCTCCAAAAGACACACTAGAGCTGATTGTCCGGAGAGGTCCTATTTTCGGAGAAACATGGTAGTTGTTACCCTTTAAGTAAACCGTCAAGAATTTCTACATTCCCCATAAGAAAAGTGACATTACAGCCCTTCTAACAGAAAGTTAAACATGTCCTTAAATTTCTTCCAGCTGTGCCTGAGCCTAATAAAAGAACAGCCAAAAATTACAGAGAAAACATAAAATAAACATTGAGACTATCATTTAAATAACAAAGCAGTTAAAAATTCCTTAATTTGCTTGACTCCTCTAAAGCACAGATCGAAGTGACCTAAGCACAGAGAGCATTAGTAAGCATGAACTGCACATGCGCACACTACCTGTTCCTCACATACCGTCTTCTTTACCCTCTATCCAGAGAAGCAGACCACTCACAGACAGTGTCTCCATACAGCCCGACACTCACCTTAGTGACCTTAGAGAAGCAGGCAGTTGTGATTACATTGACAGTTTTTGCATCATTCCTACAAGACAAATGAGTGTTTTAAAGTAAATTTTAATTCTACTGTATTTTCTAGCAGACAATGGACAAAATAAACAACATAAGAAATATTTCTGACACATTAAAATTCATAGCTGTAATATTTTTTAAAAGTCAATTACAGGTGAACATTTAATGAAATTTTAGCCCAGTGTTACTTCAGAAAATTACACAGCCATTAAGATGGACTTTATGAAGTTTTAATGATATAGGAATCTACTCAATATAAGTAAAACAAACAAAACAAAACCAGAATAAAAAACTATTAATATAACAAAATTTCAACTGCATTTAAGCTTTCAATTAGCAACAATCATGCCTCGGATAAACCTCATTGGCTACGATACTGCCATTGCGCAAAGTTCCAACTGTATTTAAAAATTCATGTTAAATTAATATCATAAACTATTAACAGTGACTGTCTCTGGAGGTGTGGCACTACCAATGACTTTTTAAAAAACTTTTCTAGCTTCTCCAAATTTTCTATTGCAATGAATATTACTTTTACAGTAAAAAATGTGAATAAGAAAAGCAAAGACATTCGTTGGGGGCACTGTACCAACAAACCAAAGTTTATGAAACATGATGTTATATATATATATATAAAATTGACTTGAACGTCTTCAGAGTAGCAGATTAGAAAGAGCACCTTTTAGTCAGGGAGCTCAGTTCTGTTCTTTATTAGCTGCTCAACTCTATGACTTTCAGTTTCATTACCTATGAAATGGGATAATTCCAGACAAGCTGCATTCCATTGTTCTGAAGGGTGAATGAGGTAATACAAAGTGTAGGTGCTCAAGAAATGGTAGCCAGTGTTGTTATTAGTTATTTGGATTATCTGTACATTTTCACCTACAACTTAATCTATGGCAGAGATATGTATATTAAAGAGTTCAAGAGCAAGAAAAATATTTGTGTATGTGCTCTATAGTAATTATAAGTGAATAAAAGACCCTATTTCTCAAGAGACAAATACATATATATTACCAGATGTTTCTTCTGTAGAGTTCAATCATCACATCCAAGGATATCTTGGCTGCAGTTGCATTGCTGTCTCTTAACATGGTGTACATGAAATTCTGCAATACCTAAAGAAAAAAAGAAGAAAGAAGACTTAATACATGGATGGTACAATGCTACAAACATGGAAGACAAATGGGTACTTACTATATTCACTTTATTGTTCTTGTGTTTTGCATTTATATTCTTGATATCAGTCACAATATGTGTGTATAAAGTCTGAGGAAAAGAAACAAAAACATGTACACATTAACCAACATTTCTAGCCTTGCTCAGTTTATGTACAAGAGGATTTAATTTTATAAACGTACAGGAGGATTTAATTATACCTACTCTTCATTCTCTTATAGAGACCAAAAACAAAGCAAAAAGCAACAGGCTAAAATGCAAAAGGAAAGTTGCCCTGAAAAGATTAAACATGGAGTTATGATATAACCCAACAATTCCACTCTTACTTATAAACCCAAGAGAAATGAAAACGTACTTCCACACCAATGTTCACACAAATATTCATAGCAGCATTATTTATAATAGCCAAAAAGTGAAAACAACCCAATGTCCACTAACTGATGAATGAATAAAGAAACGGTGGCATAACCATATAATGGAATAGTATTTGGCAGCAAAAAGGAAGTACTGTTATATGCTACAATGTGGATAAAACTTGAAGGCATTACGCTAAGTGAAAGAAGCCAGACACAAAAAAACTACATATTTATATGACTTCATTTATACAAAATACCCAGAACAGGCAAATCCATAAAAACCAAAAGTAGACTGGTGGTTGCCCAGGGCTGGGAGAGAGTGGGGATGGGGAATAACTGCCAATGGGAATGGGTTTCTTTTGAGGATGATAAAAAAACGTTCTAAAATTGGTTGTGGCAATGGTTGCAAACTCTGTGTGTATTCTAAAAACCACTGAATTGTACACTGTAAATGGATGAACTGTATGTACATTATATCTCAATAAATATTTTTTCTTTTTTAAATTAATTTTCTCAGGGTGGTAATAGTAAAATTACATAGGTTTCAAGTATACAGTTCTAATACATCATCTATATATCACATTGTGTGCTCACTACACAGAGTCAGTTCTCCTTCCATCACCGTATATTTGACCCCCTTTACCCTCTGCTACCACCCCCCTCCCCCCTTACCCTCAGGCAACCACTAAACTGTTGTCTGTGTCTATGAGTTTCCATTTCTTTGTCTTGTTCCTTTGTTGCTTTCAGTTTTATATCCCACATATGAGTGAAGTTATATGGTTCTCGACTTTTTCTGTCTCACTTATTTCTCTTAGAATAATCTCAAGATCCATCCACATTGTTGCAAAATTATTATTTTTAAAGAAGGAAAACTGTTGTATTTATTAAGACCATAATTGCATGTAAGACAATACAGGCAATCAAAATATCATTGGTGCTCCACATATGCTCCCATGATCTACTTTTATCCCACAAGTCAGACCAAGTACAACTGCTAAAATCAAATGGTGGCAGTCTCTAAACACTTTGGGGGAAAAAAATTAAGTTAATGAATGTGACCTTTTTTTTTTTCTCAAATTTCTTTCATAAACCTTTAGCTTCTGGTCTTATATAAGCAAATACAAAGTTATAGGGAAATAGTAATAACCAAAAAGTTAGTTTCTTGGGGTCTAAGGTTCGGGTAGTCACAGCTATGAGTGCACTAGCTCATCAGTAAGTGCACTAGAAAAGGGCTTGGGCTCTGGAGCCAGACTGCCTGGGTTTATATTCCTGTCCCATCACTCAGACTCTGAGCATGTTACTCAACCTCTCTGTGCCTCAGTCTTTTCATCTGTAAAATAACAATGACGATATGATAATAATAAACCTTATCTCATTTTGTGAGTAAACAAATAAATACATCAAAAGCTCTGAGAATGATAGCTGGCAAAAAGTAAGCACTCAATAAAAGTTTAGCTATTACCACCATATTGCATGCACACAATGGTCAATTTTTTTTCCCTACTAAAATTATTCTTAACTGTTTCCAATAGCGTGAAGCATCAAGAATTCACTCTACAAGTTTTATGTCCCTGCAAGGTAAAATGAGATATATGAAAAAAAGCAATTTTGGTCTTTACCTTTCGTAGAAGCTTATCATGGCAACGCAGAAGTTCAAAGAAGAGTTCTAGCAAACTTGATGGATTGATGAGATTCTTATTTCTCAGCAAGATCAAAGCTTTGCAAAATGTCTCAGGAAGGAAAAGAAAAAATACTATAAAATAATGATAAAGTTAAGATGATAAAATGGAGCATGTATATCCCACAAGAGCATAATGTCTTATACTAAGTAGGCATTATTCAACGCTTCAGAACAGAACAGAACAGGTCTCTGCTCTTATGGGCCTTACACACCACGGGTAGAGCAGAAGAGGGGATAGACAAGCAAGTAAGCACATAATCATAAACAAGAGTATCTCAGATAATGGTACGTGTCAAAAGGAAGTAAAACAGGGTAATGTAATTGATACACTGTGGCTACTTTACACAAGGAGGTGAACATATGACAAAACCCCAGTGATCAATGAATCCACAAAGATAAGAAAGGCGGGGAAACCATAACATAATACACTACATTGGAATAATCAATCTGAATTTGTGACCTTGCAAGGAATTCTTTTGAAGTATTGTTAGTACTAAAATGGCCCAATAGCAGCTGTCGCACTCTTGCTTTCCACCAACTTATGAGTACCCTTATCGCCCACATTTTGGTCTCTAATATTCTTCTCCATTAGATGGAACAAATCATCCTTGGAGAATAGTTGATTCCAAGTGTTGGGGCAGGAAAAACAGTAAGAAAGAGTTCGGACTATTTCTGTCAGAATGCAAGGATGCTTTTAAGAACACTGGAGCATTGCTGAAAGGACTAAGAAGCTCCCACTGGCCAGGTGGTCACAATTTGAACCTAAAACAGTAAAAATAATGCTTAAAAAAGAAATTCACAAAAAGTATATTAAAAAGTAGTTAAATTGTCAAAGAAAGAGAAACATAAAAAATTCATTGTATTGATTTTATTAATAAGTTAGTATATACGGGTATTTAGTATCTTCCACTAAGAAATAATCTGCTTCTACCTGTGTAAGCAGAAAAGAGCGAAGAAAAACTTGGGAATGATTCAAAAAGTCCCAGAAAAATAGCAAATACACTAGATAGAAAGGAAGTCCAGCGGTTGATAAGGATTGATGGTTATCACAATAGCCAACTAAAAAGAGGACCCACCAGTGTGTTCTAAATGATTCCTCTAAAGAGGAATGCTAATTACACAGACTCAATGCCTTGTTCCTCGCAAAGGAAATCTCTATGAATTATTTTATAAAAACCTAATCATCATAAAACACTATAAAGAAACAAATACACACATTTATTTAATAATGCCTGCAGACCAGTTTGGTTTGGTACTGTTAGCCACAGCAAACCTGTATGACCTAGAGAAGTTCCAAGACTAATGGTTCGAATTTAAAGCTTCCTGGGTTGTGCTGCTGCTATGCTAGGTCCCATGTCTGGGCTGAGAGTTAATCAGCTGACAATCCTGAGTCTGCACCCTTGGTTTGTCTGAGATAGTATTCTTTTTTGGGGGGGGTCTAATCAAATTAAGAAAATCTTAGAGAAGTATAAAATGGTGGAATTACAGAAAGCCTTGGAAATGTGGGAATAACAAAACTGAATCTAGACTTAGAATTTTTACAAGTTTTAGTCTAGCATATCAATGTTTTGTGATCATAATATTTGTGCAAGTTCTACCTGCTGTAAAGGTGTTTTCAAAGCTGATGTATGCCTAAGGCTGGGTTCCCTAGGAGCAGAGCCCGAGTCATTACAGTGATTTGTCTGAGGTGTGCTCTCTTCCAGAAGGAAAGGCACCAGGATAGGACAGAGAAAAGAAAAGGTGAGCAAGGATGTGTCCCTGGCTGGAGACTAGCTTCAGTCTCATCACAAAGAAGCCCTGGAGCACAAACCGCAACACAAAGTGGGGCCCACCTGGAGGGAAGGGGTGTGCTTTTGTACCACTGGGTTAGTCAGGTACCAGCTGTGCGCTGCGAGGGCAACCTCCCAGGTGCCAGGGCTCCCATTCAGCTGAGGATAACACTGCAGAGAAAGGGCAGCTAGGGGCCATGAGATAGGGGAAACAGGTACACTGGCTTGGTAAAGGACATCTCGGCCAGGACCCAATGTCAACCACTAGAGTGACAATATTTCAATATTCAAACTGAATATTTAATGGGTAAGTTCATTAAATTAAGCATTATACAAACTATACGTTGTAATTAAGGTTCTTCAGGCATATAAGATGTTTATGACTAGAAGGAATCACCTATTCAAAAGAGGCAAAAAAATACCCTGGGAGGGCTAGCATGATGGAGGAACAGAAAGATCAGAAAGAGGAGTGTAGCAGAAAAGGAGATGAGATGAAAACAAAAACAAAAACAAAAACAAAACCAGGCAGGAAGCAGATCATATAGGAACTTACGGGCCATGATAATAAGCTTGAGTTTTATTCTAAGTATAAATAAGAAGTCACAGAAGGATTTTAAGGAAGGGGTGACACATTCTGACTTACATTTTAAAAGACATTTAGTTGAGAGACTGTTCTCATTTAAACACATATTATATGCACACACACGAACACAGCACAATCCAAATACCAGCCCTACCATTCGAAGATCTGGATCCAACACAGTGTGATTGTAGGAGAGAAGATCTTTTAGCTCTTGAGGAAAGTTACTTAAATGTTCTGGGTAGCAGTGCCCAATCTGTAACGAAGCAAACACTCTTCTGAAGTTTCTCTTTCTCTCCTATAACTCATATGCAGATATTTAGGATTTTCTGCAAAAGGTGAGTAAAGGCTATTTTACAGAAGTAAATAGTTCCAAATCATGTCTTTTTTTCTACCTTGTTTCTCCAAAACTAAGACCTAGCCGGACAATCAGCTCTAATCCGTCTTTTGGAGCAAAAATTAATGTAAGACCCAGTATTGTTTGTATCATATTATAAGACCCGGTCTTATTTTACTATAAGACCTTATACTATAAGACCTTTACTATAAGGTCTTATAGTAAAATAAGACCGGGTCTTATATTAATTTTTGCTCCAAAAGATGCATTACAACTAATTGTCCAGCTAGATCTTATTTTCAGGGAAACGAGGTATATGCTAATTTCATGATCCTTTTCATATTTCCTCTAGTCTTAGTAAAATATGTGTAACATGATTTAGAATCTGATTTTATAATGAACTTGAAGAAAACAAATAGTTTGAAAGTTTTGCTCTGGATGGTTCTATAAAAAGTTCTAGCAAAATTTTCTAACTCACCACATGGAGCAAAAGGCAAAGTTAAAAAAAAAATTTTTTTTAATGGAGCTTCCACTCCTGAATAGAATGAGGTTGGGTATTACCGGAGAAATATTCTGCAAACTATGTGCAACAACTGGTCTTTGTTTTATTCAGAAATTATCTCCTTACCTGTGCCATAAACATCGCCAGCTCTGCCAGTTCTTTGCTGGGTTTATTTGGTTGTAATTTGAAAATCTCCACATTGGATTTGTAATGATTATACTGCTGTAGAAACTGTAGAGAAAAAAAAAAAATTAAACTGGTCACCTTCTATTATATGACTTGTTCAGAACAGAATGAAAAATTACTTAGTAGAAGTCTGATAGGTAGCATGGAGAAAAAGATGTGGCAAAAGTATGTAGAAACACTACCTTTTCCTTATCTGCATTCTTCAAAATAAGTTTTGAAAAATTTATGCACATCACTGGTAATTTAAAGACCCTTTCTTTTATTGTTAGAAATTTAGGTGGTGTGTTGTAAAGAACAGTGAAGCAAGAATCAAAAACTCAGATTCTGGCCCTATTTTGCCATTTACTATACAAACGACCTTTCTACATTGTCTATGTATACAGAGCACTCACATGAGCAGAAAAATACCGGGTCAGAAAATGCAAATTATTATATCTCAAGTACACAAAGCACTCCAGTTAAAATTCCTCTCTTCTTTTAAATATTAAGATTTCATCCTGAAGTCACAGATAGGATGTGTTCACAGCCAAAAGCAATACGTACACAGAAATGATAGGCACATAGAAATAATAATAGCTTCCACTTATTCAACACTTGCAATGTGCCAAGCTCATTATGTACATTATCTCATTTAATTATGTTTAATCCTAACAACAACTCAACAATCTAATGTCGAAACTCACCTGGTCTCAGTTCCACATATCTATTCTCTATACCTCGACCACAACTTTAAGGAGAGAGACAGAGACAAAGACAGAGACAGAGAGAAAGAGAGACAGACAAACAGACTATGAGGATTAGTTATTTCTAGAGAGAGAGAGACTATGAGAATGAGTATTTCTTGATATTAACTGGTCTAGTGAACTCAAAATGCATATATCAAATTATTTGTCTGATATCTTTTTCGGTATCTACCAGATATTTTAAACTCAGAATAGTAAAAATAACATTAACTTTTGACTTCCCCAACACAACTGGTAGGCCTGTCCAGCTTTCTCCAAGAGGAGTCCAAGAGAGAAAACTGCAGCCCCCTCCCTGCTTCAGGAAGACCCCACCTCTCTTACTGACAGGAATGAGGAGCGTGTCCCAGAACCCGGTGAGCTCCTGGCAAGATCCGTGTCCCACCTCTTCCCCCTTCCCACCCTGGCTCAGCCACCAGGATCTGCCTTGAGATGATCAGAACATACTCCCATTGACTGTCACTTTCTTCACAGTTCTTACCACTATATGTCTACTACCCCTAGACCAGAAGCCCAAAGGAAGAAGACTCTCATATATGTCGCATTTATCATTGCATCCCCAGTGCCTAGAATTACACTGACACGCAACAGGTACAGTATGTGTGGATTTGCATATGCATTTGTTAAGTGAACGAAAGAACAATTCTCTCAAGAACTATCTTCTTACATATTAAAACAGGCTCAGTGATGAATCCTCCCTTTCCACACAACTGGTCAACAGCAGGGCCAGCATTTAGGACTAGTTTGAAACCAGTGCTCGGAAATACAGCACTATGCAGACTAACTCTCAACTACCACTTTGGCAATGGCGGTACAGTGCTTCACACATCGTAAGGGCCTCACCTCTATTAATTTCTTGCCTTTGTTCTTTACTCTTTATTTTCACTGCCTTGATCCTTGGAAGGGTTTTCTGTTCTGGTGACCTACACCACTGAAACCACTATTTGTTAAAAAGCATTCCTATAACTATTTCTACGTGAAAAACTGAGGGAGGAGGGAAATAAGGAGAGCAATCAAAGGATGAATCATTGTGTCAGCCATGGAACAAACTCCAATCGAGTGAGGAAGAAGAAACAACTGCAGCAAATGCCTAGCAGATGCCTGGTTTAACGCCTGTCAGACAAATGGGTGTCGGACGAAAACAGCTGCCAGGTTAATACGGCAAATCACCACGTACATGCTTGTCACTTGGGCTCAAACCCCTTGAATGTTCACAATCCCTACAAGGTCAGTATACAGAGTCCCTCACAATCTGGACCTAATCTCCTTTTTCAACCTCCTCTTTTCCCTGAGCAAATTCTGACCTCCAGGTAATGCCAGCTTCCGAGGAGACAGTCCTGGTTTCACTCAATCCGCTCACTCCCGCGTCTGTCCCTCCCACTGGAGAACACCCCCCCCCTCCCCACACAGCCCCCCGCGCGGGCTCTCGGAAACAGACGTCTGTCTGTTGAAAGGATCCTCACACGATTCATCAAGTGTTACCCACTGATTCAAATTGGGGGTTTCTACAGGGATCAGGCTGAGAAACCTGCACGGAAGTTAGAGGTTGGGGGCGGGTCATCTGTCGCTCCACCTCTGTGAGGCCGCGAGGCAAACCCGAAAGCCCAGGGAAGTCTACACAGCAGGAAAAAACCCCAAAGAGACAGCAGATCTCCAAGAGATGTTGAATGAACCCCGAGGCATGTCCCTTCCCAAGCCCTTCCCTCTGCCCGAGACCCCGGACCTAACACACAACACGCGGCCAGCCAGGATCCCAGCTCCACTCCACGCCTCCCCAACCCCATGGGTGTTCCAACCAGTGGCGCATCGGCCTCCAGCGCCGCCGCGCCGCGCTCCCACCTCCTCCACATAGGCCGGCGGGTCCCGCTTGATCAAATTCTGTAACTGCGGCAGGTTGCTGGGCAGCTTGTTGTTGTTTCTGTTGGACATATTGGCTGCTGACTGGCTCCGCGGCGAGCAATTCGAAGAAAACGCACCCCGCTGGCTACTGCTACCGTCCCAGCTGTGGCTGGAAATCGTGTTTCCGCCTACGACCGGAAATAGCACATGGACGCTTAGCAGGCGGAGCCATTTTGGCTCTTCAGGAAGCTGACTACGGGAGCCTCAGAGTGTCAAACTTACTTTCACTCCCGAAACGCTCTGTAGTGCTTTTTACGTCATTCCCCTACCCCGCCCCCCTCCTTCGGCCAACCCCCTCTACTACCTTGCGTTTCTGAGATAATCTGAACCGCGAAGAAGTTTTGGGTACACGTTAGTTTATTCCATCATCTCGACACGTCTATGAAACACATAAGGACTACTAGGTTTTTAAATCCCACAACATAAAGTTAGAAGCTAAAGCAAAAAAATCCGTGGGGAGTAGATAGCACTATCCTATTTTATAGAGGGGGGGGGAAGAGCAATGAGGGGCGTACATTAGTTTTTTTATTGTATAACTTTAAATACCTGTTTTGTTTTGCTTTGGGTTGTTTCAACTCCACATGACCTAGATTAGGGGAAAATGTGTGCGCTGGATAAACTGTGGTCATGACGATTGGTTTAAAAATGCGAACTATTTTGTATCTAAAAGTCAACCACTGTTATAACCTTTATACGTGTTCTTTAACCAGATTTTCAATTCAGTTCCTGGTAATTAGAAGAGAATATAGTTCTACCATCTCACAATGTGCAAAACTAAATACGTGGTGAATGAATGCATGCCATAGGGTGCTGTTAATACAAAATACACCTGATTACTCATCCTGTGCCAGGCACTGTTCCAAAACTTCACTTGTGTTAACTCATTTCTGCCAAAAAAAACAGCCCTTTAAAATAGGTACCATAATTATCTGCACTTTACAAATGAGGAAACAATTCTCAGACAAGCTGACTGCCTAAATTCATGGCCAGTGAGGAAGCTGGGGTTTCAATCCAGGCAGCCTTAAGTGTAACTAGTTGAGAAAAAGTAACCTGACAGCTGTCAGCTGGTAACTGGTTTGGCATTAATGGGTGGACAGTGGTGTTCTGCTTAACAAAAGCAATTTCACTAGCTTAATTTTTACTAGCTTAATTATTTTACTAGCTTAATTATTTATTGTCTTTCTTTCAGCACTGGATTATGTGTTTAAAGAGGGTTTTGTTTTGTCCACTGTTCTATCCTTTGCACTTTGAGCAACACATGGGAAACAGTTGACATTTGTTGAATTAATGAATGGATGATCTCTAGTCTCTTCTAATCCTTCAATTTTGTAACTTTTAAAGAAAGAAATTAAAATATCTTCGTCAAAATTTACCTGAAAATCAGTAAGTAACTAACATATGAATTCTAGTCATTGTCTTTCTCATTAGAAACCAATGATATTGACTCAGTTCAGAAAAGCCACTCATGTCCATACTTTTCTAATAAAAATATATTGTCTTTTAAAAACTGTTAGATTAGCCACTGGAGGGAGCTCACGTTTTTCTTTTTTTTAAAAAAATTACACCATTTGAAAAAAGACCACATACAAACTCAACAGGAAACTGGTACCAGAGAAATTTTAGTTCTTTTCAAGGCTAACTTAATTTTCACTGTTCTTTCCCCTCCACCCCCAATTTCAAGCTTTGTGTAAATTTTGCCAACAATTCCAATTCCATCTATCCCTTTTTTTTTAGTTTCAGGTGTACAAAACAATGCAATAGTTAGACATTTCACCCCTCACGAAGTGATAACCTCCCTCCCCCAATCTATCCATCTATCCGTTCCTTTTTGTGGGCAGTGAGAGAACTTTTGGGTCTGCCTTCCGACATATCTATCAGCCTTTTGGGTCTGCCTTCCGACACATCTATCAGCCCCAGGCTCAACAGGGACTAGCCCCACCATCTTTCTTTGATTTTTTTCTCTTAAACCACCATAGCCAACTTCTTAAAGTCAAAATGTTTCTCAAGAACCATTTAATGGTATTATTTTGTATGTCTTTACACTCAATATCTGATAGTATGGTAACATTTTAGTTGGTTTTGAAAGATCTTTAATAATTTTGTGAATAGAGAGGGGGTAACTAGCTCCTTTGTCGATAGTCCACTGCATTATTTAATCTCACAAATGCATAACAGAAGCAAAGGCTTTCCCTAGTTCTTTTGCCAGATTTCTTGGGTGTGCCACGTGAACCTGATGTCATTCACGGCCTTATTCTGTAAGATTTACTGTTACTGCAGGATTAAGACTATGTAAAGACTACTATTCTGATGGAGTTTGGGTGCTGCTGATTTTCACTGTTATAGGAACACATTAGGAAAATTCCTATCATGGGACCCAAGATCTTCTATTACCATTATATAATTTTTCCATCTGTAGTGTTTTTTTGTTTGTTTGTTTTGTTTTAAGCAAGGCGTATAAGGATTTGTGGGTTCCTTTTCAGAAGACAAGTTATAACTTGGGAGAGAACATGTAATGGGTGTAAATTCTCTATTTCTTTCATTGCTTATAAAGCATGCTTGCTTGGTTTTTTATTTCTATAAATTATTAGGAAGAAATCTGTTCCCCTGTAATGCAAATAATACGAATGTTGTGGTGAGCTGTCCTCAAGGATCCTATTTTTCAGAAAATAAATAAAAGTAGTGAGAACACCTCTTCCCTCTCCTCGAATGTTCTCCTGATTATATTATCCTCAGGAACTCAGTTACAAAAGGAATAGTGTTATCTACCCCCAACCTGAGGAACCTACAGGGGTAACTAGACGACTGGAGAATCTTACCTTCATGCAAAGGAATGGAGTAATGTGGGAACTACCTGGACATTATTCAACATTGCATGTGGCAGGGGATAGAGAAAGAATAAAACCTTTTTGGAGTCTTCTAATTTCCATCTCATTGTTATAAAAATAATCTAAGGCCAGAGAAGTGGACTTCTCACATTTTGGCAGTCCTAAACTATTTCCCCATGCAGTTTATTTTAAAATATAAACATATTTAAAGGAGTATAGAGAGAATCATTATAAAAGGTGGCCAAGTTGGGGTCTACTGGATACCATTGTGTTTATCATTATATCTAATCAAGTATAATGGCCACTCCTTCACTTCTGTCTTACAAATCTCACACAAGTGCCTCTTAGGCTAACTCTAACCAAGAACCACACACGGAAGTAGATTCTGGGAAACAGTTTCCAGCTTAACCAAGTTGACATAGCACAACCCAGAACCCAGCATATGCAGAGGCCCTGGGAAGAAAATGAGCTCAGTGTGCATGAGAGACAGAAAGAAGGTGAGGCTGAGGCTCCATAAATGAGGAGAAGGATGGAGGGAATGTGGTCAGAGAAGCAGGCAGAGCTTAACTCATGTAGGACTTGGTAGGCCACGGAACGGTTGACTTAACCCTAAATTACAGGATTTTAAGCAAGGTGGTGGTATTCTGTGAGTCATGCTTTGAAAAGATCATCCTTGCTGCTGTGAATAGTAAGGAAGCAAGAGAAAAGCTGAGAAAAAGAGGCAGCAGGGAAAATAGGAGCTATTGATGTAGTCTAGGAAAGAGACAACAATGGCCTGGACTTTGAGTATAAAAATATAAACATGAAGAACTGGTCAGTCAGGCTTTTGATCCCATTTCTCCAATATATTTTTTTCCAGTCTTGGAAACATCCCTCTGTGTATGAGATGTGGATCACCATCTTGCGAGGAAGGTACAGTAGAGATAAGTGGTCAGAGAAAGGTGGGACTGACATTGAGTACTTTCTGTGCACCAAGACCTGTGCTCGGCCTGTTCCTTACAACAATCCTGAATGAGAAAGCTGGGGCACGGGAGGTTAAATAGTCTACTTGAACCCAGGTCACACAGCTAAAGTGGTGGGCTTCTCTTCTTAACTCAGATATCTCTGTATTCAGCATCTTAACTCTTTCCACAACATCCTGCTGTCTTTCAGGTTAAGGCCCTTGTGGGTTGTCATGTCCACAAGCAGCAGCTGCTACCTGCCCAACAGCAAGTGGAGCTTGAAGATACCAGGCTGATAGTCTCTGACCATTGTCAACCTTCTTAGAGACTCCACACTGCATAATACCTCCAGCCCAAATTTCCTGGACTCTTAAATAACTCATGCTATGTTTAGATCTCCACCATAACTACTTAAGGCTTTATAATATTTAAACATATATACGTTTAGTATAGGGAAAAGGAATAGGATGGTTTTTGGTTTCCTGGGTGTGTATGTCATTGGCACAGTATTGCCCTTCAGGATTAGGAAATAAATTGCATTCCACGTAACTCTTATAAGTCCATGTTATTATAAGGCATTATTGACATATTTTCCATAGAAGTTTTTTTTTTCTGTCTTCAAAGAGCCCTTTAAAGGGTTTCCATGTCTTTATCTCAATTACACCTTATCTGAAATGAAAGCAAATGAATAAAGACATGTAAGAATTAGTGTTAAACATTTAATAGTTGACATGTATGTTCAAGACATTAAAAAAAAAAATCAAGATTGGTTTTTTGATTAAAGGTCCATTTATTCACACCACTGTCTTTTAACAAAGAAAATATTTCAGAGTACAAGTTATGTATGCCAATACAGTTTTGAACTTAATTATTTGCTTACAGAGTGTATATATATATATATATATGTATATATATATATACACATATATACACATATACATATATATGATTATCATGTATATATATATGTCATAGCTACTTAGTCAAATCATGTAGTTTCTAGTTATTAGTTATACACTGTCCACTTTACCTGTGAGACGCATGGATACTGGGTCACAGACTCAAATTAGGGAACATTTAGATTTTTCAGGGAAGTTACATGAAGGAGCTAAAGAGTTTCGTGATTAGATTTCCACTGGGCAGCACTGAAAATCATCGTCAGTGTAAGGAGTGACAAATTTTTGGAAAGTAGGTATGCTTAAATTTTGGCCAAAGACATCCTCTCCTACACAATTCACTGAACCTCCTCTTCAAGAGAGTTTCTAAGCTCTGCAGAGGCTAAAGTGGGAACGAGCCATGGATCCACGAACAGGATTTGCTGCTCCCTGTAGCTCTTAGTATCTTAATACCTCCTTTCTTCATGAGACCTGGGGAGGTAATCAATAATCACAATACTTTACAATCTCTGAAAAAAGTTTAACTGACAGTGACATTCATATTTACGCAAAATGAGTTTTCAAAAGAGTCCTTGATGGCTTTCTTGTTAGATCACGGAAAAGTGAGGCTTGTCAGGAATTTTTGTATGGGGTGGGGTTGGGACCCCAAAAAAAGGTGGGACGCTGGTTGATCTCTAAAGCCCCTTCCCACTGTAAGATTCTAGGTATCCTGTATATTTTATAAAAACAGTTCGGAATATCCACAAATTTTTAAACATTTCCTTCTTATTTGTTGAAAAGGTCAAGTTAATATCCTGTTATAATAAGAATGTTGCATCACCCTCCGTCCCTACAGGGACAATGGCCTGAAGATAATGACTAAAAAGAGGTTACCAGGAGTTACTCAGTATGAAGGAGCCAATAAATAGCCAGCTGCTGCTGAGGAGATGGTCTGGTTGCCCTCTTACTTGTAACAACTACAATTAAGAAGTGATTCAAAACCTAGTTCCACAGTATATTAGGCACGTGGAAGATTCAGCCCCTGCCCTCAGGGAGCTGACAATCTTGTTAGAGAGATAGAACTAACACACACACACACACACACACACACACAAAACAATTAGAAAACAATGAAATACTCACCTTTGTGGTATGTAACATAAGTGGAATAGGAGTTTTAAGATAATCCGAGTGTCCAGAAGGTTTTATTTTAGAGGCAAGACTGAACTGAGCCTTGAAGACTGGACCAAGTGAAGATGAGTGGGGAGAAGAAGGCATTCCTGTGGGGTGTTGGGGTAAGTGAGAAAGGGGTAGACCCAGGCGAGTGATAGCATGACCTGCGTAGTAGAGGAGGCAGGCATTGAATTGTGGTAGGACAGTGAGGAACTAGCTTGACTGAAACAAAGGAGAACAATAAGAAATAAAGTGGTCAGCCTGGGGAGGCAAGATCGAGTCATATGGCTCAAAAGCCACATGCTGTCGAAGGTTCCGAAAGCTAACTGCTAGTGTTCTCCAGGGGTGCTCCCCAGAAATGATCAGCATTGATCTCTCAGATACATTGTATGTGAGGCCTGTAGGCTGATTCCAATGCACAGGCTGATGGCTGGGGCAACTTGGTGAGGTCTAGCTCGATTCCAAACTGCTTGGCTTACTAACCTGCTGACAAGCTGGGGCTTGCTGACATGGGCCTCAGACTACTCTCTGGAGACTGCAGTGGGTGGTGTAGGAAGCCTTGGGCTGTTCTCCCAGGCAGCTGTTGTTTGTGGGATGTGATTGTGGGGGCATTAGATCCTGCTTTTAAGCATGACGAAATTCAGCTGGTTGTAGATGGAAGAACAAAAGACAAACTATAGCCTCTAACAATTCTTAACATTTGGATTTTTAAAGCAACTTTCTAGCTTTAATTACGATTTCATAATGATGCTTTAAATTTTCTAGTCAGATCAACAAGTTTATAGATTAAGACGTAATCCCTTTTTGGAATTATTTCAGTAAAATTAAAAAGAACATTTTAAACTCAAAATACTTGTTGGTAAAGTGATTGTTTATGTAGTCTTCTTTTGATGAGGACATTGAGATGTTTTAAACTTTTGGAACTTTCCTGCTTTTTTGATGTTTTATTCTTTTCCTTTGCTTTTTATTTTGGCTGGCCTGCAAGGAGAGGGAAATAAAGGGTCAAGTTTCTTTATCTTACTATTTTTTCCATCCTTATATTATATTTGGACTCTCCAAACTGTAGTCTTCCTTTATCCTCAAAACTGATTTAAAGCTGCTTCACTCTCAGAGAGGCTCCTTTTGATTCTCTCTACTTCACTCATTTTGAGTAGGAGGCAACAGCCTTCTAACTGGTCTTCTTTTCTCCATTCTCCTGGCTTATTACTACTTTCACTCCAACCTTGCTTATGACCCACCTGTCCCAACTATAACTTTCTGAGGTTGGTACAATTATCATCAATTTTTTACCTGTGGGGAGACAGACTTGAGAGGTTGACTTGCTCAAAGTTGCATAGCTAGCATGTGGCAGAACCACTAGTCTGTCAGACTCCGGGAGCCAAGCTGCCAACTCCATATTTAGTGTCCTTTTTCAAACATAACTCCTTGGTATGTCATATAAGATACATGCTAGTGCTCTCCAGTGGTGGTCCCCAGAAATGACCAGCATGGATCTCTCAGATACATTGTATGTGAGGCCTGTAGGCTGATTCAAATACACATGCTGATGGCCGGGTGAGGTCCAGCTCGATTCCAAACTGAATCAAGCTTGGTGAGGTCCAGCTCGACTCCAAATTGCTTGGCTTATCAGCATGCTGACAAGCTGGGGTTTGGGGTTTGCATACATGGGTCTCAGAATACTCTCTGAGAGTATTCTGGTCTACCTTTTTAACCTCAATCCCTCCACTCCCCTAACACAAACTCCAGACAAATTAGTTGAGGCTCCCTGAACACAGCAAGATGTCTCATGATTCTACTCTTTTTTTTCATGATGTTCTTATCCTCCTGGTGAATTTACTTATGATCCAAATCAAATGTCACCTGATGTGAAACTCTTCCTTAACACTTTCTCTCTAAACCTCTCTCTGGCAAAGTTAATGACTCCCTCTATAATCTTCAAGATTCTTGTACATATTTTTATTTTATATTTCTCACATTGTACTATAATTAATTGTTAGCATATTTGCTATAGCCAGGAGGTACTATATCTTATTACCTTTCTATCCTCAGTGTCACCATTCAATTCAATACATATTTATTGTGTTGAATAAGAAAGGTAAGCTCCCTACCCTCATGGAACCCAATTTCTAGTGGGGGAGATAGACAAATGATACTCTATGCAAGAAGGCAATTATACCTCAAGGTGATGACATCATTATAGGAACAAAATAGGAGCACAATAATATAATGAAAAAACGTACCTTAAAGGAACTATATAGATTCTTTGTCTTCCAAAGTTAATTTCTAAGAGGAAGAACGTTTTGTTCCTTCTTTTCAGCAACCTGTTTCTCCCACTGTTTAATCAGTTCTTTCACATCTGCTGAATCTGGGTTTAGACATGTTTGGTCCCCATTATTCATTGTAGCACTGCCAGGGAAATAGCAACAGGATTTTTTTTTACTTTTAATCATTGAAATCCTTCATCCTATCCCCAGAACTCAATTCCCCAAATAAAATGGACTTGTCCTCTCTATAAGTATCTGAAACTTCCAGTCTTTTTCCTGCTTTTTCATTTTCTAAATGAGTGAGGGGACTTAGATAAATTTCTAGGATAGCACATAAGCATAGATTTAAAAAATCCAACAGGTATATGCAACGGGAGAAATTTATATCTGAAGATGATATTGGTTCTTTTGTGTTGGAAATCACTATTTATGTTTAACTGAAAAAGTAAAATACAAATACCTACTTTTTTTTTTGCAAAAACAATGGTAATTAGCATGAATTTTGCTACACTTTCTGATGACACTACTTAAAACACAATACAATGTTACCCTAAGATAAGATTAACAGACTGGTTGAATTTTAAAAATTACTTACAGCAGACTCTCCAGGAATAATTTAAATATTTTTTTCTTTAATTCTTCTATGTAATCTGAGAAAAGTAACCATTCTACATGTCATCCTTGATTTCAGTTTCAGAAAACTAAAATTAGGATATTTCTGGTCAAGATGGTGGAGTAGGTAATGCTGTGCCTGCCTCCTCTCACGACCACATCAAAATAACCACAGAAAACCCATCATCAAGAATTGCCTGAAGTCTAGCTGAACCAAAGTCCTATAACTAAGGACATACAGAAGAAGGGATATTTGGCTGTGGAGGTTCCCCCTCTGGAGCAGTGAGGGATCCCAGCCCCACACCAGGCTCCCCAGCCCAGGGCCTCAGTGTCAGGGAGAGAAGTACCCATAACTTCTAGCTGTGAAAACCAGCAGAGATTTGTGGCTGGGTGAGACAGAGGGTGACTGGAGTCCCAGGCGTCCTTCTTAAAGGGCCCATGCATGGATTCACTTGCTGACAGACTCACTCGCTTTGAGCTCCAGCACTGGGGTAGCAGCTCGAAAAATGCCAGGGACTTCTGGGAAGGAACTAAATTGTCTGCCTTCAGAACAGGGCTAGAGGAGCAGATTTTTCCCAGACAGAAGTGCTGGCAGAATCCGTTGTTTCTTTGTTGAGCAGTCCCCACTCCCAGCGTGCAGATGCAGGAGACCATCATAACTAAGTCTCCATTAATCTAGCTAACACCCTTCATCCACCCTGTCCTAGTGATTTCCTGAGACCCTGCTCCACCCAACTTTTAGGCACTCTAGTCGTTTCCACTGGCTTTTTCGTCAAATAGCCTGTCTTGGCTATTTTGGACTTTCCTAAAATCTCTCAAAGGTTCCCAAAACCCAAACAGGAAGCATCTGGCTTTGACATGTCCCTTACCTCTTGCTGAGGAGCTCCAAGTCCAGTACTAGTGGCAGCTGGCCTCAGTTCATGCCTTGGCCTCTCGAGTCACCTGCAAGCCCAACGGGAGTGGTGGTCATCTGAAGATTTGTTTGTGGCTCATGCCAGGTGGCTCAAGGTAGGGCACAGGCTACCGCTAAACTTGGCCAATGTCAGAGCCTCTTCCAGGAGGCCCTGGGGCTGCCGTGCCTAGTGGCCAGCTTTGGACTGAGCTAGAACATCACTGGGCCACCTCCAAGGACAACACACCCAAAGGGGAGACTGGGCAGGCACCAGAGCCCTACTAAAGCAAATCCTGCTCCATAGGGTCAGCCTCTACAGAACAGTTCCTCCATTATAATCATGGCCAGTCCTTACAACCAATGAGCTTGAGAGTCAGTCTCTCCCATTGATGTGCAAACAGCAAGCAAGGCTCAACTACAACAGGAGGGCACACACAGGCCACACAAGGGACACACCTGGAGCACCTGGTTCTGGTGACCATGGAAACTGCACCACTGGGCCCCACAGGACACCCACTACTAAGGCTACTCAACTAAGACTGGGAGACATAGCAGCTCTACCTAATACATAGAAACAAACACAGGGAGACAGCCAAAATGGGGAAGCAGACATATCCCAAATGAAATAGCAGAATAAAGTTCCAGAAAAAGAACTAAATAAAATGGAGACAAACAATTTACCAGATGCAGAGTTCAAAACACTAGTTATAAGGATGCTCAATGATCTCAGGGAGAACTTCAACAAAGAGAGAGGAAACAAAAAAATGGAGATAGAAAACATAAAAAAAAGAACCAATCAGAAATAAAAAATACAATAACGGAAATGAATAATATATTACAGGGAATCAACAGTAGATTAGATGATGCAGAGGATCAAATCAGTGATTTAGAAGATAAGGTAGCAGAAAACACCCAACCAGAAGAAGTTAAAAAAAAATCCAGTCAAATGAGAATAGTTTAAGGGGCTTCTGGGACAACATCAAACATACTAACATTCATAGGGGTACCAGAACAAGAGCGATCAGGGAATTGAAAACCTAGTTGAAGAAATAATGATAAAAAAGTTCCCTAACTTTGCAAAGGATATAAACACAGAAGCCTGGCAAGCACAGAGTCCTAAACAAGATGAACTCAAAGAGGCCAACACCAAGACACATCGTAATTAAAATGCCAAAGGTTAAAGACAAAGAAAGAATCTTAAAAGCAGCAAGAGCAAGGCAGTTAGTTAGCTACAAGGGCGCTTCCATAAGGCTGTCAGATGATTTCTCAAGAGAAACTTTGAAAGACAGAAGGGAGTTGCAAAAAATATTCAAACTGATGAAAAGCTAGGATCTACAACCAAGATCACTCTACCCAACAATGATCTGTTGATCATTTAGAATCAACTAATAAAGAGCTTCCCACACAAGAAAAAGCTAAAGGAGTTCATCACCACCAAACCAGTATTACAAGGAATGTTAGAGAGACATCAGGAATAAAAAATCACAAGTATAAATAATAAAATGGCAATAACTACACACTTATCAACAATTACTTTAAATGTAAGTGGATTAAATGTTTCAATCAAAAGATAGAGTGGCTGAATGTATAATAAAATAAGACCCTTACAAATGCTGTCTATAAGAGACTCACTTTAGATTGAAAGACACACACAGATTGAAAGTAAAGGGATGGAAAAAGATATTTCATGAAAATGGAAGTGAAGAAAAAAAAGCTTAACTTTATAGGTAGCAAAACTTATACCAGACAAAATAGACTTTAAAACAAAGGTTAGGGGCCGGCCCAGTGGCTCAGGTGGTTAGAGCTCCATGCTCCTAACTCCAAAGGCTGCCAGTTCGATTCCCACATGGGCCAGTAGGCTCTTAACTACAAGGTTGCCAGTTCAATTCCTCAAGTCTCACCAAGGGATGGTGGGCTCCGCCCCCTGAAACTACGATTGAACACGGCACCTTGAGCTGAGCTGCCGCTGAGCTCCTGGATGGCTCAGTTGGTTGGAGCGCGTCCTCTCAACCACAAGGTTGCCGGTTCGACTCCTGCAAGGGATGGTGGGCTGCGCCCCCTGCAACTAGAAAACGGCAACTGGACCTGGAGCTGAGCTGCGCCCTCCACAACTAAGACTGAAAGGACAACAACTTGAAGCTGAACAGCACCCTCCACAACTAAGATTGAAAGGACAACAACTTGATTTGGAAAAAAGTCCTGGAAGAACACACTGTTTCCCAATAAAATCCTGTTCCCCTTCCCCAATAAAATCTTTAAAAAACAAAACAAAGGTTATAACAAGAGACAAAGAAGGACCCAGTAATCCCACTTCAGGGTATTTATCTGAAGAAACCCACAATGCTACTTTGAGGGGACGTGTGCATCCAGATGTTCATTGCAGCAATGTTTACAATGGTCAGGATGTGGAGGCAGCCTGGGTGACAGCTGATGGATGAATGGATAAAGAGGAGGTGAATGGATAAAGAGGAGGTGGTACACATATACAATGGAATATTGCTCAGCCAGGGAAGAGAATAAGTTCTTCCCATCTGTGACAGCATGGACGGACCTGGAGGGTACAGTACTGAGTGGAGTATGTCAGACAGAGAAAGACAGATGCAATGTGACTTACTTAGCTGATATGTGGAATCTAAAAAACAAAATAAACAAACAAAACAGAAACAAACGCATACACACAGAGAACATTACGATGGTTGCCAGATGGGAGGGGTGTTGGGAGGTGGGGGAAAAGTGGGAAAGGATTAAGAAATATAAATTGGTTGTTACAAAGTAGTCATGGGATGTATAGTATAGCATAAGGAATATAGTAAATAATACTGTAATAACTATGGTATCAGATGGGTACTAGAATTATTGGGGTGATAGATGGAAGGGTTGGGGGCAGGGTGAAAAAGGTGAAGTGACTAAGAAGTACAAGTTGGTAGTTACAAAATAATCATCAGGATGTAAAGTATAGAAAACATAGTCAATAACATGGTAATAATTATCTATAGTGCCTGGTGGGTACTGGACTAGTCAGGGGGATCACTTCTTAAATTATATAAATGTGTAACCACTGTGCTATACATCTGAAATTAATGTAACATAATATTTAATGTCAAATGTAATTGAAAAATTTTAAAGTGGGAAAAAAGATGAAGGGGAATAAGAGGTTCAAATTTCCAGGTGTAAAACAAATAAGTCATGGGATGTAATGTACGGCATAAGGAATATAACCAATAATATTGTGATATCATGGTATGCTGACAGATGGTTGCTGGGCTTATCATGGTGATCACTTCTATATGTGTATAACTATTTGAATAACTGTGATATACGCCTGAAACTATATAATGTATGTAAACTATATTTTAATAAAAATCTTAAAAATAAAGACTAACTGAGATTACTAAAGCAAAAAAATTGAACCATAAAATTTCCTTGTTTTTCTGAATAAGTAAATAGTTTTTGGGGGGAAAAAGACAAGTGATAATGTTGACAAAATGTGGAGAAAAGGGAATCTTTATGCACCGTTGGTGGAAATATAATTTGATACAGCCATTATGGATAACTGCAAGGAGGTTCCTCAAGAAATTAAAAATAAAATTACCATATGATCCAGCAATCCCACTTCTGGGTATATATCCAAAGGAAATGAAATCACTATCTGAAAGAGATATAATTCAGATATCTCTTTCAGATAGTGAAAGAGATACCATGGGGCTGTTCATTGTGGAATAATTCACAATAGCCAAGACATGAAGCACCCTAAGTATTCATTGACAGATGAATGGATGAAGAAAAGGTAATTATCTATCTATCTATCTATCTATCTATCTATCTATCTATCTATCTATCTAGGTATACAGGTATATAGACATAGATATATATAAATACCTATCTATAGATAGATATCTATATAGGAATGTATATATAAGGCAATATTAGTCAGACATAAGAAAAGGAAATCTTGCTATTTGTTATAACATGGATGAACGTTGAGGGCATTATGCTAAGTGAAAGAAGTCAGACAAAGATAAATATTACACGATCTCACTTATATATAGAATCTTTAAAAAACTGCATTAATAGACAGAGAGACTAGATTGGTGGTTACCAAGGGCTGGGGGCAGAGGGAAATAGGAGATGTTGGTCAAAGAATGTACACATTTTCAGTTATAAGAGAAATAAGTTCTGTGGATATAATGTATAGTATTGTTATTATATTTACTAATACTGTATTATATACTTGAAATTTGTTAGAAGAGTAGATCTTAAAAGTTTTTACCCACCTCTCCCCTGCCAAAAAAAAAAAGGTAACTATGAGGTGTTGGATGTGTGGTAATCATTTCACAATATATCTATATGTATATCAACTCATCATGTTGTATACCTTGAACTTATACAATGTTATTTGTCAATTATACTTCATACAGCTGGAAAAAATTTTTTTAAAAGATTTGAAATGTGCATATCGTAAAACCCAGCAATTCTAATCTCTAGAAAGGAATAGGAAAGAATTAAAGAATTAAAGACACAATATAGTCGGGGTGACCGGGTGGCTCAGTTGGTTAGAGTGCGAGCTCTCAACAACAAGGTTGCTGGTTCAATTCCCACGTGGGATGGTGGGCTGTGCCCGAAGCAACTAAAGATTGAAAACGGCAACTGGACTTGGAGCTGAGCTGCGCCCTCCACAACTAGATTGAAGGACAATGACTTGGAGCTGATGGGCCCTGGACAAATACACTGTTCCTCCAGTATTGCCCCCCCAAAAGACACAATATTGCCATAATACCAGTTTGATTTAAATAGCAAAAAATTGAAAATAACCTACATTTAGGCATTGGTCATATATATTACTGTACATCTGTCGATGGCCATTAAAGTGGAAAAATAATTAGAAAATATGATATTACAGAAGATTTACTGACGTGAGGAAATGTTCATGATATAGTGTTAATGAAAAGCAGATTACAAAACAGTATGTAGTGTATGGTTTTATTTTTATGTACATATATTGCATGTATAAATATATGTATTTGTGTCTATATATGTATATATACAAATGAGGGAGATGTGGAAGAATGTATACACCAATGGGTTAACAGTATTTGTCACTGGATGGTGGGATTATAAATAATTTTATTTTCTTCTTTTGGGTTATCTGCATTAAACATTTTCTATAATGGACATGTATTACTTTGGTGATATATCGTCATTGGTTCCTAATACCTACCAGAAATGCCTTTTTTTTTTAAAGAAAAGAAAGAATTAGACCCAATGTACAGAGGAACAACAATGAATTTTAAGTGCATGTATGGACAAGTGTTCCAAGGGTAATAGTCACACTAAATTTAATGTTTCTGTCAATATGGTACATGAGTATTGGATGAGATTTTACTTACATGACTTCAATTTTCTCACAAGAAGGGCTTGGGGCAAACTGTTTAAGATCCTTTAAGGATTTTAAGTGGATCGCCCTTTTGTTGGTTTTGATGCAGGAACAGCGTCCATTCCTCATTATTGGGGCTCCTAAAGGAAAGAGAGGGAGTAGCACACATCCGTTTAGGGCAATATCTCAATTTAGTTGATTCATCAAAATTATATGTTTGCCTTAGTCATAGTTATTACTATGCTTTACAGAGTGTCTGTTAATCATTACCACAAACTTTTGAAGTAGGCATTATCTTCATTTTATAGATGAAGAAGCTAAAGTTCAGAGAAGTAAAGAACAAAGTAATTGTGCTTTCTAGGGGGCCAGGGGCAAGGTTTGAGTCCATATCATACAACCTTAGGGAAAGAGATTTTCACAATATTTAAAAATGTCTATCTAGCAAGTCAGACACATAGATACCTAATTAATGTTGCTATGCGGACTACAGTTTCCTAAGCAATTCTCAAAGCCATTTATTATCTGACCTTAGAAGAATGGAGTTGGTATTAGTTTGGACAGAAAGCTCTACATATAATAACCACTTACCACCACCCCCCGCATCCTTCCCATTGCCTCTTTTCAGTAGTGCTTTAAAGTTTTGGAAACTCTTTGAAATACACTATCTTCACTCCTTAATTCTTTTATTCATTCAACATATATTTACTCAATGCTTACTAGATGCCATATATCGTGTGGTAGGTAGAAAAAGTATAACTACAGAACTCCCATTTTACAGCTAAGGAAACTGAAGTCTAGAAAAGTTCACTAATTTGTTCAAGGTAACAAAGATAGTTAGTAAACAGACTAGTTGCAATTTCTCTGATTATTGGATCTTTAATTGGTTAACCACAGGCATACTTATCAAGAAACAATATCAGGGTGACAAAAATAACTTAGGAGACAGAGTCTTTCCTCTCATTATCATCCAGTTTAATAAACATTTATTGAACATTTACAACGTGCCAGGAATTCACACACCAAGACTGAGAAGACTGTCTTTGACGTGGCAGGTCTAAGATATGAACTTTGGATAATCGACGACATCACTGAGAAGCTTTTATGAGTGACATATCACTTTCTGATGCATACAAAACAGTCACATTTATTGGGCAAATCAAGAGGCTTTTGCAGCAATTCAAATCTCTGACTTAACTAACCTAATATAACTCAGAACCCCTTACCTTGAACTCCAATCAGAGTCAGGAAGATGATAACCAAAAGGAATGGAATGCCACCTTTCCTCATAGTGATAGAATGAAGTTCTACTAAGTCACTCCTTTACTGGATTTCAAGCCATCAGAAATTTTTTAGAGAACATGCTTGGGGGAATCATATTTATTTAGGAAATCTATTTCCCTCCTAAACTCTGATTGGCTGGTGTCCTTAGCTAACCTAGCTAAACTGAACACAAACTTAATTGTGTTGGGAGAAACCCTACTCTCAAATCCAACTGAATTTCTGCATGCTTTATTGCCATTTCACATAAATGGGTGGTTTATAGTAAGGGATACGAAACAAGTATCACTGGTAGCCTTTAGCATACTCACAGTTGCTCTTCTGGGTGAAGAATAGGTTATATAATGACTATAATAATATCATACAACAAGGTTTGGAGATGTGGTTTCCAAATGGGAAATAATAAAGTCCAGATAAGTAATACACTTTTCAAATTTCCTTACCATTTACATGGCTAGATTTATCTTTTCTTAATCTAGGTTAAATAAAAAAAGCATCCTAGCTTCCTTCAGGACCAGGTCATTTTTTACTGTGGTAAGCTTATTTTGTTTTTTATGTCATTCCTGCTACAGTTGATTGTGTTTTAGTAGTTAGATTAATGAGAATAAGGCATCAGCTGGAAATAGACAAATGGAACTACACCAAATTGAAAAACTTCTATGCATAATAAAATCAACAGAGTGAAAAACACCTACCGAATGGGAGACACTTGCAAATCATATATCTGATAAGGACTTAATATCCAAAATATATAAAGAACTTCTATAATACAACAATCATCAAATAACCTGATTGACTAGACATTTCTCTAAAGAAGATATACAAACGGACAATAAGGACATGAAAAGATGCTCAACATCACTAATATTAGGGCAATGCAAATCAAAACCACAATGAGATATCACCTCGTACTCATGGGGATGCCACTATTAAAAAACAGAAAGTAACAAGTGTTGACGAGGATATGAAGAAATTGGAACCCTTGTGCACTATTGGTGGGAATGTAAAATAGTGCAACCATTATGGAAAAAAATATGGAGGCTCCTCAAAACATTAAAAATAGAACAACCCTTTGACCCAGCAGCCCCACTTCTGGAATATGTCCAAAAATATTCAAAGAAAGATCTCAAAGAGACATCTGTACACTCATGTTCATGGGAGTATTATTCAGAACAGCTTTATTCACAAAGGCGAAGTGACCCAAATGTCCACTGACAGATGAATGGATAAAGAAAATGTAGTATATACATGCAATGGAATGTTATGCAGCCTTAGAAAAGGAAATCCTGTCTGATGCTACAATGTGGATAAACCTCAAGGATATTATGCTAAGTGAAATAAGCCAGTCACAAAAGGACAAATATCTGATAAAGTGAATCTTAAAAATAGAAAGTTGAGTTGCCAAGGGCTGAGGAAAGGGTGAGGGAAAATTTGTCTTTAGTCGGTATAAAGTTTATGTTGCAAGATGAAAAAGATCTACACCGCTGTTGTACGACAATGTGAATATACTTAAGACTACTGAACTGTACACTGAGAAATGGTTAAGAAGGTAAATTTAATGTTATATGCTTTTTACCACAATAATTAAATAAAAAACAGAAATTAGTGGCATGCAATGGAGACCCAAATTAATAATGGTTGGTTAAGATAGAGGTGTATTTCTCTCTGACAAAGGCAAGTGGATTCGAGTGTGTTTGGTGGTTCTGCTTCATGAGGTATCCCAAGCTCCTATTTTGTTGCTTTACTGCCATCTCTAGGTTGCTGCCTTCATGCACATGGCCCAAGGGGACTTGCAACCATGTCTACTTTCCAACTACAGGATAGTGGGAAGGCAGAAAAGGGCATGGCCCTCAGTTTTAGACCCATCCTGGAAATTGCACCCAGCACTTTCCATCACTTCTCATGAGCCAGAACTTATTCACATGATGACACCTAGCAACAGGGAAGGTTAAGAAATGTGACCTTTGCTCTGGTTGATCCACTAAAATCTGGACGTTCCATTACTGTAGAACAATGTTTCTCAACTCTTTTTTCATTTTTCATTAGTGCCTCTCCTGAGATAAATTAAATTTAAATTAACTTAAATCTAAATTAAATTAAATTGCTCCCTAAAGAAAAAAATTAAATACAGTCATGTGCTGCATAAACAATGTTTCGGTCAACGACAGACTGCATGTACAGTGGTGTCCCATAAGATTATAATGGAGCTGAAAAATTCCTATAACCTCAGGACGTTGTAGCCATTGCAACACTGCAGTGTAAAGGTTACAAAAATCAACAAGACTGTGGGTACGATGGCACACAACTTTACCCTTGGAGTGGATGAGATGACATTAAGGAACTGCTAGAGGTGGTTTCTGAGGAAATGACTAATGAGGAGTTGTTGGGACTGGAACAGGAATGCATAGCTGAAGAAGAGGCAAGAGAGAAGGAAACTGATGAAGAAACCTCAAAAAAATTCACAGTGAACGGTTTAGCAGAAGCTTTTGCAGACAGTGAGAAAGGAAAGGGTGTCTAAGCTGCTGCTCCAACTTCATCAGTAACCAAGGGAATACAGTAAATTCCCAACGAAGGCCTTCTGAGGGGCTAGCCACATATACTTTCCTACAGTTCCAATTAAAAGATAAATAATTATAGAAGGCAGTGCCTGTTCTTCCTACATCCTGATACGATTGTAGAAATAATTGCTTCCAGACTCCTCCCCACGACTGCTGACTCCAGGTACTTGACAACCCTACCTTATCTGTATATTCTCTTCACCTGATGTCAAACTGTTAACCCTTGAATGTATGTAACTAAAACTCCTGATGCATGGCTGTATTTTTCTTTGTCCTCCTGCCTATATAAGCATCCCCTCAATTTGCTAAAGTTGGAGCAGTTTAAAGGCTTCGTGGAACTCGGCTCTCAGGCACGTCCTCGGATGGGCCCAAATAAAAAACTCTTTTCTTAAATCTACAGAGGTACATGTCTTCTTTTCATTGACATTATCTGCCGACAAACAAATCTATGATGAAAAAAGAAACAAACTAAGCATGCCACTATAGACATATTTCTGAAAAGAGTGACGCCTCCTCAAGAAGAGCCTCTGGCAGGTACTACCTTCAGGAGGTATTCCAGAAAAGGGCTTTGTTACCATAGCTGGCAACTCCACGCGTGTTATTGCCCTTGAATACCTTACAGTGGGGTAAGATGTGGAGGCGGAAGACAGTGATATTGATGATCCTGACCCTGTGTAGGCCTAGACTAATGTGTATTTTTGTGGTTTAGTTTTTAACAAAAGAATTGAAAAAGTAAGAAAAAAAGAGTTTTAATAGACAAAGCTTATAGAATAAGGATATAAAGAAAATATTTTTTGTACAGCTGTACAATGTATTTGTGCTTTAAGCTATGTTTTATTATGAGTCGAAAAGTTAAAAAATTAAAAGGTTTATAAAGTAAAAATGTTAATAAGTTAAGGTTAATTTATTATTGAAGAAAGAAATTTTTATTATGAATTTAGTGTAGCCTAAGTACACAGTGTTTATAAAGTCTACAATACTGAACAGTAACATCCTAGCCTTCACATGCACTCAGTACTCACTCACTGACTCACACAGAACAACTTCCAATGAGGGCAAGTTCCCTACACCGATGTACCATTTTTTATTTTTTATATTGTATTTTTACTGTACCTTTACTATGTTTAGATATAGAAATACCATTGTGTTACATTGCCCACAGTATTCAGTACAGTAACATGCTGTACAGGTTTGTAACCTAGAAGCAATAGGCTATACGACATACAGGCATCCCTCCTTCTATTGCACTTTGCTTTATTGTGCTTCACAGGTGTTGCATTTTTTTTTTTTTTTTTTTACAAACTGAAAGCAAGACCCTCACCAGCAAAAAGACTGTGACTTGTTTAATTGCAATTATTGCTTGATTGTTGATAGTCTGAAACCAAACTTGCAATATCTCTGAGGTAGCCTAGGTGTATAGTTGGTTATATCATCTAGGTTTGGGTAAGTGTACTCTATGTTTGCATGACAAAACCACCTAATAATGCATTTCTCAAAATGTATCCCAGTCGTTAAGCCATGTATGACTATATTAAGAAATAAGATTTTATTGGGTAGGGTTGAACTTTGGTGTGCCACTAATCATTATAATACCTAAGATTTTTTTTAGCCCACCTAAGAACTAATTTTTGTCCCCTTGAGGGCAACACTCCTCCCACCCACAACTGAGAGTGCATGCCATAGAGTAAGGGGGAAACAGGTATTATTAGCATTTTCTGTTATATGGTGCACATTTTTGGACTGGTTTCTAGATGGATGATTAATGCTGAAATACAACCATTACAGAAATCTTTGAAGAACACTTGTGGTGATACAGCTTATCCATTTGGCTATGCTTAATTTTGGTAATGACTGTGACCATGCATAGGGTGGAGACGGGTTCAGGTCCAGCTTTGCTACTCAATGGCCTTGCAAAATACTTAATTTCTGTAAACCTCAGTTCCCTCTGCTGAGAAAATTATTACTGACCTCACAGGTTTTTAAAATTAACGGCAACAATACATGATGAACTGCAAAGCACCACAGAACTAGTAACCGTTCTTTCTCGCAAAGAAAGGAAGATGGAAACTTCTTAGGATAAAGACTAAGGCCCAGCATGGTCTGCCCCTGCCCACTGCTCCAGCCCTTTCTTGCATAACTGTGCTCCATCACATTTTCTTTCTTCAGTTCCTCAAAGGGACAATGCTCCTTTCATCACACTGTTTTTGCTCATGCTGTTTCCCTGCATGGAATGCTGTGCCTGCTCCGTCTCCCTACCCTACTGCCTGGTAATCTTAGCCATCTTAGATATCCAGACTGGCATTTATTTCCCCTGGGAAGTCTTCTCTGATGCACAGACTTGGTCAGGTCTCCCACTATCTGCTCTCATGGCACCTCCCTCCTGTTGTCATTCAGCTCACATCAGGGCAATGTTAAGTTTATCTGTAATCTTATGGTTAACATCTCTTTCTGCCACAGGAAGGAAGGCGTGTGAGCGTCCATACCTGAGCCTGGCACACAGTAGGTGCTCAGTACATAGGTAGGTGTACAGGAGTGAGAGGAGCCAGCGCACTGCGCCTGTGAAGAGCTGCCTGGCTCCTCCAGGGGGCAGATCAGGTGACCTCCCTGGGAGCTGAGGTGGGCGCACTGCGCATGCCCTGCCGGCCAGCTTCCAGAACCTTCCGTGGGGAAGCGACGACCTCAACTTGCCCACCTCACGCCGCGCTTGTGCCGCGTCCCTGCCGCCTGCGCTAATCCTGCCGGGAGAAGCACGTGGTTGGGGGAGAAGGTAGTAGTTGTGCCCGTGGGGATCTCTCCGGAGCGGGGCCGGTTTTGCAGTTTCCACACCAGGCTTAGGTTGAGGCCGGAGGGAACCATGGCCTTGGAAGGGCCTGGTCGCTGGGGCGGAGGCCGCCAGGCGAGGCCTAGGAGGGCCCTTGGTCCGAGAGCTGCGGTGACTGGGTCAGAGGCCTTTTGGACGAGAGAAAGGAGGTGTTGGGGGTCAGTCGGGCGTCTCTGGGACCCAGTCTCACCGTGCAGAAGGGGCCGATTTCCGCTGGTGACCAGCGGGACGGGAGGGAGCCTCCGGAGGCCCCGCTGAGCGGCGGGGCGGTGCCGGTTAAGCACGTCCCAGGTTTGGGGGGGCCCGAATTTGGGGGGGGCGCTGCCCTCCACCTGGGCCTGTTCAGTCCCGTGTTTCCCACGCCTCCTTTTGAAAGTTGTCCTGAAAACTCTTGAGAGAAAACATGTTTCTGACTGGGCCGAAGGACAGAGCAAATCCCACAAAAGTGGTGTTTATGGCTCCGCAGGGCTTTTAGGAGAAACAGAAACCTGATGAGATTTCACAGACATATCTCACAGTCCTGGGAAAGGAGCCAAGGTTTATCAGCGCCTTGAAATAAACAGATGATTACTAATTTCCCTTTGGACAGAGTCTTAACCTTTTTTTGCCTTGAAAAATTCCAGTTCTTGTCCCAGAGGAAGCACTGCAGATGTAACCTCACAAGACTTAACGAGCAGGGTTCTGTTTTCACATGGGCTCCCCGGCCTCCGCCTTCCGTCTTTTTGGTTATGGAACCAAGTGTGGTCTGTTTAGTTGTGTACACAGCGTGACACACTCTGTCACAGTGAAAATAACAGTGTTCCTTTTCACTTGTCAAAGGAGAAGTTTCTCTCATAGTGAAACCCCACCCCCCCAGCCTCTCTGAATTTCTTCCAGTGTGGACTTTCCCTCCCCTCAACAGCTATTGCTGGTACCGAAGGATGCTGATTTGAAAAGGGTTTATTTCTTGCAAGTCTCAGAAGCCCCTAGGTAGCATTCTGATTTTCCTTTCTTCCTCTCCCCATGCAGGGAATCATAACCGTTCTGCCAAGCTCTTATCGTGTGGTAAAGTGGCTGCAAGCAAATCATAGTTGTGGGGGGTGTCATGTCCTGTCTGCATCTCAAGTAACAAAGAGAAAGAAACAAGTTCTTCCTTTACTGGTTTATGTTTTTTATCAGAAGCTTAAACGCTGTACTCAATCTGTGAATGGACTCTAGCGCAAGGTAATGGCAGGACATCATTTAGAGGACAGCTGTGGCTAAATGTTAGCAGTGACATTTTTGCTGTGTGTCTTTTTGCAAGTCAGCTTACAGTCTGATGACATGTAGCCAGAGTCATTAAGAAGCTACTGCCTAACTTTGAAAACTTATCCTGAAAAAGGAGAAAATAACTTTGTTTAAAACAGCCATATTAAAGTGATTTACGTTAAAATTACTATCTAAGTGACTTTACAAGAAAAAAAAGCCATGTTCTTGAAACCCTTCGTTTTAGTGTTTATCGTTCATTTATTTCATTCATTAAGTTTTTATTATGATGATTCCAGACTCTGAGGATGCAAATATGAATGATAATCTCTGCCTCCACAGTTTAGTGGGGGGAAAGCTGCATGTAAATTAGCAATTACTGTAGAAGAAGTGGTAAGATAAAGGATCGTACTCAGTTAATGGAGGCTCAGAGAAGGCAACTGTGGCTGATGGGCTCAAACACAGCTAGCTGTCTGGATTAGGTCTGGAAGGGAGAATTGGTTGGAATTTGTTACTAGAAGAAGGTGTGTGTGGGTGTGGGGGATTCTGATTTCTACATATAATACTGGTTTCTACTTTTATATGATGTAGATAATTCCATAGTTGATTGTTTCAAACTGTGAACTATTGCCTGATATTGAAGAAAGTGTGGATTTAAGTTATTTGATCTCCCAATTAATATCTAACTCTCCCAACCAAACTTTGTTAAATAGTGATTTTTCTCCAGTTACAATCAGATAGAGGTTGGGGCTGGAGTCATCTAGACATTCAAAATGGCATCATAGGCTTTCTCCATGTAGCCTTTTTCTCCGGCAATATAGCCTAGATTATTAGTCCCTGAACATTACTCCATGTGACCTCTTTCTTCAGCTATATAACCTGTCTTAATTTCTCCTTTATTCTTGAAGGATAATTTTGTCAGATGTAGAATTCTTGGTTGATAGATTTTTTTCTTTCAGCAACTTAATTATGTCATCCTTCTGCCTTGTGGCCTCCATTGTTTCTGGTGAGAAATTGGTTGTTAATCTTATTGATGATCCATTGAATGTGATGAAATAGTTCTCTCTTGGTGCTTTCAAGATTCTCTCTTTGTCTTTGAGTTTTGACAATTTGTCTATTATGTATCTCAGTGTAGAGCTTTTTGAGTTTATCTTTCTTAGAGTTTATTGAGCTTCTTGGATGTATAGATTCATATATTCCATCATTTGGGAAGTTTGGGGATGGGTTTTTTTTGCCCCTTTCTTTCTCTTCTTTTTCTGGGGCTCACGTTATGAGTAATATTACTTGACAGTATATCATAGGTCCCTTAGGCTCTGTTCACTTTTCTTCATTAAGTTTTTGTTTCTGCTCCTCAGTAATTTCAATTATCTTGTCTTCAAATTTGGTGATGCTTTCATCTACTGTCCCAAAACTGCTGATGAACCCCTCTAGTGAATTTTTCATTTTAGTATTTTATTTTTCAGTTCCAGAATTTCCGTTTAGCTCCTTTTAATAACTTATCTTTATTGATAGTCTCAATGATGTGTGAATCATTTTCCCAGTTTCCTTTTATTCTTTGTACATGGTTTCCTTTAGCTTTTTGAGCATATTTAAGACAGTTGATATAACATCTTTTTCAGTAAGTCCAATGAATGGGCTTCCTCATAAATAGTTTTCTGTCAATTTATTATTTCTCTTCGACTGGGCCATATTTTTCCTGTTTTTTTTATTTGTTTTCTGTATACTTTGTGATTTGTTGTTGACAGCTAAACATTCTGAATATTATAATGTAACTCTGGAAATCTAATTGTCCCACTCTTCAGGGACTGTTGATTTTGCTTTTTGATAGCTAGAACCATCTATTTGTTACTTTTCCAAATATTTTTGCAAAGTGGGTATTCCTTGTTGTGTGTGGTCACTGAAGTTTCTGTTTCATTATCTCTGGTCAGCCAATGACCTGATCTGTGTCTATAAATATAGGTCATTAGAAGTAGAATGATAAAGTCTGCTCATGTGTGTTAGGGTAAATTTATTCAAAACAAATTTAAGGAAGTTATCTTTAAGACCTGAATCAAAATTGAATTCCAAAAATTACTTTTGGATAACCTCTCAAAATGAGGACATTAGATCTCATCCTTTTCAATGTATACTTAATTCATACCTGAAGTAAATAAAGATCTTTTTCTTTTTTTAATATATCTGTGTCCACAACCTAATAACCATCCCCTTCTGTACCTCAAGTCAGAATCTAAATGGTGTTATTTTGAACATGCTCTTGTTTTCTATTTGAGATCAAGAGACTCTCAAGTCATCAGATAGAGGAAATAGCAGATGCAACAAAAGTTAGCTTCCAGGAACTAACAGCCTCTTTTGTATTACAGTATAGTACCACAGAAATCAAACTTGATTTTAAAATAAAACGTATACTTCCCTTGAAACCAAAAATGACTGTTAAGCGTATTGCAAACAAATGTTAATATATAGCATTAATAATAAGGCTTACTCTAAAAACTTGTTTGTTCTATCTTCTGAAAATCCCCACCAGCTAGGAGGATTGTATAAAACTTCATTTTTTTGTAGTTTTTATTACAAAAATAATGGTTGTTACTGTTTTGTTTTCAGTTACAAAATTGAATGTGCTTTTTAAAACTACTTTTGCCTCTCATTCGAGATTCAAATGTACTTCTCCTGGTAGAAATAATGGTAGGGCTCCCAGTTGAAAATTGTGCTCTAACACTGTCAGCTCATGTTATGATGTCTACCATTGTAGATATGTTTTTTGTATTTTACTTTTCTCCTCTGGTATTGTGGTATTTGTTAATTAGGCTTTATATTAGGTTGGTGCAAAAGTAATTGAGGTTTTTGCAATTATTTTTAACCTTTCAAATCACAATTACTTTTGCACTAACCTGATAGTGACTCTCATGTCATTTGTGAAAATTTATTTGTTGTCACTTTGATTGTAATTTTTTCCTTTGAGTGATTTAGCTAGATATAGACATATTACTTATACTTCTGTTTTCCAAAAAAAAAAAAGTATAATTCCAGTTTAATTAGTTTTATTTTTTATTTTTGGGGGGTACATATTTTTTAAATGTATTGGAGTGACAATGATTAGTAAAATTACATAGGTTTCAAGTGTGCAATTCTATAATACATCATCTATATATCACATTAGTTTTTATATTTACATTTTAAAAAAATCATAAAACTTCCAATACCTGAGGATCTGTGACTTGGGAATTTAATGTTTGTGGTATTTTCTATCTCAATCCATTCTTTCTTTCCAAGCTAAAGAATTGTTTTACTTAGATCCAGAGGTATGTTGTGGTATTTATAAATATCTATACTGGATTGTGTGTATGGATGGTATATGTCTACAGTGCATTTTATGTGATTCTTGCTTCCTGGCAAGCTAAACTTCTGCATTCTCAATGAGAAGTTGACTTAGAGTTCTATTATTTTGAACAGACAACTACTTCAAATTCTGCTTCCTTTGTCAAATCTTCCTTGAATATACCACAGCTCTGTCATCTATCCCTTTCCTGAATAACTCTTACACTTATTCTAGCATTTACAATGTTGAGTCTTTTACCCGAACCCCCATTAGTATTCCTTTGAGTGATGATGAGCAGCAACAAGAATAGATGAGACAATATGGATCCATATGCATATTATTTATACTGATTACCAATCATCAGGAGATATAACTGAGGTATTTAAATTCATTAGTATAATTCCTTGTAACTGTCATAGAAGATTCCTTTATGGATTATTAAAGTAATTGAACAAGAAGACCATTAGATTGAGGTAATGGTAATGCCTTGGTAACGTACATAAGCAAACCAAAACCTAAGCCAGAGTCAGTGCACTTGAATCTGAGAAAACGAAACTTAATAAACAATCACAAAAAGCCAACTGGGATTTCCGAAATAAGAAAAGTGCTTAAGCTATAGCCATCAGATAACTTTCTTGCTTTGTTTTCATGTCTTCTCTATAAAAACTTCTCCCCTAACTCCTGTCAGTGGAGCGTTCCTAAGCTGTGATGAATTAGGATAGAGTCAAGTTTTTTTAACCACTGTAAGTTATAAAACTCTTGTGAGATTCTGGTAAAAGCTATAGATAGGTACATTTATACATTTTGCTTATTATTTTAGGGAAGTTGTTAAGCCCCCAAACCCACACATCCCAAGAAAAAAATCTGCTTTGGGGACAATGACATTGCAACGATGCTTTAACTCTCCTTAAGTTCACATTGATGTTGAACTTTTCAGCTTCTTCTTTTCACTCCCTTTCCCATTCTAAAGTTAATTGAGTGAGTTTCTACCTTACATCAAAGACTAGAAAACAAGATGGCCAAGCTATGCTGGCTATAATGAGATTTGAGAGTCCTGGGAAAATGCTGCATAATATGTAAACAGCATTCTTGTGTCTATCACAAGTGAAAATAAAAGACAAGGGTTTGTGGGGTTTTTTTAATTTTGAAAGTATCTTTTGATGAAACCCTGGAGGGTATGGATTTCCCCTCCTCTTAATAGCTATTGCTGCTATTACAGCATTAAACTTGGTTTTGAAACATTTTTATTTTTGAAAGCCATTTAATACCCTTAGTTCTCTTCCCATTGAGGGTTTCTCATAATCTAGTAAACTATTTGCCAGTACACGTGTTGGATAATGCAATGAGAAAAGGTCATCGTTCCTTCTATTGCCTATCTGGTGATTCAACTAAACTAGTAAGCTTTCTCTTTATTTCCAAGTTCACTTTCTCCTAAGGTTTAAGAACTATCTCAGATTTGTCTTTGGAGGGAACACCGATTTCTGAAGGATTCTCGCTATGGCAAAAGGCAGTAATTCATTTATTAATTCAGCCAACAAACATTGAGCATTACAGCACACCCAGTACTTGGTGCTTTGTAGGTACGAAGGATACAGTGGTAAGTAAGACAGGTGTAGTCCCTGCTCTCATAGGACTTTCTGGGGACAGAGAATATATAGATCAAGAAATAAAAAAATACATATTTATAGATAATGCTAAAGGCTATAAACAAAATTAAAGGAGGTTAAAGAGATTGAGAGTGATAGAAATGGTGCTATTTTCAATAGATTGGTGAGGAAAATCTTGTCTGAGGATGGTGATACTAAACAGAGACCTGAATAAAGTGAAGGAGTGAGCTATGGAAATGATGGGCATATGTTCGCTGTGCTTGAGAAGCAATAGGAGGGCTGTATGGCTGGAGGAGAAAGGTGGAGGGAGAGAATAGTCAGAATGAAGTGGCAGAGTTCTGTAGACGTTTATAGACTATGATGAAGAATTTTGGATTTCGTTTCAAGTGTGATGGCATGCTATTGGAAGGATGAGACCAGGGGAGAGCCGTAATCTTATTTATGGTTTAAAAATATTATCCTGACTGTTGTGTATAGAATAAATGGCTGTTATGCCACATCAGTCCTGAAAGCATCTTGTATAATGGGACTTCAGTTACAAGGAATATGGTAATTCTCAAACTAATTTTTCTCTATCCATCTCAACTTCTCTAGGCTATGGATTCTCCAATTTAAGCTTTTTATGAAATAAATGTCCCAGTCAAGTGACCCAGCAGACACTTTATTTTAGTTAAAATTACTTTATTACCTTTTGGTCTCTCAACAGTAAAATAATCTTTCTAAATATTTCCAGGAAATTACACCATTTTTTTTACCTTGAAAAACATCCAGCATATTTGTCTTAAATAACATGCAGAGCATATATCTAGGTTAAAACATTTCTCCCATTGTACATTTGTGTGTAGTACTTAATTACACAAGTTATTCCATATGTACTGAAAACAATATAAGAAACATATACATTTAAGAGTTCTACTTTGCATGTACAGTCTTTCATTAAATAATACTATTTTCACACACATTTCCAGATATTTCAGGCTTATTCTATGTATTTGGAATATATATATATATCTCCACCAGAAGAATCTGAGCGCCTTGGAAAGATGGCAGTAGAAGCCCATGAAGTGAAGATTTTTCTTTAAAAAGCAGACTGTATTATCACTGTGATTGCATTCCCTTTAGTTATTTGAGATTCTGAGAATTCTGATAAGCATAGAGGAAGAAAGATCTCTTAATAACCTTTAGAAGGTAGGAAAGGTGAAGAAAGCAGGGCCAGGACTGGCACATTCACTAAGAATGAAACACTGAGAATAGCTTATAGTGTAGTGTCAGGTCAGAGTTACTGCTGAACAGCTCTGGATGATGAACCATCCACCTCCCTGCAGGATTAACACCTAATTTGGTGATGGATTGGTCAGCTTGTAGGAGAACTGCAGTCCAGGGTACATAGGGAAATGATGACAGAGGCAGCCTCTCTCTGGTCCATCCTTATCAGGGGTGCTGTGATTATGCTTTTCTTTGTGTTTGGGGAGATCTTTTAGACCTGTAAGAAGAGAAAGAGGATGTAAAAATGTATACTTTCAACTCTGGCTTCAGTCTGGGTTCTACTTGGAGCTAACTGACTTCATAGATAACCCTAAGTCCTCAGGTGATATGTGTGGTGAGCTTTCTTGCTGGTATTCGATCATTGTGGATTACAGGGCCTGCTTTTTTTATGGCCAGGAATTACTTCGGTGAAGTTTGGCAGCTTGTCTTGGATAGTTATCGCTCTGACTCAAGGTTGAAATGACCTATTGCCACTTTTAAACAGTCAGGGTAACTTTTGATACCACAGAAGATGGCATCTTAGTATATAAATAAATGGAGGTAGGGGAGAGCTCATAATGGGAACACGCTTTTGAACCAAGTATCCTACGGGAAAGCTCAATGCAAATATTTCTAACTTCTCAAGATTGACATTTCTTAAAGAGCAGTTTTTCTGCAAGCAAACCTACCTTTCCTTGCTAAGTGCATTCACTAAATTCTCGGTGGCCTTAGACTCTGGATTCAGACATTTTTGCTTCTTGCTCTTTTTCATTGTGACACTGTAGAAGTAAATAGGAGAGAAAATAATTAAAATAACATTGGGTCAATAATAGAGATAGGATACAGTTTTTAAGTCAGACCTTTAAGTTTCATTCTACATGTTTCCCTTTGCTATACAGAAGTCTTAAAATCATCACAAACCCTTTACTAATCTTTGTGGTTATTGTATATTTTTATATGATTACAACCAGGGAAATGATCATCAGATGGTATTTTACTCACATGATCTCAACATGTGGACAAGATGGACTTCTAGGAATCACTTCAAGTTTTTCTAAGGACCTTGGATTAATAGGTTTATCACTCCTCTTGATGCAGATACAGCGTGTAGATCTAGAGAGGGGCATTCCTGCAGAAAAAGAGACAGGTATGGCAGGGGAGATTAGCACAGTTTTCATTTTAGGCATTTAATGTGGATTAGGTAGTACTTAGCAAAACCTGTATCCCTCTGTCATCATATAGTCACTTAATCTGAGAAGGGATGAGCCCATTATAATACAGCTCTGAATGATTAATTGATTATCTGAAAGAATGTAATTGCAATTTACTGATTTTACAGTCATACCCTTTAGCACAGTTTATATGATAAATTAAGCTAACTAAGGAGGTATCTGTGTCATCTTCTCTCTCCTTATTCCTTCCCATTTTCTATCTATCCTCCTCTTCTCCTTCCTCTTTTCCTCCCATCCTTCTCCTCTTTTTTATTCCACTTGCTTCTCTGACTATAAACTCAGAGAACAGAGTGAATCTCTGTTCATTTACCCTTCATTTATAGACAGACTTTTGCAAGTACACTATTTGCAAATACAACTTTTACAAAAAAACTTTTGCAAATACACTATTTCTGTATTTGTAGAATTTATACCCAGTCCTATTGCTGACCTTACAAATTAAATGCCTCTTGATGTTCCTTACCTTGAGTTCCACTCAGAGTCAGAACGAGAAGGCAGAAAATAAGAACAGCACTTTGGTTCATGGTGCTGTGACTGGAGATTCCTCTGCGGCAAGCTAAGAACGTCTAAGCAGTTGAGAGATGGCTCAGAAAACGTGGGGCTAGGATGCAGTATTTATTTGTAAAGGCACTTTCCCTCTCTAACTCTGATTGGATAACGTTACAGTTAACTCAGCAAAACCTCTGTTCCTTGGGGGAAGTCCCATGTTGCAGAATTGAAGGTATTATTTGTATTGTGGCTTCCGAGTTATGGAATTTCCCTCCACCCTCTTATTTTCAATAAGAGGGAGTTAGATTTCACTTTCCAAATCGTGAACTATTTCTTGAAAAAAAGAACTTTATTGCATATAGAAATAATTTTTAAAGGGCTCTTTGATTCTCATCTTTTACTTCCTACAAAATAAAAATGCCAAAGTCAAAGCCCTAAATACAGTTTTAAAATGAGTATGTCTTAATATTGTGTTTTGAGTACATTTTAATTTGTAGCAGTAAGGTGTGAATAGCACTATTTTACATGTATTCACTTATGGGTTTCACAGATGTCATTTACTTTCTCATTTTATGTCTACAATAGCCCTGTATGAAGATAGGAAAATTATTTTCATTTTATATATAGAAGAATAATGTCAGATGTTAGATAATTGTGTTAGGTCATACAAAGGTTACCATTCACTTATCTTAACTGTGATTTTTTTCTCTCAACAGTTATTTTGTAATTACTTTTAGAGGCTAAGTAACTTTTAAAAAACTCTGCTAAGCAATTAATAAAATCCTCAGTATTAGCAATTTTTCATCTTTTGTAGGTAAATCTAATTTTTGAAAATTTGCCCTTTGATCAAATACTATGAAGTAATAAGTCTGGTCTTCTTGGACAAGGTTAAAGATATGGAACTGGCACATTTCAAAGAATTACAGAAATGTTTTGACCATTCATAGCATCATTAGAATAAGGGAATAGCCTCTAACATAACTATTTTGAGGCAAAACACTACCCACTTGGATGTCTGATTTCTGGCATGTTAGTAAAAAAGTTTCATGTATTATAGTCAATCCTTGAATAAAAATATAAGATAGCATAAAAAATGGAGTAAGAAAAGGATTCATAGCTATAATAGGCTTATTGCAAAAACAAAGGAATTTTTGAAGAAATAAATTTAAAAGAGGGACATGAGTAGAGACAGACCTTGGAAGAACAGAATAGAAACAGAGGTTGATTTAAGATGGGTACAGCTTTAAGAAGACTGTCAAATGCAAAGCAAAGAAAAAAGTATTGAATTGATAACAGCGATAACTGAAATTAGCACAATTTCAACTGGATAACAGATAGGGACAAAACTTGGTGTCTTATCTTAGCATTAGTACTTGGCTGATTTTTCATGGTGGATAACATCAGTAGGATACCCATATAGTGGAACGTGTTTTGGGCCTCAGAGTGAAGTTCAGCAGTATCCAAGTCTGGTTGTGTGCTCTGTAAGTGATTGGTAACAGGAGATCCAAGATGAAATACTGTTCCAAATGCGGGTATCACTCTGCAATGGGAAATCTGAGGCGGGTGATGCTTGGAACCTAGGGAAATATCCGAGAGGCCTTTTCAATCAGCTAGGCTGCAGCAATGTAGAGACAGGCAGGGACAGTCAGTGCTTCCATTGTAGGATGACCGGGCAGGTACTGGCCCAAAACTTGGCAAAGAGGCCAAAATCTGCAAACTGGGCACACTTGGGACCTTGTCAAATGCAGGCACTCCATCAGAACAGTGAGTGCACTATTGCTTGGGGCAGGCAGAAATTGCTGGAGTGCTGAATTCCAGGTCAGTCTGTTCCAGGGACTGGAACGGAGCCAAATTTTCAAGTGGGTAAGTTAGTGGACTTAGCTGTGCGAAACTGGAAAGACAAAAGGAAAGGAAACGAAGCAGGGAATAATAGAACCCGAAAGACTCCCCCAGCAAAGAGGCTTTCTTCTGATGAGGGAAAGGCTTACGAGAAACAGTGACATGGAAGGGCCTTCCCAATAGCTGTTTGTGCAGAATAAAAATTGAAGTATGAGTGAAATGCCAAAAATTTTCAGAAAAATGTCTGACATCATGGGTGCAAGAGGTTCTGAACAGTTCAATGTTCAACAATAAAAAAGGTGCATGATGGTAATTTTGTTTTTGTTAGTGTCGCAGTGCTCAGCTAAGATGCTGTCTATATAAAGAGGAGAGTTGAGGCAGATACCTGCTGAGTGGACTAAATATCTATTATTAATGAGAAAATATGTTGTATTCATTTAGTTGAGTTTTAATTAAATATTACATAGCGTTAACTATGTGCCAGGCATTGTTTGAAGTGCTTTATGAATATCGATTCATTTAATCCTTAAATAATGACTCATTTAACCCAGTGCTCTAGTGCTAGAGTCCATATTCTCGACTTTGTCATGCTGCCTGCCTCTTCAGAGAGAACATTGTTCTTGAGTTGGATTTCTGATTTCCATTCTGTCTTAATTGGCTGAAGCCATCTTTGAGGTTATTTTGGTACATTAATAATTAAACCCCTAGAAAAGGTTTAAAATGGATCTTACACTGTATTTCATACTAAAATGAAAAATGTTGTGGTATACATA
The DNA here is from genome assembly GCF_964194185.1 of Rhinolophus hipposideros. Lineage (NCBI taxonomy): Eukaryota > Metazoa > Chordata > Mammalia > Chiroptera > Rhinolophidae > Rhinolophus > Rhinolophus hipposideros. The sequence continues at coordinate 55,082,525 of NC_138047.1, forward strand.
TGTTATACAGATATGTATACAGAAATACACGTGTTAGGCAGTAAACAATCACATAGATACACATTTATTCACTTACAGTATTTTTAAAAGGAAGTTTTTTTTTTATCTAAAAGAGACCATGTTCATTTGAATTCATTTTAAAATTTATTGAGCATAGTGCATCCTGGAATTTTTGTGACTGGGGGAAAGACATACATATTTCTTCCAAAGTTCTGAAATTTGTATTATAATTGTGTTAAAATATGTAAGTTTGTGCATTTTTATTTTAAGAGATGGATTTTATTGTAACTTTTAAAATACCACAAATAGATCTTATCCAGTATCTTGTGATTTCTGCAACTAGAAAACTAGTAGATTTTATTTATAAATAAAATACATATTTTTTATTTGTGTATAACCTACTGAACTGTTCTTTTATCAGAAATATATATGCCTTCCAAAACTTTTCTAATATTCTTATTTTTAACTGTTGTGGGTTGCTGAATCATTATAAAATATCCTTCTTTGTCTCTACTAACAATTTTTGTCTATTAGTGGAGATAGTCCAGCTCTCTTTTGGTTGCTGTTAGCATAGTACATCTTTTCTATTCTTTAACTTTTAATCAGTTGTGCCCTTCAATAAATTATGTCTTCTGTAAAAAGTATACAGTTGATCATGTCTTTTTAAATCCATTCTGCCAATCTCTAGCTTTTGATTGGAGTATTTAGTCCATTTACATTTAACATAATTAGCAATAAGGTCAGACTTACATCTGCCATGTTTCTATTTATGTCTTGGCTCTTTTGCTTCTCTATTCCTCTCCAACTGCTGCCTTTTGTGTTAGTTATTTCTAGTACTGTATGTCATTTTAATTCCCTTTTTTAAATGGCTTTATTGAGATATAATTTACATACACACAATTAACCCACCTAAGACATGGTTTCAATGACTTTTAGTATATTCAAAGAGTTGTGTAACCATCACCATAATCAATTTTAAAACATTTTCATCACCCCATAAAGAAACTATACATCCCTTAGCTATCACCATCCAATATTCCACCCTTTCTAGCCCTAGATAACCACTGATTTACTTTCTCTGTATATTTTCCTATTCTGGACATTTCATATGACTGGCATCTTTGTAATTTACTATGTATATTTTTGGGTTGTTTTCTTAGTGATTACCTGGTGATTATAATTAACATCTTAGCTTAAAACAATATAGTTTAATTTAATAAGAATTTAATTTCAATAGTATACGATAACTGCTCCAATATAGCTCTGTTTCCTCACCCCTCATTCGTGTTCTTTTCATACAAGTTAAATCTTTATGCATTATAAGCCCATTAGTACAGTTTTTAATTATTGTTTTATATAGTTGTCATTTAAATTAGATAGAAAAGATACAATCATATTATCTTTCATATTTACCTATGTAGTTCTCCTTACTGATGCTCTTGGCTTCTTTTTATGGATTTGAGTTACTGTCTAGTGCCCTTTCATTTAAGCCTTCCTTTCAGTACTTCCTTTCAGTATTTCTTGTAGAGCAGGTCTGCTAGTGATATTCTCTCTTCAGGGAGATATTGTTTATCTGAATGTTTTCATTTTTAAAATACAACAGTTTTATTGAGATATAATTTACATACCATGTAATTCACCCATTTAAAAATACATGGTTCAATGATTTTTAGTATATTCATAGAGTTGTGCAACAGTCATCTTCATTTTGAAGGATCATTTTGCAGGATATAGAATTCTTGGTGACAGTATTTTTCTTTTAGTACTTTGACTACGAGGTGTGATTGAAAAATACAGTGAATATTTAAGTAAAAAAATGTATTACAGTAAAAGGCACATTGCCATTAATGCCCCTCAAAATACTCCCCCTTGCTTCGAACACACTTATCCCGTAATTCTTGCCACTTTCTGCAGCAGTTCCGGAAGTCCTCTTTCATGAGTGTCTTGACTTCATCCTCCGTATGACAATGCTCCATGTCACACATCACTTCTGGTACAGCAGTTTCTGTCAAATAAAAACATTGCAGTGTGTCCTCACCCACCTTATTCACCAGATCTGGCACTGTATGACTTCTGGCTCTTCCCCAAACTCAAAATGACCATGAAACGAAAACGTTTTGAATCGATTCAGGATATCAAGGCAACCACAACAGCGCAACTAAAGACACTTATGAAAGAGGACTTCAGCACTGCTTCAGAAATTGATAAGAACGATGGGATAAGTGTGTTCAAAGTGAGGGGGAACATTTTGAGGGGGATTAATGGCAATGTGTCTTTTACTGTAATACATATTTTTAATTTAAACCTTCACCGTTTTTGTTTTTTTTATCACACCTCATATGTCACTCCATTGCCTTCTGGCCTCCGTGGTTTCTGATGAGAACTTAGTTATTAATTTTATTGAGACTCCTTTGTATGTGATGACTCAATTTTCTCTTATTGCTTTCAGGATTCTCTCTTTGGCTTTGGCTTTTGATAGTTTGACACTATGATGTGTCTAGGTGTGAGTGTTTAGAGTTTATAGAACTTCTTGGATGTGCATATTAATGTTTTTAATCAAATGGCCATTTGAGAAGATTTTGGCCATTCTTCAAATATTCCTTCTGCCCCATTCTTGCTATTTCTCTCTCCTCCCGTTATACTTGATGGTGTTTCATACATCTCTGAGACTCTATTCATTTTTCTTTATTCTTTTTACCCTGTTCTTCAGAATGAATAATTTCAATGAATTTATCTCCAAGTTTGCTAATTCTTTCTTTTATCAGTTAAAATCTGCTGTTGAAGCCCTCTAGTGAATTTTTCATTTTAGTTATTATTTTTCAAATCAGAGTTTCTATTTTGTAATTTCTTTTTATTGATATTCTCTACATGGGTTGATGTTTTCTCATATTTTGTCTTAATTCTTTAGACATGGTTTCCTTTAGTTCTTTGAACATATTTATAATAGCCAATTTAAAGTCTTTGTCTGGTAAGTCCAATGAAGAAATCCCAGGGACAATTTCTGTTGACTGCTTTCCTCTTTATTTGCATGTCTTGTCATTTTTTTTTCTTGTTGAAATTGGAAATAATGTGACAACTCTGGAAATCAGGTTCTTCCCTTCCTCAGGATTTGCTGTTGTTACTGTTTGATGCTATTACTGTTTGTTTGTTTAGTTACTTTCCTGAACTAATTCTGTAATGTCTTTATTATTTATTGTGTGTAGCCATTGAAGTCTTTGTTCAGTTAGCTAATTGTCAGCTAATGATTGGGCTAAGATTTCCTTAAAGGTCTTGGACCAATAAGCCTCCCAGCCTTTACTGAGGAGCTTTGTGTATGTGTTGGGGTACGCTGTCAATGCTCTGGTAAACAGTTTACAATTCTGTCTTAGCCTTCACTTCCTGTTTGTACAGAACCTCAAAGTCAGTTTGAGGTGAGAGATTGGGGCCTTCCCAGGTCTTTTCTGAATATGCACATACAGGTGGCCTTCTAGATTGCTAGGAATATGTTGGAGCTTTTCAAACACACTATAAACATCTCTTTCTCCAGTCTTTACTTTGCAGCCTACTGTTAGACTCTGGTATAGCCACCTCAGATAGTTAACTATTGTGAAACAGTTGCTTCTGATTGTTTTCAGTGAAGTCCTAGAGGTAGGGCAGTTTGCACCAAATGAGCTCAGCATCTGGTCAGATCTGTGAGCTTTTAAGAAAGCTTTCAGGCAAGTCAGTAGTGATCGTCATCAGAATGGGGCTTTTGAAGGGCTCCAAACCTATTCTGCCACTCCATTGGTTTCTAGGTGGCTTTTCAGGGGGTCTATAATTGTGAGGCTCTTTTTCAAGGCTTCTATAGAGCAGAGGAGAGGGAAATGAGAATATGACAATGATAAATGCCACAAAGTTTTCCTATTGAGATTCAGCTGTTTCTTAGATATTCTCTGGATTGCTGTAAATCTTTGGCTAATTTCTAGTTAAGGAAGTATCTCATCTTTAGTTTCAGTTTCAAATGCTGTTGGTTAATCTTTGAGCCTCTAATTATGGCATTAGGACAAAACAAACAGTCTGCCTTGCCAGACTTGTTATAGAACCAGAAAAAAAAGTACTTTCCGAGAAACTAATGTGCTTAGAAGAAATTTCCTAAAAAGTGAGCAGGAGGAGTTCAGCGATTTCTGTAGACTGGAATCCCCTCAGCTGATGTACAGTACTCCTTGGAAAGTATGGGAGAGGAGGGCAAAGCTTTCCCTTTCATAGTTTTGACTGAGCTCCCACAAGATTCCCTTAGCTCATAGTGCCTAATAATACAGGTTACACGTTTTTGAATTATCCACTTGTCTTATCATTCACAGCTAGCCTGAGCAAAAGGGCAAAGTGGGTGGTGGACCCTGAAAATCATCATGCTTGGGAGAGCTGAGAAAAGTTTCTGTTTGGATCCATTTTAATCATGCAATGCTTTGCTTTCCTCACACTTAATGGAATGATGAGATGGGCTGGGAATTAGAGATACAGTGTATAGTTCTGTCTCTCACTTGTTTTGTGATTTTGGACAAATTTTTAGGCCTGTTTATGCTTCAGTTTTCTTATCTTCAAATGTACATTATGATACTTAACCCATCCATCTTTCAGGTTGCTCTAAAGTTGACAGGAGATTAAAAAGGTATTTTAACAAGTCTAAATGAATTTTTTACTGGCCAACATTTCAAAAATATAGCCAGCTCTCTGATCCAGTTTCAGTTTATCTCCTAGGTGCAACAAATAGTATTTTCTCTGTGGAGGATGCAGTTATTCATGTGGTAAGATGTATCTGTTAGTTTACAGCATTCACTAGCTAAGGCATTACTCTCCTAGTAGAACCGAGGGTTGAATCATGCAGCATTTACTCTTATTTAAGTAACCTGGCTTATGTACAATAAATAGAAGTTCACTGTGAATTTACAAAACAAGACCAAGATACCTATTTTTTCACTTCTTTTCATTGTACTGTAAGTCATAGCCTGAAAAATAAAACAAAAAGAGGAACTTAAAGCATTAAGAATTGGAAAGGAAGAAATAAAATTTTGCAGAAGATTACATAGAAAATCCAAAAGAATTTACTGTTTTAGAAATAATAGCAGAATTTATCAAAGTTAATGGATAGAAGGTCAATGTATTACACTTTCTACATCAGTAACAATTTAAAATGTAATTTTAAAAGGTAATTTACAGTAGCAACAATAAATACTTAAAAACATAAAATACTTAGGAATAAAACTAACAAAATCAAGCAAGACTTGTTTGCAGAAAATGTAGATGAATTTTTCTAAAATAATGTCAAGTAAAATAGTGTTGAGATTAAATACAGAATGATTACCCTTTTGATAAAGCTCTGCAAAGCTGAAGTTAAATACTTTGTTTACCTATGTGTATGTAAATAAAACTATTTTTAGAAAGCAAGGGAGTGATGGTTGCACAACAATGTGAATGTGCTTAATGCCACTGAACTATACACATAAAAATGGTTAAGATAGTAAAATGTTAAATTATTTGTGTTTTACAAAAGCAAGGGAATACTAGACGACACAGAATCCAGGATGATTATTTTGGGGTTAGAGGAGCAAGGGAACGGGATAGGGAAGGAACGCAGCTATGTTTTAAGTTATTGTTAATATTTCAGTTCTTGATTTGGGTTGTGAGTTCATGGGTCTTCATTATATTACAAACATATAAATATATGCATGTGTGGGTCAGAGATGACAAGGTATGTATATCAACTAAAATGATGGTTAATCCAAATCTGTATACCAGAGGTCCGTTACTAACCATTGTCAGTCACCCCAATAAAATTTAATTAAAAAAGAAAAAAGAAAATGGTAGAATTAAAACAGTTTTTCCAGAGTGTAAAAAAAAATTAATTTACCATAAAATTCTCATTTAAGAGAAATAGTTATGAGTAAGTTTTAGCTTCCTACTTCCTCCTTTGGAGAGGTGCCAAAGAAATGTGGGATAATTATGCCACTACTTTTCTGAGTCATTTCTTATCTTAATAAGAAATATTGGGAAGTTTCCAAGAATCTCTATTAAATTATAGCAATGTTTTGGCTTAACAGAGTGATCGATGAGTTTAAATCCTCATACTGCTCAGAGTGGGTCATTGAGTTGTTAATCCAGAGATAAAAGAACTGAAGGGGGAGAGATGGAAATAAATTGAATAGATGAGGTAGTAGCAGATAAAACCAGAGGATAGACAGAGAATAGAGAAGGAAGTGGGAATTGGTTTCCTTTTCTTTTCCTTTCCCTCCCAGTCCATCATTTTTCTCTTTTTTCCCCTCACTCTTCCTTTCTCTTTCTTTCTTTAACTCTCTTGTTTTTCTTTCTCTCTCCCTCCCTCTTTTTCCTTTTTCTTTTCTCTCTCTCTCTTTCTTCATGTCTCCAGTAGAGCAACAGTGGGTAATGATGTACTGACAAATCCCAATATAAGGGCGTCTCAAGTTATGCATGGTTCTTAATACAAAGCGTTTCGGAGGATGGCTGGTTTCCATATTAACTGTCTGCATAAACTGCTTAGTATTAGAATTTATTTTATTAAAACTAATAAAATAAAAATTAATACTTATTGTATGCTTTTTAATGCTAGGCTCTGCTGTTCTTTTTTAAATTTATCTTATTTATTCTTAACAACCACTCTGTAAGGTGTATCTGTTTTTTAATAAGCTAAAATGGGATTCCATAGCGAGATTTGTATTTAGGCAGTCTAATTTCAGAGACTCTAACCACTCTCTCATACTATCTTTGTGAGTTGCTTTCGTCATCAGCCTCCATTGACCAAATCTATGGCATCAATCAACAAATCAGGGCACTTGGTCATCTTGAATTAGGAGCATCAGTTGTCCCTCAGGAAGAAGCAGGTTCTCTTGCTGAATCTGCCTGACCAGATTCAAGAGGAATGTGTATCAGACAGGGACTTGGAAGGAAACAGAGGGTACATTCAGCTGGAGTTTTGGAAAGAACCTAACAACGGTTCTACTTAAAGAATTGTGGGCAAGATTAAAGGAACCAACAGGGGATGTTGAGGACATTCATTGGGAAGTTATTGTCTCTGAGAAAGAGGCAAGGTAAGGAAAAGACGTTACTGGAACCTAGTGATGAGCCCATTACATATTAACATAAATAACATTTTTATGAAAGAACTATTTTACAGAACAAACAATTGAGTGAGAAGAGTCGTATTGTTTTACCTTTTTGCATATCTTTAATATCTGGTTTAATAGAAGATAGCTAGACTCTCATGTCTAACTCTGCATTTAATTTGTTGCAATGTTACCTGCCATGTTCCCTCTGAGAAACCTGTGAGAGAATGAGAATGAAAAAGACAACTAGCATCTTATTATTATGAATATAGTTTTGACTTTATGGACTTCCTGAAAGAGTCTTAGGGACCCTTAGGGGGTGGGGCAGACAGTGTCACACTTTGAGAACTGTTGTATATTATATATTTAATATAGTATATATTATGTATATTATACTATACTATTATAATATAATATAATCTGTGCTCATTTAACCCTTTCATAGTTGTTACACATTGAACACTTAAGACTCCTACCACAAAGAACATGTATAATATTCATTGGTTATATGTATGAGAACTCTTAATGCAAAATAAACAAAAAACAAAACAGTAATGACAAAAGTTAACAAAAAACATAAATGATTCACAAGGCTATCACTACTATAAATTAGAAAACTACAAGTATTTGAAGCACCTACAAGTGTTCTAAGAGCATTATTCAATACAACACATGCCAACTATACAAATGTGAAGCTCACTTTATAACCAGAACACCACTTCATGCAGAATCTGGTGAAAACCCTTTGTTTTCTGGTGCTTTAGGCACCAAGAGTCCTATTTTACTAGCAAGTATTGAGCACCTGGCAAGGTATGAATAGCAGGGGTGCTACAGGAGTACAAGAAAGTAGGACATAGTTTCAGTCCTAAAAAAGCAAGTATTATAAGATAATCACTGCCTGATGACCAGCCATGGAAGCTCAGAGACCCATCAAAGACATTCCATGATTGCTTGAAAGGAATCTTGGAATTTCTTAGGAGAGGAAGACATTGTGAGCAACTAAGAAAAATAATGTGTTATAGTGGAGGGGGGAAGGGGAGAGTGACCCATATAGTGTATATGCGTATGTGTGCAATACCTCGGGAAAGGATGATGGCAGGTAACTCTTGAACAGAGTCTTGAAAGATGAGCAGGTATTGGACAAGTAAATAAAGGAGAAGGGCGTTTCAGATAGAAAATAGCAAATAATTGAATATGACTGGAGTAGAGAGTTCAAGGAGATGACAATTAGCATTCAGAGAGATGGGCTAAGCAATGTGGACTTTATTCTGAAAGCAATGAGACCTTATTAGAGATTTTTGAATGAGAATAAGAGATTTGCATTTTAAAAGGTGTCAGAGAAAACCATAGCTCTATAATAGTTAAGTCAATAAAAACAGACGATGTTCAGGAACTACTGCAGTAGGGGAAAAGAGACTTCAGTATAGAACTGGGCTCAATTCCAAATATAGTGTGGAAAAGTAGAGATTTATAGCCAAGGAGTGTAGGGAGAGCTTAATAGATGGAAAATTACTAAGAGGGTTAAGATATTTTTTGCTAAACTGAGCTAACAATTCTTGCTGAAGGCAGGCCAGAGTGATCAGATATCACGGGGATGATGGGAGATGAGGAATTTGACCAGATATGGAGAATTATCAGGATTCTTGATAAAACTGGATTCTGCAAATCAAACACAGGAGCACAAAGGTCAAGGCCTAGTTGAGAACAGCGTTCAGAGGAGCGAGCTAACGCTTGGTCAAAGAGAGTCTTTGTCAGAGGTTCCTTTGGAACACTGCTGGAGGGTGGGAGACTAATGAGGATCTTAGAGTAGTCTGGAGAAGAGCTAACTGGAGCCTGAAGTAAAGCTTTAACCAGAGAGATAGGAGAGAAAGGGGTGAATTGAAGAAATTTAATGTGATATGGACTATACTTTCAGGTAATGTCATTTGGACAGATACTGAATGTACATGGCAAGAGGTTTCTAGTCTGCTTTTTTTCCTGTTATCTTTTTTAATGGAATGAATGGAGTGAGTGTGTGTGTGTGTGTGTGTGTGTGTGTGTGTGTCTGTGAGTGTGCACATAGATATAGTTGTTGTATTGACATACATATTAAAGGGAATTTACATGATTTGATTTTCAGAATCTTGTTGACAACTTGGAGGTGTGATGAAACCAAGGCAGGTAGGCCATAGGTGTATGGGGCTTTGTAGAAGGACTGGCATCAAGCTAGAGGCAGAGGTAGAGGCAGCCCTGGTCTTATTTTGGAATTGCTGTAGATAACAGAAATGAACATACCTTGAAATAGAATGCTGTGTTTCTGAACTCGTGCCTTTGGGAGGACTTTTACAAATATGGCAGACTTAATCTTTTGGGGGAAGAGATAACATTTGACAGCAGTATGTGAGGTCTGACAATTAAGTTCGCGAACTTGCCACCGTGCGCTTACATTGGCAGCACTGTACAAACAGTGCAATAAAGTTTCATAACCTTGATATATCAGTGTCTCACAGCTGTGTTCATGTTGATGTGTGGCGGTGTCTTGCTGAGTGCCATTCATTGTTGTTATTGTTTTTGTGTGCCCTCTCGAGAATGTCTGAGCTTGAATTAGAGCAATGAACAAATATTAAATTTCTTGTGAAACTTGGCAAGAGTGGAAGTGAAATCAGGGACATGTTAATCCAAGTTAATGGGGATAATGCCATGAAGAAAACAGCAGTGTACAAATGGATTAAATGTTTTTTCTGACGGGAGAGAACATGTCACTGGTGAAAAGAGGTCAGGGTGGCCAGTAATAAGCAGAATTGACAAAAACATTGCAAAAATTTATCCAATTGTGCATCAAAGTCATTAGCTGACTGCGAAAAGCATAACAGACCAGGTAGACGTTGATAGAGAAACAGGAGAATCTTAACTGAAAATCTTGGCATGAGAAAGGTGTGTGCAAAAATGGTCCCAAAGGAGCTCACTGATGAACAAAAATGAAGGAGAGTTGAAGTTTGCCAAGATCTTTTGGAGAGCCAAGATGAATGTTTTGGGCCATGTTATCACTGGTGATGAAACATGAGTGTACTAATACAACCTGAAATAAAGCATCAAAGTGCACAATGGAAGTCAGCCAGTTGTCTGCAACCAAAAACGTTCCGTCAGTTCAAATCAAGAGTCAAAACAATGTTGCTAACCTTTTTTGCTATCCGAGGGTTTATTCATTAGGCATTTGTACCAACTGGACAAACAGTTAACCAAGTTTACTATTTGGAAGTGCTGAAAAGGCTGCGTGAAAAAGTTAAATGAAAACAACCTGAACTTTTCGCCAACAATTCATGGCTCTTGCATCACGACAATGCACCAGCTCTCACGGCACTGTTGATGAGGGAGTTTTTAGTCAGTAAACAAATAACTGTATTGGAACACCCTCCCTACTCACCTGATCTGGTTCCCAATGACTTCTTTCTTTACCGAAGATAAAGGAAATACTGAAAGGAAGACATTTTGATGACATTCAGGACATCAAGGGTAATATGACGACAGCGCTGAAGGCCAGAAACTCCAGAAAAAGAGTTCCAAAATTGCTTTGAAGGGTCGACTAGGTGGTAGAGTTGGTGCATAACTTCCTAAAGGGAATACTTCGAAGGTGACTGTAGTGATATTCAGCAATGAGGTACGGAGCACTTTCTAGGATGAGTTTGTGAACTTAATTGTCATACCTTTGTATGAGTAAATGTGTTTGTAAAAGTAAATGTGTTTTGGTAAGTATGGTGCATTTCCTCCTCCCTCCCATAAATGAGGTTTACATAAAATAAATATTTTTGAATATTTGGTTTCATTTTTAATTGATTCATTGTCTTTTTAGTGGAGGAATTTTAAATCATCATTTAGTTCAACCTCATGTTGACAATTTGTCTTTTCTTTGTGAACAGTTTAAAAAGAATCTAAATTAGTGTTTATGAGAAATTATGTAAAGTCTATAGTAATTTACCTCAGGGCATTTTCTACATACTACCAGTTTATTGAACTGTACCAACAACTACATATGCATTTATGGTGCCAGCATTTCCAGGAAGTATAGTCATCCTTCTTTGCTAGTTAAGTGAAACTATAGTTGCAATGTACATAATTATCTCAGTTTGAAATAAAATTTGCAGACAAGGGAAGGAGAAGCAATTAACATTGCCTTAGCATTGCTCCCACCCCTACCCTCCCAATAACCCAGTTGTATGTGATAGTGTATTATTTATAATCCACAGAATGAGTTGACAGCATCATAGAGATTTATATTTGTTGGTTCTGAAAGTCTATAAGAAACAGATATTAAAGAGGTATCTTAATTCTAGGTGGGTATATTAAGTACCATACTCAGTAGCCAAAAATAATTAATCTTTCCTTTTCTAGTAGTATTATCCAAAAGACACTTCTGTTTGAAAACTTCTCTTGGTTAATTAGAGGAAACAGTTCTGAATTTCTAAATCACTGTGGATATTTAGTGTCTCAGGTTCTGTATGTTTAAAACCCAACCTGCAGTTTTTTTCTGCTAAACCACATCTTCTTGCAATCTCCCTGTTCCTATTAGTGGCAGTACTATTCTTTTAAACCTCAACACTTTTTTCTTGATTCCCTTCTCTACCTCCACATCAGATTTAAATCCTTAGCACTTTCCTTAATTCCTTTCCTCAGCTTCAGTCTTCACATACAGTCTGTCAGTAAATCGTATTGATTCTCTTTTTGCATCGTGATCTCATTATATTTATGTTTTCACTATTGCCATCTTAGTTTGGCTCTTACTGCTTTTATACTGTGGTAAAGTACATATAACATAATAGTGACCGTTTTAATCATGTAAAAGTATACTATTCAGCAGTTTCAAGTACATTGATAGTGCAGTAGAGTCATCACCATTATCTAGTTGCTGAATTTTGTCATCATCCCAAACAGAAACTCCTTACTCATTAAGTGGTCACTCCTCATTACCTCCTCCTCCAAGCCCCTGGCAACCACGAAACTCCTTTCTGTTTCTATGGATTTGCCTATTCTGGATATTTCATATAAATGGAATTATATAATATGTTGCCATTTGTCTCTGGCTTCTTTTCCTTAATGCAATGTTCTCAGTGTTCATCCATGTTGTAGCATGTATCAGTATTTCATTACTTTCTAAGGCTGAATAATATTCCATTGTGTGGATACACCACATTTTCTTTATCCATTTATCTATTGATGGACATTTGGGTTTCTCTCCCTTTTGGCTATTGTGAATAGTGCTTTATGAACATTTGTGTACAAGTTTTTGTTTGGACAACTGTTTTCAACTCTTTGGGGTATATACCTAGGAGTGGAATTGCTGGGTCATATGGTAATTCTGTTTAACTTACTGCCCTTGTTACTTTTTAGAACAGTATTTCCCAAAGTGTGGGACAATGCTAGGGGGCTCACTGATAACATTTCATATCAATTAATTATTCTCTTTAACTGCAATCCCTCTGACTAAATCATGGAGAGTCTCAATTTGGTATTAGTATGGCTTTCCAAACATTTTACCAACTATGTGAATTTCCATTTTAACAAATGCATAGCAGGCCTGATGCTTGAAACCTTTGGCGTACAATAATATCTAGCTAAAATTTAGTATTTTTCAATGTATTTCCTTTTATTGTTATATTTTCTTTCTATAGCAGATGATAATGATTTCACATGTACAATAGTGAAAGTTTGCTTTTTATGAAAATGCATGCAAAATAAAGGTGGTACACAGGATTTACAAACTACAATAAAGATTGATCAGAAATATGGTAAAAAATAATTTGTAAAGCTGATATGAAAATGACTTGAAGTTTGGGAAATATAGACCTGGGCTATGACAACATTCCTTTTTTCATTCCCAATCAACTTTTCTCATTTTCAGTCAACTTACTATGCCATTCCCAGAATAATTTAGAATAACTTGGATAGGGTCATTCTCTTAGTCACGAACATTTAATAGATCCCCATTTTATAGAGAGCAAAATTCAAGGTTGTTTAACTAGACATTTAATATCCTTCATCCTTCACTCCAACCAAACCAATCTAATTTTTTTTTTTAACTCACCTATACTTTCCTACCACTGTGCGTTCTCAGGCCATTCCTCTTCTGTAAGTTCCTTTCCCCTTAGTTTCTATTGCCATTCAGCCATTCCATTCTCAAATATTTATTGAGGGTCTGTCATATGCCAGGTACTGTACTGTGGGCTAGGACTAAAATGACTTTCTTGCTGAGCTTCCACTTGTGGGAGAGCAAATATTAAGCACAATTCTTTAGTGACAATTGCCATAAATAGTGTGATGGAAAAGTAGAGAGTGTTATAGGACACCTAATCTAGTTGAAGTTTAAGAGATGGTTTCAAAGATGACCTATTGGAGAAAATGTCATTTAAGCTGAGATCTAAGTGACTAGTGGGCATTTGCTTAGTGAAGAAATGGACAAAGGAAGTAGTATGTGCAAAGGTACTGAGTTAGGAAGGATCTTGGCTCAAGTAATATGTTAACTTGCATATTTTTATTTTGTCATAAGGAATTTATATGTTGTCTTCTCAATAATATACTGGTCTACACTACATAAAAAACTTGTCATATGGTCCTCACTCAATGAATTTTCATTTTTAAAGCTACTTAAAAAAAATCGCTGTAAATAGTCAAATATTAGATCCAAGTCTTGAAACTATCCACGGAATTTATATAGAAGTCCCATTTCTTTATAGAAATATATGTAGATTTATGACATATATAAATATATACTTATAACTATATGTTATATATAATGTGTTTATACTATATATCTATATTTAATATATATACTATATATTATATATCATGTTTATACTATATATATTATGCATCATAGTATAAATATGTAATGTAAATTGTATAGATTTATATACAAGTGCTTTGGATAACATTTTGACTTCTCATTGCTCTAGTCAAAAGACCAGTCAGTAAGAGGGTCTGTAAGGTTCCAGGCGCCTCCTGTATTATTTACTTTCCTGTTATCAATTCTCTGATCTGCTTTATTATTGGCTCTTTGATATCAATGGGAAGGATACACAAAAGGTACATTAAAATAGTTCTTTATTCCAAATAAGCAGTATTTATTTCAAATACTTTATTTTTGGTAATTCTATAATATTTTCATTTTTCAAATCTATAGATGTCTATATAAACAGTACTGTGTCAGCTAAGGTTTTGGTTACATGCAGAGAAACCAACTGTGGCTATCTTCAGCAGAAAAGGAATGTAATCAATATTTGAAGAATCCAAAGGAAAACTGAAGAATCAGGCTTGGAACATGGACAAAAACCTAAGCGAGCTAGGTGGCACGAAGGACTAGCCACAGTCATGCTACAGGAGCATGTGTTAGGAAGCCATTAATATATGACTGACACTGCTACGACTGCCACTTGAAATAATTTTCTTACTGATAGCATCTGTGTGATGCTAGCTGGAGTTCAAAATCCAGGGGCCTGGCTGAGACCTTGTTCTGGTTGCCAGGAAAGATCTTCCTTTGGGTTTTCCCTTTTGGCCTCCCATCAAGACTCACATAAGAAGGGATTTGCCCCAAGTAAGAAGGGGGTTTGGACTCAGAAAGGCCCCTTACAAAAAGGGACAGCTTTTTCTTCACAACTGCCCATTAAAATATATTTCTTAACAATTATGTGTGATGACAGGTATAGTAGCTGTATGCTTCCAGAAATACAAGGTGAAATTGTTAAAGAAAGACGTATGATTTGGAAGACATATGATTGTTTCTGTTTTAAGAAGGATTGTGGTACCTTATTAGAGAAAAATGATTTTCATTCTTTTCAAAGTAAAACTATCTCAGATATCCCTAAATTGTATAATATAGGCATGACTTAAAATATTAAATTATGTGTTTTTGTAAGAAAAAGGATCATAGAAAGTAAAGGTGATTGCCAGATATGCACATATACTTATTTTCCAACATTTTCTTCGGTAGATAAAAACATTTTACATTTAATATGTGTCCAAAATATTGCTATAATTTATAAGAATATATAAAACAAAAATGCACAGTAAACATACACATCCTAATTGCTTCAAAACATCTCAATAAAAAACAAGTTGTTAAATTAAGACCAGAGCTGCTAATTCAATTATGAAATATTTGCACTGTTACCGGTTTCCCTTAGCTTATAATTTTTTTCATAATACATTTCATGAATTAGTCTTTTTATAAAACAAGGTGATGTATAAGAATTTTTTTATTAAAGTTTATTAGGATGACAATTGTTAGTAAAGTTACATAGATTTCAGGTGTACAATTCTGTTTTACATCATCTATAATCCCATTGTGTGTTCACCACCCAGAGTCAGTTCTCCTTCCATCACCATATATTGGATCCCCTTTACCCTCATCTACCACTCTCTTCCCCCCTTACCCTCTGGTAACCACTAAACTATTGTCTGTGTCTATGAGTTTTTGTTTCTCATTTGTCTTGTTCTTTTGTTGTTTTTGGTTTACATACCACATATCAGTGAAGTCATATGGCTTTTTCTGTCTGACTTATTTCACTTAGCATATAAGAATTTTCTTTTAGATATATATGTGCTATACGATTTGGGGGAAAAGAAATGTGGATTTGCATTAAAAATTTTGGGGGGAATGTTTATTATATACACGGATGCTTTTGACTAATGAAATCTTAACTATAATGTTAATGACTCCATTATAACTGCAGGTATAATATGTAATATAGATCAAGCACAGATGTATAACTTATAGAGACAAATCTTTTCATAATCACAGCACAACAGTTAAAAGCATCAAATCTTCCAGAAGGTTCCCTAACCTACAGATACATGAATGTACATTGCAGCAGGCAGGATTCTTACAGAATGCTTATTTCAGTAGTCAAAGTGAAACTTGTTCTGAATTTTCAAATCCTCTTTTCTAGGACTTCAGATGTTTTGATATTTTAAAAACTTCATTCTTTCAGCATTCTGTAATGAGAAAATGAGTTTTATAAACTTGGGCTGTTCTTGTTTCTCAGTGATGAAGAATTGACATGTAAAAACATAAAGCAAGAAAAGAAAACAGTATAACCAAAGACCCCTTATCAAAACACTTCCACAGGATCATAGAATCTGCAGTCATCCGTTTTTGCAAAAGATCTGTCTTGGTTAAAACATATAGTAGAAGTAATCTGGTAACCTACATTGATTATAATGTTTGCTTGCTTTGATCTGGGATTTAGGCATCTTTGTCTTTTATGTGTTTTCATGGTGATACTGTTAAGAGAAGATCCAAAACTGTCTTAAAATGGACAAGCATAAGCAAAAGCAAAAAAATATCTATACACAAAAATGCCTCCAGCATTGTCATTTTTAGCAAGTCCATTACTTACATCACCTCTGTTTTGTCACAGTTATTACTTGGGTAAAATACGGAGACTTTCTCAATATCTGCCACTCTCACTGCTTTTACTCCAGGGCGTATGCAAAGACAACGTCCCCTTTTGCACATTGGGAAACCTAGAACAGCTAGATCATAGCATCAGTTCCTAATGGATCCGATTGCTTCGGATGGCTGTGCTTAATAATCCTGGTGAGAAGTGTGAGCCAAGTTTTCATTAACGTCAAAGATAGTAATTTATCAGATGCACTTGAGCTGCTGTTACTGGGAAAGGAGTTTAAGTAAGATGTAAATCTTCTCTTTAAATTTGTAAGCAAACCATTAAAGAATAAAGGAAAGAACGCATGAAAAGTTTATTGGCGATCAAGCTTATTTGCCTCTTGTTTTATGCTCAAGAATTTTACCAGGAAGCTAGTAACATTACCTCATAAAAATCTTCTTAACGGACATTTAAAACTGTTGCTGAAGGCTCTTGCCAGATTTTGTAGCCAAATAAAAATTCCATGAAGCTTGTCATCTTTAGTTTTAGTAATCATCTCTAGTGCCTTAAACCTCTCCAACATTCTCTGCCAAAGCTGTAGTAACTTCTAATGTGTGACGTTAGATAAACATTTAGTATATATTTTAGGATAAAGGTGAAAAAAAATATTTGAAGAATTAGAGAAGAAATTCATAGGCTGAGAAGTAAAATGCACTGTACACCCTTGAGCAATTGTAGTGCAGAATATCACAGCCAAGACTATAGCCATGTGCTTCACACCCATGTTTGTCTGTTGCTGCTTTTGCTACTGCTTCAGCTTCGACACTCTTCTTGGAGAGAGTAGAAATGCTGAACATGGAAAAGAATTCTTAATTGGCATATATAGAGTATTTTATAGACCAATGATCCTCTAATGGCAACAGGAATTTCCCTCCTTGAGTCATGCTTCTTTCTTGCTTCTGAGAGTTTCTGTTTTGTTATCATCTAATTGTCTCTCCTCCTATTTGTTATAGTGTCAAAGTAACACTAATGAGAAAGCACTTTTTACTATAAAGAGTAGAGGGCTGTATAAGAATAAGGTACACCCAGACGGAAACCAGCCTTCTTAAGGTAGCATTTCCTGGAAATGTATTAATTATTGAACTACCCTGGGCAGTGAAATTCTGATTACTCTTCATTCAGGAAGATTGTCTTCCTATTTTCAGTATTTTCAACCTCCATCCTTCATATAACTATACAAAAGAGTATTCTTAAAAAAAAAAAACCCAGTTTTTATCATTTTACTGTTTCTTCTAAGTCCAAACTTTTACTTATACAAGACCTACATTATTAGACATCAAATGACTTTTATTTAACCTTATTTATATTTTTGGCAACTATAATAGCATGTCTAAAGAAGTCTCCCTATATACTTCTAAATTTATATCCATTTCTTTTTGTATGTTTAACAGTTTTTACTTTATATATTTTTTAACATTGTTATTTAGTACATAAAGTTGTATGAGTTGTGGATTTTTAAAAAATGATCCTCTTTTCTTATGTGATGTTTTTACACCTTGGATTCTACTTTGATGTAACCCCTGTTTTCTTTTTATTTACCTTTACCTTTTCCACTTCAACTTTCTAAATCTATTCATTTTAAATGTGTCACTGTAGACACTTAAATCATATCCAAGAGGTTTTTTAATGGGTAAACTTATTTACTGTATAATTAGTAATTTGAAAGCTTTTTAATGCTTTCTTGCTATTTCTTTTCTTTGGTTTCTTCCTAACTTTAAAAATATTTTTTTAAATATTTTTCTTATGTGATTTGAAAGGAGTACATAATTTTACATTTTGCTAGTAATCTTTAAAAGCACTTTTTAGCTGAATCTTTATAATTATTTACATCAACCATAAGTCCCTTTGTAAGATGAGAAAAATCACCATAACTTTCTTTCAAACATTTCTTTGTATGTCCTAGTTTTGTTGGTATAATTTGGGATTTATAGCTAGTGTACTATTTTCAGATGATTATTTTACATTATTCAACTTCTCTTTTGAGAGTTATCATTTCCATTTTATCCTGAAATCATGTGTTTATTTAAACATATCCTACGTTTAAATTCTTTTAACAATCACTACCAGTCTTTAAAACCTCTTAGTCTTTGTTTTAATTAATCTCAAAGTAGCTGGAATATTCTTTTGTCTGTTTCTCATTCATTCATTCATTCGACATATGTAATTCAAGACTAATTTTTCTACAGGAAAATGGTTAAAGTAAAAGGATCCATTAATGTTTTTCCCTATGACTGCTTTTCATTTTCTTAGTATTAGAAACACAGTAGAGTATTGTTGTTACCAGGGAAGGCTCTGGATTAAGCCTATGTTAACATCTACGCTCTATTATTTACTAGCTGTGTAGTCCTGAGCAAGTTACCTCAACTTTTTGAGCCTCAGTTTTCTCATCTACGGATAATACTTTCTATTACACTATTTACAATATAATTTATATATTTGTAATATATTTACATTATATTGATAATATAAATGGGGATAATATACTTTTTTCAAAGACAATTATAAGCTAAGTATTTTAAAAGTTAATGTATGTAAATCATTTAGAAGAGTGCCTGGCACTCAAAAAGCATTAATTGCTTTTATTATTATCTCTAATATTTTACAGTGTTCTTTCCTAAATTGACAGACTATATCTAACTTATTTTGGGGTGTTTTTCAGCACTAACATAAGCTTAATCACTTAATAAAAGATTGGATGATATTGTTATAAGGTATGAAAAATACTTTAAATTGTAATAATTTGGATGTAAAAGTAACATACTACTAATTATGAAGATCACTTACAGAAGTCCAATGCATAAATGTGTGGTTCACGAAATAGAGACAAAGAATAGTGAGTATTTCTGTTTACCACCCAAAGTTGTGCTGTCACGTAGCTTTGGTATAAAACAATCTCTTAAACAGTGATTCTTGATTATATTTTTTAAAAAGAAGAACCCCCTGGACATTCTTAAAATTTTTTTATGCATAAACTAGGACTTGATTAATATTCTATGTCATACTATTCCAAATAGGCATAATTCACCTTTTCATAAAACATAAATAAACTGTCTCTTCCTTTTGCCTTCATGTGTAGAATTACTCTTCAATTGGGTAGAACACTTGTGGGTCACAATTTTCTCCTTCAGAACTCATGCATGTTGTTTCATTGTCTTTTATTACTACAACTGTAGTACATAATTTTGTAAAAACATCAGAAACTAGTTTTCCCCCCTTTCCATATACTGTGTTTCCCCAAAAATAAGACCTAACTGAAAAATAAGCCCTAGCATGATTTTTCAGGATGACATTCCCTGAACATAAGCTCTAATGCGTCTTTTGGAGCAAAAATTAATACAAGACCTGGTCTTATTTTCCGGGGAAACACGGCACACACACATTTTTTACCTAGCAATTTCCATATCAGACTATATCAGGTCTCCAATTTTTCTGTGTGTCAGGGTGTATTTATAAATATTCTAGGAAGAAATAGGGGAGAAGACAGAAGGAAAAAACCCTTTCCCTTCCTGTGAGGAAGACCACCCAATAGTCTGTGGGGAGGGTGCTGCTGCCACTTGGCTTGTGTATGACCCCAGAAGAGAGGGCTCTCCCTGCCCTTGTGAATGCAGCCTTGTCTGCTTTTCCTCATAGCTGAATTGCAGTTTGGATGATGAGGGAAGTTTGTTTAGTTCTTCACTTCAAGTCCTCAGGTAATAGATCCAAAATTACGCAGAGTTGGGAGAGGTTTTGTGTTTTAACCTTTTCCCCTCATTTTCTCGAATATAAAAAGTGAGCCAGATTAGGCTCTGGCAGGTGCTATTTTGTATGGATACTCTCTCCTTCTTTAACACTCTCTCCCTCTTTACTGCCTCTTCCTCCCAGAGTCCCTGCCTTAAAGTTTACTGGAAAGCACCATGCCTTTCTACAATAGTTCATTTGCTCATTCATTCATTTAACAAATATTTACTTTAGGCGTCACTTACATGCCTGACACTCTTTTTTTTTTTTTTTTAATTTCTTTCTATGCTTTTTTATTTTATTTTATTTTAATTTATTAGTTTCAGGTGTACAAGACAAGGTAATACTTAGACGTTCATCATTTATATCCCTTACACTGTGGACCCCCCTCCCCCCACCCACTATCCCTCTGACCTCGCACCGAGCCATCACATTATATATATAAAATTATAGATGGCATTCATTATTGTTTAGCTTCTGGTGTACAGAGCCACGATCAGGCATCCACGGTATCCCTGAGGTGGTCTCCCAAATAGGACGCATGTCCATCGGATACCCAACAAAATCTTTACAACATTATTGAATATGTTCCCCAAATTAATTTTCAAAAAACCCTGAGGCCATCTTGTGGTTGGTTACCAGCTGCTTCCTAATCCCTTCGCCTTTCCCCTTATCCCCACCCCCCCAACCCCCTACCTGCACTCTTGAGTATTGAAGGAAGAGCAGTGAACAAAACCAACCAAGTTCCTTTTTTGTGTCTTGCAAATTTTGCACTTTTTCTAACTTATTGTGGAGGACAGCTTGCCTGATTTCTGCGGGCTCCGTAGATGTGTGTCTTCAGGACTATGACTTGTTCTGGACTGAATACTTTCTGCTATCATGTCAGGAGGATTTCTTTGTTTCAGAACATCCCCTCATCTAATGCTGCAGAAATCTCTCCTCTTTCTATTCATGTAATATGGTTTCTCTATCATGGGATGCACTTTCCTCTCTTTTCCTGAATCCTTCCCTTCCTTTAAGTTGTGGTATCTTCATGAAACCTTCTTCAGTGCATAGTGATTTCTTCTGCTACTGGTTTTATAGCATTTACTGTCTTGTCTAGCTTTATCCAGTAGAAATACATTGTGAGCCACATATTTAATTTTAAATACCCTAGAAGCCACATTTAAAAAGTAAAAAGAAGCAGGTGAAATTAATTTTGATGAAATGTTTTATTTAATCCAAAACATGAAAACATTACCATTTTAATTTGTAATCATTATAAAAACATTAAATGACTTTTTTATTTTTAGTACTAAGTCTTCAGATTGGAGAAGCAACATTTCAAATGCTTAGTAGCCACGTAGCTAGTTAACATATCGGACAGATCTAATTATTCATTTGGCATTTAGCAAATTATACTGCCTGGATACTCTACTTAATTTTAAGTAAAGATGGGGATGGGAAGGAGAGATAATGTGCTTTTCTGTGTTTTGTTTTAGAAACTTTTCCAAGTCTTCCTAGTCCTTTTGTTGTTTCTCTTCACTAAGTCATTATATCTCACTTTGCCCTCTTTTTGATTAAGAAGGAAAAAGGACTGCATTCTCTGCCCTTTAAGTAGTGTTTGCTGCCCCTTTTCTTGTCTCTGGAGTTGGACACTTCCAGGCTCACCCACTCAAACAAGTTACCCCTTGTATTTAAAGGAGAATCCCAGGAAACTAATCTAGTTTCTGTAATTAACAATCAAATACACTTTCAGTTTAAAAACTGTATAACCTGTGATTCATCTGAAGTTTTATTTATAATCCCAAATAATCCAGTTATTGTAGAGTTTTAAAATGTTTTCAAGTGGGAAGAGATTAATGCAAAGCATTTAAAGATTTAATTCCCAACCTACCACTAAATCTCTGAGAAATATATTGCCTGCAAAAAAGAAAAAACTAACATCAAGGATATTTTTGTCCAGTTAAATTAGTTGGTAAAAAGTGGGTTAGAAATGGAAACATTTCCGTTTATTATAAATCAGTATAACATAACAGAATCCTATTGTTTTGTGTTTATAGAAGGAAAGAGGTTGTCACACATTTGAAAGGCACCTAAAATAATGTGAATAGACCAAACAAGATTGAGGAAAAATCCTTAACTCTTGAATGTACAGTAATATAGTACCTGATGCTCTTCTATGATGGGATTAAGGCATTTAGGGAGCTGCCAGTGGATTTTGTTCAGGAGCCCTTAAAGGAATACTCCCTTCTGTGATTGTCTTATAACATTATCTAAATACTCTTCCCAGAAATCAGACGAATCCTACAGGATATATCCAAGGCAGCCATTAGGCACTGGGCAAGGCTGTATATTTTCCCAAAGACTTGGAAAAAGTTGTAAAAACAATTTTAAAAAGTTATTAAAGATTTAAGGAATAGTACATAATTTATTGCTATTTGAAAGCATTCCAAAGAGACAGTCAGTTTTGAATAAGGATATTTCTGAGCCTATGCTTGATCTCTTACTGGGACTTGGACATAAGAAGACATTTGCAAAAGCTGTACCCTACTAATACTCATGCAATCTGGTGTTTGAGAATGAGATGTACCAGAGCTCACATTTCATAAGGACGACTTCATCTATGATATGTGCTACCATAAATATTGTAGTCTCAAGTGCATGTACAAAAGAAGGGCCAATTTTCTGTGGCCACCGTCACCATACTGACTTTCCCATGCTCGAGAGAGCCACTGCCAGACATTTACCTTTCCTCTCCTTAATGACAAAAGGCATGAAATCAGAACCTTGGCACACCTTGTATGAAAGATTACTGAACTTTTTTACAAATTTCTGATTTTAAAGGAGAGACAGATGTCTGTACTCTGAAAGATCAGCACAAACAGAAGAAATAAGCCAGTGATTGAAGATTTGAAAAATAGTTAACTGACAGATCAATTTACTTTGCTTTGTGCCTATGCCGGTTTGTGCTGGTCAGATATGGGCTATCTGATTGGAGTTGGATAGTTGTCTATTGTCTTAATTAAGTGTATTGCAAAGGAGAGGGTTTTGTGGAACAGCTAAGCTACAGGTGATTTATTGAACTACGGTGCTTTCATTTTCTTGGAAATTAGTTAAGATTTTGATTTACCATTCCTCTTCTGAAAAGAAAACAGTGTTACTTTTTTGGAAGGAGAGTTATCAGATAACAATCATTGTATGCTTTTTTTTTTTTTAATCTGGCAAAAAACAGTATATCAATATTGTTTGTTTTATCTAGAACCAAATTTACTTGTCTTGGAACGTTATTTTTTGCCAAGTTGATTTTATTAGCGTATAATTAACAAATGCCAAAGAGAAGCTACTTGATTTCTTTTCACATAATTCAGAAGGAAAAAAAGAACATGGGTTTGAAAATGAATTACTTTCCTTCAGAATTTAGGTAAAATTTTAAAACTTCATATGTCAAAATTTAGAACACAGAAGAAACAATGAAGTTCTGTTAACCTCATTGAATAAATTAATCCTCTTTTCAATGTGCTCTATACTCTTCACAGAACATTTGCTGCCATTTGCATGTATTTGAGCCAGGAGCAGTGGGTTGTACAAAACAGCTTAACATCACTATAAACGTCAGAGAAATTGTTTTTCTCACAACAAAGGCAGCTCTGTGTATGGCCTTAAATTGGCTGCCTGGAAAATGACTGTAATCTACAACTGCCAGGTCAATGTGGATGTTAATGTTAATTTTCCAAGTTGGGAAACAACATGCCTATTGTTAGGGGATAAAAACATGTTAGAGATAAGCAGTGAGCATTTTGATAAACAACTAATTGAGGGAGGCTTGATTCCATACGAAGAGGGAACATTGTGCAGTAGCTTCACTTATCATTAGTTTATTACTTCTGCTAGTCAGACGCTGGAAAAGAAGGGAAAATAGAACTGGCTGATATTACTTTAGGGCTAGTTAGAAAGAGATTAATGCACGAAAGGATCTTGCCTGGAGAGATGTGCCCTGCATGTGAATATTAGAGGAGCTATGTATGTAAGGTATGAAGCTGCATTGGATTTACTTGTATGTTTTTTTTAACAGGGTAAGTAAGATGTCCATTTATAAGGAACATTTCAGTACACGTGACTTGCCAGTATGAACTAAGGGTTAACATAAATGTAATGTTTTAAATTAGAGATATAGTCAGAAATGTGAAAAAGGATTGGAAGGACGTTTTTTTGTTAGAATATTTCTTATATTGATACTTAGAATAAATAACTTTCTTTTGGACTGAAAGCAACTCTTTTAAATATTTAGATAGGCTATATATATTATTTTTATTTTATACATTATGCTAAATACTATTTTTCTTCTTAATAAAAATCCAATTAAACATTCTTCTCATTTTCCTATTTCTAAGATTTCCCCAGCTTCCTGGTTCCACCTTAGAACCACACACAACCTTGCTTACTGTCTATGTTTCTTGCTTCCCTATTCTTACTTTTAATTTGTGGGTAGGTGAGCAGTAAGAGGTATAGTTGGGGAAATGGGGCTCATTCCTCAGCTCTGGTTTTCTCTCTCTCACCTTGCATCTTTACTAGTTGGGGCCTGGGTATACGGAGGTAGGAGAATGGGTGATGGAGACCATAATAATTGCCATTGTTTGTTTGAATGCCTGCCATATGCCAAGTATTGTATATAGTGTCTTACTAGTTCTCAAAATAATTCTGTAAGCAAGGGCACCACTATCCTCTTTTTAAAATGAGGCTTCGAGACATTATATAACTCTTCCTCCAAATCACTTAACACATTTAGTAAGTAGCAGAGTCGAGATAGCAGCAGTAAGAAAGCACATTCGAGTTCCCTTCTTCTGTGATGAAATAAGGGACTGAAAGGCAACTTCAGAGGTCTGACTATAACTCCCAGACCCAAGGCACCCTGGAAAATAGAAGACTCAAAAGAAGATTGGAGTGAAAGACTAAATATGGAACAACTTGGGATAAATAGAATCTGAGGGTCCTGGTGAGAAGGCAATTAAGAAAGCTTGAGGAAGTCTAGAGCCCCATTTAATTTATATTTAACTGAACACCAGGAGAATGATTATTATGAGACCTCTTAAAACTTGTTCTTCTTTAGTAATGTTATCCTTTAGTTTCCATCATGACTAGCAGTAGCAACTCTTAGAAAACATCAGAACAATCGATGCTTACTCCAGTGATGGAGAAAAAGAGAAGACTGTTTTTTCTACAATTAGGTGAAGTAGACAGAAACTCTGGTCTGAGGCAACAGTTAATAGTACAATAGATAGCTAGCAGATCTATCCCTGCCTCTGGGAATTTATACCAGATGAGGGCCTTAGATCCTTCCAGGGGAAATAGGGAAGGCTCCAGAAGGAAGAAAGGAAACTGCTGTGGGACGTTAGTGAATATTCCCATATTCCCATCCTTCCATCCCACTACCTTTCTCCTTTGCTCTAGCCTACATTCTCAGTACATTCTACATTCTAAACAGTAGCTCTAGTTGCTATCTCTCTTCTCATCCCAGGACATTCCCTTCCAGAGCTCTTGAAGTTTAAATTTACAAATTTGGAAGGATGCCAAGGTTCAGCCTAGCTAGTGGATGGAGTTCTGTACCAGTTATACTAGTGGAAGGAGACTTTTACTTATACCTGTGGAGTCTCCCCCAAATCTGAAGAATGTATAGAGTCCAAAGCTGAGTCTGGAAAGCCAGAGAAGCATGTGAACATATTCCTAAAAGTGAGGGCTCGGGAAATAGGTCTCAAATTGCCAGGGACTGAAGAGGTAGGGAAAGAGAAAAGGGAAGCAGTTTTAGAGTAAGGGGGAGCAGGCCTGGGAATTGCCAAGAACCATCATTATTGTTTAACAGCAGCAGAGTAGTAGGGTTTTGGATGTGTTTAGGTAGAGTAGGAAAGAGGCAGAGTTCCCACTGTCCATCAGGTTGGGACAGAGTGAATACGAGAGAGATGTACAAGATGTGACAATTGAGTTCGAGAACTTGCCACCGTGTGCTTACCTTGGCAGCACTGTACAAACAGCTCGATAAGGTTTCGTAGCCTTGATATTTCAGTGTCTCACAGCCGAGTTCATGTCGATGTGTGGTGATGTCTTTCTGAGTGGTGTTCATTATTGTTGTTGCATGTTTTTGTGTGCAATATCGAGAATGTCTCAGCTTGAATAAGAGCAATGAACAAACATTAAATTTCTTGTTAAACTTGGCAAGAGTGGAAGTGAAATCAGGGACATGTTCGTCCAAGTTTATGGGGATAGTGTCATGAAGAAAATGGCAGTGTACAAATAGATTAAATGTTTTTCTGAGGGGAGAAAATGCGTCACTGATGAAGAGGTCAGGGTGGCCAGTAACGAGCAGAACAGATGAAAACATTGCAAAAGTTCCTCGAATTGTGCGTCAAATTCATTGGCTGACTGTGAGAAGCATAGCAGATGAAGTAAACATTAATAGAGAAACAGTTGAGAAAATCTTAACTGAAACTCTTGGCATGAGAAAGGTGTGTGCAAAAATGGTTCCGAAGGAGCTAACCAATGAACAAAAGCAAAGGAAAATTGAAGTTTGCCAAGACCTTTTGGAGAGGCAAGACGATGTTCTGGGCCATGTTATCACTGGTAATGAAACATGGCTGTACCAATACGACCCTGAAACAAAGCGTCAAAATGCACAATGGAAGTCAGCCAATTCTCCACGACCAAAAAAGTTCCATTAGTCCAAATCAAGAGTCAAAACAATGTTGCTAACCTGTTTTGATATCAGCAGGATTATTCATTATGAATTTGTACCAACTGGACAAACAGTTAACCAAGTTTACTATTTGGAAGTGCTGAAAAGACTGCATGAAAAAGGCGAAAACGACCTGAGCTTTTCGCCAACAATTCATGGCTCTTGCATCACGACAATGCACCAGCTCACACTACACTGTTGGTGAGGGGAGTTTTTAGCCAGTAAACAAATAACTATATTGGATCCTCCCTACTCACCTGATCTGGTCCCCAATTACTTCTTTCTTTACCTGAAGATAAAGGAAATATTGAAAGGAAGACATTTGGATGACATTCAGGACATCAAAGGTAATATGACGACAGCTCTGATGGCCATTCCAAAAAAAGAGTCCCAAAATTGCTTTGAAGGGTGGACTAGGCAGTGGAGTCAGTGCATAGCTTCCCAAGGGGAGTACTTCAAAGGTGACCGTAATGATATTCAGCAATGAAGTAGGTAGCACTTTTTTTAGGATGAATTCGTGAACTTGATTGTCAGACCTCGTATTTCTGACATCTCAAATTGAGACCCCTAATACATTTCTTCCTAAAAAAGAAAAAAATACATATTAGGTTAGTTAGATTTTCTAGGGAACTTGGAATATGAAAAAAATCATCTTCGTAGAAAACAATGGGTTTTTTAATGGACTTTTGAATTGGGTTCCATTGATAAGTGGGGAACTACCTGTAACTTAGAATTAAAGAAAAGTTAGCCAAACTTTGGAATTTCATCATGGTTTATAGATGTTCATTAAAAAGGTAATTTACTCCTAATTTTTAAAAAGTTAAAAAAGACTAGTGACACTTTTGAAGAGTACTGATCAGTTATTTTATAGAATGTCCTTCCGTTTTAGCATATGTTTTCTCATAATTAGAATGAGTTTATACATTTTTGTCAAAATATGTCATTTTTAATATATCAAATCAAGGAATTTGTAATGTTGATATATCTTATTGTTAGTGATATGTACTTTGATCATTTGGTCAAGTTTGTGTCTGCCCAGAGACACTGTCACAGACTGGAGAAATTCAGGAGAAATAACTAAATGCAGTATGGGTCCTGGATAGGATTCAAGAAAAGGGACACTAGTGGAAAAATTGGTGAAATTTAAATAAAGTCTGAAGTTTAGTTAACAATAATGTACCAATGTTCATTTTCTGTTCTGGATAATTGTAGAAAGATGTTAACATTAGAAGAGGAATGAGGGAGATAAGGATACTCTGTACTATTTTTGCAACTTTCTATAAGTCTAAAATTAACTCAAAATAAAAAGTTAAAAATAATAATGTATAACACTTACATAGTGTTTACTATGCACCAGACCCTGCCTCTCTTAACTTTTTGATTCCTCTCACCAACCCTGTAAGGAGAACTATTATTATCCCTAGTTGACAGATGGGGAAACTGGATACAGAGAAGTAAGAAACATGTCCAGTGTCACATGGTTATTAAATGGTCACAGCTAGAAAGTGGCTGTGTTGGGATTTCAACTGAGGCATTGTGAATCCAGAAATCCATTGCGTCATACTGGCTTTCAGCGTGCTAAATATACATGTGGCTTAAAAATAATTCAGATACACCAAAAGGTCTGCCCTCTCCTGAGGCAATATCTGTTACTAGTTTTTTTTTGTGTGTTTTTTTTTTTAAATCATTCAGAGAAGGAATTCACTTCACTGAAAGCAGCCCACTATGATTTTTATCCATAATATTCAAAGTTATGCTTTGGCAGTGTTTTCTTTTCTCTTCAGAAGCTTCTCATGGCATGCTGACTGTTGTCGATAGCAGCTATGCTGGAAACCAGGGAATCCCTTCGAGTTGGTCAGCGAGGAAGCCTTTATTAGTAAAGTGCTGATTGCTCAGAACTACTAGGTACAGTCTGTACAATAAGATTAAGTAGAATAGAACTTCGTTTAGAATTTAGCCAAGTATTTTTTTTTTTTTTTTTTTAGAATTTAGCCAAGTTTTGCTGTCACTTTCATGAATGTATTTTGATTAGTGTGAATGCCTTTTTCATCTTAATATTGAGATTACCTATTTTTTAAAATGCCAACTTGGTAGCCATTGTAACAGTCAGTGGCTTTGTATTGTTTAAATTGTATTTGGGTTTGTATTCTTTAAAACTGAAGAAAGATTATATTGTGGGGAATACTGTAGATAGGACTTTTGGGAGTCGGAATGAGTTTCTTGAGTCTGGTTACCAGATAATGCAGAGACTGAACCTGAGCTTCCTAGAACTGCCAGAGGTGGAGGGTTCCATATTGCTCTAAAAATGGATTTCGTCTTTGAGTGAAATTGAAAGTTGATAAAATACATACATTAACAGTTACTGACTCAGTAAGCTTTATAACTCTAGGAATCAATCATTGCTGATGCATCTGCATAGAGAAATTCATTTTGGTCTTTCTGTCACCTTGGGCAAAAAGAAAACGGAAAAAAAGAAACTAGTTATTTAAAAGGTGAGAAAAGCAGAAGGAATTTCCTACCTATTTATATCCACACATACTACAAACACAGCAAGCATGTGGTCTTTGCTGCAGAAGCAACTTAACATTTGTCTCTTTCCATAGTTAGGGCATTTCCCCCTCTGTTTTGAATTAAAATTTCTAAACAGCAATAGTGCCTTTTTTTCTGTTGCCTTTGGATTCACAGTGCAGGGGAAGAATCTAAAGGCAGGTGTTTGCTTTGGAAAGTCAAAGGCCAAAGTTCTTTTAGTTTTCTTCCTCTTGCTTTTTTTCCCAATATTTATTCACATCCCCAATCCTGTTCTCTCTCTTTCTCCATCCTTACTTTTTTAAAATTACTTTTATTGATGCTTTACTAATGTTGCATTGAGATATAAAATCTTACATATCATAATTTGCATTTGTATAATAAATACAAGTATAAATAAAAACACACTACTTTCAAATAATTAAAAATATTTTAACCAAATGTTGATGGACTTATTTTCGGTTAAGTATATGAGTTTGAAACAAATCTAAAAGCCACAAAAGACTAAACTTTATGATAAAATAAATCATATTCTCCCATAATGCAATCACTTATCAAAGAAAAAAAACACCCAGTAAGAGTTTAATTCATTAGGAAATTTTCAGCATTTATTAATTCAATGTTATTTCCGTTTCACTTACTGGAATCATTCCTTTCCTCCCTTCTTAGTGCTTCCCTTCATACTAGAACTGGAATCATTCCTTTCCTCCCTTCTTAGTGCTTCCCTTCATACTGGAGGAGGAAGACATAATTATGCTCCAGACTGAGCCTGTTACTTCTGAGCTGTGACTCTGGGCATGGCATTCAGGTGCTTAATTATCTGACGTTACCCTGAAGATTTCTTTCAGAGCTGTCAGTCATTCTTAAAACTACTCTAGCAAATGCTTTTTTCTCTTTTTTTCTGGAAATACTGCCATTCAAACCACATTATTCCCCTCAATCCGTTCTCTGTAACAACTACTCAGGTGCTTATGAAGCTTAGAGGGCAGGACTTCTCAGAAATCATCCTGCTCGTAAGCTTGAAGCAAATTAGGTTCTTTTACAAACCTTGCCACAAGCCAGAAAGTGACTATTGAGTAGGTAATTATCCTAATTTGAAAAAAGAGAAAACGGGTACAAAAAGAGATGAAGTCACTTGTTAACGATCCCTGATATTTGTTTAGCCTTAGACTTTATGGATTACGATGTAGCATATGATCTGATGTGCAAAACACAATTTGTGTGAGGTGGGCAGGGCAGATATCCTTTTACAAATGAAGACACTGAGGCTCAGACATGAGTCACTTGGCCTAGGGTGGCACAAATAGAAACTGATGTCATTAGAACTTGAACTCAGATTCTTTGATGCCCAGCCCACGGAGCTTCTCCTTGTCACATCACGGTGGCTCTTACTAACTTGAACATGGTGAGGGGCAGTGCCGTTGTCTTTAACACCACCCACCAACTTGACTCAGTGTACACTTTGTAGATGCCTTGAAGTCTGAGGAAACTGAATACTGTTGCCTTGGAAGAGGAATCCATGTATCACTTGCAGTGGTGTTCTAGGTAGTCTTCCTGCACTTGGTAAAGATAACTGGTATGTGAATAACTATATAATTGCCACAGTTATAAACACAAGTATAAATGATAATAGATTGGAGACAAGCTACTAAATAGTATGCTAAGTATTAAAATAGTTGCAGTGGGAATGTATGTTATTCAGCTTTCAGAAACGCTTATTAAAGAACAACGTTGGTTAAAATACCAATACAAAATGGATTTTAAGATCCTGATTTCCCATAAATTTTCCAATTTTCTTGATTAAAAATTAAAAAATGATTTGTTTTAGCTATCTCATAATTTTTTTTACTATAAGAAACTGGTTTTGCCCTTTAGACAATCCTTTGAGTTACCATCCTTTTAAACATGATTTGCTGATTTTCACTGTGGTCATGATTTTCTGGAGAATTTATGACCTAGGGAATTTGTATTTTCAAAGATATAACGTGGAGGAGAAGGATAGCTAGCGGGGCAGATTTCCTGTTTCTTCGGTGCATACTCTATAGAGTACGTGGTTACGTTATTAAGTGAAATAGAGTTCTGAAAATGAACATTTAAAGGTTTGCAACTCTCCATTGGAATCAATTCATGTAGCACATAGTAAAGTCTAAAAGTGATCAAACCATCAAATTTTCCACATGGGTTGATAATCTGCTGCTGCTTTTGAATAAGTCCTTGATGACAACTTTCCCACGCTGGAAAACCTTCCTTTGTGCTGTGTTTTCCTTGGAAAGAAAAGTTGTTATGTCTTCTATGAGGAACAGGCCTGCTGGGGACTGTGTGTTTGGCCTGATCGGAACACCCTGGAAATGGCTTGTGCTGTTTAACTGCATGTACCTGTAGGAGGGACGCACTGTTCTTGTACTTTCTTGACTTCAGGTGATGGGATTTTCCATGGTTGAAAACTTTCATGGATTCAGTGCTTCCTTCAAATTGCGCATTTTGGGCCACTCTGGTGTATGCAGGTTGGCAGATTTTTGCAGTTTCACCAGCAAGACCCTGAAAGTCGTATCAGTGGGTTGTGAGAGACTCAGAGGGTGGCTCGCAGGCTTGTAAACTTCTTTTGGCCTTGCAGACTTGGATTCTAGCTGATAAGGCACATAATCAAAGTGATGACTTGTATCACCATTAAAAGGGACTGTAGGATGTTGGACCACAGAGCTGGGTTTAAAACTTTGCCTGAGCTGTGTCTTCTGAGGAGCATAGTCATCCTGAAATGTAATTGAATTTCCAAATTTCACAGCAGGGGCATAGTAAGTTTGTTCCTGTTTATAAGGTTCACTTTTCTGAATGTCCCAAGCTCTATAATCATTTAAATGTTGTTATTCCTTCCATTTTACCACAGCATGCTCAAAATTCTTGCTTGGGTTTAAGACTCTGAGCTGAACGAACATTGCCACGTGTAGGATATTTTTCCAAATATTCCCATTGTGGGGTAAGACATGCCAGAATTTCCCTACACCCTTAGGTTTCCATGAGGACAGATCTTACACAGAAACCAGCTCCTCATGCTCTTGGCCCCCAGGGTCCTCTCCCTGCTTACTTTTTAATTGATTAATGTGAAATTGAATTTTTAAAAATAAATGTACAATGTATTTTTAAAAGGGTATTTCTTAGTCTTAAATTTAAAAGATTGTGAGTTCCACCTTTGAAACTTTCTTGTTTCTCTAACTAAAAACTTGAATGAAGAGGCTTTTTGCTTACATTCTCAATAGTTCTCAATTGATTTTCTCCTTGTAGATATGTCAGAAAAAATAAATGTCTTTTACTTGCCATGCCATACTCTCATTACATCTTCAGGCAATCCTAAATTGGCGGGCAACTAAAACTACCAAGTGACTATGACAATTCAGAGAAATGAATTAGTAAAGTTCAGTAGAATTAAGGGCGATGGACTTTGCCTAAGAGGAAAAACAAGCAAATGCTATACAGCAATCTCTCAGAATCCAAGGGGGATTGGTTCCTGGACCCCCATAGATACTGAAATCCTGGGCTGCTCAAGTCCCTTAAAATGGCGTAGCATTAGCATGTAACCTATATGTGCACACAGGCAACTGCAGGATATGTCTACACATTACTTCCTTTGTGTGGATTCAGCATGTGGCAAGTTCAGGTTTTGCTTTTTGGAACTTTATGGGATTTTTTTCCCCTGAATGTTTTTGATCAGTGGTGGGTTGAATTCTGGATGCTGAAACCACAGATGTAGAAGGCTGACTATAAATATGAGTTGGAGAACTACAACATGGATACATGTCTGGCAAAGAGAGGTGAATGATACAGAATAAACCACTAACCAAATATGAGTAGACGTGTAGCACTAACATTTATAAAATCAGCATAAGGGGTGTTGATGGCGTGATAGTCAAGAAATCTGTGAATTATTGGTTAGAAAATCAGAACATACTTTCTGATGTTAAAATGATGGTGGTGATTGTTAAACTTGAGAGGCCTTTCCAGGGCGGGAACCTTGTGTGATTGATCTTCTATTATATCTCCTCCTGTTTGCCTTATAAAGTCAAGTCTTCTTTTCCCTTCAAATAATTATATATTTTCATTGAGGTGTACTGAGCATATGACATACTAGTTTCAGGTATACATCATGATTCAATATTTGTGCACGTTGGGAAATGATCACCACAATAAGTCTAGGTAACATCATGTACATAGATTTTTTCTTGCGATGAGAACTTTTAAAATCTGCTCTCTTAGCAACTTTCAAATATGCAGTGCATTGTTATCAATTATAGTTACTGTACTGTACGTGGGTGCTGTCTTATTCGTTTCCTTTCCGTTACAGCTATTGAAAAAGTAGAGGTAGCATAGTTTTTGAGTTCATGGGCTCAAGCTATAAGATCAAGATTGCCACTTCTAGATGCATGATCTTGTTTAACTCTATAAATGATAAAGTAAGGGAAATGCTAGTTCTTTATAAGGTTGCTTTGAGGATGAAATGACAGTACATGTGAAGTGCTTGGCACTGTGCTTGGCACATGCTTAGTGTTCAGTACAAGTTAGGGGTCGTTGTTGTCGTCGGTGTCATCATCAATGACATAACCTCAGTTGTGCCCCCCTTAATTCACAGGTTGAAGTTCTAATCAGCAATGTGACTATATTTGGAGATAGGGCCTTGAAGGTGATAATTACAGTTAAATGAGGTCATAAGAGTGGGGCCCTGATCCAGTAAAAGTGGTGTCTGGGGGAGTGCACAGAGAAAAAGGTCCTACGAAGACAGAAACGGTGGCCGTCTGCAAGCCAAGGTGAGAGGCCTCAGGAGAAACCAAACCTGCTGGCACCTTAATCTTGGATTTCCAGCCTCCAGAGCTGAGAGAAAATAAATTTCTGGTTTTTGAAAGCCTCCCAATCTGTAGTATTTGTTTTGGCAGCACTGGCAGACTAACACAATTATCATCGTTATCTTCCCATCCTTTTAGCACTCTCTCTGCATAGTCTTAACATTCTCCTGTTTTTCCTTTAACATACTGATGTCAGATTTTTTCTGTTTTGGAACTATATCATAAGTTACTCATTACTCTTATATAACCAAGTTCAAAGGGCTCTTTGTTTCTTATCTAGCTTGACTTTTGGGGGTTCTTGATAATCAGCTGTTTTCTCCCTCGTGAAAATCCCTCTTCTTGAAACTTTTATTTAGTCTCCTTCTTAATTTTCTTCCTGAACTCGTTTCAATCTGCACCTAAATGCCAGTGTTCTCTAGGGTACTATCCTCTGCATTCAGGTTCACCACATGTATTGGCTAATATGGTAGGAAGAATAATGGCCCCCAAGTATGTCCTATGAATATGTTATGTTACATGGCAAGAGGAACCTTTCAAATAGAGTTAAGGTTATGGATCTTAAAACACATACATGGATAAGTTAAGCGGAACCAATGAAATCACATGGGCACTTCAGAGTGAAAGAGGAACAGTTAGATACTACAAAAGAAGAGGAAGGGGGGATTCAAGTGTTAGAGGGACTCCACTTTCTGTTGTTGGCCTTGAGGAAACCGAAATGGGGACACAAACCAAGGAATGTGGTGGCCTCCAGAATATGGGACTAGCTCTCAGCAGACAGCCAGCAAGGAAACATGGGCTCTCAGTCCTACACACTCAAGGAAACAAATACTGCCAACAACCTGAATGAGAAAAGAAATTGATTCTCCCCTAGAGCCTCAAAGGAATTAACCCTGCCAACACCTTGATTTTAGCCCGTGGTGACCTATGTTGGATTCCTGACCTTGGAACTCTTAAGATAATACATTTGTGTTGTTTTAAGCCACTAAGTCTATGATTTGTTACAGCAACAATAGAAAATTAATGTAGCTAATGACTCTAAAATTGGAATCACTATCTCAGATTTCTCTCTGAACCATAAATTCAACTGCTTATTGGATATCTTGTTTATGACATCTTCTAGGGATCTCAAATTCATTACTTTGAAGTAAAACTTCTTCCTAAAACCTGCTTCTGTTGATTATTTTGATTGATATTGTACCTATTCGTTCAGATGCCTCAGTCAGAAATCTGGAATCAGGTCAAACTTCTTCCTTTTTCTTATGCTACCCCACTTATACTCCCATCCTTACCCCATCTAACTTGTGACCAAACCTTTTTGAGTCTAGATCCATTATACTGGTTTGATATAGGTTAGGCTCCTGCCACTTCTCACTTGGATTTCTCAAATCTGTCAGTACATTTCCTTGCTTCTAATTAAAACTTCTTGCTAATCCATATTCTTGTTCCAGAAAGAAAAAAGGCCTTTCTGAAATTGGATTATGTTTCTCCCCTACATCATGGTTTTATATTGCAAGTTCAGAAAAGTCCCAATTACTAAGTATTACACACAAGGTTTTGCTATGATCTTAGCTCCTGCTTTCCTCCCAGCCTTCCTCTCTGCTCTGTAAGACATATACCGTCTAGTTATACTGTATATCTTGCATTTTCTTGAATATGTGCTACCCTTTTATGCCTTCAATGCTTTGTATATGCTTTTAAGTCTGCCTGGATTGCTGACTGCTTTTCTTTTTCCTGACTAACACTTATTTTCTCTCCAATATTCAACTGAATTGTCATTTCCTTTCAGCATCTTTCTCCCATCCCAAGCTGAAGTAGTTGCCCTCCTTTATGGACCCATAGCACCCATGTATATTTCTGACATTAGCACATACCTCACATATTATAATTTTTGTTTATATGGTATTCTCTCCCTATAAACTGAGTTCTTTGAGGATAGGAGACTGGTGTGTGTGTGTGTGTGTGTGTGTGTGTGTGTGTGTCCTAAGCACCTGTAGTGTCTGATACTTAAGTGCTTAGTAAATGTTGGTTTAAAAAGTGAATGAGAAGAATGCCAAAGCATAAGGATTGTGAGCCATAGAAGTGGATTTCCACATGAATTTTTAGAGTGTCTTTCCCTGAATGTTCTAAGGACAATATTAGACATCAATGCTATTGACATAGTTTAATGGTAGCCCTTTCTCAGTTTTAGATAAAAGCTAATGAGAACACTTGAATTTGGTATTTGGGGTAGGATTAGGTAGGAGCTAAATGAAAAATTATTTCAGAAAAGAATGCTGTTACAGATGGTGAGACACATGTAAGAAAGCTATCAGACTGATAGGTGGTCCAAGATGCTGGTGGAGGAAGAATCTGAACTCACCTCCTCCCACAGTCACACCAAATCTTCTATACATGGAGCAATTTCTGCTGTAAAAGTTCTGAAAACTAGCTGAACAGCTCCTCTCCGAGAAAGGATAAGAGGGCCACATCAAGCCAGGTAGGAAAGGCAGAGAAGGGGTCTTGCCAAACCCTCACTCACAGACAGTGACCCACAATCGGGAGGGATCTCGCAAGTCTGGAGCATCTCCCTGAGAAATTTGTACCCTACATCAGGCACCCCAACTTTTGAGACCTGCACTGGAGAGATAAGGCCCTAAAAACATCTGTCTTTGAAAACCAGTGGGGCTCATATCCAGGGAACCCAAAAGGCTGTAGAGACTTGAGATGCTCTTTAAAAGGCTTGCACTTGGACTCACTTGTTCTGGGTTCCAGCACAAAAAGCAGCAGTTTGACAAGTGTCTCGTCTGTATGTGAGGGAGAGTATTTGCTACCATCCTAAAGTGTCTGCTGGAGGAGCAGGGACCAGGTGGGACTTTCTCCAGAGATGGAGGTTCTGGCAGGTGCCACTTTTGCACTCTCCCTTTACCTTCCTAGTGCAGGCAGGTGCACACAGATACAACATTCTCCCACTCCCTTGCTAAAGCCACAGGTGTGCCCGGCTATAAGGAGGACTCTCCCACTACGTGGTTAAATTTGGCAGGCAAGTGCACTCCACACAACGGGCTCTGACCCCAGTGGCCAAGGGGGTCTTGTGTGCCTGGGCCCCATGGGTTTGTAACAATCAGAAAGACAGTTCTGGGCAGGCTACCATACTGAGGGCACTGCGCAGACAGAAGACTGAAACCTAACCCCCAACCGGGCTCTGGAAAAAGCCCATTGTACTGGAGCTTCAGCCTGAGGGACAGGCTTCAGGTTGGCCACACTTCTAGAGGCTAGAGGCACTCTTGGGGAACACAGGGAGGAGAACACCGTCCTGGCTCCCTCCCTTGGCTTCATGACAGCTCACTGGTACCTCCCAGAATGGAGCTTACACACTCTAAGCCTCAACTTTTGCAGCTGTCATCCAAGGAACATTTCCAGATCTCCCAGTCTGAGCGTCACCAGTGTTTATAATTGCAGTCTCACAGGACTCTGTATACTTGAATACTTTAAAAGCTTCTGCCTAAGGATCTGGTTTCCAATCAGTTTGAAACTAGGTGCTGACTGAAATCCCTCCCTTTGGAACACTGACAGGTCTTGGTGTACCCTCAACAACTGGGACCTATCAAAAATAAATTAAGCTAATTAGACAATCACAAAGGTTAGAGAGACAACCAAGAGCTAGGGCAAGGTTGAACGATAAGGTCTGTTTCCTACACAAGGTCACTCCTTCGAGACTGAGAGAGGTAGCTCTTTCACCTAATACATAGAAACAAATAGAGTCAAGAAAAAATGGGGAAATACAGGAATAGGTCTTAAATGAAAGAATAATGCAAAACCTAAGTAAAAGACCTTAATGAAATGGAAATAAGTAATCTATCTGATAATAGTTCAAAGTAATGGTCATGAAGTTGCTCACTGAACTCAGGATAAGAATGGATGGATGCATACTGAGAACTTCAACAAAGAGATAGAAAACATAAGAAAGTACCAAAAAGAAGTCACAGAGCTGAAGAATACAATAACTGAACTGAAAAGTGCGCTAGAGAAGTTCAACAGCAGACTATATGAAGCAGAAGAACAGATCAGCAACTTGGAAGACAAAGCAGTGGAACTCACCCAGAGCAGCAAAAAGAAAACAAAATTTAAAGTGAAGATAGCTTAAGGGACCTATAGGACAATATCAAGCAGAATAGGGATAGGGATAGGGGTCTCAGTATAGGGATAGGGGTCCCAAAAGGAAGAGAGAGAAAGGGCAGAAAACTTATTTGAAGAAATAATAGCTGAAAACTCCCCTAACCTGGGGAAGGAAACAGATATCCTGGTCCAGAAAGCACAGGGAGTTCCAAATTAGATCAACCCAAAGAGAGCCACACCAAGACACATTGTAAGCAAAATATCAAAAGTTAAAGAATCTTAAAAGAAGCAAGAGAAAAACAACTTGCTATGTACAGGGAACCCCTCTCAAAGGTATTTTCAACAGAAACTTTGCAAACCAAAAGGGAGTTGTATAAAATATTCAAAATGCTGAAAGGAAAAATCTTTCAACTAAGAATAGTCTACCTGACAAGATTATCATTCAGAATTTAAGGAGAGATAAAGAATTTTCC
Source organism: Rhinolophus hipposideros (assembly GCF_964194185.1). Classification (NCBI taxonomy): domain Eukaryota; kingdom Metazoa; phylum Chordata; class Mammalia; order Chiroptera; family Rhinolophidae; genus Rhinolophus; species Rhinolophus hipposideros. The sequence goes on from NC_138047.1 coordinate 55,121,366, forward strand.
AGACAAGCAAAAACCAAGGGAGTTCATCATCACTAAACCAATCTTATAAGAAATGTTAAAAGGATTTATTTCCTTTCTTAAAGTTTTCCATTAAATTTGTTGGGGTGACATTGGTTAGTAAAATTATATAGGTTTCAAATGTACAATTCTATAATACATCATCTACATATTGCATTGTGTGTTCTCCACCCAGAGTTAGTTATCATTCCATCACCACATATTTGACCCCTTCAATTACAAGAAGAAAACTGGAGAAATCACAAATATGTGGAGATTAACCAATGTGCTACTGAACAACCAATGGGTCAATGTAGAAATCAAAAGGGAAATTAAAAAATACCAAAAGACAAATGTGTATATATAAATACAACATACCCAATCTGTGGGATGCTGCAAAACTAATTCTTAGAAGGAAGTTCATAGTGATACAGGACTACCTCAAAAAAGAACACACAAGAAAAATCTCAAGCAAACTAACTTTAAACCTAAGGGAGCTAGAAAAAGAACAAATGAAGCCCAAAGTTAGTAGAAGGAAGGAAATAGTAAAGATCAGAGCAGAAGTAAATAGAGAATAAAAATAGAAAAGCTCAATGAAATTAAGAGCTGCTTCTTTGAAAAGATAAACAAACCTTTAGCTAGACTCACTAAGAAAAAGAGAGAGGGCTCAAATAAATAAAGTCAGAAATAAAAGAGAAGCTACAACTGATACCACAGAAATACAAAGGATCATAAGAGACTACTATTAACAATAATACTCCAAAAGATTGGACAACCTAGAAGAAATGGATACATTCCTAGAAACATACAATCTTCAAGACTGAATCATGAAGAAATAGAACATGTGAACAGACCAATTACTAGTAAGGAGATTGAATCAGTAATCAAAATCTCCCAAGAAACAAAAAACTAGGACTAGACAGCTTCATTGATGACTTCTACCAGACATTCAAAAAAGATTTAATACCTATCCTTCTCAAACTCTCCCAAAAAATTGAAGAGAATTCTTTCAGACTCTTTTTTTATTATTATTATTTTATGGTCAGTATTACCCTGGTACTAAAACAAGACCAGGACACCACACAAAAAAGGAAGAAAAGTTATAGGCCAATATCCCTGATGAACATAGATGCAGAAATCTTCAACAAAATATTAGCAAACTGAATTCAACAATAAATTAAAAGGATTACATACCACAATCAAGTGAGATATATTCCAGGGATGAGAGGATGGTTTAACATCCACAAATCAATCAACATGAAATACTAGACTGACAAGATGAAGGATAAAAATCATATAATCATCTCAATAGATGCAGAAAAAGCATTTGTCAAATTTCAACATCCATTTATGATAAAAATTCTCAACAAAGTAGATGTAGAGGAAATGTACCTCAAAATAATAAAGGCCATATATGACAAAACCACAGCTAACATACTCAAGAGTGAAAAGCTGAAAGTTTTTCCTCTAAGATCAAGAACAAGACAAGGATTCCTATTCTTGCTACTTTTATTGAACATAGTTTTGGAAGTCTTAACCACAGCAATTAGGCAAGAAAAATTAAAGGCATCCAAATTGGAAAGGAAGAAATAAAACTGTAACTATCTGCATGTGATATGATAGTATATATAGAAAACCCATAAGACTCCACCAAAAAAACTGATAGAACTAATACATGAATTCAGTAACCTTGCAGGATACAAAATCAATACACAGAAATCTGTTGCATTTATATACACTATTAGTGAACTATCATAAAGAGAAATTACCAGAAGAGATATCTATCAGAAGAAGAGAACTATCAGAAAGAAAACAATCCCATTTACAATTGCATCAAAAGAATAAAATACCTAGGAATAAATTTAATTGAGAAGGTGAAAGACCTGTATACTGAAAACTATAAAATGGTGAAAGAAATTGAAGACAATAAATTGGAAAGATATTCTGTGTTCCTGGATTGGGAGAATTAATATTGTTAAAATATCCGTGCTACCTACAGCAATCTACAGATACAATTTCTATCAAAATTCCAATGGCAGTTTTCCCAGAACTAGAACAATTTAAAAATTTGTATAGAACCAAGAAAGACCCCAAAAGCCAAAGCAATCCTGAGAAAGAACAAAGCTGGAGGTATGCTCCCTGATTTTGGTCTATATTATGAAACTATAGTAATTAAAACAGTATAGTATTAGCATAAAAACAGACACATAGATTGATGGAACAGAACAGAGAGCCCAGAAATAATTTCACACATATATGGTCAATTTGTTTATGACAAAGGAGCCAAGAACATGCAATGGGGAAGGGATAGTCTCTTCAGTAAATGGTGTTGGGAAAACTGGACAGCTACATGCAAAAGAATGAAACTACACCACCATCTTACACCATACACAAAAATTAACTCAGAATGGGTTAAAGATTTGAATGTAAGACCTGAAACCATAAAACTAGAAGAAAACAGGTGGTAATTTCCTTGATATTGGCTTGGTGATGAATTTTTGGATCTAACTAAAACAAAGGCAACAAAAGCAAAAATAAATGGGAATACATCAGACTAAAAAGCTTCTGCACAGCAAAGGAAATAAGTGAAATACATTAGAGAAAAATTAATATGATACCACCTATCTGTGGAATCTGAAAAACAAAATAAGTGAACAAACAAAACTCATAGAATCATAGAACAAATTGGTGGTTACCAAAGGGGAAGAGGATGAGAGGGTGGGCAAAATGGATGAAAGGGGTCTATTGTATAGTGACGGGTTAACTAGACTTATTGTGGTGATCACTTTGTAGAGTACACAAATATTAAGTTATTATGTTGTACACCTGAAACTAATATAATGTTGTATGACAATTTTATCTCAATTAAAAAAATAAGATAGCAAACCAAAGCATTAAGAAAAAGGAAATGTACCAGACCTATTTTGTAATCATCAATTCTTCCCATCTACAAACGGGACTACCCCTTTTACTTTTGCTTCCCTTTTTTTAAAAGCTAAAATTTCCTGTTCCAGTTGGGAGTAAGATTAAATTAAAATGCATTAAGTTATCTTCAGTTTCCTTTTAAGTTTGAATGATGTTCCAACAATAGTTACTTCATGGGGGCTTCCAGCTTTGGGAATGAGTTAATAACTGAACCTTTGATTATAACACTAGTCATGCCCAGGGACAGAGTTTTGCTCTCTTCTTCATGTTTTAGACAATTCTCACCTGTTTAATTCTGTTCTTCTGTGCATTTAAAAAGGAAATGTACAGGACTACAAGTAAAAATTATTTTTCCTTTTATTGTCCTCTTACTTAGGAGGGCATAACTTCCACAAGGCCTTTCCAATTAGTAATCAGACCATGTTACCCTTGTTTTGTGTCTTCAATCCACAAGGTTCCATCTTCAATCCATGCAATTTTGCATCTCTTAGAGCTGATAAATAAATGAAAATAGCTTATTTTCCATCCCATTTAAAAATGATTTTTCTTCCTGTCTATGTTAATTAATCAATTTTGTGTTGCATGGAGAAAAAAATACAGATAAAAATATAACTATTGCTTTAATTGCTCTTAAATTAAGATTTTATAAAAATATGTGTGGCCATTGCATAGATAATAATGATGATAATTAAATTACGCATGGTATAAGAAAGGAAATAGAGCTGGGTTTTTTTGACTACTTAAGGAGAAGCAACTTTGAATGGAAGGAAGTAATGAACTAGAGGGGTGTGGAGAATAAATAAATGAAGGAATGATGCACTGGATCTGGGTTGACACTACTGGAGTCTCTGTCTATGGGCCTGGCATCATGGGAATTGGGTTAGCCTGCTCTCTGAAGGTTGTCCAGTCCTGTTCACTGCCAAGATTTGAATGAGGCTTAACCATCATCCCTTTCTTACCCTCATCATACCTTGTAGCATGTTATAGTACCTCTGCATGTTAAGGGCACAAAAATACTGCCAAAAGGTTTTCTAGAAATTTCTGACAGAAGAAGTAGTGGTTTCAGGTGTTAATTCCACCTCCAATCTTGACAATTTCAGTCAGTGTTATCATAGAAAGGTTTACAGGGTATTTGAGGACCTACATACCAGACTCTTTACCTCTCTGACCTCTTCTTCTTCTATACTCTTCATTCACTCACGCCCCCTCAGCCACATTTACCTCTGAGCTATCCTGGTTTTCCTCAGACACAAAGATAACAGAACTGACAGAAGTTGGAAAGTAGAAGGCAGAAAGGAGATGAAGGGAAGGGTAAGAGTAGCTAATGTCCTCCTATTACAAAATGAGTACCAGGAAGATAATGTTAAACGCTGAAGTTTTTAAATATAAGCTCTCTGAAATAGTTGATCTTTAAGCCATTCATAAGTATTACTTGTATAACATTTTCTTAATTTAAAAAGTTAACTTTATGAGGCCTTAGAAAATAGATACTTTAAAATTGATGTATTCGGAAGGAAGGATAATTATAAGCCAAATTATTTGTGAGAAAGAATTTGTTTCCTATCAATACTTCTCTGTTCCTTCCTAGCCGTATCATGATTCCCAAACTTTCTCATCTTAAGTCTGTTACCATCACCAGACAGTATCTTGAGGCTAAGGACTAGGTCTTAAATTTTCACTACCTCTCACCTGACCGAACACATAGCATTCAATCAATATTTGGGAGTTGCTTCTTTGTGTAAATCTGTGTGCCCCTATTCAGAGGCAGTGAGGTATAGAGGTATTGCATTCACGTGGCTATAGTTTCTAACCAGCACCTAGGAAGATACTGATAATTCAGTGCTTCCCACTTGCCAGTGCTCCTGTCACAATGGTGAAGAAATAAAGTTAATTCACAAATATTAAAGCATTGACATTGAACTCTATGGTCTGGCACATAGTGCTGTATGTGAATTTATGACTGTATCTGATTTTGACAGGGTCTAATAGTATGAGACTGCTGAGTCGGAAAGGTGATTTCAAGTCATAGTTCCTCCAAAAGTTCAGTGAGACCAAAATTATAAGTTCTAGTGACCAGAAACAGGGTACCTCATCACTTTCACTGGAAAGTCCCTATAAGAAAAGCTGCTTCCCAAGGAAGTAGACATTAAATCTAGTTGCAAAACCTACATTGTTGCCCCCAGTGACTAACGAGGCTGATGCTGTTCCTGTTAACGTTTATCCTGGAAATCTTAAACCTAGTAAGGCTACGGACTTTGTTTCCTCCCTCTCTCCATCCCTCTCTTTCCTTATTTCATAAACATTTATGAAGTGCCTACAGTGTGAAAGACATACTAAGCATTCTAGGAGATGCGGAGATCCACTGACATGTATCATGAGTGACATATGAGAAATTTCTGAAGGAGTTTCTTTTGAAATACTATACATCTCACACTTTACTATAACCCACTCCACACGTACACATACACACTTTGAAATCATTGCCATAGAGACCCATTGTCCTTGGTAAGAAAATGTCTTACTGTAGTGGAAAAGGAAGTTGAGAATTAAAGCCTAGAGGCTTAAAAATCTACCAACATAAACATGTCCACAAATATATTACATTATAATCATTATATATGGAATGTTATAGAATAATATTGTGAATTATTTTGAAAATACTAAATAGATATACTTTTCATTCCCTCTGTAAAGTCTATTCTATTTGTATGCTGATCACCTTGAAGATTTAGTCCAAAGGAAGGAAAGTTAGATAATGCCAGAACAAGTTGGTTCATAGGACAGAGGAGGAGGAAACAACATAAGAAGTACCCTAAACAGGAATTGGGAGTAGAAAAATTGATTCCAGAACAGAAAGAAAAGGAGAAGGGGAAAAGATTAAACTGCTGTGTGCTGGATCCTCTGGACCGAAACCCTGGGAAAGGCTGATGTAGCAGTTTAGAAACAACCTGATAAGTTACAGGAAATCCTTGAACACTGGAGATTATTTTCTTGCCTCTCCTTGTGCAAACTGGGCCATTTCCAAAATCTATTAGAAAAGCACCATGTCTAACGTGGGACTACCCAAGCAGTAAATTGGAAATAGCAGAATGAGTTGGCAGTAGACAAAGGCTCCTCTTCAGTTTTCTACAAAATCAAGGTTATTGTGATGGAATTCCCAGGTTTTCCTTCTGGCCTAATGAAGGTAACTGGGACACAGACCAGCTCTGAGTTATAAGATGTCCAGCAACGTCAAGGAAGCTCGTCTAGGGTTTGTGGGAGGACCCCCTAATAAGGTGAGAGGACATAGAAATTGTTTTTCAGAATACCCAATGCCAGGAGGCTTGTAATGGAGTGATTTACCAATCGGGTACCCAAAATCTGTAGAAAATAGTAAGTTACTGAACCAGCAATTAAATATCACCACGCTGGACACCAGACTAACAGCTAGAGCTAGCAGAAAACAGACTACAATTTTCCCCAGTAGCAAAATGACAATGTAGATCGGGAACCACATGAAAAAGAGAAATCAACTTAGTTCACAAATCCTCATATCAACTAATGGTAGAAACGTTAATCTTGCCAATTAAAATTTAGTCACTTGTGAGTTGAAACAGTCTTCTTTAAGTAAATATTTAGTTACATTCAGAATTCTTTTCTCCCTTTCTCCCCTTCTGTCCTTCCAAAGAGCAAAGTTCTGCCATTGGAGGAGAGGTATTGTGTTCTGGTTCTGACCTCTAGTGGTCACTGGCCTTCACTGAGCTGTCTCATCCTACTTGGTCTTTGGATGGCGGTAATTTACTCATGTATTCAGTGCTGTATTGTCTTACCTTAACGTCCAGCTCTACGAGACGTATACTTTGCATTACCTTATCACAACTATAAGCTTCTTTGGATCTTTCAGGTCTCTTTCACCCTTTTCCATTGGCCATTGCAACATTACAGATGCTTTATAGTAGTAGTATTCAATATAGTAATATTGTATAGTAGTATTCAATATAGTATTCAAACTGAGATACAAATAACAATGAGGGTATGCAGACTTTCCAAAGAATATGTGGGTAAGTTTGTTGTTTGTTATTTTAAAAATATTAGATGTACTTAGGTATGATTTATAAAAATAAAATTTATCCAATTTTAAGTGTACAATTCTATAACTTTTTTTATTTTAATTTTATTTGGGAATATGGGGAACAGTGTGTTTCTCCAGGGCCCATCAGCGCCAAGTGGTTGTCCTTCAATCTAGTTGTGGAGGGCGCAGCTCAGCTCCAAGTCCAGTTGCCTTTTTCAGTCTTTAGTTGCAGGGAGCCATCCGGCCACCGGCCATCCCTGGGATGGGGGTCAAGGGGGCCTCAGTGGCAGCTCATTGTCTTCAATCTAGTTGTGGAGGGCGCAGATCACTGGCTCATGTGGGTATTGAACCAGCAACCCTGTTATTCAGAGCTCGCATTCTAACCAACTGAGATATCTGGCCGTTCCTAATTCTGTAACTTTCGACAAACGTCTATTGTCATGTAACCACCATACAATCATGATATAAAACATTTTATCAAGTTCTTTCATGCATTTTGTAGTCAGTCTCCTCCCTCAACCCATAGCAATCACTGATCTGCTTTCTGTCACTACAGTTTTGCCTTGTCTAGAATGTCATTTAAATATTATACAATATGTAGCCTATTGTGACTGACTTGTTAGCGTAATGCTTTTGCAATTCATTCGTGTTGTTGCAGGTATCCATAGTTCACTCCTTTCTTAAAAAACACTTTATTGAGATGTAGTTTAGATACCATACAATTTAAAGTGTATAATTCAATGATTTTTAGTATGTTCACAGAATTATGCAACCATCACTGCAGTCAGTTTTAGAACTACTGATCTAAAGAAAGAAGTTTCTTTCTTCAGTTAGGATTCTATTTGTTTTTCCATTGACCAGTTGATGAATATTTGGGTTGTTTCTAACTTTTGACTATTATGAATTAAGCTGCTGTGAACATTTGAGCACAAGTCTATGTCCTGCTAGGGCCCACCCCCCTGTTGACTGGACATTGATCCAGTAATTCTCCCCTCTCTCTCTTATGTTATCAGTTCTCTCCTCTTTCTCCTATATTATCAGCTCCCCCTCAACACCACCACACTACTGAATCATTATCCAAACGTGCTATTATTTCCTATTTAAAAAAAAATTTCTTTTGGATTCTCTTCATCTTTTCCCCAATCCTACCTTCAAGCCACTGTCTCATTTCTTTTCTCTCCTTTACAGAAAAAAAACTTTTTGGAAGAGTTGAGTGTTTTGGCTTTCTCTGATTTCCTTTTCTTTCCGTTTTCTCTTAGACCATTCCAGCCAGGCTTTCAGCCCCGCTGCTCCATCCCAATGGCTCTTATCCAGGCTGTCAGTGTCGTCCACTTGCTAAATCCACTGGTCAGTCCTCTCTCCTGCTCTCACTTGACCTATCAGAAGCATTCGACACTTTTGATCTTTCCTTTCTCCTGAAAATGTTCTCTTCACTTGACTTCTAGGATACTTGTTACACAGAGTCGTCCCTGTTTTAGTCGTTGACAACTTTATCCTTACAGTTATTCAAGCTAAAAATCTTGGAATTATCCTTTTCTCTCCCTTGCAGCCACATCCAATCTGTCAGTGCATCCTACTGCTTTAACCTTAAAAAATACATTCTGAATTTAAGTTGACATATTTTTACCATGTAAGAAATTGGTATCACTAGATCATTTCCATTTACTTTTTAATAAGTTATCACATTTTTGAAGATACAGATTTTTGGAACCCACAAATACTTTCCTTATATCTGGAAATACTGTGCTTAATTTAATTGTCAAAAGTAGGATTTTTAACAAGCATAAATAAAGATGGTCTGTTTCTAACAACGAAAGGACACCATCACACACACCCCCCTCTCATCACCTTTACTGCTACCATCCTTGTTCCAGCCACTATACTCTCCGCTTGCAGTACCTGTAATCTGGTCTTTCACCCTACAAATTATTCTGAGCATAACATCCAGGCTGATCCTCTTAAAAAATAAGTCAGATCATGTCATACCTCTGCCCAAACCTTATGATTTGCTGCTCCCTTTCTCTTAGAGTGAAATCCAGCATTCTTAAAATGGCCTACAAAGACATGCCCACTGCACCCCCCTTTCTCCCCGCCCCCCCCACCTTACCTCCTACTACTTCCCTTTCCTACAACTTCTCTGCTCCAGTCATATTGGCCTGCTTGTATTCCGTCAGCCTGAACACTCTGACACAGTCTTCATGGCTGATCTACCCCATCTCCTTCAAGTCCTTGCTCGAATGTCACCTTTACAGTGAGTCCTCCCTAACCACCCAATTTACATTGCAAACTCTGCACTCCCAATCTCCCTCGTACTACACTTAAAAAAGAAAGGAGTGCTTACTGTATTCTAACATGCTTACATAATTTACTTATTTATTCAGTTGTTATTTGACCTTCTCCTCCCACGAGAATACAGATTTAACAAGGGAAAAAATGTTTACTTGTTCACTGTTACACTCCCAGTATATTCCCAGTACCTAAAACAATTCCAAGAACATTGTGAAAACTCAGATATTTGATGAATGAATGAATGAATGATTCCAAGAGTTAAAAACTGGAAGAAAACAGGAATGGAGCAAAGGCACATTGGGAACAAACAAGGCCAAAACTTGCCTTGAGCTTCATGCAGTGTTGGTTATGTTCTTCCTGGTGGACTGTCTTGTGCAGATGGGGATGAATCTGGTAGGCTTGAGATGGACAAAGACAGCAAAACCCCAATCCCGCATTCCCTGTAGGCCCACATGACTGGGATTTAAAACAGGTCAGCATGAGCATAAGGCCTGAAAACACGGCAAACACACGTTTTCCTTTCTATCCAAACTCCATTTTTTAAAAATGATACTATTTCTAGGAGTGTATTTAGTGTATTTAATCTTAAATTGCTTAGCCAGTGAGGTAGGAAAAGGTTAGAGGTTTTGAAGAGTCTGAAGAGTAGAGATGCATTGTGTTTTGTAAAAGTGGATGAGTGGATGCACTTCAGATAATTTAAAATGTTTCGTGAGTAATATATGGATGTATGTACACACACACAAACATAGGAAAATACACATAGTAAGTGAATTTTCACAAACTGCATGCATCAGTGTAATGGACACCCAGACCCGGACCACAACCAAAGCAGTGTCCTCGCTGCTCTGCTTGCACCTCTGCTCCTGCAGTTACTGCTCCCACTCTGAATAACCGCTGTCTGCCATCTAATACCACAGATGTGTTTTGCCAGATTTTGTAGTCTGTGTAAATTCAATCATGTAATATATGCATGTTTGTGTCTCTTTTGCTCAAAATTTTATTTGTGAGATTTGTCCACATTTGTTAGCGTTTGTTCATTTTCAGTGTTATACCAAATCCATTATATGAAAAGACCACAATTTATCCATTCTATCGTTGACAGGCATGTGGATGGATTACAGTTTGGGACGAATGTGAATAGTGATGCTATTTGGTGCATCCGAATAATGTATGTGCATGAATTTCCGAGGACATTTCACGGTTTTTTGCCCATAGTCTAAGTGAACTCTTAAGTGTTCTTCAGCATTGCAGTCAGTATATTTATTATGTGTGCTTTACTCAGATGAGAGTTATAGTTGTGGCTATTACCAAATCCTTCCCTTCTTAGTGTTCTCACCGGACTTTTTCTATACTTACGATTCTTAACCTGTATTCCGGTGAGGCGTACATATTTCTGTCTTTATTAGATTGTGACTGCTTTGTTTTACTTGCTCATGATTCCCAGCATCTGGCACAGTAGCTGGTTGAGTGAATGCTGATAGCCATCTCCGTTGCCAGCGCTTAACACAGCAAGCGTCCTTAGTTATGCGAACTATCTAGCTAGGGTAAAATCTCGCTTTAGTTTGACATCTGAGTCAAAAGGTTAGGAATGGGAAGTGATCACTCTCTGAGAAGCCCACAACTGAGGGCTCAGAACTGGACATGCTGTGTGGTGAGAGAGAATTGCTGCGGCTTTACAAGCCTCTTAGAGATTTCATGTGTAAACAGCAGTGATTCCAAGGGAGAGTGTGGGGGCCAGATATAAATAGCAGAACACAAATGGGGCAATGTGTCACTGCCAAGTTACTGCTGGGGGTGTTTATAAAAAGAAAAGCATTCCCTTCTCAGTTCTCACTGTCAACAGCCTCCCATCCTGAAGACACGCTCACCACAACTGAGAGAGTGGGAAAACAGTTTGAGACCTAGCATCATTTAAACCGCCTCCAAAGGCAGAAAAGCCAGGTAAACATTTTTACTTGTTTACACTCAGACTACAGAAGTGAAGAATTAAAAAGAAAAAACAAAAAACAACCTGATACTGAGCTTTCTTGGCACATACTGCCTGTGACCGTTATCTGTCAAGTCTTACATTTCAAATTTTTTTTGGAAAGGGAAGTTTAACACGTAAGTGGAATTTTGATACTAAAATTTTAGATCTTTAATATCTTTAATGCACCAAACGGCTCCTAAATAAAGGTGGGAATCTAGAGCTGTTCCCCTGTGCTGTTTATTTCCATATTCAGATGCCAGACTACGGTGATTCATAGGATAAAATAGAGATTTTAGTTCAGTTCCAGTAATGTCAACTTTGTTGTAAGTATGTGGAAGGAACTGTAGACCAACGTTTAATTGAATTAGTTGATGGCTCAACCCTTGAGGGCCTCTTACCCTCCTGCTTACCCCTTTCAGTCTCATAAACACTGGGATGAATATTGGGCATTCAGCCAGCAGACTTGTATAATCTTATTAGAGTTGTTTTGTCTACCCAGTTCCTTCTTATTCTCATTCCCGCCTTTAGAAAGTTTTAACCTTGGGCTTCTCTTGAATGTGAATATTTGGGGCAAGGAGGCCCCTCTGAATAACCTTCTGGTCTGTCCCACTGCGGCCTCACCATCTCCTCCAACCTGCCCAAATAGGCTTGACTTGGTTAACGAAGAGGATAGAAGAATGGATGAAATGAATGGACACTAACTCCTGGAGAATTCTGGGAAAGTGGGATTTTGAAATGTTTTTGTTTTTGTTTTGTTTTCGTTGGTGTTAATTTCCTGTGCATGCTGAGGGGAGGTTTAGTGATAGGAAGAAAATACGAACACCAGTGATTAAAGTGGAAGACAACATATCTGCAGGAGAATGGAAATAGATAGATTTAAATTTGAGCAAATTGCTGAAGTTCTCTGAGCTTTTGTTTCCTCTTCTATAGGATGAGAATGTTAAACCACCAGGCAAAATTTAATGGCCCTTTCAGCCTTTGGAATTTATTGATGATCACTTCCTGATCATCGTGACACTCACTTTCACCCAGAATGCAAAGATTCATAGTGTATCATCCTGCTCTACTTCCCTGAGCCTCTTTTGTAAGTCTACTAAATTGGAATTTCTTCATTTTAATTTAGAAAAGAAAAATGAAGACAGGACCTTTTGAAGTGGTTACCATGCTGCTGTCAGCTATGATTCTAATGGACATTTTCCAGGTAATGTTGGGAATGGCAAGCACGTGGTCATTGGAATAGGAGCTCTTGCTATAATGCCGCCTAAGGCATCTGTGTGGGGTGGTAATGCAAATGAGAGAAGATAGAATAAGTCAGTCAATTTTTTACAAGTAGCTTTCATCTTTTCATTTTATACATTTGATACATGTTAACTATAGAAAGTTGAAAAAATTAAGATTATGCAAAAAGAGGAAAGTGAAAATCATCCACAATCTCTCCACTCAGAGAGAAAGAGTCTTAATCTGTTGGTGTATATTCTTGGCTTATTTCTGTGTATGTTTAATTTACAAAAATAGTTTCACAGTACATATTGTTTTTCCCTTTTAATACTGTGCTACACATGTCTCTAGATCATTAAATGTTCTGAAAGTATGTATTTTTCTCCAAATAAGAGGACACTGCAGTGTTTGGTTACATGTTTTCTGTTAAAGTACTATATAATGAGCATTTTTTTCACATTCAGTATTCTTTATTTCTGATAGAACGTTTATGATTTAATTTTTTGCAGTTGAATCTTTAAACATGATCTAACTTTTTAATGTAAAATATGAGCCAGATATCCCCCCTTTATTTTTCCCCAATGTTGTTAGCTGTCACATTACTACTGAGTATTTGTCCAGATTTGAAGTACCTTCTTTAAAATATCTTGAAGTCTTAAAATTTTATCCGTTTTTTGAATGCAGTATTCTGATCCGTTATCTATAAAATCATTATGTAGTCTCTTGCCTGTACTGCAGTGTGATTTTTTTATTGAGGTATAATTCACATATAAAAGTCATCATTTTAATGTGTACAGTTCAGTGGTTTTTGTATATTCACCATGCTGTGCGTAGCTGTGCCACTATCTCATTACAGAATGCTCCCATCTCCCCTAAAGAAACCCTGTAGCCATTAGCAGTCAGTCCCAATTGTCTGTTCCCTGAATCCCCTGGCTACCACCTGTCAGTGTTCCATCTCTACAGATTTGCCTATTCTGGATATTTCATCTGAATAGAATCATGCACATCTGTCCTTATGTGTGGCTTCTTTCATTTAGCACAACGTTTTCAAGGTTCATCCATGTTGTAGCATATATTAGTACTTCATTCTTTTTCATAGCTGAATCATATTCCATTCTATGGTTATGCCACATTTGTGTATCCATTCAAAATGCCCAAATTGATGGACATTTGGGTTGTTCCCACTTTTTAGTTCTTATGAATAAGTAGTGCTGCTATGAACTTTCATGCACAAGTTTCTGTATGAACATAGGTTTTCAGTTCTCTTGGGTATATACCTAGGAGTAGAAATGCTGGGTCATATGAGAACTCTGTGGTTAACATTTTGAGGAACTGCCAAACTGGTTTCTACAATGGCTGCACCATTTTACATTCCCACCAGCAGTGTGTGAAGGTTCAATATCTCTACATCCTTGCCAACACTTTCCATTTTTTTTGTATAGCCATCCTAATGGATATGAAGTGGCATCTCACTGGTTTTGATTTGCATTTTTAATATTCTTTTGCAACACCATTTTAATATATTCTATGAATGTTCCATAATTTGTTTAATTTCTTTTCTTGAACATTTAGGTCATTTCCACATTTTTAATAAATGTTTGGTAATTGAATTTCATCAGTATTGGCTTTGTTTCAATGGATAAATCACGGGAAGGAAGTATAATCAGTGTGTTCACCTAGCCTTTGTATCTGTCCCTTAATGTCCATCCAGTTGTCCTTGAATGGTGGTGGCATTTGTGAGCCTTTTCACTGCAGAAGGCACTCACTGTACAGAACACACAATCAAGTGTGGCCTTGGGCCAGGAAGACTGGATGGCTAAAATTAGACGTGTGGAGACTGGTTAGGGGCATAGAAGAGACAGGAACCTATTGGATCAATTCTGATATAATAAGAGGAACATGGGAGGTAGAGGTTTCAGGGTAGGATGTTTTATAATATATTGAAGTCTTGAAGGTAAATCAGGCATTGGTGCCCAAGATATCTTCTGGTACATTTTGTGCTGCAGAGGAAAGTGCATTTCTTGGCTAGGAGATGGCAGTGATTTGATCTCCTGAAGCTCAAATTCCCACTTTAAGAAACTGACCTACAGACCCAGGAGTGCAGGGGTCTCAATGACTTCCCCAGCAGATATTCTGTGGCTGGTAATCAAGACAGTTTCTGATGCTGGCAGAATTCCTTCATTTGTAAAATGGTGTCATGAATTATCTGCCCGACCTTTCACAAGGGTTGTTATGAGGACAAAATTAAACTTTTAAAAGTGCTACATAAATGTCAGTGTTTTTCATCTTTGGAAACAGAACACTTTGGTTAAAAGGACAGACTCTGGAACCAGATTGCCTAGGTTCAGATCTCAATTCCAGACAAGTTACTCAATTTCTCTGTGTCTATAAAGTCTCCAACTAAGGTCTCCAACTGAGGTTGCAGCTTATGCAACCAGGTACTATACAAGTGGTAGCGAGTAGTGGAAAGAGAGAATGATATGGAGGGCAATATCCTTTTAGTTGCAGAAACCCTTAAATGGTGTCCCTGGGCAGATTTGCTCATCCTGTTTTTTGATCAATAGGCCAGAGTTAATAGTTCTTATTTAATTCTCTGAATATGTCGATGCTTGGACTTCAAACAGATAAATATAATGCAGATCCTGCCCTTGAGGAAATTGCAGTATAATACGTATATTCTTATCATGAAATAATAAAAATAGCCACAGTTTGTTGAAGACTCAATATGTGTGGGACATGAGGCTAAGGGCTTTGCATATATTCATTATATCATTTAATCCTCACAACAATCCTGCAATTAAAATATTATTTCCTAATAAATGAAGAAACAAAAGAAAACTATACTTATAGATACAGAGAACAAACTGTTAGTTACTATGTGGGGGGGAGTTGAGGTGATGGGTGAGAAGGTGAAGGGATTAGGAAGTACACATTGGTAGTTACAAAATAGTCACAGGGATGTAAAGTACAGTATGGGGAATATAGTCAATAATATTGTAAAAGCTATGTATGGTGTCAGATGGGTACTAGACGTATCAGGGGGATCACTTCATAAATTATATAAATGCCTATCCACTATGCTGTACACCTGAAATTAATGTAAAATAATTTTGAATGTCAACTAAAATATATACCGGGAGTGCCAAAAAAATGTATACAGGTGGACACTTTGGTCAACGTTGCTCAAGCAGTAGCTCACCATATTCAGAAGTGTCTGGATGCTGATGGTAACGACTTTGAGCACCTCTTGTTAATTGCAGAAGTCAAACGTGACTTGTATTCATCTTTTGTTATCAGTATATATAGAGTATTACAATTTTAATACAGTTTTCCTTTCTTAAAATGTGTATACATTTTTTTGGCATCTGCTGTGTGTGTGTGTGTGTGTGTGTATACACACACACATTTTAAAGATGCATTTGCCTTTTTCTGTTGTAAATGGAAGAAACAATACCAAACTTGCTCAAACAAATAAGGAATATGTTGATTCTTATGACAAAAGTAAAACACAGCCTTCAGGTACAGCTAGACGCGGGGCTTTACCTGGTGTTATCAGGGCCTCTTCTCTCTCTCTGCCTCTCAGCTTTGCAAGTCTTTCTTTGTTGGCTCTTTTTGTAGACAGATGCTCCATGGAACTCGAAGGATAACTATTTGCTGCCCCAAGGCAACATTATTTTTAGAGCTTATTTATGGTTGTAGAGGAACCATTTTTAAGCCTGCTTCATCGCTTATCACTGGGTCTGAAGGTGCAGAATCAGTCCTACCCAAAGCACATGGACCAGGGAAGGGGTGTCCTCAAAGGAAAAGGGGTAATATTTGCCATTATGTATTTATCATGTACAGTGTTTCACACATGATATTTCAGATTCACTCAACAGTCTTGAGGGGTTGAGGAAGTCTGGCTAAGAATATTTTGAAAGCCAGGATTGCCACCCATTCTTCAGTTTCATACTCATTGGTCTTTTCTCTGCACCACAAGATCCAGATGAATGAGTTATAAGCATAATCATACCTATATCTCACCCACTGGCATTTACTCTTTCACAGAAATAGTCACAGCTGGGAAAAGTTATCAACAGAAGTGGAATATACTTCCCACATAAAAAAACATATCCAAAGTTGGTTGTAAGCAAGGCAGAGATTCTTGGCAGGGTATGAGAGTGTGGGAACAATGTGAGAGAAAATGGTGTACACCAAATATCTTATTTCAAGAGTATTAATTTCCTTTTCCTTTGAAGGTGAAGGCTGAAATGTTAGACATGGCAGATAACGCATTTGATGATGAATACCAGAAATGTACTGACAGGATGGAAATCAAATATGTTCCCCAACTGCTCAAGGAAGAAACAACAAGCTACCAACCCTTAGAGAATATGTGGGAAAATGCAAAAGCCAAATGGGAAGCTCGGAAGACTCACATCTCTCTCCCTCAGAGTTTTAAGGATAACCACGGAATAGCCCTGCTGGCATATATTTCTGAAGCTCAAGAGCAAACTCCCTTTTACCACCTGTTCAATGAAGCTGTGAAGATGGCCGGCCAATCTCGAAAAGACTATATCTATGGCTTCCAGTTCAAAGCTTTTCATTTTTACCTGACAAAAGCCGTGCAGTTGCTGAGAAGACCTTGTGAGGACAGTTACAAAAATGTGGTGTATAGCACAAGCCCGGGTACTTCATTTACCTTTGGAGGACTAAACCAGGCCAGGTTTGGCCATTTTACCTTGGCCTATCCAGCCAAACCTCAAGTTGCAAATGACCAACACATTCTGTTAACCATCCACACATGCTTTGGAGTTGCCATTGAAAAATTTTTTGATAAAGAAAGTGAAAGAATCATTTTAATACCTCTGAATGAGGTTTTTTACGTGTCACAGGATGGGGCTAGTAATAACCTTATCCTTCAAAGCACAAACAAGACCTGCAGCCATTATGAGTGTGCATTTCTAGGAGGTAAGTGTCTCTGTTCTTTCCATACTTGTCTGGGAGGGAAGGAGTGGGATTCTTAGGACCAGGGAAAGGTCAGGAAGGAAATTGAGAGGTGTTTGAAAGGGGAAATGACATGAATGGTCTCTACTCTAGCTCCTTTCATAATGTTAGTTTCTTTTTCCAAAATTTAATTTTATCACAGTAATACATTTATAGCGTTATTGAAAGTTAAAAAAATAGTACTATAAGGCAGTGGTTCTCAACCAAGAGCAGTTTTGGCCCTCAGGGTCATTTGGCAATGGCTGGTAACATTTTTAGTTGTCACAACCATCCCTAGTTGCTCCTGGCATCTAGTGGGTAGAGGCCAAGGACATTGCTAAACAATGCACAGGTCAGTGCCCCACAACAAATAAATACCAGGCCCCAAATGCTACAATTTTTAAAGTTTACACTGAAATATAGCAACCCCCTTTCGACCCCAATCCATCTCTAATTGCCACTCCTCAGTGGCATCGATTTTGATTTTGTTAGATTTTCTTTTCAGGTACTTACTGTCATGTTTCTAAATATCATGCTTTGGCATGTCATTTATTGAGTTTTAAACTTTCAGAAATTATGTATTGACTTCACAGTATAGAGAATGATACTTAATTCTCATTGTGGGGACAAAGCCCCCAAAAACAGTTTCCAGGCTCTCAGCCTCACATAGAAAGGTGCTGGCTCGGGTAGTAAATGGCCATCAACTGTGATCAGATGGCCAGCAGCTGTGGCTAGTTGGCCGTCAGCTGTAACCCATAAGCCATTGGCCACTAATATAACGGCTGTGGCTACGGTAGCAGAAAGGAATGGGGGCTAGCAAGAGTGGATTGCAGAGAGGCGGATGCCGCTGGGGAGAATATAGTGCTATGATTCCCCTACTTATGGCTCCGTGGGTGTTCCTTTTTGGCCTCACCATGTCCTGCGTTCTTATGTGGGGAGCGGGACCAGAGACCCCGCAGGCCGCCCCGCCGGACACCCCGCACGACACTCGTATACCATGTATTAGTTAGAAATTCTTTATTCTTCAGCTGTAACAGAAAATCTGCCTCATAGCTCTCATCTAATAAGAAGTCTAGAGGTAGGCTGTACAATGACTCAACAATAGCATCAGTAACTCGGGCTCTTTCTGTTCAGCCAATCTTAGCGTGTTAGCTTGTTAATTTGTGTTGGCAGTGTGACTGTTGCAGCTGTAGGCGTCGGTCTGTGTTCAAGACAAAAAGAAGGGGAAGAGGGATGGCAGCCAAATCTGCCTATTTAATCAGGAAAGTAAAAGTTCTTCCAGAAACTTGTAGATTTCTGATGACATATTGTGGGAACAAAGCCCCAAAAAACAGTTTCCAGGCTCTCGACCTCACATAGAAAGGTGCTGGCTCGGGTAGTAAATGGCCATCAACTGTGATCAGATGGCCAGCAGCTGTGGCTAGTTGGCTGTCAGCTATAACCCGTAAGCCATTGGCCACTAATATAACGGCTGTGGCTACGCTAGCAGAAAAGGAATGGGGGCTAGCAAGAAGATGGTGGCTGGCAAGCGCGGACTGTTGTTAGGACGGCGGGTTGCAGATTATGTAGATCCTGCTTCCTGTGTCTCCAGCCCAGCCGCCAGCGAGAATATATTGGTTTTACTCCCCTATCTATGGCTCTGTGGGTGTTCCTGTTTGGCCTCACCATATACTGCGTTCTTATGTGGGGAGCAGGAGCTGAGACCCCGCAAGCCGCCCTGCACGACAAATGGCGCAGCGAGCAGGGTCCCCTGCAAGACACATATCATTGACCAGAACAGCCACTTGGTCATTCACAACTACAAGAAAAGCTTGGAAAGTGGGTAACTAGCGTTCCCAGCCTCTGTAGTGTAGGGAGCCAAGGGAGAAGGGAATTAGAAATAGCTGTTCCGTCAGTAAACTAAAGGTATCTGATAGCCACCACCCTCCTCCTTGGTATCCGTGCATCTCCCCCTTCCCATTGTCCCAGTGTGGAAGACTGGTACCTTTCTAAGTATCTCTTTGACCCCAGAGTTATTAGTCGTATGATACTTTTGTTCCCTTAGTTTTTTATACCCATCAATAATTTACCCAAATCCTTAGAAATATAAATCTCCTCTTAATACATTCAGACATATCAGATACTCTAATTATTTTTCTGGATATAATACTTTTGGATTCCCCCATCATCCTGCTCTATGATATGTTCTTTAGGCCTGTTGAATGTTCTGAAATCTCTCCTCACAACTATTCTGAGACTTTCTTTTGCGTCTCCCCCGTGAAGAATCCCCTACACCTTGGATTTCCTCTTCCTTGAATTACTCCTTTGTTTAGTGGGGGTAAAGTTTCTCTGGAAGTTTTCTGAGAAAAGGGACATTGAGGCAAATTTTCTGAGACTTTGGATGTCTGAAAAATCTACACTTAGGCTGAGGTAATAGTTTGTTTAGGTTTGTATTTCTGTTTCAGAAATTACTTTCCTTGGAATTTTGGAGATGTTCCTCCACTGTCTTCTAGTTTTCTGATGTTGCTGTTGAAGAGTGTGAAGCCTTTCTAATTACTAACACTTTGAATGAGATCTGTTTTCCCCGCTCCTGTGGAAGGTTTTAAGATTTTTGTTTTATCCCCAACATTTTGAAGTTTTATGATGTGCCTTGGTACATATGAGTAAAGGGTTAACAGCACCTTTTCTCCTTTCTCTTGTGGAAATGGCCTCCTATTGAGCTCCTGGCACTATTTCTCTGAAATCTACCAAAGGTGGAATGACTAATGGTAAACTGCCTAATGGTGAACATAACCCTGGATTGGTAGTGTGCATCTGAGCTGGGAGGATTGTGAATGAACTGTCAATACTTGGGAGGAAGCCATGGTATTGGGCATTCCTGAATGTGTTATGACATACCCAGGCGTTGTCCTTGCTGACTCCTGGAAGTACAGTCATGGACTGGTGTAAGAGATACTGTCTTCTGTGACAAGTAGATACGTGGCATGAGGCTATTAAGCTAGGATGGTTCCTGCACTTACCTGTGTATACTTGTAACTGAGTCATCACTTGGGGGGCTAAAGGACAGCCCTCGACTGCTGTGACAACTTGCATTGAAGGGATATATCTCATGCTGTCCTGTTGCTAAACATTATGCTGTGTTCCCTGCCTTGCATTCTTTTGCAATGCTGAGTAAACTGGTGAGGTGACAGACTGTTGGGGTCTTATGAATGTGATTGTCTAACTTAACCTCAAGCCATGGCTGCTGGTCAAGCAGAGTGAGTATTGCAGTAGGGCCTCAGAAGTGGAATAGACGTTTAGACCTTGATTCAGTGTGGCCAAGGCACTATGAGATAAAAAAGAATAAGTCAGGAAGTGCTGCTGATGAGACTTCATGCCTGGGTGGGGGGCTGATCCACTTAGGACTTCATAGCAAAAGCTGTGTAGCCATTGAGGTGCCTTGCACACAAAATTTAAGGAAGCCCTCAGTTTCGGGACCATACACTGCAGCATCTGCAGGAGTGAGCACCTCAAAGTTTGCACTCCAAGCACCTCAGTTGCCTCTCCGTCGTCCTGGCCCTGCGTTGCACATGAGTGAGACTAACTGCTCACTTTGAGGGGCAAATGAAGACTGGCGTGAGTGAACTTGTGTTGAGAGGAAAGGTGCCCATTCCCCTCACCAGCCATACGTTCATTAGACCTGACTAAAAACCAAGCCAGTTGGAGCCAGCTCATGTCAGCTTATGGGAGCTGATTGTGGACACACATTTTTTCCCAATCCCTCCTACATCACAGTAGCTTGAAATTGACCATGGTTGAGAGTTTACCATGGAAATCAGCAAATACTACAAATCAGGACCCCCATTCCCCACTACAGAACCTGTTCAACTTTACCAGCATATTACAGCCAGAAACCCAGTTGCAGCTGGGCTGATAAAATGATACCACTTTTGGTGTTTCTAATGCATTCAGCCAAATGCCATTTGTGGAAGTATTGGATATAAAGAAACTCTGCCTACAGTAGCTAAAGGCCAAATCGATCACTGGTATCTGGTTGATTGACAGAAGTGGCCCACAAAGCCCACAGAGTCCATGTTTGTGAGTGGGATTATGATGAACAAAAGAGGTGGAGCCTTTGGGTTGACTGAGAATGAGCCAGGGCTCAGACTTGCCAGGGCGAGTGCATTATGAGCTCCGTGTGAGGAAGGGAAAGGGCCTGCCCACGAGGTCAGGCAGAGGCTTCACGGCAGATCATGGTCAAACCAGCCACCAGGGGAGACCTTCCTGGAGGCTCCTGAGGACTGTTGGTCTGGAGCTCTGACAAAATCAGGCGAAGCTGCAGTCTGATCATTGTCCTCTGCTGCCATCTACAGATAACTAATGGGAACCAAGGGTCAAAAGCTAGATGACCATTGACGCTAGGCTGTTTGGAACACTGTGAAGGATAATCACCAGGGCTTTTAAAAGCAGAAGCCAAGGGGATATCATCAGAACCTTGTTCCATTGTGACTATAATTCTAGATGGAAAAAGACAATATTTCTAAAAGGGATAAAAAGTTACACTGTACTAAATTTAGTGTAAACACAGTCATGTGTTATTGTTTTCAATTTGCTTATGATTTCCAAGAAAAAAAGTAGTTCCGTTGGTTAGGGAGTGGAGAGAATATTAATGTCCCATTAGCTAACACAATTTCTGGTGGTCAGAGATACTAATCTTAGTATTAATCCAAGATTATGGGAGTGAACTGTGAGTAAATGGTACCAAAACCCTTTATCCTTTCTCATGGGAAAATTACTGTAGGTGAACCTTCTATACTGTTTTCCTAGAAAAGCTGGAATACAGGTGGAATGTTAGCTGTGTAATTAGGCTACATTCCTTATAGTTAAAGATGACCCCATTAGAAAACTGCCCTGGATTGGGGAGGACTGTAGATGAATTATAAATACCTAAGGGGAAGCCATAGCTTTGGGATTCCCTGCACCTTCGAGTGCAGATATAATGTAAGGTTTATTGGAAGAAAACTTATAAGAAGAGAAATAGTGCACAGATCATACCCTGAACTCTCAGTATTCTACTGGACAGCTGGGCATAGATCACCTGACATTTTGGACAATGTTTCTACAGAGGGGGCAGGCTATCTATGTGTAAATACACTCTACGTATAATAGAGTCATGGGGTCAGGGAGTATTGAGTTTCCCTGGCTGGAAAAGTGGTCTTGTTACACAGGAGGGGAGCCCCGGACTCCAGTGACTGGCATTAGTCTGTTTTGCTGAGTTTACTCAGACCTGTTGCGCCAGCTCTTTACGAAGCCATATAAAGGGGGGGAAAAGATGAACCTACAGGACTATCTAGATCTACTTTTCATAAATCTGCCCCTAACCCTTGATGGCTCATTAAGTCCAAGTATCTTCGCTGGTTCTGACGGACACTCTTTATTAGCCTTCTCCGGGAGTACCCAAGTTTCCGTGCTGTTGTCTGGGACTGGGGCATCAGCAGGAACCCAGGTAGACAGGCCAGATAGGAACTGATCTGTCCATCACAATGAGAAGTGCACAGTATGAGTCAGTGAGGAGAATAATTTGGAAGGTTGTTCAGACTGTTTATCCATATTTATAGGAAAAGAGAGCTGTTCACCACCAGCCTTCTCCAGGCTTGCACCCATCAGACTTATTCATCCCTACTGTATTGGTCAGGGTTCAATCAGAGAAACAGAATCCGTAGGAAATGTATATTGTTTTTAACGGCAAGGAATTGGCGTATGCAACTGTGAGGGCTACAAGGCAAGTCTGAAATCTGCAGGTCAGGCTGCCAGGAAGGGCAGGCTGGACTCTCGGGCATGGGCCGAAGCTGCTGGCCACAGGCCGCATTTCGGCTGGAACTGGGCAATTCCAGCTCCTAGGGCCTCTCAGCTGGTTGAATCAGGCCCTCCAGATTATCTGGGATAATTTCCCTTCCTAAGGTTAACTGATTATAAACTTCAATCACATCTACAAAATGCCTTCCACTCCAGGCAACTACTAGATTAGTGTTTGAGCAGCTGAGGACTGTGCCCTAGACTAGCGGACATATAAAACTGACTCTCCCACCTGTGTTATCCATCACTGCACAACAAATTACTTTAAAATTTAGCATTTAAACACATTTGTTATCTCCCAATTGCTGTGGGTCAGGATCTGGGCACAGTATAGCTAGGTCTTTTGGCTCTGGCCTCTCACAAGACTGCAGCCATCGTAAGACTTGAATGGGAAAGGTCTGCTTCCCAGCTCGCTCACCTGCTGTTGGCAGGACCTGGTTCCTGTGCATTGTTCACTAAGGCCTGGGTTCCCCACCAGCTGTTGTCCAGACACCTCCCTCGTTCCTAGCCACATAGGCCTCTCCCTAGAGTGAGTATCTCACAACATGGCAGCTTGCTTCATCAGAGTGAGGAGGAGAGAGTCAGGGAGTGCCAGCAAGTCCTAGTCTTGTGCAACCTAATCACGGAAGTGAGATCTCATCTCTTTAGCTGTATTCTGTTTGCAAGTCAGTAGATTTAGTCCACAGGATTCCCTAAGGGTGTGAATCCCCGGAGGCAGGATCGCTGGGAGCTGTGTCAGAAGCCACGTTCCGTAATCCTGACCCATGGAGTCTGTTACTTCCTCTTGGGGATGGATCCAATTGGCTGTCCTTTTCCCATAATTGAGTTCTATGGTGACTTCTGTGGTTTACCTTGATTGGAGGTAAAAAATTGTATGTGACAGTGGATCTTTTGGAAGTTTGTCCTACCTTATGGGAATTTAGTTCAGAGAGAGCCCATTGCTTGAAAAGATATTGGGTTGGAGAATTAGGACTTTTATTTCAGTGAGACAGTCTGTCTCAGGCCCAGGGACAGGCTCGCAGCAACAGCTCTGCAAAGGAAGTCCTTGTGTCCAAAAGCCCAGTGGCCAAGAAAAACTGTTGTAGTCTTGTTTCCAGAAATTCTAGTCAGCTCTAAGTTTGGTCACAGACATCTGTAATTTCTTGGGATCTGAAGGAGATAGGGAACTCCTAGGAGAGCTTTATTCCCTGTTGTCTGGATTGCTTTTAAGGCTTTCTGTAGAGTTCCCTGTTAAAATGGCAGCTTACAAGGTTTTGCTGTGTGTCTGTGGGAATAGGCACTATTCTTGATCCTGTGAGTTCTTCCCTGACCTTGGGTAGTTTCCTCACACCTGGAAGCTGCTCAGTACTTTGCTGAATGAATACTCAAGGGAAACCTTTTGAAGATCTCTGCGGTTCTCTGTATAGTTCCCTTCTCTTTAGTGCTGTGTAAAAACCAAATTATCCAGGTATTTTCTTTGTGGAAAAACTGTAAACTACTTAATAGTTATATTGCCATTTGAGTTTTCTATTTATTCTTGAGTTGTTTTTGATAAGTAATATTTTTCTAGGAATTTGTCTATTTGTCTTATATTTCAAATTTATTGGCATTAAGCTAATTATAGTAATCTTCCTGTTTTTTTACACCGGTTGAATCTGTGGTTATATTCCCTTTTCCATTCCGTATATATTAGATTTGTGCCTTTTCTCTCTTGTTTCTGGATCGCTCTCTTACCTATTTTTAATCCTGCTATTTGTTTGGAAAACCAAAATAGTTTACTTTCTTGCTGCTTAATACGCTAATGGGAAATTAAACTTAGAGTCAAACAGGGAGAAAAAAATGAAGTCTTGAAAACAGATCTGTATTAAACATTAAAAGATCCTTGGGTGTTAGCTGAACCTATTGTGGTAATCATTTCACAATATATGTAAATCAAACCGTAATGCTGTATGCCTTAAACTTTTTTAAAAATTATCAGAAATTCCAATAAAATACATAAGCATAAAAAAGATCCCACCCTCTACTACTGAGGAGGCTCTCAAAAATTTTGTGCCTAAAAATCCCTTGTTGTGCTTCTTCAAAATGCAGATTGCAAGGCATCACCCCCAGAAATTCTCTATCAATAACCCTGTGTAGATCCTGGAATTTGCATTTTAATAGGCACCCAGGTGCCTATTCTGAAGTCTGTGATTGGAAGACTACACTTTGAAAACTAGGTTCTAATTTGTGCTACAGACAAAAGATCCCAGGCTTTAAAATCCCAGGCTAAATCTCTATTACGTCTGTAGCTTTCTCATCCACAACTCCCCTCACCTTCACCTTATCCTCAACTACACCCTCTGGGTAAGGCTTGCACCCACTCATCTGCTGATGCAACCAACATGTTGTAATTGTCTCTAGAACTAGTTTTTAAATTTCTAGTCTAGCCAAACACCTGAGGTTAGCCTCAGGGCACCATCCAGATTCTGACAGATCCGTACTATTTCCTGGACCAGTAGGAACTGGACCAAGTCAGCTGGATATTTGGTTCAAGCTCCCCAAGTGGAGCAGGATTTGAGAACAGAATATGGAAGAGAATATCTCTCATAGTGAAGACAGGTCTCAGGGACTCCCGCGTCTTAGATGGAGAGGTTCATCCTCAGATAACTGAACTCAATTGGACCAGTGAGTTAGTCAGGCATGAAGAGACCATGGGACATCTAGACCTTCGTGTGGCCTTCTAGGAAAACCCTTCATGGCTCATGCTGGCATCAAATCTAAACACCCGGTCCCTGACCCTCTGGTCTTAACTGCTGGCTGTGGGCAGGCTGGCAGATTCCCCTTTATGTCAAGGCTCAGGGGTTTCACTGCAGCAATGTTTCTTCTAGGGCATCATCAGCAAGAAGGGTCCTTTTAAAGCTATACTGTCTCCAAAAATTGTGGCTCTCCTTACATACCGATGAGGGTTCTGGGGCAGACCAAGTCTGCTTCTCTGGCGTGAATGTGAAGGAACTTTGCTCATGTATTCAAGGGCATTGAAGCTCTGACTGAGATTCTTTATCTTCAGTGGATAGGAATTGTCATAGGAAGGGAACAGGTTTGTTGTTGAGGACATTTAGTATCTGAAGAGAAGATTAATTGAACAGACAGGTACATTTTCTCCTAACTTTTGCAGACTAATCATAGAATAGAACATTAAGTGTTAGCTTTGGATGGTATTTGGAGGTTATTTGAAGCAGTCTCCCAATAAAAGATGCAGATAAGGAAGCTAAATTCCAGAAACGTTAGATGTTTTATCAAAGATCATACTGCTTTTGGTAACTATAATATGAATTCAAAAGTGTAATTGTTCTGCAATTTGTTTGCGTCCCAGTAAATTATGGGTCTGATAGACTAGGAGCTGACAGATTAATTACCAATAGCCACAGGTCAGTTTGACATCTTTACTAGGGCAGATCGTATCTAACTAATAAAGCTTTGTCTTTATGTTTCAGGACTGAAAACTGAGAATTGTGTTGAGAACATGGGTAAGATATGCTTTAAAGTATTATCTCTGTAATGAGAATTTTATCAGTGTTATTTCTCACAGGTCTGGGGCAGAGCCACCCCACCGTACTGTCATACTGTCATCTGTCAGCCATCATTTTCTCAAGGCTGACTTGTGCTACAGCTACTGCCTTTGCAGGTGGAGGACCCAGGAGCCTTTGGCTGTTGCATCCCTCCCCCCACCCCACCCCCAGCCCTGCCTGTGGCCGTTCTCTCAAACACTGGGCATGTAGGGACTATGCCACTCGCGCCCTAGCCTGTCATTTCAAGAGCCTAAGGACTCCTGAATGACCCAACAGGATTCTCCTACACAGAGCTAGACCTAAAACCCTGTGTTTTGATACCTTAAGAAATAACATTTGGGAGATATCTTCATTAGAAGGAATAGAGTGAACATGGCTCAAGGTAGAGCCTAGAGGGACAGAATGGTAATGTGTGGTCTGTCTCAGCTTCCTTGAGGAAAAATAGGAGGATGTAACAAAAGAAATCTTTCTTAGAGGATCATGGGAAAGATTTGGGTAGGTAAACAGGAATTCTAAGAGTATTCAGGAATAGCATTATCAAATAGACCCAACAGATTTGAACCAAAGTTGCCAGAAAATACCTTGGGCTGATGCATGCTTTGGTGGATTTTTTTGAAGATTTCCTTATTAAAAAGTTTGAAAGTAAGGGTCCATTTCTAGCTGTCTTCTTGGCCTGATTTTATATGAATTCTTCATGTAATTAAAATGAATCCACGTCCATTTATTTTTGAGATTGAATTTTTATATTTCTCCTCTCACCATATTTTGTACATATCTTAAATGTAAGCTACTCAAATTTTTATCATTAATAAACGTTTAAAAACAGACTGAGCCTGACATTCACATCTGAACATAGTACTATATATAATGGAAACATGTTTGTATTTCAGAATATTTTCAGCCCATCTCCAGTCCTGGTAAGTGTGCTCTCATTTTTAAAAATAATCCTTACATGGATGTTAAGTAGCTCTTTCTTATTTAGCAAATTCAATTCTTAGCTGAAGAAAAAGAATACTTTGCAGATATGAAGGAGTAACTGGCAGATATGAGAGGGGAAAGAGGAAAGACTATTCTGGGGAAATTTGCCTCTTGAAAAATGAAAGGGTTTGCTCTCTGGAGATCTGAACAATATGGAAACATTCTAAGGAATGAGGTTATTAGGACCTGAAGAGCTAGTTGCTCTTGATAGGTCTGAGGGCTGTATTATTCAGTCATTGAGATCAGCCGGTGTGATACCATTTAGGTGAAAGTAGAAATGTTAATCATGTGCATCTTTCATATCTAATTTTGGTACCATTTGACTAAACTATATGTGTGATTCAATGCTTTTCTACCCCCTAAATTTCCATTTAATGGTGACATGGCCCAAATCACTTGTTTGCATTGGAGTTCCTTATTATGTGTTTGGCGCATGTAGCTACAAGAAGAGTTCCTTATTATGTGTTTGGCGCATGTAGCTACAAGAAGAGTTTCTTTATTGAAGAGAGAAAGGTATCTGGCCTTTCCTTAAGTATGCAATTTACTTGATATTTAGAAGAGAATTTCCTGTCCTGATGTGAAGCATGTCATGCCCCTGACGACTTGCTTAGCAACATTTCTTATTGGCCCATTGCAGCGACAAGTTTTCCTAGTCACTTTACAGGGACCTCAGCTAAGTCTTCAAGACAGATCTTTTTCTAGTGTATTGAGTGTATTTCTAGTGTATTCCCAGGAGACTTGCTCTATGTGATGGTTCTTCTTAGTAGAGCGGCCACACAAGGGTTCCAGCCCAATTAGCCAAGGTGCACGTAGACTCTGGCTGACACTTAAATGTAGTAGGATTAATCTCCGGGACATACCAAGTGGTTTTTATGGCCATATTACCTGAAAATAGTTTTACTCTCTATCGTTAAAACTGAAAAGTTTCTTTTTGCAACTTAGGTGATAAAAAGCAGAAGCTTGAAGAGCCTGGTAAGATATTTTCATAAACTCTGGGGACTTACATTTGTAAGACAGCTCCCTTGGGGATGGGGGCAGGTGGGCATGGCATGGTAAGAAGCAGTGGGAAGAGGGAAGAACCAGTTTAGCTTACTAGTTTGCTCTATCAGAGACCCTCCTGCATTTCAGATAGACTTCTCATAAAGATGACACAGCAGTTCTCTGTATCTCCTAACAATCCCTAGGTCATCCCAGTGGAGCAGTAAGAGACATGACATGAGGAACTAGCTCTAGAGAACGTCCTGTTTCCTCCTTTTTGCTAGTCGTTACATGGGTAGAGGAAGGTGTGGCTAATTATTCCACAAACTCTTGTGACCTAGGATGTTGGGAAGGGGCATGACAAAAACGGCACTATCTTTTTCTAAATTAAAATGATGATTTTGTGTATTTATTTTTGCTTCCAGCAACCTAACAGATGCTGTTAGCTGTGTCTATTTGGTTATTTGGTATATTCCCAAGTTTTTGTTGTTTCTTAAAAATGATATTATTCAAATGTCCTCAAGGGTGCTGGGACAGGAACTCTCTCATAAATTACTGGTGAGATTATAAATTGGAACATAACTGGAAGATAGTTTGATAGTATGTAATACTAGCTTTAAAAATGTTCATACCTTTTAACCCAGTTATAACACTTTTACGTATTTGTCCTAAGGAACTAATCATCAAGATTTGTGTACAAAATGTGTACAAAAATATTTAGTGTTATGGTAGCCAAAAAATATATAAATAACTTTAGTGTCCAATAGTTGGGTATTATTAAATAAGTTAAATTATATCCATATTATGAAACACTTAAAAATCATTTTTGAAAAATATTTAATGATAAAGTTCTTATATACAGTGGCAAATAAAAATAGGAAATAAAACAGTACATAGAGTATAATATGAGCTTCATTAAGAAATGTGACAAGGTACAAATTTCCAGTTATAAGTTAAATAGGTACTAGGGACGTAATATATAGTTAACACTGACTATAGTTAACACTGCTGTTTGGTGTTTTGGCAGGTTCCTAAGACAGTAGCTCTTAAAAGTTCTCATCACAAGAAAAAAGCAACATCACTTTCTTTCTCTATTGTATATATATGAGATGAACGGTATTAACTAAACTTACTGTGGCAATTATTGCACAGTATATGTAAGTTAAGTCATTATGCTCTGCACCTTAAACTTATACAGTGCTGTATGTCAATTACATCTCAACACTGGAAAAAATGCTAAAAAATGTATATGTGCATATATGTATACATAGCAAGGAGATTGAAAGGAAATATATCAAAAATGTTAATATACCAAGAATGAGTAGTTCTAAGATTTGGGACTAAGAGTAATTTTTAATAATTTCCTGTGTTTTTCCAAATTATCTGTAGTTATAATGTATTACTTATATAATCAAGAAATTTTATTTAAAAAAATACATCATGAGAGATGTAGGGCAGAGGGTTTGGACTGAATCTTAAAAAAACAAAAAACAAACCAGGGGCTCAAATCTAGGAGAGGTTCTGAGTCACTGGCTGTCATTCTCACCATGAGTCAATCAGGCTCCAGTGGGTTAAATCTTCATCCCTTTACTCTGTCCCCTACCTCTCCAAGCTTTTAGAGTTTTCCGCAGTAAATAGCCTTATAAATACAAGGTTAAATTAATTTTCAAGTCAATTGCATTTTTTCACTAAATAGTTCTTCCTATTCTTATCTTTAGGAAAGAAAAGCCAGGAGTCCACTGTCTTACCTGGTAAGTGATTTTTGTACTTACTGAGACTAGCTACAAGGTTAGAAGATGTGAGCACCCGGGCACTAAGAACATTACTCGACCTGGAGAGTTTGAGGAATGGGTTAAGCCAGGACAGAGGGACTCCTTTTACTGAATGCTTGTTATGTGTCATGCAGAGTACTAAGCACTTTTATGATGTGTCTCATTTAATCATCACTTATTACAATAACCTGCAAGGTATTTCTTTGCGTAAGTAAGGAATTGAAGGTCAGAGGGATTGAGAAG
Source organism: Rhinolophus hipposideros (assembly GCF_964194185.1). Taxonomy (NCBI): domain Eukaryota; kingdom Metazoa; phylum Chordata; class Mammalia; order Chiroptera; family Rhinolophidae; genus Rhinolophus; species Rhinolophus hipposideros. The sequence continues at coordinate 55,152,092 of NC_138047.1, forward strand.
GCCTCCCCAGTCATAGAGTTTACAGAACTAAACGACGCAGTCTTATACTGTTTCATTTAAAAGCCGATGTGCTAGGACTACCTATGAAGATAAGGTTGGAGACATACAGGCCAAATCATGGGAGTTCTTAAAGTCCAGTTAGAGAATGAAGAGCCATTGAAAGATGTTTTTGTTGTTACTGGTGTTTTTTTTTTAAGGTCAAAGATAGTGGAGGTATAGACAAAAGGAAGCATTAACAATACAAGATAATTGATTAACATTAACCAATATTCATTTTTGTCTTTAGGTATGAAGAGCCATGAACCCATCCAAATACCAGGTAAGCCAGCTTTCTATTCACTCTCTGGGCCCAAGTATGATGTGAGCGAGTCGTGGGGACTGAACATGGGCTGTTCAGAGAGCCAGCTTCAGGAAGTTTCTCCTCTGCCATTTGCCTCTGGGTAACTTTGTATCAGTTACTCCACTCTTCTTCAACATCTGTAAAATGAAGAAAACTTCTGTCTCGTAGGACTCATTCAAGTCCTAATGAGATAAAGTACTGGAAAATGAACAGTACCATGTTTCCCCCAAAATAAGACCTAGTCGGACCATCAGCTCTAATGTGTCTTTTGGAGCAAAAATTAATTAGACCCGGTATTATATATGATATGATATATATTATTACATGAGACCCGGTCTTATAGTAAAATAGTAAAATGAGACTGGGTCTTACATTAATTTTTGCTCCAAAAGACGCATTAGAGCTGACGGTCCAGCTAGGTCTTATTTTCGGAGAAACACGATAATTTCAAATAGTAGTCAACAGTAGCTGTCTTTATTATCATCTGAAAATCTTTTCTCATTTAGGGATGAAAGTAGTACAACTGAATGAAAAACCTGGTAATACATTTTTTATTAGGGGTGGAGGCACCATGGAGTTGAGCCCTTTACCATAATCACTCAGTAACCTAAGTTTTAAGAGGTCCGGGGAGGACACCTGGGCTGCATAGCTTCTGACATCCCAGTCTGCAAGCCGGAAGGAAAACATGTTGAGAACTCCTTTCAGTGTGAGCTATTATGGCTCCCTGGGCCAGGCAGAGAAAAAGGTGTTTGAAACTGCAACAGCTGGCTTCCAGCTGCACCTGTCTATTCCAGAATGGGGCAGGAGGGAGGCTTCCCAGGGTGAGCTGGCTACTGTAGGGAATCTGTCGTCACAGGAATACACCATCAAAGAGGTGTGTATGTGACTTGGCCGCACGGGCCCAGCCATTTCCATGCTGCTCACTACACTGCCCATGTCCTCCAACAAATAGGTCACTAGGTTTTGCTGGGGCTGTTCTGTGTGGTGTCCTGTGTCCCCTCCTGGAAAGTTGTGTGTAGAGCACGCTTTCTTGTTAAAACATTTACACTGGATCTCATTTAATCCAAGATAAATACTGTTTTGTCATTTCAGAGATGAGGACATAGAACGTAGGAAGGTTAAGGAATCTGTAAAGGCTACAAGGAGATAAGCAGGACTCAAACTCTTCAAGTTTTGTTCACATTCTGTCACACGACACTTGTCTTTCATCCAGATTTAGTTACAAAAATTACACCTCTATCCTGGGCTCCTAGAATTGGCATTTGGCTTCAAAGCCATCAAAATATGGCAATATTAATATTTCAAGGCTAGGCACACACTTGGAGGTATATTGCAGACTAATTAGGAGTAGACATGGCTACCACTGATCACCTCTGGTTTACGTTAAGTCTTGAGAAACATCTGTATAATGCAGACAACTACACCTACCGTCTAGGACATGACAAGTAAAGGTGACAATGTACATAAAACATCTGCACAGTGCATGACACATAGTAAACACTCAATAAATGGTGGGTATTAATGTCGTACTTGGGAATCTAAATTCAGTATATAAAAAAAGTATTTTTGAAATCAATATTTTAATTGTTCTTTTAATGGAAACACATACGTGATAAAAAAAATTCGGAGTACAAATGAGAAAACTTAAAGCCTTTCCTCCAACCTTAGAACATACCTCTAAACCTAATCCCTATCCCTAAACCCTATCCCTAGACCAACTCTCAGAAATAATCCAGTTTGCTTAATCATTTAATCAGATTTTTCTCTTCTGGATAAATAAGTGTACAATGCAATTAACTAAAAACCTGTTTACATTTTAGAATATAAAAGTTTCAAAGATACCACGAGTCCTAGTAAGAAATCTCATTTCCTTAGTTGACAAATGTTTGATCTGCAATATAGAAAAATTTTTTTCCTTGATAAAAAGAACCAGTTACAAGAATTTAAGGCTTCCTAATAGAATATAATGTCACGTCCAAGTGCTTATATGTGTGTATATGGTGGGGGCAATTTGAGTTTGTTTCTTGAACGTTTTCAACTGTGTGTACAGACTACTTTTTAGAGCAATTGTTCTCAATCCTGTCAACCCAGTTCTCTTTCCAAACAAGTTACTTTATAAAGCCCTTCTTTACACTATCCTGAAATAAGATTCATAGATAAGACCTACCTGCACCCATAAAAAAATCAACATAATGTCCTAACTATAATTTGTAACAAAATTAGATACATTTTAATATGTAAATGCCTAGATTATACTCGAAGACATAATGTAGTAGACAGATGGTTGTATTTACTTCCGCAAATAAATTGGACTTAAGAGAAGACTGGAAGCCATTCTAAGTATAAGAAAATGAATGTGAAGAAATATAGTTGGTATTAGATAGAAACTAATGTTTATTAAAACTATTCAAAAATATTTTGTTTATATGTAAAACTGATTTAAGTTCTGGGTTGAGCATTATAAATAGGTTTTTAAATTACGTGTATGTCTAGCAATGTATTTGAAATTTGGGTGAAAGTGGGTTAATTTTTCATGGTGCAAAACTGGCCCTCTACTTCCATCCCACTGTTGTGACAATCAAAAAAATAGCCTGACAGATTTCCAGCTGCCTCTCAGGGGGCAATACTGCCCCTTAAGAACCACTGCTCTGTAGCAACAAACTAATGCATGCGTACATCTGTCTGTCCACTTCCCCATCTGTATACATATAACTGCATGTTTATAATTATGGCAAGTAAATTGACAAAATGAGTTGAAGGCTTTTATAAAATTTAGTGTTTCTTTTGGCCTCACTTATGAAATCTGAGTGATGATCCCATTTTGTTACTTCCAGTTAATCCTCCCTTGTACAGTGTAAGCAAAACACAGCCAGAAGTCAGGTGTCTGAGTTAAAGGCAGTGAAGCAGATCCTGAAATGGATGGACTGCACTGCTCCTCTCCTCCAGTTCAGATGAAAGACAGTTTTCTCTAGAGCAGTGTTCTACATATGAGGGAAAAGATTAATTTTTTTATGAACTTGCAGGGCTTTGTGTTTTAAAACGCAGCTATAGTCAATGTATTGGTAACTGAGAATTTACAAATGCAGTATTTCTTACTTGAAATAGAAGAAAATTAAACTACCTTGCCATATGTATATATATGTGTGTATATATATAATTTGCTAAGAATTCTAGAGAGCTTGAACAATTATCTTGTCTACATAGATAGATAAAACCTACATCAGCACATCCTAATGATCTTTATGAAAATAAAGCCTGAAATCGGTAACGAACAGTTATTTATTTGAAAACTGTTCCTGGTTAGAAGTATTTTAGGTAAGTTTCTAACGCAACTCGTTAGAAACTGCAGTGGAAACTGCAGCACATATATACGTATATATGTATATGGTATATACGTATATATACCATATACGTATTCAGGATATATGGTATAGGTGGATAAACGTGATATTAACAATGACACCTCAATGACTGTGTGTTCTCATTAACAGCTCCAGGTCCGGTACCAGTTCCAGTTCCAGGTCCCAAAACCCATCCCTCTGCATCCTCTGGCAAAGTGCTCCTTCCACCGTTTGGGACAGTCTTCAGTGTTATTAGTGCTTCTGCTATATGTCTGTTTGTTGCTCTGTAGGCTGATACATTCTGTGTTTCTTGAAATACATTATAGGGATCCTACAGGAAACCATCAAAAGGAATGATGTATTTTCCACTTGTTGGCCAAAGTCAATTAATAAAATGAGAACTGCATTTATGTTATTCACTTTGTAAATTCAGAAAGTTGGTCCAGATGTTATAAAATCGTTTTCACTTATTTGTATGTTAACCTTAGTATTGCAGAAAAACGTGTATATTTCTCATTGAATTCAATAAAGACTTTAAGATTAATTTCAGAATTGTCAGATATTAAAATATTCAGTGTGTTTAATACGCATTTTTGAATTAGAATTTTATAGTTATTCTACTCATCTTCGAAGGATTAGACTTTGACTTCAAATCGTATCATCCCTCAATATCTGAACACTGTATTTTTCTATAAACACAAGAGTTTATGTACCAAGTGTTTCAAATACATAGTCTCTAACTTAAATCTCATGTTAATCCAGAAAGTAGACAGTACTCTGTGTACTAAACAGCAAGGGGAAATGAGGTTATACAGTGTAGTGCCTTCTTCCCCAGTGTACTGTGCTGGTTGAACAGACACTCATTTAGGTATGGGGCTTTGGTAACTGATAGCTGTTTCCACTTTGCCAGTGTTGCAGAAAGGCTTTAAGGCCACTTTCCAAAGGTACAGAAAAACTACATAAAATCTAAACTAGGTGTTAGGGGTTCAGTGTGCTTTTTAATTCCACCATTTCTCTCTCTTCATGCTCAGAATTTTAAGTGGGCTATCCGTAAGAATCGCTACCCAGCTGAAGACTAAACATCGAACTTCTGTAAACTGCTGGAGAACACAACTTAGAGCCGAGGCCACAGTGACCTGTCTCCTCCTGCTCACCAAACCTAGAACTTGGTTATCACTTGCTTGGAACACACCTGTAGCACAGATCAAGTTGTGATCTAAGCAGCTACAAGAACAAGGATCTCAGGCCTGCCTTAACACATGCACTGTCAACAGCGGGACAGAAACTAGGAGGCCCTCTGCACCTGCCTTTAAAAGGCAGACCCTGGGCCTATGTAGGGGTATTTATCGCGTGAAATTAGGAACCTAACAATATCAGTACAGGAAAAACGAAAGGCTCGAGACGGGAGCACGGTATGCATGAGTAGTGATCTGTCCACTGGGGAATGGGAATGTGGCTCAGTGAGTACCAGTTCTCAGCAGTCAGGTCAACAACTCTTCTTACTGTAAGAGGGTACGCAGAGCCACAGACTCCTTCCACAGTTGGCTACGTGGATGAGAAGGATGGAAGTGCCTATCTTCTGGTCCAAGGAGAAAAATTTCTCTCCCAACACTGCTGGAACTGTAACGAGTAGGAAAGGGGGATGAAAGAGGGTGGTAGGTAGAGTAGTATAACAAGTTTGTAAGCTGTAAACTTTGCAAAAGTGGCTGCTAACTTCTAGCAGCTAACTTGGAAATAACCAGTTTTAAAGTTCCCAGTCTCCTACACAACTGTTACCTAGTCTACAGGTGGATAGAAATTCCTTCAGCAGGATCTCAGAGGATAGCTTCTGGGTTTCCACTGCAGCACACTCTTCACTATGCCATATAAACAGTGGCAAGATTCATGCCAAAGCGCTACACAGAAATGCAAAGTTAAAGCATTTCCAAGAGGGGCCAACCTGATGTAGCCCAGGTATGCAACTGGTAGGTAGAAAAAGTTTAAAATTACCTGGTTGTAAAAGACTATTCTACATTATGATGTCTAATTCTGATTTTCTAGTGTTTTTAGATAAAATGATGTATTAGGGAATTCTTTATTCTAGATCATATCTGAAGTTTTATCTGCCACATAAAAATTTATTAGCATTGATATATTTTCCTTACAAGGGAAAAAAATCAGACTTAAAACAAGACTAAAATTCTTGAATTGTGATTATGATCTAATACGTGTGAATATGAATGGTCATTCTCCCAGAGCCAAATAAAGCACCAGACAGAATTATATAAAAGTAATTATAATCAAGAATTTATTTGTTTTCATCTTTAGAAATAAAAAGGTTTAAACAAAAAGTTGCATAAAATGATAAAATGTAATTTTGTTATATCCTAATTGCTTAGGTGTGGTCTGTAAATTCCAAATAAGTAAAATAATATAAAAATATATTTTCAAATCTTTATAAATGAAAAGAAAACCACAGTAATCATTAAATACTCTTAGATTTTCTTTACTCCTTCCACAGATGAATTCACAAATATAAAAACTGATGTGCATTTACATTCTGAAGTACAAATCTCCGAAAACCAAGTAATCACAGTTTATGTGCAAAGTAGGTATTTCATATTTACTTGCTATGGAAAGCAGAGTACAGGCTCAATGGAAAATAATCATTAAATAATGATTATTTTTAAGAGAAATGCTGTTGTAAAAATGTACCATTGTACATATTTTTGGTAATTATGTACTTCTCAAAGTAAATAACAGCTGTTTGCTATCTTTCAAAGGCTGTCTTTGAAGAGCTGTGAAATGACTTACTTCAGTTTTCGAGAACAGTAATTTGTCAGTAACCTCAAAACCAAGCCAGGAGAGGACTGTTTTCTTTTTATTTTCCCCCATGTGGTCGGACGCAGCAAGAAGATTCATTTCACAAATCTTTAACACAAGTTTGTGAACTGTCATTGTGAACTGTCAACTAAAGACACCACCTCTGACGTGGATGGTTTCATTCAATCCATGTTCTACCAACTTTATGTCTTCTAGATCATCTTTTATGATGCTAATCAAGTGGCTAAGGCCTTCCTGTTGTTGTTTCAAATGCTGGAAGAAATTAAAAATATATTAATACATTACTCTATTAAACTGCAAGCTACTCACAGGAAAAGGACTAGCAACACAGCACTTAGCTCCTCTAAATATAGTGGGCATGCATATTTAAATGTTGTACTATTATCGTTTGCTAACATTTGTACATGACATACAGTAAAATACATAGTATAAAAAGCAATACAAATATAAAATGAAAAATATCTTCAACAAATTTTACAGAATATGCAGATGTTTTTTAGATTCCTTTTATCAACCTTTGATAAAAAAAACAAAACAAAGGTATGATATTAAAACAACGCAAAAAGGAAATATAGATGACCAGCAAAATAATCCTTCTGAAAACAGAATTTTCATGTTTTGCAGTACAAAGTACATAGTGATGATAATGGTGATAACTATAATTGCTAACATTTTAAAGAGTCCCTCCCAGGTGTTAAGGGAATTTTAAAAGCTTCATGGATATTAACTAACTTAACTCATTTAAAATCCTTTTGCGCATTTTGGTACTATTATTACCTCTTTTCTACAGATAAAGAAATTGAGATACGGGTAAGTAATGTGCTCATACACTAGGTGATAAGCCGTGATTCAACCCCCAAACTATTTTGCTTTTCACCATTTTAGGTAGGGGTTTATACTATTCGTAATTTTATTTCATACATAGACTCTTTAATACAGTTCTTTATTCCAATATGTTAGAATCTTTCAGTTAATTTTATTGCAAATATTTACAATGCAATATAATCGAGTGCATGTATACCTTCCAATAACCTAGAAGCCAAACTAGTTTTTAATTGCATAAAATGGAAATATCCATTCTAAAGCACATCATAAAATCAGAATTGTTGACATTTATAACCATCGAAAATCCTCAGGACCATGCCACAGTCTTACCTAATGTGTTCCACCGAGTTTACCATTTGAATATATTGTTTAGACAGTCAATGGTTGGACAGCTCTCATTAAATCAATCTGTATTTATACTAATGAAAATAAGCTAGAGCAGTACTTCCCAACTTATTAATACAACGTGAACCTTAGACAAATGGTTGGCTGTTCAGCCAGGCCTGCTGATGGGATCAATAATCCACCTATTTATAATTTATATGTGGGATACAAGTTGGAAAGATATGATACAGAGCAGCTACTTCTTAAAATCTGCATACAAATCACTCCACGCTCTTGATAAACTGTAGACCAAGTAGGTCTGGAATAAAGACAGATTCTGCATTTCTAATGACCTGGCAGGTGCTGGTACTGTGCTGCCTACACACTGAGTCGCAGGGTCGAGGGAACTTCCATGCCTCTGTAACCTCTGAATTCATTTGTTTTGGAGGTGGGGAAGAGATGGATTTATTTTTTATTATGGTAAAATATACATGACAAAAATGCCCATTTTAACCATTTTTAAGTGTACAATTCAGTAGCATTAAGTACATTCACACTGTGCAACAATCACTACACTCTATCTCTAGAGCTTTTTCATCTTCCCAATCTGAAATTCTGTACCCATTACACACTAACTCCCCATTTCCCTTCCCCTCAGCCTCTGGCAACCACCATCCTATTCTGTGAATTGGACTACTCTACATACCTCATGTAAGTGAATCATAAAACACCTGTCCTTTCAAACTGGCTTATTTCGCTTGGCATAATGTCTTCAAGGTTCATCTAGGTTGTAGTATGTGTCTGAATGTCTTCCCCTTTTAAGGTTGAAGAACATTCCATTGTACGTATACATCATATTTTGGTTAGCTATTCATCCATCTATGGACACTTGGCTTGCTCCCACATTTTGGCTATTGTGAATAATGCTGCCGTGAACATGGGTATCCGAGTATCTGTTTATCCTGCTTTCAATTCTTTTAGGTATATACCCAGAAGCAGAACTGTTGGATCATATGGTTAATTCCATGTGTTTTTTTAAGGAACTGTTTTCCATAATGGCTGCACCGCTTTACACTACCACCAGCAATGCCACAAGCGTTCCATATGCTTCACATCCTCGTCAACATTTGTTATTGAGGTTCTTTTTAGGTTTTTTTCTTTTTTTTCTTTGGATAATAGCCATCTTAAGGGATGTGAAGTGGTGGATTCACCTTTTTAAAAGTGCACTCTAGGGCAACACTTACCTGCTTGATTTCTCGTAACAGATCTGCATCTATGTAATATCTTTCTTCAGATTTGACTGCTCCAAAATGATTCTGCATCCTGATTTGGGACATCAATTCATTCAGTCGGCCCTAAGAATAAGACTGAGTTCAATTACAACTGCCAACACAGCAGTTGTAGACGAGAATGTTTTTCTAGAAGAGAATGTTTTCCTTTAAAAGATGAGTACTACTTTATAAAGGTGTCTAATTCTCCCTCTGTACAGTATTTGAAATATTAATACAAGCCAAAAACATCACAATTAAGAGTCTACTTTAGAAAGGAAATTTTGATTAAAGAGAACAAATACTTCAAAAAACAAAAATTTCTCTTTTTGAAGACCAAGTACCATTTTTCTAAAGATCCACCGGAAACAAATTTTAGCTTTGTGGTTTTGTAAGTGCTTACCTTAAACTGAGTAGGTGCATTTAGTTCACACTGAATTGTATCTAGCTGAACTCGCAACTGCTCTTCATCAGCTTGGATGGCATACCCACTCTTCCTCTGAATTTCCTGTTTGATTAGGACCTATACAAAGACAACCCAACCCACCAATACCAATAAATCATCTCTCTTCAGCTATACAAGTAATTTCAATACAATCAGTTGTTGAAAGAAATCAGTTGAATAATACACTAATAATATAGTATGAATCTTAACAGTTCAAGATTTGAATTGTTTATCCATTTTTATTAGGCTAGTTACATTAGTACATTGATATTGTTTTCAATGGCTGCATGATTTTTCATGCATTATTAACCAATAATTTATTCTACTGGAGGGAATATATTTTGTTTAAAGTTTTGACACTATCAACAATGCTATAATAAACATTTTTGTATATTACCTTTATTTACTGGTATAGACCCCAAGAATGAGACTGCTGGGTTTAAAAGTATGTGTTTCCATGTTAATAGAAGCTGCTAGATTGCTTTCTCAAAAGGTCCTAATAATTTAAATTCATCAGCCACATGAAGGAGTACCCTTTCCCCTGCATTCTTGTCAGCAAAACGTTGTGGTGTTTACATTTTTCCCCAACCTAATGAGGGCAAAGGGAGCTCAAATTTTTTCTTTAATCTGAATTTCCATATTATGAACTGTCTGTCCTTATACACTTTGCCCATACATGGTTTTTTTCCCCCCAAATTATACGATCTTTGTATAATATGAATATTTAACACTGCAGTTAAAATCAGTGCTGTTTCCAAATTCAAATGTTTTTTTTCCTGAAACCTATCACTTAATTATTGACAAATGGCTTCTGGTATCTTTCGCTACACAAAATTTTCTAGTTCTCATGTAGCCAATTTTGTTTCATAGTTTCTGGCTTTCTGGCCAAGAGTCTCTTCAATCCCTAACCTCATAAATTTCTTAAAGTTTTTAATCCATCTTTTTTTGGTGTATGGTAACAGCGGTCCAGTTTTACTTTTTTCCAGATGGATAGCCTGGTACTCCAGCATTATTTATTCAATACACCCACTGAATTGAAATGCCACCTTTATCCTATTAAATTTTAAGATACACTTGCATTACATTTCTGGATTCGCTATTCTATTTCATGGATCTTTATGCCCAATCTTATACCAATCCCACATTGATTTGATTACAAGAGTTTTAAAACAGGTTGTAAAATTTGGTATGAGGCAAGTCCTTCACTATGTCTTTTTTGTTCCCCCAGCAGCTACTCTCAAATCACTTATCCTCCTTCATGAACTGCAAAGATTTTAATCAATTTTTTAAAGTTGTAATTCATTTTGAAATTCCATAAAGTGGATATGAAGTCTTCTCATCGGTGAATATGGTTTATCTGTACATTTGTAAAGACTTTAATTCAGATTTTAGACTTTATTAATAAATTTATTGCTAAGTATTTTACAGTTTATTCATTACAGTGAATGGACTATTTTCCTGTTTCCATTAATAATATAAAGAAATGCTGACTTTTATACATTTATCTTGTATACAGCCATTTTATCACTTTCTATAATTTATTCCCTTCGCTTTCTAGATATACAATCATGTCACTGGCAAGAAGATAATTTAATCTCTTTTCCAATGTTTATGTTACTTACTTAATTAGCTTGTTCATTATATTAATGAAAACCTCCAAGATAACACTGAATAATATTGGGTATCAAGCTTTAGTTTCTCATTTGATTTTTAGTGCTTTGCTTCTTAGAATATTGGCTCTTCATTTTTGGTAACAGCCTTTATGTTTCCTTTAATGTGTTGGTGTAAATTATACTGATAGATTTCCTGTTATAGAACCAACTCTGCATTCCTGAACCAACCCTGCATTCCTGAAATAAACCGTATTTAGTCACAGTATATTCTTTTAGAATTTGGTAAATAGCTGGATTTTCTCTGCTTATACTTCATTTAGAATTACTGCATTTCTGTGTGTTTGGTCAGATATATTGAGGTATATAATCAGTATGCAACAAAATTCACCCTTTTTGGTGTACAGTTCTGTGAATTTTGACAGTCATGTTACCACCACCACAGTCATGATATAGAACATTTCTATCTCCCCAAAAAGTTCCCTCCTGCCCTTAAAGTCACTCCTCTTCCCTCACCTCCGGCCGCTAGCAACTACTGATCCGTTATCAGTCCCTAGTTGTACCGTTAGCATAATGTCATTATGAATGGAATCATGATATACACAGCCTTTACGTCTGGCTTCTTTAACTTAGCATAATTTGCATCTCTATTAGAAGGATCTGTCTATAGGTTTTATTTTGGGGTACTAAAAACAGAGATGAAAAATGGTACAGCTGGTTTGGAAAGCAGTTTGGCAGTTCTTTAAAAAGTTAAAGGTAAAGATACCATAGGATCAAGCAATTCCAATCCAAGATTTATGTACCCAGAGAAATGGAAGCATCCGACCATGTAAACACTTATGCACAAATGTTAACAGTAACATTATTTACAATAGCCACAATGTGGAAGCAACCAAAGTGTTCACCAATTGATGAAAAATAAAATTGTGGTATACTCATACAATGGAATACTATCCGGCAATAAACAAAGGAATAAAGTACTGCTACATGCTACAACACGTGTGAGCCTACATGAAAGAACCAGTCACAAAAGACCACATATATTATTCCATTTTTATGAAGTGTCCTGAACAGGCAAATCCATAGAAACAGAAGGGGCTGGGGGGCTTGGGATACAATGGAGAGTGACTACTAATGGGTATGGAGTTTCTTTTTAGGGTAATGAAAATGTTCTAAAATTGTGGTGATGATTACACAAGACTGAATATACTAAAAATCACTGATTGTACACTTTAAATGGGTAAATTATATATAGTATGCGAATTACATCACAATAAAACTTTTTAAAGATGGGGAAGCTGTCTATACTTCTTTTGTCTGGAATAATTACAATAACTTTAGAATTAGCTCTTTAGTAGTCAAACAAAATTCAGCAATGAAACTATAAGGACTTGGTGCATTTTCCCAATTAATAACTTTCCCAATTGCTTCTATGGTATTTGCTTATTTAAGATTTTTACCTCTCTGTAGATTAATTTTGGTAATTTCAATTTTCCTAGAAAATTACCTTTTTCCTCTAGTGTCCAAATTTGTTGCCTTGAACTGCACATAGTATCATTCTGTTCTGTATATCTGTGGTAATGTCTCCTTTCTCACAAATTTTTCTTTTCCTTCTTCAGACTCATGAGATGTTGAACCATTTTAATGGTCTTTTCAAAAAAAACAGCTTTTCAATGTATTCTTTCTACTACGGTTAACATTTTGGTTTCACTCATTTTACATAATCTATTTCTCACTGGCTTCTTTTGGCTTAAAATGAATACTAAGTTCCTTATTTTTTTTGCATTTGTATTTTAAAAATGAACACTTTTTTAAGACTATAAATTTTCCTCTGGATACAGGTTTTGCTATATCCCACTGTTTCTGGTATGTGTTTCTGTTTTCATGATAGTTGATAATTTGATTTTTTTCTATTCATTCTTTTATTTCCTGTTGTTAACTTAGAAGTTGTATTGTTCTTTTTAATCCATTAATAGTTATACTCCCTTTTCTAGCACTCAAAATCAAATATGTATTTTTTTATCTTTATGAAAACCAGATACTGATCTGACGCATGCTTTCCTTACATCAAGATGATTTATTTATTTATTTACTGCTTTCCTCCTACCCTCTCAGTAAGAGGTGAATTTTGGAATATTTTTAACTTTCTTCACCCAGTCCTATGAGACCGCTCCTTCAACTTCCAGGTTTTGCTGAGAAAGTTTGATACTTTCAGTTTCAGACTATTAGTAGTACCTTTTGGTCTGTTTTTCTATTGCAAAAATCCATCCTTTTCACTTCTACCACACATATAGTCTTATAAATGTTGAAAAAAATATCCAAATTATTACCTGTAAGGTTCTATGGGAAAGGTCCATGAGTTTCCTCTTGTATTGTGCAATTTTGGCCATAGTCGTAGTTTGATTCTTCTGTAATTCACTAATATCTTCTGATATGATCTGTTTAAAAAATTTTTTTAGAGGTAAATCAAGTATAGATATCACAAATATTTATCAGGTTCTATTTATCACAACTATTTATCAACTATTTACCGATATACAGTCTAATTTCTCAGATGAGCCTGAGATTCATCTCTCAAAATACAAACCCTTTCCTTTTAAATATGCCTTTATATTTCTCCATCTTTGTACATCTGAAAATTAAAACGTACCATTCAAAAATTTATTTAGAGCTCCAGGAAATTTAGTGATGAGGCAAAGTGTATAGAAAAACAAAACATATACTTCAGAAAAAATTAAAGAATTTGAATTTTATAGAACAGAGCCAACAACTAGGCTATGAATGGAAAAAGATCTATAAAGTGACACCCAGGAGGGACCTTAAGAGACAATTAAATCTAATTACTTCTAGAAAATATAGTCCAATTCTTAACTGTTAACAGCATACTTTGGAGGGAGTGATCAGAGTAGGAGGGGAAAGGAAGGATATTAATTACATAGCCAAATACGTTTTTATGCCTCTGGATATCTGACTTGCTCTTTGCTTGGCCTGAAATCCCAGTTCTGCCTGATGAAGTATTAACCTTACAGACTGAGTTAAAATCCCATTTCATTAAAGTTTCCAAATCAGAATTTAATCCCATAATTGTTCCCATCATAATTAATCATTCTATGGCATTGGCTTATACTGAGATAGTAAAATAAAAGGTAAGAAGATGTGCAAGATATATTTTAGTATGTCCACCTGCACGTCACCTTTTAAGGAAACTTTCCAATCAATGCCAGGCCATGTTTTTTTGTATTATGTGACCTAGGCACCCTCCACATCCCAGTATTTTAAAACTGTTTCAAAGGATATAAAAGACCTCAATGAGTAAAGAAACAGTATTAAATCATTCAGTAATGAACATGTTAAGATTCAATTTTCTACAAACTTTACATTTAATGCAATTCCAACTAAAACTCTAACACTCTGAAAAACTGACTCTAAAATTTGTAGAATATCCATAAAGAGCTTTCAAAATTCTGAAAACAAGAATATTGGAAATTCACTCTACCACATATTAAGATATACTTCCAAAGTCATAACAGTAAAAAAAAAAAAAAAAATCACCTTGAAACTTATTTAAGAACAGGCTACATCACATATATGGGAACTTGGTTTGATAAATCATTGGGAAAAATATCATTTTTTTGGTAAATGACATTGGAAAAATTGGCTCAATATTTAGAGAAAAATAAAGTTGGGTTCACAAACCACTTAACTATATATAAAGCTGAATTCCATGAGGACAGAAGACCCAAATGTTAAAAGTTAAACTCTAAAATATTAGAAAAAAAATGTAGGAGACTCAGATCTTGGGGTGAAGCATGATTTCTTAAGCAAATTCCCCAAAAGAAAACACAAAGCAAAAAACTGATGAATATCATTAATTAAAATTAAGGTTTTCTGTTCAACCAAGGACACCAAAGACAGAGAGATGAGATAGGAAGCGATATCTGCAATGCTATAAACAGATTAGGAATTAAGATCTACCGTAAATGAACTGAAACTCAATAAAGGAAAGATATGAAGCCCAGTAGGAAAACTCGCAAAAGACATGAACGATTTCAATTCTGGACACGCTGAACTAAGTACAACATGCCACTGTGTCTCCTTTGATTGAATATTCCTATAAAATTTGAACAGAATGCCTGGACAACGATTTGACTCTGAAAAACAAATACTGGCAGGAGGACCAGGGAAGAAAACATGAAGTACCAGTGAACCGGTAGCGAGTTCACCATTTTCCCCCTCAGGTATTCCCCTCGTCAGGTTTCAACACAGCCCCAAACCTGGAACTGGGCATCATGCTGACAGCACCAAGAAAAGCCTATGAGCTCTGGCGTAAGCAGATACATTACGATGTCTAGAGATGTGTTTCTCAACTTGAGCACGGCAGGCACAGGCTTCCCTCGGAGATACTGTGGGTTCGATTCCAGGTCACCACAATAAAGTGAATATAGCAATAAAGCGAGTAACACAAATTTTTTGGTTTTCAGTACAGAAAAAAGTCATATTTACACTCTACTGCAGTCTATTAAGTATGCACCAGCATTATGTCTAAAAAATATGTAGCCACCTTCATTCATTATCTTAGCTGGATCTGCTGGACAACTTGCTGCAGCTTCTGTGTCAGCACTTGATGCTTCCTTCACCTCGTACTTCTATGTTTTGGAGACAGCGTCTTTCCTTAAACCTCACGAAATCAATCTCGGCTACTAGCTTCAAACTTTTCTTCTGTGGCTTCCTCGCCTCTCTCAGCCTTCATAGAATTGAAGAGAGTTAGGGCCTTATTCTACAATAGGCTTTGGCTTAAGGAATGTTATAACTGGTTGAATCTATGCAGATCACTATAATTTGCTCCATATCAGCAGTAAGGCTGTTTCACTTTCTTATCATTTGTTCACTGGAGTAGCACTTCTAATTTCCTTCGAAAACTTCCTTTGCATTCACTACTTGGCTAACTGTGGCAAGAGGCCTACCTTTCAGCCTATCTCAGCTTTTCATCATGCTTTCCTCACCAAGTTTAATCATTTCTATTATAACAGCTGTTGATTTAAAGTGAGAGGCATACAACCCTTCCTTTCACTTTTATACTTAGAGGCCATTATAGGGTAATTAAATGGCCAAATCCAATATTGTTGTGTGTCAGGGAATAGAGAGGCCGAGAGGGAAAAAGACGGGGGAATGACTGGTTGGTGGAGCAATCAGAACACACACATTTATTAAGTTCATCATCTTACATGGGCATGCTTCATGGAGTCCCAGAACAATTACAATAGTAACATCAAAGATCACTGATCTCAGATCACCATAACAAATATAACAATCAAAAAGTTTGAAATATTGTGAAAATTACCAAAATGTGACAGACACGAAGAGCAAAAACCGTTGGAAATGGTGCCTTAACAGCTACTGGAAGCAAGGTTGCCTCAAACCTTCAATTTGAAAAAAATGCAATTTCTGCAAAGCACAATGAAGCAAAGAGCAATAAAATGAGGTATGCCTGTGTTAATTTGGGCCAGGTAATGCTTTGTAGCAGTGGCACTGTACTGTCCACTGTAGGATGCGTATCAGCATCCTGGCTTCTACCCACTAGACGCCTAGAGCACTCCCTAGTAACAGCCAAACAAATCTCCAGTCATTGGCAATGTGCCCTGGGGGACAAAATCACCACCACCACAATCCCCCACTGAGAACTGCCTAGAGCAACCCTTAAAAAAACTGACAGTTGAAATGACAAAAATAGAATGCTAAAAAATGTCCAAATAACCAAAAAGGCAGAGAAGAGAAACAGGAATGGAAAACAAGGAACAAATAATAAAATGGTAGGCCTAAACCCCCACTTTATACTGTTTACAAAAATCTCGCTTTAAATATGATACCCAGTCATGGCTGCATAACGATGTTCTGGTCAATGACGGTGGTCTCCTAAGATCACAACGGAGCTGAGCAATTTCTATCGCAGAGTGATGTCCTCGTTGTCCTAAGCTCATAGTTCACGCATTACTCACATGTTTGTTGTAAATAAACCCACTGTGCTGCCAGTTGTATAAAAGTACAGCACATAAATTACACACAGTACATAGTACTTGATAATCAACAACTACGTTACTGGTTTATGTATTTAATACACTATACTATTTACCATTATTTTAGACTCTACTCTTTTTACTTACAAAAAAAGTTTGCTCTAAAGCAGAATGCTGAGTTACGCCGGCAGCAGCCTCATACATCTCGTGTTCACCACATCACCCGATTACATCCTGTTCTTTTGTGCTTGATTTAATCTTATGTTATTTTGTACAGTAACATGCTGTAGAGACTTGTAGCCTAGGAGCAGCAGGCTGTATCATATAGACATAGACTAGGTGTGTACCAGGCTATACCATCAAGGTTTGTGTAAGTGTACTTTATGATGTTTGCACAACGACAAAATCTCCTAAGGACATCTTTCTCAGAATGTATTCCTGTCCTTCAGCAGCACATGACCTTTAAGGAGGTTAAAAGTAAAAGGATAGAAAGACATAGTAAACAAACACTAATCCAAAGAAAGCTACAGTGGTTTTATGTTAAAGATCAAAGAAAGCAGACTTCAGAGCAAAGAATATTACCAGGGATAAAGAAGGACATTATATAATAATAAAAGATAAATTTGCAAAGTAACCGTAGTATGTAAAAGTAAAATGTAATCCTAGATACATATGTACCTATCAACAGACGTTCAAAATACATGAAGCAAAAACTGATAGAATGAAAAGGAGAAAAAGACAAATCAACAACTGTAGCTGAAAATTTCAACTCTCCTCTCACAATAGAACTACTAAACAGAAAAATCAGTAAGAATATAGAAGAACTGAACAATCTACCAATTGGATTTCACACTAACAGAAAACTCCACCCAAGAACAGGAGAATACACTCTTTTCAAAAGCATGTGGGTTAAAAACCTTAATAAAGTTAAAAGAACTGAAATTTACAAAGTTCTCTGACTATAACAGAATTAGACTAGAAATAACAATAGAATAACAGGAAAATTTCCAAACCCTTAGAAATAAAACATCCATTGGTCAAAAAACCAATGTCAAATAGAACTCTCAAGGGAAATTAGAAAATATTTTGAATGGATCAAAAATGAAAATATGACATCATCAAAATTTGTGGAATTCAGGTAAAGCAGTGCTTAGAAGGAAATTAAATAGCATTAAATGCTTATATTAGAAAAGACAAAAGGTCTCAAATTAATAACCTGAACTGCTACTTTAAGAAACTAAAAAGAGAAAAAATAAAGCAAACAGAATAAAGGAAATAGTTAAGAGCAGAAATTAATCAAATTATAAACAGAATACTAGAAAAAAATCTATGAAAATCTAAGCTAATGAAGGGTCTGGAAATCATGTCACATGCAAATCTATGCTGGAATTTTCAGCCAGAGAAGCGAATACTAAATAGGAAGAATGTTTATGCTGTTCAAATATCTGTACAGCTGTCATAGGAAGCACAGTGATTACCCACAAAGCAATGCCACAGAGTATGGGTATAAATTAGAGCAAGGCAGATACTGGATCAATGTAAGAAAGAAAATTTGTATCAGTTAGAGATAGCTGACAATGAAATAGGTTCCTTCATAAAATAGTAAGTTTGCATTACTCAAACAGAATCTGAATGAATATCTCATTAGAAATTCCATTTAGAGAATTTGGAGGTGACCTCTAAGAACCTTTAGGTATTCAGTTACAAAAGTCTACTTTATAAAATATTATGTAGATTTAAATATTCAATAATTTAAATCTGCTTCATCAACCTACAATTATACTATGACAACATAAAGAATCATAATTACAACATTCATTTTCATAAGGTCCATAAATAAAAGTGTTTAATAAAGCAAATAATATGCACTCTCTGGCTGGAACTGGAAATGAAAGTCAATTTGCTAAGCCAAATATTTTAAATTCACTGTTAAAATAGATCAAATCAGATTTACATGATTTTGGAGACCATAATAAAGTAGTTGTATAAAACCGTAATTGTTAATTTGCAATAGACACTGTATTGTTTCCCTATAATAAAACGTGATAAATAACACATGATAAAAAGAAATGTCTATGATCCCTTATACTACTCCCAGGGCCAGAGAATAAAGCTAAATGCTTACATCTAATCTGGTCTGATGCTGCTTAGTCATCTGATCTTGAACCTTCAGTCTTCGAAGAAGTTCTTTGAAACCCACCATTGGTACAGGAATTAACCTGAAGAAATGCAAGTGGTCAATTTTCAGACCTTATGTCTATTATTACAAAATACAAGAAGGTTTTCACAATAACATTCATATAATTTCACATTAAATTTCTAGGGTTTGAAGGCAGATCTATGACTATGCAATCAGCAGTGTTACACCACAGAGATTTTATTTAACCTCCCTATTTTACAAATAAGGAAATACACTTCACTCAGAAGTTAATTATTAAAAGCAAATGTAATTAGGGTACTGGCTCAGATTTTAATGTTTTCACTACACTATGCTGCCTTACCATAGTCGATATTCTGTAAAAAGCAATAGAAATGAAAGCAAACCCACCTCAAACGTTAAACCCACTTCAAACGTAAGAATTAAATATCTTGCGTATGTTTGCTTCACTAGTAGCAAATACTAGTACTTATATGAAAACAAGATGAAGATACACTTACTTTTCAGAATCAGGGTTATCCACCTTGGCTTGCTCCCAGATAATAGGATCGACACCTACCACAAAGAAGAAATATTTCTTCTAAAATAAACTATTTTCCATTTTTATAATACCTGAATGGGAAAGGCCTTCCTCAAGTGAGAAACAAGACCCTTAAGCTATAATGAAAAATGACTATCAAATATGACCACCATAGAAATAAAAAATTTTCTAAGATAAAGCTAAAAAGTGTAGATAGAAAGAAATACGTATAACCTATAGGACATTAGGTTAACCTTCAGAATATAAAAAGAGCTCCTATAAATTAGAAAGGAAGACCAAAAAACCTAATAGAAAACGGGCAAGGGACATGAATAGGTTGTTCACAAAAAATATAAACACATGGCTAATAAACATAAAAGATGCTCAACTTTATCTTCACTGCTGACAAAACAGCAAAATGAGAAAATACTAGAAAAATGAAAAATATGAGAAAAATAACACATTCCTGTTATGAATGTAAATGGTAGAACTTTCTCTGGAGAGCAACTTGGCAGTATCTAACAATATATAAAATACACATAATCTTGACTCAAAAATTTCATTATCAGAGATCTATTCTAAAAAAATACATACCTATGTGTTCTAAGACGTATTTACAAGGATGTTAATTGTTGAATAGTTTATAATAGTCAAAAGGTAGAAAAAAATTACAGGTGAAGTGATATAAGGTACATCCATGGAATTCCACGCAGTTTTCAGAGAGTAAGATCTACCTTCATGAACGGACATGAAAAGTACTAAGAAATACTGTAAGTGAAAGGGCAAGCTGCAGTAAATATACAGAGCAGAGTCCTTTTTAAGGACTTCCATGTACATACGCTTCTATTAAAATCATAGATAAGACTAATAAGCACAATTATTAATAGCAGTTACTTCTGCGGAAGGGAGATAAAGAGGGCCTGTCCACCTCGTTATGCTACCTAGAATCTTTTATGATGAAGACACTGAAGTTTTACTTGAAGACTCAGTTAAAATAAGAGATAAGCTAGAAAAAATAAATCAACATGTTAAGAGTAAATTACCTTTGGGTAGATGGACTATGCACTATTTTTCTTTAGATCATGATGTCCCAAAATTTCTAACAAACATTAGCTATATAATAAAAAAACTAGGTGAGTGAATGACTACAATAAAAAACATTCAAAACTATGTCCCTAATAAGCAGACATAATAAGCTGAAACTGGTTTCATTAACATTAATAACGAACCAACACCTCCCAAAATAGAGGAAGCATACATTTATAAGCCTTTCATTTCCTCAGCTGTGAGTCTAGAAACATACCAGCAGGAGGATTCTGTAAAAGCTGTTTGACCTGTGCAGGAGAAAGTTCTGTTCTCATCATAGAAAGGGTTACACCAAGTTGCTGCAGTTGTGTTTTTATATTGGTTTGCTCAAGATGGGCATATAGTGTTGTAGCTGGAACTCTTCTTGAAGTACCATTTGGAGAACGCTCAACAACATAAATGACAACTTCTGTCCTGGGAGAAAAATAACCAAGTTATAAAATATGAAGCACGTAACTCATAGCGACAAATATCAACGCAGCAGGTGATTTTAATATGGCACTAGCTGAATTCAGAAATGGTTGTTTTAAAAGGGAATCAAGATGTTTTTTCCTAAATCTCAGAAAATAAGGAATCCTTACTTAATGTTATATTCACTTGCAAATCAATTTAAATGATAAAATTAAAATGAGAGGCAAGTAAGATAATATTTGTAAAAGGCTTAGTTACAAAATCCTATGTAAATGTTATTATTTTTTCTAGATTCGAGAAATGTTTTAGAGATTCTGTTGAAGTTTATGGGTTGCTTTACTGCAAGACCAAGAAGTAAAACCTGATTTTAGTTATATCTCACTAATAACAATAATTCTTCTAACCTAAAATTATCACCAAGTAAATGTCTTGCCACTAAATATGAAAATTATAGGACAAGGAAAGTTAAAGTTATACGTGAACAGTAATCAGTTAAAACTTTCCATTAACGTCTTTGTGGCCCTTGTTTGCACACAGCCATGATTAATGTTTCTTCCTGTTTCTAAATGAAAAAAATCTAAGAAATTATTAGCGTCTAATAAATTACAATGTTCAAGATTAAGAAAAAAACTTTTAAACATTTCTACATAAATACTAAAAAATCACTAGCTGAGAAATAACATCCTGTTCTGAGATTTAATTGGTGCTTTAGCAACAAAACACTCTTGATCACTCTATTTGGACCAAGACACACAGAAATAAATAGTATATTTAACGTCTACTTACTGATCATCTGGCAATGTTTTAATACCCTCCACATTTACAGTAAGGGTCTGGTGTCCTCCCAAAACTTTATGCAATGATTCTACCAACTGCTGTTGTTGACTTCGAATATCTGTTTCTTTTTTGTTGAAAACTAAAACCACTAGCCCATCTTCATCTTTATTATTGGGCATACAACTATAACCTACTGCCTGTGGAATGACAAAATAAACGGTATCAAAAATATGTACAGACCTTAAATCAGATACTTAATATTAACAGCTAAAACAGGGGAAACAGCTTAATTTCTGGTAGTGAAGGAAATGATTCTTAACTCCTTGTGCCCTTGGAGGTCACACAATTATAAAAAGAATTCTCAATTATTATCTTATCCAAGAATAACAAACTTACAAAGTGAAATTAAAATTTCCTTTTCAACAGAGTAACTAAATAGCTTTTTCCTCCAAAAAACTTGACTGTTAGGTGTTTCTGGACACTGTTGTGACAACTCTGAATGTTATATAAAAATGACTGCAAAAGTCATGGACCAAAATGTAAGTTGTTTTACTATATATCAGATTCATGGAATCTCAAGTTTTAGGTATATAAAGAAATGATTTATTAAATACTTTTAAAGTAAAATAATAACACTGACAACTTACAAATACTATAAAGAATGTCCATCATTTTAGGGTTTTATGTAATACAAAACATCATGAAACAGGTTTTTTACATAATATTGAATATGAAATATGAAAAACTATCTTTCTAGAGAATTACTCTTAGAAGTCTCTTCTCTTTTGTCACCACTTATAACGCACGTTTTTAAGAATTTAAATTCACTCTAGATTAGTTCATTACACCCTATGCATGTTATTTACCAACTTAAAAAAATTAAATTGTTATATTCAACCTATGTCTACTGTATACCTTTTAGTCACTAAACAAAAGTATTAAAATTTCAAATATACTTTCTTTTTGTCAGAGTAATGAGATAAAGAGATGTTTTCTAACAAGATCAGGAGGTCACTTCTTGTTTAACCATGTTCAAGGGTCTGAGTCTCAGTTTCGCAGTTCCAAACACAGCTTTATGTACACACTGATTAGGTTTAAGAGACTGACATAGACCAACAAAACGGACAGCCTCAAGAGGCTGGAGTATAAACCGGATTGCAATACATTGATTTGTTATGAAAAATACACAAATTGACTTAAATAGTCTCACTGGCTGATGAATAGACTCTGAGAAGTCAAATTCAAATGAGAAGGGTGTTTGGCAGGCATGGAATCAGAACAAAGAAATCCAACTACATTGTTTTAATGGCTTTGGCATCCAGCTATAATAGTGACAGTTGGATTATACATGCCACCCAGAACAGACACTCCTGTCTGCTGGTTCGGGTGTACTTTCCCAGACAATGTTAGATGAATACCACTCAATTCTAGTTTTACGTCTCCCCTCTATAGATGCCAAGCAGACTATTCCCCTTCTGTGAATACTTTTTACCCCAGTTATAAACTACATTCTAGTCACACCTTCCCTCAGTCATATTCTGGTCCCTTTCAATCATACATACTATGTAAGAAATGACTTCAATATTGTAATTTCTGTATTTTTAAAACAAAAGTATAATTGTACCATGTTCAAAGAGTACTAAAAACAAAAAAACAAGCAATTGTTTTCTTGGTATTATTTTAATCCAAACACCATATTCTCTCTTACATATACTCTTCAAGTGAAGATGAAAAGCAGTATTAGTACCTTAAATCGGCAAAAGGGATTTTCTTGCGTGAAATCCACTGGTGGAATGTTATTGTTGAAATATCCTTTTCCTGTTCCCCAAAAGGCCTGCAGTTGATTCCATTTTGCTAAAATAGCATCTCTCTCATCTCCTAACAGCGTCGGAGCAGAAAGAGCACTTGCAGTATTTATCAGTTGGTTCGACTGGGCAGGAGCTTGTGTAGGCTGACTGAAGAGACCACCTAATGCTAAAAATATACCCCCAAATTAGTATTTCAAAAAGGAGGATCCATTGAGATCCTAGGTATGGTATGCAGAATAGTTCCCCCACAAAGATATCCACATCCCAATCCCCAGAACCTGTAAATATGTTTACAGCAAAAGTAACTTTGCAGATGTGATTAAGAAATAAAGCTGAGATTATCCTGGATTATCACAGTGAGCTCAATGGTGTTCCTTAAAAGTGAAAAGGGAGGTCAGAGTCAGAATGAGATTTGAAGATGTTATGTGGCTGCCTTTGAAAATGGGAGAAGACGCTACAAGCCAAGCAATACAGAAACTCTAGAAGCTGGGCAAGGTAAAGGAATGGATTCTCCCCAAGAGCCTGCAGAAGGAACACAGCCCTGCCAAAACCTTGATTTTTAACAGTGAAATTCATTTCTGGATTTCTAATCTACGGAATTGTAACTTGTTTTTGTTGTTTTAAGCCACTAAATTTGTGACATACAGAAACAAAAGGAAACTAATATACTAGGACAATCCATGAACAAGGACAATCCTTATAATGTTAAACTTACTTTTCTAATATCATCTTAATACAATTAATTCCATTACCAGAACACAAATTGCCACACAACTTCTCCGACAGAAAGAAGGCAAAGTCAAGGTCAGATCAAAGTGTGAGAGAAATACGTGTGGTACATGATATTATAGCTGTTAAGTAACAGCTGAGTCACTGAATGGACTAAAATCACATAACACAAAATTCTTTAAAAAAATTATCTGATTATACAAAAAAAAGAGGAAAGTCTCAGTTTGGTGCCTGTATGCCTTTAATGGTTCATGACACCTGCTTATCTCACTTTTTAACAAAAGGAGAACAAGTCTAAGACTCGGAGTTTAAGGCAAAGGTATCAGGCTAAAATTTATTAACACTATTTTATTTTGTTTATGCTTACTTTATAGCAAATTACTTTATAGCAAATTTTATATTACTTTATAGCAAATGATATTTGTTTTCCATTTATAGTAGTGGTATGGATTTTTCTTTTAAAATAAATGTATTTCATGTTTAAAAGTATTGATTTAAGGAAAATCCTTAAACAATAATACAAATGGTATGTAGATAAAAGAAAAATCATGATAATACCAAAATGACCTGAGTTTTGGGGCCACTACATTAGGGGATTATTTAAGTTTTCTTTCAGCTCTAAAGATTGCAAGTGTCAAGATCAAATGGGCTTCTAAAGGGCTGCAGAAGGGCTCTTGTTACCCACCAGATGATTATTATCAATTACCAAATGGGCCTACGTGAAAATTGCAGAGAACTGGACTAGAAGCCAGAAGACTTGAATCCTGGCTTATTAGTATAAAAGCTCACTAAGTAGGTCTGGCCAAAAAATTCCTCGGCTTTGTCTACCTCGACTTTTAAATGAGGTAAATTAACTATCATCTATACTGATTTACATTCAGCTTCTCCTTTTACACCTCACACTAGATTACAACCACATTAGTCTGCTCAGCATTCTCTAGCTGAAAGGCACTGAGGAACTCAAATTATAAAATCTAATGGGCTCCTTTCAAGCCTGAGCATGAGACTTCTCACACCTTTCTACCTTCTCAGGGCCCTGGTACTGCTGAAAATCTTCAACTTTCATTGAACACACATCCTCCTTGAAAAGCTCTTCTCCTGACAACAGTCTTCCTGGTTTTATATATCATACATATATTCATACCTACATCCTTTCATTCATTCATTCACCAGGCATTCATTCAACAAATACTGAGTACCCACTGTCAGACATAGAGCTAAATACTAAGGATACGGTGGTAAACAAGACAGAAAGGTTCTCTAAACAAACTGAGCACATCAAACAAATATTACAGTTGTGATAAGTTCCTCAGAGAAGTAGAAGGCTGTAGGAGTACTACAAAAAGGAGCTAAGCAAGCCTGAGAAGGGATCAAGAGAAGGCTGTTCCACTAGAACTTCAGGTGAGGCCTAAGGGAAATGGTTAGCCAGGCCATGGGGTAGGGACAAAGGCGAACAGCATGTGCACAATCTCTGTGGCAAAAAGGGGATGATGGAGCTGGCAAACGCAATAAGGAGTACTAAATAGTAAGGCAGGAAAAAAATAGTCTGGGTTATCATTGAGGGCTCACGTTGGCCAAAAATATGATCATTTGAGCATCAGAAAGGATAATGAATGCAACCAATTCAAACACATTCAATTTATTAAAGCTCATGCATTCAAAATGATAACTTGTAAAAGTAAAGATCAAAAATTTTTAAATCTGGAAAAACTGGACAGCCACATGCAAAAGATTGAAACTAGACTATTTTACCCCATCCACAAAAATTAACTCGAAATGGATTAAAGACTTGAATGTAAGTCCTAAAGCAACAAAAATACATAGTAAAAAACATAGGCACTAAACTTACAGACCTTGGCCTCAGAATTTTTGTGAACTGGAGCCTAACCAAAGGCAAGGAAAATAAAAGCAAAAAGAAATGAATGGGACTACAAACTAAAAAGCTCCTGCACAGCAAAAGAAACTATCAACAAAACAAAAAGGCAACCAACTGAATGGGAGAAAAGATTTGCAAACAACCTATAATAAGGGCTAATATCCAAAATATATAGAGAACTCAACAACAAAAATCTGATTAAAAAATGGGCAGAAGACCTGAATAGACACTTTCCCAAGAAAGATAAACAGATGGCCAACAGACATACGAAAAGATATTCAACATCACTAGTTATTAGGGAAATGCAAATCAAAATCACAATGAGATGCCACCTCACACCTGGTAGAATGGTTATTATTGTAAAGAAATAACAAATGTTGGAGAGGATGTTGGTGGAAATGTAAATGAGTACAGCCACCATGGAAGACAGCATGGAGGTTTCTCAAAAAATTAAGAATAGAACTACCAGCAATTCCTCTTCTGGGTATTTACTTGAAAAATATGAAGACATTTGTTTGTAAAGATATATGCACCCCGTCATTCATGGCAGCATTATTTACAATAGCCAGGACATGGAAACAACCTAAATGTCCATTAACAGATGACAGGATAAAGAAGATGTGGGACGCACACACAAATGGACTCCAACTCACAGTCAGAAAATAGATGAAATACTGCCATTTGTGACAACATGGATGGATCCTGAGAGTATTATACTAAGTGAAATAAGGCAGATTGAAAAGCATAAACCTTATATTTCACTCATATGGGGGGAGGGCAAAGTAGGTAAAGGGGGTCAAATATATGGTAAATAGAAGGGAATTAGACTTCGGGTAGGGAGCAGGCAACAAGTACACAGATGTTGTATCATAACCTTGTATACCTGAAAATTATATATGTCATTAACCATTGTCACCCTAATAGATTTCATTTTACAAAATATTTGAAAAAAAAAAAAATCTCAACTCCTCCGACAGCACTGGAAATTATCAGGCCACCAATAACTTCTTATAAAAATTGTCAGTTAAAAGAATTTATCCTGTCTTTCCTATACAAATTGTATTTCAGGGTGACCAAGCAGTCTTATGGGAATGAAGAAAAACATCCTTTTACAGAAGAATTTCAATGTGGAAGGGAGGGCAGAATTAGAAAATCACCGTTTTGCAACTTCTAACAAAGTAACTGATTGAGGCAACATTCATCAATGAATGAAACCATTAGAAACTGATGGGGAACTTTACAAGACAGGTTGGCTCTCATGACCCGCACCCACTGATCAATCTCAGCGTCACTAAAAGAGGGACAGCCTCTTAATGTGATGCTGTAGGAAGCACATAGCACCACCTGCAAAGTACTTATGCCAAAAAGTCAAACTTGTATCTAATAATGTACCTGAATCTAACTTCCTTTACAAGAAATACAGGGGATAAAATTAAATGATACAGGAAACAAGTCTAGAATGGGGGGGGGGGCATTTGACAAGACAACTGGCAGTTTCTGCAACAATTCATAAGGGGGGGAAAAAGAAAGTGGAGAATTCTCTATATGAAAAAAAAACTTAGGAGACATATGAAAATGTGTGGACCTTGTTTGGATAATGATTCAAACAAACCAAGTGAAGAAACCTTTGAGACATATGGAGAAATTTGATGAATGACTGTGGATGTTAGATGATACCAAAGAATTATTATTTGTGAGCTGGAATGATGTCCATGGTTATAGAAAGAAGCATAGTAAAGAAGGGTGAAATGACATGTTAGGGATTTGTTTGCTTTAAAGTATTTCAGCAATCAAAAAAAAAAGCAGATGAAGGGGGAGGTGATAGATTTGTTTTATCTTTGTGGCAAATTCTAACTTTTGTTGAATCTATTTGGTAGAATATGAGATCATTTTACTATGCTATTTTTGTGTGCTAGAATTTTTCATAATTAAAGAACAGTAAGTGTTCATTGGATTTGGGATGATTAATGGCCTTATCTATTTGATTAAAGAAAACAGAAACTAGATTAGTGTGGGCTAAGAGGTAATAGAAGACAGCAGCAGGGAAATCCTCCCATCACTATTACAAGTAACTTATGAGAAAGGGAGAAGAGAATGGTAGCTGAAGTGAGATGTGAGATTAAAGTAGTTCTGTTTTGTTGTTTCTCCATTTTAAGAAAAAAAAAAAGAAACTTCAGATTGTTTAAATGTGAATGAGAAGGATCCTTAGAGAAAAGTTGAAGACTTTTTTTGGGGGGGTTTAAGGAAGGGTTTGCTGGAAAGAATACTCAATAGCACAAGTGTCCCCTGAAGGTGGGAGGATGTGAGACCCAGAACACAGGTGAGAAAAGGATGGACACGGGGATAAATAGATCTGGCAGTGGGAAGCTGAAGGAATTTCACTGAGGAATTCTGTTTTCTCTTAGAAGTACAGGTCAAGGCCATCTCCTAAAAGTGAGAACAGAGAAATTTGGGGTTTGAAGAGAATAAAGATTTAAAATAACTGTTATAGAAAATGAGAGAATAAGTTGAAGACAGAAACTTGTAGGATTACCAGGCAATGTTGAGAACCCAACTGAGGTTGGTGATTAAGAATTTAGAAGTACTGTTCAATCTTTTATATTGTGTGATTATTTTCAAGCAGTATTTGGATAGACAATTGGGCTTACACAGGCTTCGGTTTTGGGTTTTTTCAGACATGATACAAGGACAAGTAAGTTTAGCATATTGGCAAGAGGGGCTGAAATGGAAGGACATGGAATCTAAGCTAATTGGAGAGGATAGTGAAGACAGGAAGGAGCTGATGGAAGAGCAGAAAATGTCAGTGGTCTAAAGAACAGCAATACTGGAAGTACTAGCTGAAAAGGCAGGCTAAAAGAGCAATAGATGGTGGGATGTTCACATTAGTGACTTTGGAATGAGAAGTTTCAGATGTTGCCAAAGCCCAGGGTAAAAATTGTGGTTAAAGTGAAACAGAGAAGGTCTTTGGAATGAAAAGTAGATGGCATGGCTGTTTGAGTACACAGTCATGTGGACACTAAAATAACCCAGATTCATAGCAGACGTTGAAAAGTAGATGGCATAGCTGTTTGAGTACACAGTCATGTGGACACTAAAATAACCCAGATTCATAGCAGACGTTGGAAAGAAAAGCAAGACTAAGAGCCAGTTGTCAAAGTTTTCAATGAGTAAGAGATACTGTCCCGGACGTCAGCAGATAACTGAGATTAGATGTATCAGAGGTGGCCTAGCCAGACTTGCATGTGCTTCATACAAGCAAGGGTTTTAAAAATAAGGCAACAGCTCCATAATCTTTGCAGATTAAACTCAAACTCCTTCCAACAGTAGGTCCCAAATTCAGTATGCTATGCTCTGCATTCAGGCCTTTGTCAATGTTATTTCCTCTGCCTGGAATATGCTTTTCTGACTTTAATTCAACTGGCTAATTCCTTCAAGATTCAGCTCTTCCTCTGCATTCCAAAGCACCCTCTACGGGTCTATTTCAGTGCTTTCATACATTTATTTTTTTATAATGGGATGTTTATTATTCAATCTAATCGGATTAGATTCTATCTCCTTGTAGACTATGAGCAGGGATAATGGTTTTCAAGTATATATATATACAACCATATATATGTATATATATATATATATATATATACACACCCGATGCCTGACATACAACATACACTCAATAAATGGCTGCTATATAACTGAATAGCCCTTTCATTCTGAAAATGAATAACATTCTATTTAAAGTCCCATTTTTCCTAACAAAAGTGCAACTATAATAACTTATAAAGAGGTTTTATTTCAAGAAATGAAAAAAACTTCACTTTTCCTTTCTTCTCCTTATCTACTTGGATTTCCATCAAACTTTGTATTTTTACAGGATAGTAGAAAAGATGAATGATTGGAACACTAGAAAGAATAATTCTGTGACTACTATTATTTTAGTCATTAAACAATTCTTGAAATTCATGTTTAATAAACTAATCTTCAATGCCTGAGTGGGATGAATTTTAACCAATCAAGTTACCTAAGAAAAATGAAAACAAAAGTGATTTTAAGACATATATATAATAGTTATTTTAAATCTTTATTCTCTTAAAATCTCAAATTTCTCTGTGGAGAAGAGAAATGAGTATTACACTGAAAGTCATGGAACGTGAATTTCCATGTTCCTATACCACTTCTTGGGAAGTATATGGAAGTCACGATCTTTCAGTTTCCTCTCTTCAACTATAAGATGGAGATAACAAGAGAATCTCCATTCTCGTTATGAGAATTAAATAAATTATTCCATACAAGATAACCCTGGACCATACAGCCACACCAGCTAGTAAGGAAGCTATCAAACCAATTGTACACCTGTGTTGAAGAGGCTTGCACGGAACAAAGATGGAACCATTTAAGCATGAAGAAAGATAACTGCAATGGATTAAAAAGTATCAAACAGTTTAAATACCTGAGTTCCTGACATTAAAAAACAATTAACTGGTCAACTTTGGAGAATGATAGGGAACCAATACTTTATTTTGAAAACTGATAATAAAGGGAAAGAATCATCCAAATAGTAAATGAGGTAAAGTTTCTCTTTATAGAAGTATTCCCACAAAAATATAGAAAAGGAATCATAGGGTTGGAATAAAGCCATTTTGCAACCCCTAATGAATTAATGGATTTACGCAATGATCACCAACAGCTACGGCTAACACCGTAAACAATAGACAACCCAGACAATATACGCCTCTTGATAAAGGATACAACACGACTACCTATAGTCTTGCAAACAAATACCTGAACTATCAACATAAATACATTTCTAGATCCAACACAACTTACGGGAAATACAGAGGACAAAGGAATACGTTATATTACACCACAAGAGTACAATCAGTAAAGGCCTCACTGAAAAGCTCTATAAGACAAATGAGCTGATTTCTTCAACAAGTTGAAAAATAAAGAAGAAAGAGAGCTAAAGGGGAGCTTACAGAGATTTAAGACAAATAGAGCAATACCGTTTACTTTCACACGTGAATGACAAAACTATAAAAGTAAAGAAGTGGTTACCATAAAAGACAGGCCCAAGTGTAATTCCTCTGATGGGGCAGGGATTGATTGGGAGGGGAATGTGGAGGGCTGCTAAAGCGGATGGCCAGGGTCTCTCTCCTGACTTTGGCAGTGGTTACAAGGCTGTTCACCTTATATATAATTAAGCTGGACTTCTGTGTTCTCTATATTTGTGTTACTTTTATTTAGCAAGAACAAAAAATTTAAATGAAATGATACAAAATATAGAGGCCTTATAATCCTAATCATGCCAATCAGTCTTCTCCCCAGTTGCTATCACCATATATAAACATGAGAAGCAGCTTTTGGATCCTGTAAAATAACATATATAATTTATCAAAAAAAAGGTATCCACTAAAGGGTTTTGATCAGTGCATTCAATGTTAGCTATATTATTACGGTTTTACGTTGGAAGATGAAAATCTCATACTTACTAGCTGGTTGCTGCTGCTGCTGCTGCTGCTGTGTATTAAATCCTCCAAATCCCAGTCCAGTTCCCAAACCAGTACCCAAACCAGTACTAGATCCAGTTGTGCCAAAACCAGTACCAAATCCGAAACCTTTGTTCTGAGTACCACCAAAAAGCCCTTTGAAGGAAAAATTGAAATTGAGTTAAATTTTTTTTTAAAAATCGGACCTCCAGCTCATTTACTTCTACAAATGACTTAAAATTGTCCTCTTACCAGTAGTGCCTGTGTTAGTTGGAGCAGAAAAGCTGAATGCAGAACCTGCTGTTGTAGATGTTGTCCCAAATCCTCCGAACCCACCTAATTAATTATAAGGGGATAAATAAAATAGAATCTTTTTTATACCTAAGAGGTCATTTCTCTTTCAAATTATTTTATAAGTAATTACTACATATAAAAACAAAATATATTGATCTAATTTTCCTTTCTCTACTTTCAACATCATTTAAAAAAACACACACTAATCAAGAAGCCAATATGTTGTAAGAAATAAGCGACTAAGTATTTTAAGTAGAAATACCACAATGCAATATATACCCTTCAACTAAAGGAATGATTAACAGTTACAGCTGAGAAAACCTGTTCAGCCTATTGCCATCATGTTTAACAAACTCTAAAATGACTACGTATGTACTTTTAGAGTAGGGGTTGCAAATTCAAATGCCTACAAGATTTAGGCTGGTAACATTAATGAGCGGAGGAGACTTGGTATTTACTGACTGGTGGAACTGTTCCATGGGAACTGTTTTTAAAAATGGCAGCAGTCCCTGAATTCCATCAGATTATTGCTACAGGAGGATGGTAGTTTAGCAGTGTTATATATTCTCATTTCCCCCAAGAGAAATAGAGCTAGGTTTTCTACATGAAATGTACAGAATCTTAAACCCTAATTCAATTGTGTTTTTGCAGCTAATTCAAACGTTTTTAAAATCGTGTGCCCAACAGATCGGAACGGCAGAGTGTGCTGCCAGTGTGCAACCTTGGTTTTGGTTAATTTATATTTTACTTTAGCTTGTTTTTCTCCTTAGTCTCCACTGAAACTAAGCAACTTTTCAAAGAAAACATACCAATATACTGATCTCTATACAACAAGAATGTGTTTCTTGAAGGAGGAGATAAGGGAAAAAAAACAACTGAAAAAGGCTGTGGCAGGGAAGGTGGGCAGAGCTTCCACAGGTCTCTGAACCTGTGATAGGTTCAGAAGGTTGGGCAACTCTGACAGATACACAAATTTCATTCTGGGGTTAAGTGTAGAGACGAAATTAATCTTAACTATATCTAACTTGACATATGAATGGAAGGGAATACTAGCTAATCTAAAATTGTTTCATGTGTTTTCCTCATTGTTAGTCTTTACCTGATTACCAATGTGGTGCCAAAAAGACTTTTAAGACAAATGTTCGAATGATTGGTGTTCTCTGAGCTCTGCTGCAGGTTTTCTGGGATTCTAACTTTTACTCATATATTTCTGGTCTAAGAGACAGAGATTCATCAATATTTCAACATAATAGATATAAGAAGGAAAAAAAACCAGCCCTCTGATAGTCATCATTAATTCTGATATGGAAAATTACTCAAGACAGACTGCATGTTGCATGCAGGCACAACCAAATATCTTTTTACTGTAGGCTCTGTTGCGCTAGTACAAAACTGTGAACATTTTTGATAACAAATCATGTAAAGTACTGAATGTGGTTCTTAAATCTGTTTCATTACTCCTCTCTTCCATAGAAAAATGAAGAGATATTCCGAATTGGCTACAGAACAAAAATATCAGTCAGGATCTTATGCTCCATAATACCAAAGATGTTTATTAGTAATAGTGGATCTGCAAGGATATAAAATAAAAAAGTAAACAAGAATTTCTAACAGCCCTTTGCTGAAGGTTGTTGTTGAACATATATAAAAGCAGTTAAAAAACAGTTAATAGTATCACAACTCAAAACTGAACAGTGATAACTCCACATGAACATGAAATCAAGCAAATAACCAACAGGTTTACTTATTGTTGGTGAATTACAGTACAGCTGGGTGGCTTTGTTCAGAAACACCAATTTCAAAATAATGTTTCTGATTTACCCAGTGCCAATTTTAAGCAAACGGGGAAAAGCAAACGTACCAAATGACAATGATATATGATCACTTTAAATTTATCTTAATGATAGTGGATTATTTTATCTTTGGAATTTTCAAGTATTCTTCAAAACGTTTTCAAATCAGATGCCAAGGTGATATTCACACTACAGTAACAAGTAACTGCATAAAATACCAGACTTCCCAAATAAGTTTTAGGGAATAAATAATGTTTACCAAATGCATAGAATTGGCATGGGCATACGTGGCATAATGTAAGAGAATATGGACAATAAATTCATATACGAGCAGCTGAGAAACAAGACTTTTCTGTGTCATTGTATGTAAAGTATACGTAGACCTATTTTAAATTTATACATATACACACATTATAGGTTGTGTTTTGCAAAATTTCCAATGAGTTTCAAACAATCCATTTACGTAGTAAAATCTTCATAATTATTTTTGAATGCAAAGATGTCTAGCCAACCTTTTAAAACTCAGTGATGACAATAAATTAAATTGCTCTCTTGGATCATTTCTCAAATTATCCCGCAAAGAATTGGGGATTCTTTCTATAATTACATATGTTATAGAACATATACTAATTAATCGGCTGAGTTGAACAAAGAAATACATTATTATTGTTATACAGGTTAAAAAACGAGACAGGTTACTGCTGTTCGTATAAGACTTGTTCCCTTGGGAAACACAAAGACAATAAAATGAAATTCCAATGAAAGATGCAGGAAAAATGAAAAATGACTGCAGGAGTCCAAGAATCCCAGGAAAATGGGCCTGACTGCTAAGTTTATACTTTGGAAGAGATAGCTAATAATTTGGAAGATATAGTCTACTCAAAATGATAATAATACATTCCAAATTCTTATCACTGGGTGTATTTTGTTCACTTCAATGCAAACAAATGAACATAACTTGCAAGACTTCCCCAAACTAAATATTTTAAGAGTCAAAACTTGATAACAAATGTTTCCATTGGACATTAGGAGATAAATTTCCCTTCCTTATTCGACAAGTCGCTCTTCTTTCCCAAACTCTAGAAACCACAAAATATATTCTTGGACTCCAGCTCCCAGCATTCGTTACACATACGACCCGCAGTATCTACCTGCACTTGCCAGACTGTTACCAAAATTGAACGGAGTCGCCGAGGTAGTAGAAACACCGAAATTCCCAATATTAAAGTTCACTGCAGGATTAGCAGTTAATCCGAAACCCCCAAAATTAAACCCACCGGCGGTGGAGTTGGCAGTCTCAAGCCCACCAAATCCTGCTAGGCGTGTAGGCGAAGAAACACAAATTTTAAAAAGGGGAGCGGGGGAAGAAGAAAGAAGAAAAAGAAAAAGCGAGACAAGGATTAGAAGAGTCTGCAGGAAGTTTCCCCGAAGTGAACAACGACAAACCTTGACTGCTCCAAACGGGTTACGAAAGCGGAGGAGGTGGGACCAGGAGGAAGGGGCAGGGGCGTGGAGCCCCTCGGCGGGGACCACAGGAGCCGCGCGAACGCTCCCGCCTCTCAGGGGCTGGGACCGGAGGAGCCGCAGGGCAGCACCCAGGGGTCCCCCAGCTTCATCCCCGCCGGGCCCAGCAGCGGGAGCCACGTGCGCGTTCCCGCGCGCCGCGGAGGCTCAGGCGGGGAGCGGCGGGCAGGTCCCCCGCAAGGCCACGGAGGGACAGCCCCCGTCTCCCGGAGTCCGACTCCCCCGCGGCGGGAAGCGAACCTCAGGAGGGCAGGGCCCTGCGGGGGCCCACGCGCAGGGTGCGAGCTCCCGATCGGGCCTCGGGCCCCCCGCGGCCTCCTCAGGAGCCGCCTCGGCCCCCTCTGCCGCCGCCGGCCCTTTCCCGGAGCCGCAGTCTCCGCGGCGGCAGGAGACCCCAGGATCCCCGAGCCAGAGTCTCGGACCGAGGGTCGGGACTACAGGCCTCCCCTCCTCCCCGGAAGGAGGCCCGGAAGGGCTCACTCACCCGCAGGGGCCGCGGTGGCTGCAGCGGTGCCCGAGGTGCCCGAGGGAGCCCCAAAGTTGAAGGCCATATCGGAGGAGCAGAACCAGAGGACCCCGCGCCGCTGCTCCCGCGATACTGGGTGCCCTCCGATTTTTGATCCGGCGGGGACACCGCCCCCGGACCGCGAAGGCCCGCCTCCTTCCGGGCCCAGCCTATGAGGCCGCCACTCACGCAAAACGGGGTGGGAGGAGGCGGGCGAGGGAACGCCCCGGCCGGTTAGCTTCCGGGGCTCTGTGGCTGCTCGTGGCGCCGAGCGTCACAACCAAGGTGAAATGCTGGGAAGCTTGCAGTGACGTGCCACCTGGGCGCCCTTAAAAGCTACCTTAGTGAGGTCCCTTTGAAAAGGTGTGCAGAAGGCCGAATACGTGTTTATGATGAAGACAGGGAGGAAAGAGGGCCAAACCCTCATCTCGCATTTGGGGATATGGATAATGGAGCCACTGGATACTGCTAACGCCGAAGTCACCAAGAATCGTGTCATGTCTTTTTTTCTTTAAAGGCTAAAAGCGGTGCCTCTGAGAATGATGGCTCTCTTTTAGTTTTATTTTGATATCACAGACCTTGTAGAATTATTTGATTCTTAAATCTATGTGCTTGTATAATTAATAAAAATAAAAACAAATGACAAAAA
This sequence comes from Rhinolophus hipposideros, assembly GCF_964194185.1. Classification (NCBI taxonomy): domain Eukaryota; kingdom Metazoa; phylum Chordata; class Mammalia; order Chiroptera; family Rhinolophidae; genus Rhinolophus; species Rhinolophus hipposideros. The sequence continues at coordinate 55,188,695 of NC_138047.1, forward strand.
GCCATTGTATGTGTCAAAATCACAAATGTCCTTGGACCCAGCAATGCTATCTTGTAAATGACTCGGCAAAATTATGGAATACAAGGTTATTCATTACAACGTTGTTTATAAAAATACATGATTGGAAACAACTGGGTTGTTCAAATAGGTACATTTATACAAAGGAATACTATTCAGACATGAAATGGGAACCGTAAAGTTCTTTATGTACCGAAAAGAAATCTCAAAGACAAATTACAGGAAAAACAATTTAGAACACTATAGGGGTGGGAAAAAATTGGGGTGGGAAAAAGAGGGCTGGAATATATAAATATACATACCCGTATAAAATATTCCTGGAAAGATAAATTTTAAAAAATGAATAACGGTTGCTTCTAGAAAGATGAATTGAGTGGCTAGGAGATGGGTGTAGGAAGACATTTTACTATAAACCCTTTTTATGCTTTTTGAAAATGTGAATTAATTACCTATTCAAAAGAGTAATGCTTATAGTGGTGATTGCAGGAGTCCCAGTGAGGGCTCTGATACGTGGGTGAGGACCCAGGAGCAGAGACTGAGAAGCATATGACTTGATTGATGGGCTGTGGAGGGAAGGGAAAGGAGGAGTCAGGCAAGAGTCCCTGGTTTCTGGCTTGTACAGTTGGGTAGCTTGTGATGCCATTCCCCAGTAATGGGAATTTGGGGAGAAGACAAGAAAAAGTGAGTTCCTTTCTTTACTTGTATTTGAGGATATACAGCAGGTCATTTGAGTATATGAGACTGAGGTGGAACAGCAGCCCATGTTTAGGTTGTAACTGAAGTCAGGAAGTCGAAAGGATTGTCAGAGAGGGGAGGATCAAGTGAGAAGAGGATGCAGTTGAGCACCAGTATTAAGAAGTAGCCACAGAGATAGGAGAAGACCCAGAAGAGTAGAATCTCAGAAGTTATAGGTGGAAGGGGAGACGGGGGATAAAAAAAAAAAAAAAAAAAAGAAGGAAAGAAAAAGAAAAAAAAGAATGGGTGAATATTTTTTTGGTAGGAAGGCTTCCCTGGCCACCTTTCTAAAATAGCACATTCCACTCCTGTCACTGGCTACTTTAGTATTCTTAGCACGAACCACCACCTATTTGATTATTTATTTATCCCCCTGCTTCCCTAATCTAATGTAAGCTCCATGAGGGCAGGGAACTTTGTTTTATTTACTGGTTGTATCCCTAGTGTCTGCCCCCATGATAGGCCGTTATTCAGTGTTGTAGAATGAATGAATGAGTTCCCTGATAGGTCCCTCTTCCTTGCCTTTCCCATATCCATCTCCAAGTCCTACATATTTTATATTTTAAGCATTTCTAAAACACTTCGTTTCCACTGCCATCTCCCTGATTCAAATGATCATAATCTCTTGCCTAGACCAGGGATCAGCAAATGACGGCCCACAAGCCAAATATGGGCTGCTGCCTATTTTGGTAAATACAGTTTTATTGGAACACAGACAAATCGATTTGTTTATCTGCTGTCTATGACTGATTTCATGCTACTAAAAGAACGGAGCTGAGTCACTGTGACAGAAAGTCGCAAAGCCAAAACAATTTTCTATGTGGCCCTTTACAGAAAAGTTTGCCATCCCCTACCTAGTAGATGCTAGTAGCCCCTGCAGTGCAATGAGCAGAACTGTGACCTAGCCGTTCATTCTGGCTTGCCTGGAGAATGAGCTAGCGGTGGCTGGGTTTTCCCCCTTTTCTTAGAGGAAGGGGCGGCACCCAAGCTCAGTCTCATTGAACTGATACCTTCTTCACCCCAACAGTGGAGATTGTAACATTCCGTGGACAGCTGGCATTCCCAGACTCCAATAAACTAGTGGTATCCCAAATTCAAACTGTCTATTGCTCAGCAGCTTGTGTATTCCTCCATTGACAAGACTGCCTCTTCACCCTTGCCCGATACAAAGGGGAACTAGACGGTGAATATATGTTCTTACAGAGACCAAACACTGCTCTGGCCCTCAGCTTGCCTCTCCATGTGATGACAGGAGAATGAAGGGTCTGTGCCTTCCCTTTTTTAGCTGTCCTGGCCCTATACATTTTTGTTTTCCAAAACAAAGCCCATTACTTAACCCATACAACGTGGCTTTGTGGAATTCACACAGGAGGTTGGTGACTCTCAGACTGGATCCATCTTTCATGCCAATGAGGACCCCAAAGAGACATACCATAACTCAACAGCCTCCTAACTGACGTCCCTGAATCCACATTGATTCTCTTCCAATTTATTCACCCTGCAGCCAGAGTGGGTCTTTCTAAACAAACCTTTCTTGTCTCCCATTCCCCTCCTTCCCCCATACAACCCAACTTACAACACTTTAATGGCTTCCCGTTGGTCTTAAAATGGAACAAAATCTTTAACATGGCTTAGGAATTCCCAGTTTGGGCTCCTGCCTTTCTCTCCAGGCTTATCTGCCACTCTTCTTTCCTCCATGATCTCCAGCCAAACATTTCCCCAGTCCCTTGTAAACTTGTTCTTTCCTGCTCCTGGACACTTCCTGTTCCCTCCCAAATGCTTTGCTTTGCCTAATTAACACCTATTCTTCAGTCTCAGTCAAATGTAACTTCAGTGCTGTTTTAACAGCATCTTGAAATTTAGTTGAAATTTTACATTTATGATGATTTGGTTACTGTCTGTTCCCCACGAGACCGTAAGATCCATATGTCTCTTTTTGGTCATTAGTTGCCTAGTTTATAGTGCCTGGCATAAAGAGGCTACACAATGAAATTGGTTGAACACATTTTTAAGTATAATGTAGAAAGGAGCCAGGCCCCAAAGACACATATTGTATGATTATATTTACTCGTGTATGAAATGTCCAGAACAGGCAAATCTGTAGAGACAGAACATAGGTTAGTGGTTGCTTGGAGTTGGGCTGAGAAGGGGACTTGACTGCAAACTGGCTTGATTTTATTGCAGTGTTAATGTTCTAAAATTACACTCAGTAAGTTTACTAAAAATCATTGTATCGTACATTTAAAACGGGTAAATGTACATTTTATGGTATGTAAATTACACCTCAATAAAGTTTTTAAAAAATATATTAGTTGAATAAATGAAAAACTAGTTATTCTTGGAAATGAGACTTGCATCTTGGGTTAAATGTGTGTCCATGTTTCTGGACTTTGTATTTTATATCACTCACATGCCTTGTATATTGTTCATGGGCATGTTTTAATACCTGGCAGTACATGTCAGCCCCTATTAGTATTCTTTTAAATATATTTCCTGGATTTTTCTTACTCCTTGATTTGAAATAATTAGGCTTGGCATGTTACAAAGTTCCAGGTGCCTCTATGTACCTTTGAGTTAGCAGAAATAAGTACAAGGAAGTTCCAATATGACATATGCCCGCTAAAATCAGATCTGGGATGCCTCGGGAGCACATATGCTAGGGAGCAAGTGTCCTTAATACAGAAGGACATTTGTAACACTGAGCTAGATAGTTCATGACTGCTCTGGATTTGCTCTGATTTCAGAAATAAAATGCAATGCTATTGGGATGGGAGAGGTTTTAAAGCTGATCTGAATTTTTTGACTAATAACTTTAGCCCAAATATCCCCAGAAACAACAGTTTAATACCTGTCCAATCACTAGCTCTCTGATCTTGCTGAGCCCTTCCCAATGGACTTGTCTCTATTTCAGTTTGTGTTTACCTGGAAGCAGACCTGAATAAGGATGTTAGTGCAGGTAGATTGTCTGGGAGGAAACAGCAGTGAGGGGGTGGAGAGTGAGACAGGAAATGAAGAAATGATAATAGAAAGCAATTTTCACTGTGGGCAATCCTAATGAGGAACCATGTAGAATGCGCCTAAGACTGGAACATTTATCAGCTGATTCTTGACCTGGGGGTATTAACTCCCCTTTGCTCCTGAGGGGCTTCCAGGGCTCTGGAGAAAGCCCTGAGGCAGAAAAGCACAGCCTGCGACCTGCTTGAATTGGGACTTGTCCAGCTGCCTATCACTGTCCATCACAGCTGAGCTGAAATCAGAGGTTCTCCAAGGGGTGTGACTCACGCCAGCGTCAGACAAGAGGGTAAACAGCATCTTTCAAATGAAACTCCATAGACAACTGGGCATTCGATGTCATAACATACAATTTCCAGTGCAATTTCATATAAACAGTGTTTTTTATTAGTGAAATACTGCATTGCTTTAAGGGTAGAAATAAACATGTCAAGAATCACATGAAATGAACCAATTGTACAAGCTACATGAAGAGTATTTTGGTCAATATTTTAATAGCCACAAGCAATTACCTACAGTAATAATGCTCAGAGGGCCAAGTATAAAGGTCACCTTTTGCGGAACTCATATCTCCAGCAATTTAAATAAAAAATTAGTTTCCCTAAAGTAAAAACCCCAATAGGGGTGAGTTGTATCATACTGGTTCCACTATATCGTTAGTGAGGAAATAAAACCTAGTGGGAAAAGCCTGGAGCTAAAAGTGGCAAAGCCCACTTCCTGCCCTGTGTTCAATTCCCAATTTTCAACTCCCTGAGAGAAGTGAAGTAACCTCTCTCTGGTTTGCCCCTAAGTTGAGCATCACAGTGCTGGACTTCGGTGTTCTGTGACTGCGGCAACCATAAAGACTTTAGGGGCATTTCCAGGATAATGGCTCCCAGAGAGTGAACAGGAGGAATAATTCGTTATTTCCAACCTAAAACTATTTTTCTTAACGAATCTATAATCTTGATTGCAGTTGATGGGTTGGCCACAGACTTCTCAGAAGGAAAATATTAAACATGATGTTAAGCCAAGTAACTATTAAGATTCATATGCTAGTAATATGCTTTTGGTCTCCCTGCCTGTGTGGGCTTCAGTCTAAAGGTACACATCATTACCTGTTATCATTCAATTAAAAATTTCCTCCTCACAGATGATTATATCCCAATAATAGGATGAACCAATGAGTACGCTCTGGCTTATAAGTTTTATCAGTGTGGAAAAGTGCATATAAATATGCAAATTACCTAGTTAAATATTGATAAATTCAAAAAATCTAGACATTTGGTATTATTGAAGACAAAATATTTTCAACTTAGCTTTTCACATTTTGCTTATTTGGGGTATCTATAAGTTCTACCTTAATTTATAGAGATGTTGAGAGTTTAAAGAATTGCCCTTTCAAGCAGAGAAACATATCACATATTGCTTAAGTAGACAGAAGGAAAATTGGGGCAAGTAAACTAAAGCAAGTTATTACCCCCAAACAGGAATATTTGGAAAACCCGTGGCTTTTTTTCTTCATTAGTTGACATTGAAATCCAATTTTAAACAAAAAGTCCTGTAGAATGATTCAGTTGTTAAGAAATTCTATGTGCACTTTGCCAGATAACTGTATACGTTTCTCAATCAAAAGTGAGTACTGAATTTTGAGAATAAAAAAAAATATGCCCTTAAATATGTTTGAGTTCTATGACATATGATGGTTCCCAGTCCTCCGACTTAGCTTACACTGAAAGCCAAGAGGTCTTCTGAAGAGCGGTGGCCCGACTTTTGTCCCAGTGGACCTTTCTTAAAAGCATGTTCTGTGCAATATTTTAAAACACTCATTCTGTCAGCAAGATAACAGTCACAGGAAGTATAGGATACATTTTTCTCTAGTCAGTAAGTGATAGTGAGGCACAAAACATTGAAACGAACGGAATTTGAGGAAAGAACAATTTATAAAAGCAATTTCAAAGTTACCAAAAAGACTGCCTCAGAAAAAAATGTCTCTTTAGTGTAGTCAGACTTCCTGAAATGTATGTGCAACTTAGGTTGTGGATGGATTTCCTATATTCATAAACAATTTTACAAATAATCACAACAGTATTATAATTAATACAGTATCATATTTGACAAGGGTGATTGGGGGTGGAATATCAGTTACTGACAACATTCTCCCAGGAGCACCTTTCCACATCAAGATCATTTCGACTAAAAAAGTAACAAACTATCTCAGAACTAGCATTTACTTCTACTCTATATGAAATATCTGTACTTGTGCTCACCAACATTATCTATGCATTCTTTCGACTCAAAAGTACAAGTAAAAAATCCTCAGGTGCTTATCGCTATTAACCCATGGTTACCTCACCCCACCCAACCCCTTCCTTCCTTGATTCCTATCCAGTATGCAAGTAGTCAGAAGGCCGACTTCTTTTCCTGGAGGAATTATGAATTGACGATTAGCATGAAATGCAACATATAACTTTTTAAGAGGAAATTAGATGCATTTGAATGATGTACTGAATGAGGCTACCGTTGTACCCTGGGTTCCGAACTCTTATTTACTCCTGGTTTTGGGTGAAATGAATGGAGGAATACAACAAAAAATGGTATGTATGTATTTTGAGTACAAAGTTTGGTGAATGAAGCATATCGAATAAGGTTAGCCAAAGTAGCAGTAACAAGTGATGCAGAGATATTATAACCACAACAGTGGTCACAAAATTCTGGAGCTACCAGCACCCAACAACCAACAATTGTACTGTACAAGAGTTTATTAAATACTTGCTAGACATGAAAAACAAGACAATTGGTCAGGGACCACAGGATTTTGTAAAGCCTAATGGCGAACATGTCCTTTAACCTCCAGTCAGAACGTTCTCATCACTTGCCAGCTCTGGGTCTTCTCCCTCCTCTCCTAACAGACAACAAGCCTGTGAGGACACGGCCGGTTTCCCCACGTCGTGGTTCAGGTCAAGATGACACAACACGGTTCCTTCACTAGACTCAGGCCATGGTTAGGTTCGTATGAGAGGTGCTCTTTCATCTGCAGTTCCCTGTGAAAGAGGACAGTGAATTTCGGTGTTCATGTCAGAAACTTCTGCCCATGTGAAAAGAGGGATGGGGTGGTAGAGGGAGGGGGAAGAATAAGCTGAGAGGAAGTCCCACTCACCTCTGTGTTCCCTTGGCCTGTTTCTTCTTGCGCTTCCTTTAACATTCAGCCCTAACCCTTTCAAGGAGGCCTGCTCTGACCACCCCACCTGGATCCTGGAGCAATCCCCTTCCTTGTATTCACCCAGAAGATAACCCTCATCACACTCTATTGAATTTGCCTTCTTCTTGGCTTGACACCTACCCAGAGAACAATGTCTTTGAAATGGTGGTGGGTGCTCAGTAATTGTTTGCTTGCTGACTAGTGAAGATGGTTAATTGTAGGAGTAGTGATAACATTTACACGGGCTTTCATCTGTGCTTATGAAAATCTCGGTGACTGTCCAATGTCAGACTGGAGGTAAGATCCACAGGTAGAAATGGCAAAGCAGTTTCCTTACATCTAATTTGTGCTAATGTGATGAGCATAGGTTAAGACACATAATAGAACACGGAAGATAGGGAAATCTAGGCTAATATGATTCAGATGGTTTTAACCTGTTTCATTTCATATTTCTATGTGTCTAAAATACTTAGTTGAGACAGCTAGGAGCAAAAAAACCAAAACAAACAAAAACACAAAAACAATCTTTGTTGCAAAAAGGGAAGCTGCTGAAAATTTAAGAAAGGCTCTTATAGAAAAGGCTCATTAAAAGTAGTTAGACCCCTGGGTTGGCCTGCTGGTCACTTAGGGAGGTCCAGCTAACTCTGTTTATTCCATCTATTTGGGGTTGTTCCTATCCCTCTAGGAAAGTAACTACAACCCTGCGTTAATCATTTATTATGCAATGATCACTCAGTGGTAGGTATTTTCCGATAATATATCAGGGACTCTTTCCAAGCAGGTTTCTGGTTGCCTTGCTCTATAATCTTATGGCTGTTTTATCATGTAACTAATGTTTGAGTTCGTACTAACTGCTAACACTGGGCCAAGTGCTTTATATTTACTACATCATCTAATCTTCATGAAAAACTCCTGGGGGGCGCCGGGAGAGGAGTATTATCCCATTTTACAAATGAAGAAACTGAGGTGCAGTTTCTAGGGTTGTACAGCTATTACGTGGCAGAACCTGGATTTGAACCCAGGCAGTCTGACACCAGGTGCTTGGCTGTTATACATTTTTCCTCTTCTTTCAGATTATTTTTAAATACATTAAGCTTACTCCCAGAGATCCATTCTCATCAAGACAGCCCCAAGCATTGGACAGTACCGTTTTATCACTCCTTCTTTGACAAACTTCCCTTGCTTCTCATTTGGTCCAGCAGTCATATAACCATGAAATCACTGTGCCCAGCATAAAACCGCAGAACCCACCCTAATGAGCCAGCTGACAGCCCCTCAATGAAGACCAGTTGAATTTTTCAGGCAAAGTTACCCACTAAGAAAGAAATTCCTTCAGTCACTGCTCACCTCATCCATAGATCTCTGTCCTCGGCATGCAAGCCAGGTGAAGACCAAACCGAAGAACACACCCAGTGCCATGACAATGTAAGGTATGTTGGTGACGATCAAAGTAGTGTTAACCACAGACTTCAGTCGACTTGCAGTCTCTTTATCAATGAGAACACTCTAGAAGGGGCAAGAAAATAGTATTGCCTTGATTACTAAATATCCGGTGTGTAAAGTTTTTTTTTTTTTTTTCTTCTGTATCTTTCTTCCAAATCATTAAACCCAGTTTGGGTATGTCCGTCTGTTAGCAAACCAGAGATACTGAAAATCAATTTATAAATTAGAATAACTAGAGGGGGCATTTATTCATTAACAGCTTCCCTTTTCTCCTGAAGACAAGTTTTACTCTCAAAATAGGTTGGAAGGAGGACGGAAAAAGTATTCAGAAATACTGAGATAGTATCATCTTGTTTTGTATCAGACAACTTCAATTCATTCTTCAAATTCCAACTCAGCCTAACCTCCTTCCGGTTTTCTCTGGTCACCTCTGGCCTGGTTAAAGGCCCTTTTTCTGTGCTTCCAGCTCACTTTCCGAAATCCTCCATCATTGTCTTCTCATTCTGCATTGTAACTCTCTCTTTACATGTTGGTCTCCTTGTGACTGTGAGGGCTTCGAAGGCAATCATTTTGTTTCAGTCACCTCAACACTGGGTATAGCACCCTGCACATAGTGGGTGTTCAATTAATGTCAGTAGATTAAATGAATGAAACACTGTAAAAATGGTATGTGGAAAGTATAATTTCTCTCTTGGTTACATCTATACTAATCAGAGGTCTCAACAGAAAGTGTTCAGGGGAAGACTTGCGGCTAACCAGAGTTCCAGAGGGTATTCTAACTAAGGAAATGTTCTAGAATAACACTTTCTGTCTGAAGGGCAAAGGTATTATCACCTTAAACTGTCATGGGTGAGGTATCTAAAAAGCTTAATTACATAAAAATTATTAGCAACAAATGGGACTTTGTGCTTAATTCAGGCAATTGGATTGCCTGGATTGCACTGGATTGAGGCAGAGGTTGGGGACCTAGGGTTGGTTTTTCCAATAATTGGCTAAGGCCCATCAAGGTCAGAGTCTCCTCCTCTGGAAGAAAGGAGTGGGAGTGCAACCTCCAAAGTCAGTTTCAGGTCTCTCTGGACTCAATAGGGTCTTTAACAACAACAACAAAAAATCAAAGCAAAAGTTCGAGTGAAGGGTACTTCAAATATGCCGCGACGATGAACATAAACTGGCAGAGCAGGGCCATTCCTCATTTTCAAAAAGCCCTGCTTTCATGCCCCTCCCTGAAAATAATAATGACGACCCAAGATCAACTACAATATAGGTCTTCTAAATTGGTAAACATTGTCTGAATTTTTCCTATAAAACAATGAGCGCCTTCTCTTAGCAATGTAATCATAAACTCTTCAAAAGTTTATAAATGTGGCTACCAATATAATGCTAAATAAAGAAAAAAAGATATAAAGCTGTGTCTACAATATGGTCTCAACTATGTAATATCAAAACCAGAAAAATACTGAGGCAACATAAGCAGATGTCAATCGCATTTCTCTCTAAGTGATAAGCTCATCAGTGGTTCTTTTTAAATATTTTTTTTAGTTTCCTAAGAGTTCTATAAAAAACACATGTTAGTTTTACAAACTATAAACCATTAAATTGGCTTTTTTTTTTTTTACAAAGTTGCTATCAGAAAAAATTTTATAACACATTGTTGAGGAAAATAAAACAAGTTAAAAACATGTCAGTCTGGCTCTGGTTTTGTAAAAAATGACTTTAATATTCCTTCTTCTTGCTAATCTTTGTTACTAAATTTTATACAAAGAACACATATTTTTATGGAAAAGAGAAAAATAATATAAACTTTAAAAAATGATGCTGTTAAAAACAAAAGCCAGCCAATTGAGAATTTATCGAGGGAGAAAACCCAAGCAATTTTCCCCTCAAAATTGCTGGAAGAGACAGGGAAACTGAGGACACAAAACTACAGTAAATGTGATATGTGATTCAGAAAATAACTTATCGCAGGTGTTAAATAGGGAATATTTTCTGAACTTTCAAAATATACTTTTATTTAAGAAATTTCAATTTACACCTAATATTTAGACATAAATTTCCGTAGGCACACAGTGAAAGAAATATTTCTTCAGGGAAACTCCTTTTGTTTGAAATAAGACAGGATCTGTTTCCTGTAATTCATGATATATGTGTATTTACCAGTAAGTAGAAAAAACTCTATGCTATGAAGGCTGAAGCCACCATGTATCCCTGAAATTAATAGGCATGTATCACATTTTTTAAAACCATTTCTTTAACCACCTCAAACAAATTTTCATTAATGTTGTCAGTTATTTTAATTTTACTCTTTTCCTTCTCCTCAACTAAGGAACAGTAAAATTATGACATTTTACAAACTGGCAGGGTTTCAAAAAGGAGGAGACACAAAGAAAGGTTTAATTGGACATCTCTCTGAGAGTTGGCTGTTTATTCTGTTTCAGCCGTGTCTGACATTGCTTCGCTGACCTTTGCATTTTGTGCCTTACATAACTGGCTTCTCAGAAGGGAGTTTCACCCAAACATGTTTGTGAGAAAGGAAATTTCTTTCTGACATTTTCAAATCTCAGTCATAGGTGGCTTCACGCAAACACATAAATTTTCTGAGGACAAACAGGGTTTTGCAAACCACCTTTCCCCCTTTCTCACATCTTAAATGACACATAGCTACAAAAGCAGATATCATAATGAAAGATTCCCAAGCTTCCACAAGTAAAACATACTGGTGGCTCTCTCTTAGGACTCACCTCATTGACATGCATCACCGGGAAAACCATGGTTCTAATGTTTCCCGTTTCACTACAAAGACAAAAGATGAGATCATTTTATAGACATCCTCATTGTGATGGCACACTGGTCTGGAGAGAAAATTTTATATGAAAATTCCAACACACTTATATCATTGAATTACTTGAAACTCATGCAGACTTCTTAGTTATCTTTGCAAACATATCAATCAGAAGTTAGATTCCAATCTGTCAGTCTAGAAATTCCAAGTGTTGCACGTTTATGTAAACTGTTTTTAACAAAATACAAGATGCTGAAAACAAATTCACCCAGGTGATTAGTATTCTCCAAAGAGTTATCAGCCGGGAGGCTGTGGAGGGCAGAACAATGTTGCCTGTTCTCAGAAGGTTTTGTAACCAGGCCGCTAAGTATTCTCTTCACAAGAGTCCGGAGCAATCACTTACTGAGCATTTACCATGTACCAGCTCTGTCTGGTGTTTTGGAGACATCATCTCATTTAATTCCTACAGCAGTCCCATGCAGTAGTTATTACTGTCCCAGGTTTAAGACGAGGAATTTATGGCTCACAGTAATATGCCCAAGACCAACATGAGCAAGTGATGGAGCCAAGACAATAATTCCATTTTGATTCTACAGCTCTAGATCTTAACTAGTAAAGTATACTGTTACACAAGTGACAAAATGCATTCTTGCCAAACGCATTTGCTTCCTAGGAAGATCCATGACATGTGGGGTTCAATCTGGCAAGTTCAATGGGAGAATCAACCAAGTTTTATAGATGGATAGATGATAGATACATACATACATACATACATACATACATACGTACATAGATAAAAAAAGTAGACACATATGCTGTATAGTTTTACATCCTGTTTTTCATTCAACATTAAATCATAAGCATTTCCTCATATCCCAACAAGTCCCACTGAAAAGTTTGAGCAGGAGACTGTATTTAGGAATTCTAATTAAACAGTGGTTTCTAGATGGAGTGTGGGGAGGAAAGGCTGGACTCAAGAGACCATTTTAACTATCCAAGTGGAGCTTGTGGCTGGCCCGGCCGGGCAGTGGGAAAGAAAGAAAGGGAGACAACCAGACTTAAGATGAGGGAAAAGCTAAGTGGAGTGAGTAAGAGCAGATCCTGTAGCCTTCTAGCTTTGTGAGGAGTTATTTAACCTCTCTGGGTCTCATTTGGCTCATTTGTGAAATGAGGATAACACAGGGTTATTGTAAGGAACAAATGAGTTTAATGTATGCCAAGTACTTAGAACAATGCCTGATCCATGGAAAGCACTACCTCTATATTTGGTAAGGTAAAACAGATACATTCCAAGACCAAAGTAACCTAAGAAAATGCTGGTCATGCCTATCCCTGAAAGTTAATGTAGCAAAACTGCCCTTTGCCTCGGTAGAAAGAAGCAAAACTTACATGAAGTCATCTAGTTTTTCAACATAAACGTTGATTTGGAACCTCTTGGCGGCTCTTAGGATAACACCAGTCAACTGCAAATCAGAGAAGTGGAAAGAAAACATTATTAAAACCACAAACACACTTTTCTTTTCAATAGAGCACCAACCATTTCTGTGTGGTTTTGATAAACAGAGTGACCACTACCATGTTTGATATGCACAGCGGGACAAAGGAAAACTGACCCCAGAACAGAATGAGAACTGTGGGTTATTTTAGGCGCCTGGTGGGTCAATATTTCTCAAACTTTAATGTGCATGTGAGGTTTTGTTAAAATGCAAATTCTGATTCAGTAGGTCTGGGGGGGCCTGAAATTGGGTATTTCTAACAAGCTCCCAGGATGCTGTCACTTTGAAAAGCAAAGCCCTAGATGACCCAGGCTGATGGGAGATCCAAAAGATACCCTGTCAAGAGGACAGTGGTCACTGCCAGAAAATGGTACCCAAGTATGGTCAAGGCCCACCCAGCAGGAAAAGCAGTTACTGTCATCTTCCCCGTGCACGAAGGTTATAGGACTGAGGCCTCACCCTTGGTAACAAGCACCTGCTAACAGTCCGGTTGATGAAAAAGAACTTACTGATGGCTAAGAGAGAAAAGGGAAAAAAAACCGCACCTGATCTTATCCACAAAAAAATAAGACCACGATTTCTCAGATACAAATGCAGTGAGTGTAGCTAAGCGTGAAGTCCCCAGACACTGCTGTGCTAAAAGAATGTTTTTGCTTTTCTTTTATTATGTCATGTGTTCAAAGGCCCAAGAATGAAGATATCTGACCTTAAATTCAGTTCCTACAGTGAGAGTTCCTACTGTCACATTATGAAATAATACTCACGTCTTTTTAACATGGTTTTTGTTTTTCTCCTCTATGAATATAGGATTTAAGTGTATGTATATCTGGTGCCTTTTAAACTAATAATATATAATAAACTCTTCAAACGTACCTATAGGAAGGGGTTTGCCGAAAGTGACTGAAGCTAATCTATATATGAATATTTAAATTTCAATCAAAACATTTTTGGCAACGTCTTCTACTTTGTTGTCCTGTGCCCCAATGAGAGAAATGTGTACATGTTCAGGTCCAAGGCTGGTGACAGAGATTGAGCAGGTTACCTGGGTCCAATCTTAGTTGTTTTCAGTGATGGAACTTTCACTGTTGCTTTTTTGTAAAAGCAAGTGTGCTGGTGTTTCTGTATATTAGATCCACAGAATTCAGCCTTATAATTACAGGACTATGAGACTATGCATCACATTGTATTGAGCTGAGTTTCCTCCACTTGATCATATATGAAAGGAAAAAGTGTGTTTCTTGGGGCGGCCAGTTGGCTCAGTTGGTTAGAGCGCAGTGCTCATAACAGATCACCGGTTCGATTCCCACATGGGCCAGTGAGCTGCACCCTCCACAACTAGATTGAAAACAACGACTTGACTTGGAGCTGATGGGTCCTGGAAAAACACACTGTTCTTCAATATTGCCCAATAAAAATAAAAAAAAAGTGTATTTCTTGAGACTGCTAAGGTCTAAACCAGTGAACACTGTACAGACAGAAGGAAACACATGCTCTGTGCAGGAAGAGGCATGTACTCACAGGATTGATGTCCACAAATGTCTCATGATTGTCCTTATTTGGATGCATGCCTTCTATGGCAGAAACAAACTTCTCATCTGCTTGGTAGAAGTGTGGGAAAGACAAAATAATAGGTGCACCTGCATTTTAAGGAAAACAGAAATGAATGATGGGGTTCTAAAAAGGCTAAGATGATTGTAAAGTTGCTGACCGCAAACCTGGTTCCTAAGGTAGCGGGGGGGTTATACATTAAGTAAACTTGGGTGGGAGAGGGCAGGCTCAAGTTCCATTCTACACCTCTTAGTTTAGGATTTCTACTTCATTTTCTGACATCTCATTATTTTATTCCACAATATATACTGAAGTCCTGGCTACATTGTCTATTCTTCAACAAACATTTACTGAATACACATTATTACACATTATTTTATGTGTAATACACATTATTTTAATGAATGTTCCCAACAGCCCTATTAAGTTAGAACTATTATCTTCATTTTGCATTTGAGGAAAGTGAGGTTCAGAGAAGTTAAAAAAAAATTCAGCCACAGAGACATCCGACAATCGGGTAATGGAGGCAGAATTCTAATTGAATTGAGGATGTTTCATTTGAAAGCATTTGTTTCAACTATCATTCTCTACCAGTAAGTGGACTTTTTGTTGCTTGCTTTTCTGTTTTTGTTTTACCTAAAACAGGCTTTGTTCTCCTGCAGAATTTTTTAAGACTTAGCCTGGTCCTGATATCTGCCCAGCCTCTGACTAGATCAAGGTCTGCCCACATGAAGATTCTGGGTTTTTTTTTCTATTCATTTTAAGAAACAAATAGGGAAACAAGCTATTAAAGGATATCTACTCTAGATTTTGTTACTGAAGAGGAGAGAGGTACCCAATAATTGCTGCTAGGGAAATATATATTTTTAGAGAAATTAGCTTATTAGCAAGTAATTTAAATCAACTTACATATCTATTAGCCCATGGTTCAAAATACACATCATCTGTCACATACACAAGTGTTTTGCTCTTTACTCCTAAAATGGTTTCACAAAGCCATAATTTCCTTCTTTATGACCTACAGTCACCTCTAACATGTATTTTTAAAAATCTATTGAGGGTTTAATAAGGGCCAGACACTGTTCTGAGTATTACACATCCACGATCTCTAACCTTCACACAACTTCCAAGAAAGTTAGAATTGCCCCATTTTATGGATGAGAAAACTGATGTTTGGAACCCTCCTTAATCAACTTGACCAATGTGCTAACGATTAGAATAGGACTCAAACCCAGATCTGCCTGACTCCAGAACACTCATTCATCCCACTACCCAAAATGTTCTCCTAGAGAATTCAAAACACTTGAGAATAACCCTGGAGAGTTTAACCTTTCAGTCCACATTTGGGAATACATAAAGAGGCAAGAGGAAAAAAATTGTAGCAAGAGGTTTGACTCTTGCAAAGTAGAATCTTTCTATTGATTCTGACATCAACTTCTTGAGGAAGCAAAATGTTCACAAAACAAGAAAAATATATCTACATTTGTGTCAGGAGACAGAGGTACCTGGGCTGAGTGGGCAGGGCTCTACTAGGTCTATTCACCCAGGAAGACAGCAGGAGAGGTCAGAAGCAGAAACCTGTTTCCATTTACCTTTGGTCTTATCTCCAGGTAAGGGGTGCTATGCTCCCCAGCACAGTGCTTCCCAAATACGTAGGCACTATCTTCATGAGAACCACCTGGAGTTCATGTGAAAAAGACAGATTCTGGGGCCCTAGTGTTTGGGCCCTGGAACAAATATTTTTAATGAGTCTCTAGATAAACCTGATGCAAGGCAGGGTTTGGGAAGCAATGCTCCATTGGATAGGGCGAATACTGCTGACCTCAGATTTATCGCAAAGGGAGATTTTCAAACCAATTACACAAGAGGGGAAAAGTTAGCACGTTGCTTTATTCAGGAGAAAAGGACAAGTTTATTCAGGAGAAAGGGGTTACAAAGTTTCTCAAGAGAAATTGTAAAGAGGAATTGTATTCTAAAAAGAATCACAGTATGAATATGAAGAGACGCTAGTTTCAGCAGGGACTTTCTGAAAGATTAGGATTTTATAAAAATCATGTTGCCTCTCTGATCCCTGGTTTCCACAACTATAAAAAGAGGCCACTGGATGTCTCTCTAGCAAAGCTACTGTGAATAATTATGCAACGTGATTGTTGCAACTAGTCCTCAAGATGAAAATGCTTATGTTGGCTGTACCACCAGTAATTCCACCTCATTCATGGAAAGGAGCGGAGTAGTTCAGACCTTAAGAAACACTGGGAAATGTGCTATCAGGGTTTAAAACAAACTCTGCTTCGAAATCATTGAGACTCTTTACCAAGATACTGTACTTTCTCATTACCAAGTTCTCCGCTTTTTCTTTTTAGCATTGTTTTGCACATGAAGCCAGTTAATGCATTACATGTGTTAACTATACGTAACTATGGAAAGCCCTTAAAACAGTGATTGGTTCTAACTAGGAAGTCCTGGTAAACATGAGCTATAATTACTATTAAGACTTTCAAACTACTGCCCAGAAAAAACACAACATGGCATTCTAGCAATAAAAAACATTACAGGAGAGCCAATAATTTTCTTTTTTTTCTTTTTCTCTTTTTTACCATTCTATAGCCATGTTACAAAACATGGTGTTGAAAGGTCAGAACCGTTCTTTCTGTTGGGCTGACAGCACTGTTTGTTGAAGAACACCAATCCTGCATTCCAAACACTCCTACTCCTATCGTCTCTTACCGTTCTTGCAGACGCTGACATTCAGAACTCCTGAGCCCAGGCAGTTTCCTGTAGGTATACAGAAGCCGGCATTGTCTGAGGTATTGGCTAATATTTCTTCAGGCACCTTATACCGAAAGGCAGGCAGTCCCTCTACGCTCTCAAAGTCACTGAAAGTTATATATAGTGACCTGTTAGGAAGTGAGAACGAAAAGTCAGTGTGGGCTCCAGGCAGCACCACCTGGCCTGATCAGGAAGTTAGCAACAGTTCTCAGGTACAACAGGGCTAAAAGCTTAGGGGGTAAGTGAACAAGAAAGACGCAAAAGAAAGTTGGAAAGGAGCTCAGCCCATTTAATATATACTACAGTAGAAGATGAACTGTAAGGAAAGATGTTTCAGAGGTAGCAAGTATGATAATATCCAAGCAGTGCCAAGAAAAAAGCATAATGTGTGGTAGAACATCCAGGTGACATATAGAATGGAGACTGAGCTTGAAAGAAATTAAGAGTGGTTCAGACCAGCAGGGACACGTGTCAGCATGGCTGAGGCAGAAGCAAAGAGAAGGAAGCAAGGGTAAAGCAAAGGCAAAGCCAAAGCAGAAGAGGTGGTGCAGGGCTTGGCCTGGAGATTCCCAAGGCCTGGCAAAGTGCTCTGGTAGACAGATATTTGGTTAGAGTATCATATACCTTGATACCCATTTTCCCCAAATAAAAATAGTTTCCACATTTTGCCCCAGTCATTCATTTCAATGGTCAACATAATTCTGCCTTCAGTCGTTAGGGAGTTTCAAACAGTGATCGAATAAAATACTAACCACCCATGTTTGCGTAGCCCGTGAGTACAGGTATCCCCCGCTTTTCAAAAGCTCGCATTACATCACCTTCCTTTTACAAAACACCTACATTAGCACCTGTTTTTTATAATCAAAAAGAAATCCAAAGAGGATTTTCGCCATTATGAATAAAGGCAAAAAGTGAAAATAATATTCAGCATTTGTTTTGCAGCCAGCCACTTAGAGGCAGTGCGCACCCCAAGCAAGGAAAGTGGCCCCGCCAAGCTCCTTCCAGGGAACTCCTCCCAGCATCTCAGCCTCAAGCCCAGAGCTTTGAACTGTGTCTGTGAGTATCTGTGCTTTCACTCGATCTATTAGCTACATGTGTCCTAAGATATCAGAAAGGCCTGACAGCTCGTAAGCTGTTAGGCTTCATGTAGAAAACTGGATGTAATTAAGTGTATTTGGTAGGTTATTTTTTGTGTCAAGCAATGCTCAAAATTTTTGTCCATATAAGTTAGTGGTAGTAATTGCTTCTTTGCTTTATGCCAAATCGGCTTACGAAAGGTGTCATGGGAACGCTCTGCTTTCAGATAGTGGAGGAGGGGGGCAACCTGTAACCGACAAAGCGCGTTCAATACACAGGTGCGTTGTTTTAACTAATCCTTAAGCCCTTCATTTAAAGGCCGAGAGAAATTGTTTTCTGCGCCTCACTTTTTCGTCTTTGAACCAGAGGTGGGATACGTCTCATAGGACTGTGAATAACATGGGATTGCCTGGCACTGCACATCCCACCACTGCAGCATTTTTTAAAATGAAATATTTTAGGCAAACAGAAAAATAGAGAAAATATAATAAATACCTTTTATAACACATACACTCAGATAAACAGAAAAATATAGATACAACTGAAGCTCTCTGTATAACATTCCCGATTCTGGTCCCTCTCTGCGTCGCTGTAGGAACCACAATCCTGAATTTGGGGTTTACTTTTCCCAAGCAGGTTTTTTTTTTTTGCTTTTACATATGTGAATATTCATAAACAATATGTGGCACTATGTGCTATTTTTAAGTATTAATAAATAGTATACCATATTCTCTTTCTGTAACTTGCTTCTTCATTCAACATTATATTTTAAAGACATTTTTACATTAATGTACATAGCTCTGGTTCTTATACTTTATATCCTATATGATATTCCATCTTATGAATACACCAGAATTTATTTATGTCCTCCTTTTTATAAGCACTTAGATTGCTTCCAGTTTTTCACTACTACAAACAGTGTAGCAATGAACATTTCTATGTTTCCTTGCATGTATCCACAAGAGTTCTTCAGGTTGGGGAATCTACGTAGGACAGAAGTGCAGAATTATGAAGTTCACACATCTTTGGCTTTACTAAACATTCTAAATGGTTCTTCAAAGTGGTTGTACCAGATAGGAATGTGTTTCCTCTGTGCCAAATTTTTAAAAAAACAAGACAAAACAAAAAAAAACCTCCTACTGTCCTTCTAAGTTCCCTTGTCTCACTCAATTGCACTCAAATGCATTTTCTCTTCCTTCAGTCCTTTCACAAATATTTACTGAATGGAGCAGCCAGCTAAAAGGTGACTGTGCTATTCTGTATGTGAGATGGAAAGGGTCTAAACCATGGCACAGATAGTGAGGTCAGAGAGGGATAGGTGAATGCAAGAGTTATTTCTGAGGAGGAATCGATAGCATTTGGTGTCTGATTAAATACAAAAGAGGAGGAAGATTTACAGTGTCACCAGTGTTTCTGGCAGGGCTGACTGGGTAGGTAGTGCAATTATGTGAGATATGAAACACCAGAAGAATAGCAATTCTTGAGAATATTGAATCAACAGTATCAAATGAGACTAAGCCATTTCTGATTTTGAGAAGTTTCATAAAAAGCCTTATAGGAGTGAGTGGGAGAGGAAGTGGAGGCTTCGAGTCAGCCACTCATTTAAGCAGTTCAAGGGTGATGAGTGAGAGAAGGCACAGTGGATGATGGCGAGATGGGAAACAGGGTGTAGAGCATGATGCCTTCTTCCCACAAAGAGTAAATCATGTTCGTTTGTAGAGAAAGAGTGGACAGGAGAGAGGGAGAGATTACAGGGCAAGATATGATCAATGGCAAGGTTATAGTTAAGCAAATACCTATAAACTCTGAACTATGAACAACAGTATGACTTATTTATCTTCTATATAGAGATTACCTGTTCACTGGAAAAAGACCAAGTAAAATTTAGTGCTTGATAGAGAATTTCATAGTAACTAAGAGCAAACACTTAATATTATTCAGTGTGACAGGCCCTGGGCTATGATTTTACTAACAGTAACTCATTTGTCCTTTTAATAACTCCCAAGGTAGGCAACTATTTTTATCCTTATTTTAAAAATGAGGAAAGTAAGACACAGAGTGGTTAAATAACTTTCTCAAGGTCACACAGCCGTAAGTGGTAGAACCAGTATTCAAACCAATGCAGTCGGTTCAGTGGTCTGTGCTGTCAACCACTACTCTACATTGTCTCTCAATATGCCATCATCATTTATCATTGATTAAACATGAATATGCACGCCTAATAAGTGTGGCTACATATATTCCTCACACTTTTAGTGGTCTAGCAATCAAAGTGCCTGTTTTTAAAGTTCTTACCTGCAAAAATCAGATGGAAAGACGTAAAGTACTTCGTCTTTGGTTATTAATGGGTGAAAAGTATCTCCGTCTGTTCCATTAATCATATTGCACCTGTCTGTTGTCCACCAATCAAGTGACCTGTAATTGATAAGCACAAGCAAGAGTCAAGAAGATCAAATGTGACTTCAGATTTTTTTCCCTAATGGTCAGGATTTTTTAAAACTCCACTGGGAGCTGGCTACCCATTGAATCTCAAGGGTGATATTGGTTAGGGATTGGATCAAGTTGGGGGAAAATAGGTCCCTTACCCCTGAATCCATTTTGATACGGGCAATAGCCAAAAATCCCTCTTTCCTTCCTTGAAAAAGAGTATCCTCCACAGAAGTTCAGAAATATCCATTTACTTAAAACAGTGATCCAATTTGGCATTAACAATAGCCTTGTTCAAAGCCAGCCCACTGGTAGACAAACTCTGGATAGCTATGTTTACCTCTTTAGTGTTCATGACAGAGTATTAACTCTGTCTCTCCTCAGAACAGTTCCCTGTTCCAAAATTAATGGGGGTCTTTTCGTAGGTGTCAAGAAAGCTTAATATTGAGTTGACTTCACAATCAGTAAAAGTATAGTTTAGCCAGTGGGCTTCCCAACTAAAATAATTCTATAAATCAACATTTTTTTTAAAAAGAAACTTACACTAAAAGACAGGCAACAAAATCAACAATGAGAAGATGAATTCATTTTAGAAGAAATTAAAATAATTGAACAACTTGGCTAATAACATAAATAAATATGCTGTTTAGTATCCTCAAAGATTAAAGAAAAGAATAACATCCTTAGAGATGAATGGCAAATTATTAAAAGGAAAGAATGAAACAAGGGTAGAAAGATCCAAAAAAGAAAAAATAGAAATCATGGGAATAAAAATAGTGTTTGGGAAAAAAACTCAATATATACAAAACTTTTAATTGTACATAACTGGAGAGACCATTGATTCTAAGGAATTTATATAAATATAAGCCCAGAAAAATAAAAAATGAAAGGCTTAAAATACAGAAAATAGAGAGGGTCCAATAAATGTTCAATAGTTTTTTTTTTTTAGTTGGGGTAAGAATAGAGCAAACAACAGAAAAGCAATAAGTTAAGAGGTAATTTCTGGAAGTTTTTCAAAATTTAAGAAAGATATGAGGCTTTGGATTTAAAGTATGTCCCAAGGGCCAAACAGGATAAATACAAATAAATTCAAATGTGGATATGTTGTAGCAAAACTGCAAAAAACCAAGGAAAAAGCTAAGACATCAAAAGTCAACAGAGTAATATTCGTCATCATTTTGAACTGTCAACCTAGAATTCTATACCTAACTAAAGTCATTCAAAACTGAGAGTGAAATATAGACATTTTAAAATATGCAAGTCTAAGGAAGTTTACCATCCATGGAATCCTTACTGAAAGGACTACTGATGCAGGGTTTCTCAACCTATTAACGTTTTGAGCCTGATCATTCTTTGTGGAGGGACTGCCTGGTACACTGTAGGATGTTTAGCAGTACGTCAGGTCTCTACCCAGTAGATGCCAGTTGCAGCACCCCCCCACCCACAGCTGCGAGAACCAAAAATGTGTCCAGACATCAATAAATGTCCCCTGGGGGCACAAAACTGCCTCTGGTTGAGAGCCACTATATAAATGGATAATCTTCAGCAAAGAAGATTAAACCCAAGGTAAAGATGTGAGAGGGGGAAAAAAGAAATAATAAAATATGTTGGTACTTAATTATGTATTTACCATTAAAAATGAACTTTTTACTTATATTTGGCTTCCTAAAAAGGTTGTAGACAAGTTGTAAACAAGAATAACCCGGAAGCTGTGTGTATGTGTTAAGAAATGAAGAAAGTTATTGTCCTGTTTAGAAGAAGAGAGACAAGAGATAGCTTTAGATTTTGTTAAGAAAATATTGTTAGGAGACGTCATCAAAATGGCAGCGTGAGGTGAGCCTCTGTAAAGCTCCCCTGGAATTTACAACTAATCGAACAACAATAACTCCACAGAGGACTCCGTGCACAGCAGACAGGCAAGACGAAGAGGCCCACTACTGAATTCACCTAAAGGTGGGCGAATCGCTCGAGTAGGGGAGGAGGGAAGGGAGAAGTGCAGAGATGGAGCAGCTCGGGCTCAGGACACAGACCTAGCTCAGTGCTCCGAGCTCGCTGCATCCCAGAACTACCGCAGCTGCAGGAGTGGGAAGAACTTGGACTGCTAGGGCTCCGCGTATGGCCCACAGGGCTGAGGGGCAGCATATAACACGGCTGAACCCAACGCTCACGGCAGAGACCTCGGAGAAAAGACTGAGGGAAAAAGGCTGAAAACAGTGGTTTAAGCCCTCACTGCCGAGCAGAGAATGGAAGCCTTAGGCACTGAGACTAGCCGCCCACTCCCTATCTTCCAAGAGCTCGCCCGGCCCCCACTTGCCCGGTGCTAGAAGCTGAATAGTAGCAGTGTCAGATCAAAAGAACAGAATATTTGCTGTTCTGAGAACTGTGGACCGCAGACACAGATTTGCAGCCCAACTAGTTCCGGCAAAAAGGAGGGAGCTGTGGAAGCAGGACCAGCTGTGGTGGTGGTCGCCGCCACTGCTCTGGGCCACCTCTCACAACTCACCCACCCCTGGCTCCACCTATCTGGGCAGATCCCTGCAGAAGTAAACAGAACTGCTGAAACATACGGGCTCTGAATCTGGTGCAGAAAGAGATTTGGAACTTGAAAAGCTCTCCGCACCCCCACAGGGACGTGGCACCCTATGATCCAGGCGAACTGTTAACAGAGGAGAAGCCCGTCTCCCAGGGAATCCCCCCATTGTGTGAGAAGCTGGAATAGTGCAGAGAAAACATAGCACTACTGTGTGAGAGAGGAAAAAAAAAGGCTGCAGTCAGAGAGAAAATAAAGCATTCTACCAACAAGTATTGGAAAACAAAAGAAAGACATCTTCCTATCAACCTGTTGCAGAAGCCACTCCTGTAGATGTCTAGGAAGAGAAATAATAAATCAGTAATTGCCATGAATAACCAAGGCAACAAGACAGCTCAGAAAGAAAGTGAAAAGTCTCCAGAAAAGGAACTTAAAGATATGGAAATAAGTGACTTAAATGACAGATAATTCAAGATTGCAGTTCTGAAAAAACTCAACGAGATGCAAGAAAACACAGAAAGGCAATTTAATGAACTCAGAAATGCAATCAAAGAACAACATGAGCATTTTACAAAAGAGAGTGAAATTTTTAAAAAGAACCAAATGGAATTTCTGGAGATTAAGAACTCAATAGAAGAAATTAAGAATGAAATAACCAGCTTAGGTAGTAGAGTTGACCAGATGGAGGAAAGAAACAGTGACATCGAAGATAGAAACCTGGAAATTACACAGATGGAAGAAGAAAGAGACTTGAGACTTAAAAGAAATGAAAGAACTCTACAAGAACTTTCTGACTATCAGAAAGAGCAATATAAGAATAATGGGCATACCAGAAGGAGAAGAAAGAGAGAAGGGAACAGAGAATATATTCAAACAAATTGTTGATGAGAACTTCCCAAACTTGTGGACAGAACTGGATCCTCGAATCCAAGAAGCAAATAGAACACCTAATTACCTCAATCCCAACATGCCTTCTCCAAGGCACATTGTATTGAAGCTGTCTAAAATCAATGCTAAAGAAAGAATCTTCAAGACAGCCAGGGAAAAGAAGACGGTAACCTACAAAGGAAAGCCCATTAGATTATCATCAGATTTTTCAGCAGAAACTCTACAAGCCAAGAGGGAGTGGAACCAAATATTCAAACTATTGAAAGAGAGAAAGTATGAGCCAAGAATAATATAACCAGCAAAGATATCCTTTAGATATGAAGGAGGAATAAAGACCTTTCCAGACATACAGAAGCTGAGGGAATTTTCTAATATACGACCTGCACTACAAGAAATACTAAAGGAGGCTATTCTACCACCATCAACAGGGACAATTTGTGGCAACCAAAACGTAAAAAGGGAGAGAGTAAAGGCCTGAACCAGAATATGGGAATGGAGAAAGTAAGCAGGCTGAAGAAAATGGAATACTCTACATATCAAACTGTCTTTTACATAAACTTAAGGGTAACCACTCAAAAAAAATCCAGAACTGAAATATATACTGTAATAAAAGAAGAAACAGAGGGAAACATCATAGAATACCACCACACAGAAATAATAGACAACAACAAAAAGGCAGAGAAACAATGGGGACACAGCCTTACCAGAAAACTAAAGATAGAATGACAGGAAATCCTCACATATCAATAATCACCCTAAATGTAAATGGACTGAACTCACCAATAAAAAGACACAGAGTAGCAGATTGGATCAAAAAACTAAACCCAACCATATGCTGTCTCCAAGAGACACATCTCAGCTATAAGGACATGCATAGACTCAAAGTGAAAGGGTGGAAATTGACACTCCAAGCAAATGGTACCCAGAGAAAATCAAGTGTAGCCATAATGATATCAGATGAAACAGACTTCAGGGTGAAAAAGATAACAAGAGACAAAGATGGACATTTCATAATGGTAAAGGGGACTATACAACAAGAAGACATAACAGTCATCAATATTTATGCCCCCAATCAGAGAGCACCGAAATATACCAAGCAACTACTAACAGAACTAAAGGGAGAAATTGACCAAAACACAATTATACTAGGGGACTTAAATACATCATTGAAAGCTATGGATAGATCATCCAAACAGAAAATAAATAACGAAATAGCAGGCCTAAATGACACATTAGATGAAATGGACATCATTGACATATATAGAGCACTTCATTCTAAAACATCAGACTATACATTCTTTTCGAGTGTACATGGAACATTCTCAAGGATAGAACATATATTGGGACATAAAAGCAGCCTCAGCAAATTTAAGAAGATTGAAATCATACCACGCATATTCTCTGATCACAAGGCTTTGAAATTGGATATCAACTGCGAAAAGAAAGCAGGAAAAAACACAAACACATGGAGATTAAACAACATACTTTTAAAGAACGACTGGGTCAAAGAAGAAATTAGAGGAGAGATCAAAAGATACATAGAAACAAATGACAATGAAAATACATCCTACCAAAATTTTTGGGATGCAGCGAAAGCAGTTTTAAGAGAGAAATTTATATCATTACAGGCCTATCTCAAGAAACAAGAAAAATCCCAAATAAATAACCTCATGTTACACCTTAAAGAACTAGAAAAAGAAGAACAAGTGAAACCCAAGGTCAGCAGAAGAAAGGAAATAACAAAAATCAAAGCAGAACTAAATGAAATAGAGAACAAAAAGACAATAGAAAAAATTAATGTGACAAAGAGCTGGTTCTTTGAAAAGATTAACAAAATTGACAAACCCTTGTCTAGACTCACTAAGATAAAAAGAGAGAAGACACTAATTAACAAAATCAGAAATGAAAAAGGGGAAGTTATCACGGACACCACAGAAATACAAAGGATTATCCAAGAATACTATGAAGGACTATATGCCACCAAATTCAATAACCTAGAAGAAATGGACAAGTTCTTAGAAACATATAGCCTTCCAAGGCTTAACCATGAAGAACTCGAAAATCTAAACAGACCGATCACCAGTAACGAAATTGAATCAGTTATCCAAAACCTTCCCAAAAGCAAAAGTCCGGGACCAGATGGCTTCACTAGTGAATTCTACCAAACCTTCAAAGAGGATCTAATACCAATCCTGCTCAAACTCTTCCAAAAAATTGAAGAAGAGACAGTACTCCCTAACTCATTTTATGAGGCCAACATTACCCTGATACCAAAACCTGATAAGGACAACACAAAAAAAGAAAACTCTAGACCAATATATCTGATTAATACTGATGCAAAAATCCTAAACAAAATTCTAGCAAATTGAATACAGCAACGCATTAAAAAGATTATTCATCACGACCAAGTGGGGTTCATCCCCGGGGCACAAGGATGGTTCAACATCTGCAAATCCATCAATGTGATACATTACACAAACAAAACAAAGGACAAAAATCATATGCTTATACCAATTGATGCAGAAAAAGCATTTGACAAGATACAACATCCATTTATGATTAAAACACTTAATAAAATAGGTATAGAAGGAAAATACCTTAACATAATAAAGGCCATCTATGACAAGCCCTCAGCTAATCTCATAATTAATGGTGAAAAACTGAAGCCCTTTGCTCTATGTTCAGGAACACGACAGGGCTGTCCCCTATCACCTCTGCTTTTCAACAT
This sequence comes from Rhinolophus hipposideros, assembly GCF_964194185.1. Classification (NCBI taxonomy): domain Eukaryota; kingdom Metazoa; phylum Chordata; class Mammalia; order Chiroptera; family Rhinolophidae; genus Rhinolophus; species Rhinolophus hipposideros. The sequence goes on from NC_138047.1 coordinate 55,215,326, forward strand.
AGTGTTGGAAGTCTTTGCCAGATCCATCAGGCAAGAGAAAGAAATAAAAGGCATCCAAATTGGGAATGAAGAAGTTAAACTATCACTCTTTGCAGATGACATGATGCTATATATAGAAAACCCTAAAGACTCCACCAAAAAGCTATTAGAAACAATCAACGAATACAGTAAAGTTGCTGGCTACAAAATCAACGTACAAAAGTCCATTGCATTCTTATATACTAGCAATGAAATCTCAGAAAAAGAAATAGAAAAAACAATTCCCTTTGCAATTGCAGCAAAAAGAATAAAATACCTAGGAATAAACTTAACCAAGGATGTAAAAGACCTATACGCTAAAAACTATAAGACATTTTTGAAAGAAATTGAAGAAGACACAAAGAAATGGAAATACATTCTGTGTTCATGGATTGGAAGAATTAACATAGTTAAAATGGCCATATTACCCAAAGCAATATACAGATTTAATGCAATCCCCATTAAAATCCCAATGGCATTTTTTAAAGAAATAGAACAAAAAATCATCAGGTTTGTTTGGAACCACAAAAGACCCTGAATAGCCAACGCAGTCTTAAGAAAAAAGAACAATGCTGGAGGTATCACACTCCGTGACTTTAGCTTGTACTACAGGGCTGCAATAATCAAAACAGCATGGTATTGGCAGAAAAACAGACACATAGACCAATGGAATAGAATTGAGAACCCAGAAATAAAACCACATAAATATGGGCAGATAATTTTTGACAAAGAAGCTAAAAAAACACAATGGAAGAAAAACAGCCTCTTCAATAAATGGTGCTGGCAGAATTGGATAGCCACGTGCAAGAGAATGAAACTGGACTACTATCTGTCACCAAGTACCAAAATTAATTCAAAATGGATCAAAGACTTAAGCATAAGACCTGACACAATAAACTGCATAGAAGAAAACATAGGTTCTAAACTTATGGACCTTGGGTTCAAAGAGCATTTTATGAATTTGACTCCAAAGGCAATGGAAGTAAAAGCTAAAATAAACGAATGCGACTATATGAAACTTAAAAACTTCTGCACAGCAAAAGAAACCATCGACAAAATAAAGAGGCAACCGACTGAATGGGAGAAGATTTTTGCAAACAGTGCCTCCGATAAGGGGTAATATCCAAAATATACAAGGAACTCATGAAGCTCAACAACAAAAAAACAAACAACCCAATTGAAAAATGGGCAGAGGACCTGAAGAGACATTTCTCCAAAGAGGACATACAAATGGCAAATAGACATATGAAAAAATGCTCAACATCACTAATCATCAGAGAAATGCAAATAAAAACCACAATGAGATATCACCTCACCCCAGTCAGAATGGCTATCATCAACAAGACAAATAGTAACAAGTGTTGGAGAGGCTGTGGAGAAAAAGGAACCCTCATACACTGTTGGTGGGAATGCAGACTGGTGCAGCTGTTATGGAAGGCAGTGTGGAGGTTCCTCAAAGAATTACGAATAGAATTACCATATGACCCAGCAATCCCTCTCCTGGGTATCTACCAAAAAAATTTGAAAACATTTATACATAAAGACACGTGTGCTCCAATGTTCATTGCAGCTTTGTTTACGGTGGCCAAGACATAGAAACAACCAAAATGTCCTTCGACAGATGAATGGATAAAGAAGTTGTGGTATATATACACAATGGAATACTATTTGGCGGTAAGGAAAGATGCTATAGGAACATTTGTGACAACATGGATGGATCTTGAGAATATAATGCTAAGAGAAATAAGTCAGACAGAAAAAGCAGAGAACCCTATGATTTCACTTATATGTGGTATGTAAACCAAAAACAACAAAAGAACAAGACAAACAAATGAGAAACAAGAACTCATTGACACAGACAATAGTTTAGTGGTTACCAGAGGGTAAGGGGGGTGTGGGGAGGGAGATGAGGGTAAGGGGGATCAAATATATGGTGATGGAAGGAGAACTGACTCTGGGTGGTGAACACACAATGGGATATATAGATGATGTAATACAAAATTGTACACCTGAAATTATGTAATTTCATTAACAATTGTCACCCCAATAAATTTAAAAAAAGAAAGAAAATATTGTTAAATATAAATCACAAAAATTTAAGGATAGAATAGACATAAACCAGAAAATAATAAGTCCAAATATATTAAATAATGTTTCATTGTATCATAAATGTATCAGTAATTATAACATGTATAATAAAAGGGTTAAACTCTCCTATTAAAAGACTGGAAAGAAAATAACAAATTGGGTTTAAAACAAAATCCAGCTATGCCCTGTTTACAAGTAAATGTCCCTGCCAGTCTAGTACCCCAGTCATCCAGTTCCCCTGTGCAGAAGTCACACTGTTGCCAGTGTCTTATATGTTCTTTCAGGGATGTGTGTGTGTGTGTGTGTGTGTATGTGTGTGTGTGTGTGTATGTACACAAATAGGTATTTATGAATATGAGTGATAACATAAAATGTACACAAACTATTTATTTAAAAATAGTTTGAGATTTACAGAAACGTTGTGAGGATAATACAGAGAGCTGCCTGTAAGTACACCACACCAGTTCTGGGCCTGTATTTCTGGGAATCTTAGAAGTAACTTTAATGTTCAAGAAAAGAACTCCTCTTGCTTCCTGAAAACTGAGCCTCCCTTTCTCTCAAAGATTTCTCATTTTTCTAACTTTAAAAAATTACCTCGTTTTGTACGTAGCTTTATCACAAGCTGCCTCTGCTCCTTTTTGGAAGTAGTTCATTTACATTATAAATATTGAAATAAAAAATGTTTTTGAAATACTGTAATACTGAACTCAAATGTATATCATCTTTAGAGAAAAACACACGAACCATCCACACTGACCAAATTAAAGTAAAAAGAGAATCTCTTCGCTCCCCTCAAAACAAGAAGTAGTGGTTTGAAAAGTATTTGTGTTGCAGCTACACTTCATGCGATGACTAAGTGAAAGAGTGAAACTTTTCACTGGCTTGTAATTCAGACAAATCTATGAATCATTAATATTCAACTTGGAAAGTGCAGGACCCCAATCTTGACTTATAAAATAATAATTATAAAGATATTTTACATATTTATAGACTTCACATCCAAAAAATGACAGCGCTAAAATTTTTTTGAAATAATGTATAAGTGGACATTTCGTTTAAATGAAAATTGAAAAAATAATTGCATTGATAAATCATTAGACTTACGTTTTTCCATTCCATTCTACAATCTTTGAAAAGTTAAGGTAATTGTCTTCTCCAGTTAGAAAAACATAGTCTCCATCATTAGTCCCATTTTTCTGAAAATAAGTGAATATGATCATTTAAAGTAAGGTGATGCTTAATTTTATGTGTCAACTTGGCTGCACAATGGTGCCTGGTTGTTTGGTTACACACTAGTCTACCGTACTTTGTAGATGTGATTAACATTTACAATCAGTCGACTGTAAGTAAAAAATATTACCATCGATAATGGGGGTAGACTCATAAAATCAGTCGAAGGCTTTAAAAACAAAATCTGAGGTTTCCTGGGGGAAAAAAGGATTCTCAACACTGCAACATAGAAATCCTGCCTGAGTTTCCTGCCCGCCAGCCTATCCTATGGATTTCAGACTTGCCACTTGCCAGCCCCCACAAGGGCATATGCCAATTCCTTAACATGAATCTCCCTAAAGATAGATGGATATAGATGTATCCCAGTCACTGAACGAATGGCGGCTCAAGTGTGAACATTTGTGCTACTGGCTAAAGCGTTAGTATTTGGCCAGAGCAGATGAAAAACTTAACAAGAAACATTTTTTTTTCAATCAACAACTCTATAGAGAGTCTTTTTATTCCAAAATGGAAACATATGCCAGTCATTCATATTAATTCAGTGTCATTTTTAAATCAAGTCATGGAGGAGAAAAAGAATAATGTGTTGCAGTTCATAGTTTGCGAAGCACTTTTACAGGCTTCTCACTTAGCCTTTTCAAAACTACCTTTGAAGTGTGAGTCTTTAGTTACAAATGATAAAATTGAGGTTCAGAACAGTTCCATAGTTATTAAATGAAGATATCAGAATGGAAATCTAGGCCCTCTGATTCTAAGTCTCATGCTTTTTTCCTGGATGAGGGAAATGCACTGAAGGTACAAATCTAACTGAATGATTGTACAGGACTTTTCACTAATGGGGCCTTGTGGAGATACAGTGGTGCTTGCAAGGAAATGCAAAGGGCAAGGGCACAGAAAGGAAAAATAGTTACAATAAAACAACACATTCTTGCCATGGGAAAGCAAAAATGCCAATTTCTTAATCAATCTATAAATGTGGGTTACATTTTAAAAAGATATATCAGGATATTATTTATAAGTCTGACAAAGTAAAAACAAAAAGCTCACTATACAATGAAAATTATCTGGAACTGGACGTCCAGTCAAGATGGCAGAGTAGGCAAATGCTGTGCTCACCTCCTCCCACAACCACGTCACAATTACAACTAAATTATAGAACAACCACCTTTGAGAACCACTTGAAGAATAGCTGAACAGAATGCCTATAACTAAGGATATAAAGAAGAAGTGTATATAAAGCTTATGGTAAAGTTGAATGTCAACTGTACTTGAAAAATAAATAAATAAATAGAAAATTATCTGATAAATACTGAGGTATTAGGAGTAGAATCTACTTGGCAGATGGACAGAAGCCAGTGGGACCAAAAGGGCCTTGAGGAAAACTTTGTATTTCTGTAGGACATTCTCCTGAATTATTCTAGAAGAAAGGTTTAGTCACAGCTTAATAAAAACAATGCTTCCTTGGCTCCTGTGGAAGCTGGGTTCCTACAAGACAGAACCTTCTAGGGAACATCTATCTATCTGCTAATCCAGAGTGAAGGATTTAGAGTTGTCAGAACCCTACTCCTTTGAGCTTTACCTCTTACATAGATGTCAAAAACTTGTTTCCTATTTTGTTTGAACAATTTCTAAGTTTTGCATACCCTTGAGAGCACAGGGGCTGTATTATCACTACGTGCCATAGAGAAATTGAAATGCTGAGAAAATGACATGATGAGGGTGAGATTCTTGAATCATTAGAGCCAGAGAATAACTACAAATTTAAAGATGAGAAAATTCATCACAATCCCAGATCTCACCTTCAATCTAACAGTTTCTTCTCCCAACCAGCCATTTTACCCAAGTTTTTTTCTGAAGGTGTAATGTAGTATTTATATTGCTTTTAATTTTAATTCATTTGAAATAGGCAGCAATAACATATGCTTTAAATCATAATTACTTGAATGCTGATATTTTTGGTTTTGAACCAAAGCAAGTAAAATCTGCAAGTAATGACATAAAATTCCACTTATAAGCATAAGGACTCATAGATGAGGGAGACATAAAGTTTCCGATGATCCAGCATCTTTCACAGATGACATGTTTGAAAATCTAACAAGTAGCGCCATCTCTAACAGACTATCATGTCCCTATTTACTTTCTTATTTGTCTCTGTCAGGCTGATCCACGGGTTTAGTTCCCAAATCATCAAAATGAGACTTGGAATTGAACACTGAAATTCATGATACTTGGAAAGATTGCACAGATTAATGGCACAGCTACACCTTATGTATTTTCATAGCTACCCTCATTCACAGTCAGTGCTGGTAGCATGTTGCAATTGTGGGAGTTCTTTTCTTCCCCTACTAAAACACTCTCTTATATTTCACATATTCTACAAGACATCTAGAATTCCAGGCAACTTTGGTCTTCTCCTAGAAGAGACCCACAGTGAAGATGAAATCTGGCGTGGCCCCCTCAGCAGAACAAAGAGGCTCTGAAAAGAAAAAATCCACTTACCCCATAGTACAAGCCAAAATAGGGTGAGATCTCAGGTTTGAAAGTGTGGATGAGGGACAAGAGCTCATCTTTGTAGCCCCAGAGCAAATGGTCCACCGTGTGAGTCACAAAGACATTCTGCTGATAGGTCTTTAACAGGGCTTCGATGATCTTCCGGAGGAAGCGTTGCTGGGTCCATACCATGGCGGTCTGAGAAGCACAGGCAAATTCAGATAGCAGCATCCCCACCCCACTCTCCTACTGAGCCTTCAGCAAAGGGGGCTGGAAACTTAAATGTAAATGTTGAGATTCAAGAGCTGAAAAAATCAACCAGCGAGCTCCTCTCAGGCTGCATGTGCAAGAATAAGACTCTTCAATTACTTTCATTTCTCAGTATTACATTTTGTAAGTGTGAGTTTAGCATCCCCACGCAGCCTTTTATCCCAATGCTGGAAGAAAGGGAAAAGCTCTTGTGAGTACGTTGGCATCTTTGGCCACAAGGTGGAGCTATCTCCCCCCATCGGGGCCAGAGGCTGGGCCCCAATAAACCCTATACAACTAGGCAACCTGGCAGGGCCAGATCTGGGATGTAATTCTAAGTCCTGGATCTACCATGAGTGTCCAGCTGCATATACGGTGGTCACTAAGAGAGGGGGAGCCTCAGAGTGGGTTGGGGTAGGTGAATAGTAAAGTTTTCTGGGTGTCATGTGTGTTATTATTAAATGGAATATTGCCATTATAAACAGAGCCCAGTGAAATCACTCTAGGCTGTAATCAACAGACCAGGCTCTATTATTTGGAATGGGGAAAAACAGTCAATACATATTTTGAGAATGCAAAAATCCAAGATAGAAATCTAAACTAAGAAGTGGTATGAAAATTCGATTGCTAGAGTTTCTGAACCAAAACAAGGGTCAAATAAATATTTTTAAAATTATTAGCTATACCCCCAAAATCCTAGAGACATATTTATTTCCACAAGTGCTGATCCTGAACATACGGCAAGAAGTTGGGGGAAAGAAATCCTAAAGTTTGCATTTTGTCACCATTTGAAAGACTTTGTTTGAAAGACTTAAAAAAAAAAAGTGTCGGGGCAGCTGGTTGGCTCAGTTGGTTAGAGCGGGGTGCTTTTAACAACAAGGCTGCCGGTTTGATCCCCACATGGGCCAGTGTGAGCTGCGCCCTCCAAGACTAGATTGAAACAACTGCTTGACTTGGAGCGGATCAGTCCTGGAAAAACACACTGAAAGTAAACAAAAGTTTAAAAAACAAAAAATGTCTAACATGAACTTTAAAGAAAGGAAGGGACAAAATTTTTTTTTTTTTTACATATGTATATTCTTTAACATAACTTAATAGTTCCTAAATGTCAAGCCATAAGAGCCTTAAGTTAGCTTTTTTCTTTCTGCTAAAATTCACAATAATAGTATTAATACTTAAAGCGCTTACTTACCACTGCAGGAATATTTAATGTTCTAATTAAGTCAATTTTAGGGTCTCCAACAGATTTGTTTTGTACAAAAACGTAGGCCTTGTTGCTAACAGCAGATATTGTTGTTCCATTATCTCCAAATTGAATATCTCCTTTGTTTCTGATTTCCCTAAAAGAAAGAAGAGGATTTTGTTTGAAAATAGTCACTACTTTAAAAAAACAATATTTTCCCTTTCTGTCGACCTCAAAGTTATTTTCAAAGTAACATCCCCAATATAACCATTATAAAGAAGAGACTGTAGACAGTGATCCCTTACAAACTAGAGATTAAAGTTGTAATGTGGAAGGAATTGAGGCCTAAGATAAAGTCTTCTCGAAAAACTGTCATTTTCATTCTTTTCCCCGACAATTTGGAAAATACAATGGTCAAAGGTCACTTCGACCAGGGAATCAAAGCCAATGAACTCTGGGTTATGGTTTGGTTCTGAAATATTTTCAAATTTTTCAGCTCATAGGTTCAGTTTGAATTTCAATTTGTTTACCAGTGACTTTTTATTTCTAACTTGAATTCAGCAAATTCATTTAACAAAATGCTTAGTAAATAAGAGGAGTTCAGTCCTGTGTTTGGTATACAGTTCATTTTGCTTCAGGTTAGTGCCCCCAAGTGAGGTATTAGGAGAGTCTGTAGAGTGCCCCGTGGCAAGCCTGGCACTAGGGTGGGGGAATGAGGCACTCACCTTGGGCACAAAATGTCAGAGGAGACAAAAGACTCAGTAATCGGGATACAAAATATTGTAATACAATTTTAAAAGTTAAAATTACTGCAAAAAAAATCATGATGAACAACAAAACATCAAAATTTTAAATAAGAACAGGACTGATAACGTTGTTCATTGAAAAACCACACGCTGGTCCACAGCAGATGTTCACTAAATTCCAATGTCTATTCCTTCTCTCCCTCTGCTGCTTACCTTCTCTTCTTCCTGTTTCATCTAGGGCTGTGCTGTCTGACTTGGTAGCCACGTGTTTACTGAGCCCTTGAACTGTGGCTAATCGGAATTGAGATGTATTGTAAGCATAAAATACATGCCAGATTTCAAAAATAGTAACAAAAAAAATAAAATGTAAAATATCTCCTAACTTTTTAATATTGATTACATGTTGAAATGAAACTGTTTTAGATACCATGGATAAAAAAAAACTGTATTATTAAAACTAACTGCGACTGTTTCTTTTTACCTTTTTTTGAATGTGGCTACTAGAAAAATCTTACATTACTTATGTGAGTCACATTATATTTCAATTGGACGGAGCTAATCGAAGAGTTTATCATTCATACACAGGCAGAAAGGCATTAGGCAACCGGGCTACCTACCACCTCCTTCAGAGGTTTTGCCTATCCATAGCCACACATGGGGTTTCCCACCCTGAAGACTGTGGAGCTTGCTGCTCTGTACCATGTCTTTGGTACTCCATTACAAACTGCTTAGTGGCACCATTTAGATTGTGAAGGAATTGTCTTGAAGCCTCAGGTAGACTGCGAACAAGCTTAAGAAACTTGAATACCTATGAAATCTTTTTTAGATTTTAAAATTAAAATAGATAAGCAAATACATACATATAGATTGTTTGAAAATAAATGAGTCTTTGTTCTTCTCTAGCACTAAGCACCAAGCTATACACAATGATATAAATATCTGACACTTGCATAGCTCTTCAAAGGGTGCAACCACACTGTCCATTTGATTTCATCTAATCCTTCCAACAAGCTGTGTGTGGCACAGACAGAGCTAGTATTTTTGTCCCACTTTTACAAATGGGGACACAGGACCCAGATGGGCATTAGAAGAGTCAGAATTTGAGACCAAGTCTTCCAATTCACATACAGTACACTTTCCTCTGGATCAGTGGCCTCTCTAAATAGGTGCTTAACAGATGTCTGTAGAATGAAACTAATGAATGCCTCTAAGAAATGCCAAATCTAAATAATTATGAGAGAGAAAAAAATTACATGCCCTCCAGTTCATAGGAAAAACGTACAAAATCTGATAGTCTGGTCGTGTTAAAATACTTGCGCCATATGCAGTTAGGGGGCATTTGCAGTGGACTTTTGGTTGTTAGGCATTTACCCCTCTTTCTTCTGATCAGAGCCCTGATATTTTTTTCTCTCCTGCACCTGGCAGTGCTGTGGGAGCAGAGCTCACCTAATCCCTTTCCTAGGGCCTCTGACTCTTCAGCACAGAGCCTCAAGATGGAAAACATGGTAGACACATGGCTTCCTCCAGGGGACGCACAAGATGCGAGGCTCCTTGTGCTCCTGAGACTGGGGTCTTTAAAGCTGCTCTGGGCCCTACCTCTTTCTTCCCAGCTGCTCCTTGGACTCGGTAACCCACTTTGTAGTCTTCAAATTCTTTTTATTTACGTTGTGCAGAGGTTTCTCTCGCTTGCAACCAAAGATCCCTCATATAGAAATCATAACCCAGTCTTTTAATAGATGAGAAAATGGAGATTCAGATAAAGTAATGAGCCCAGGACTAACCAGGAGGTGGCAGAACAATGTTTAGAATCCATTCCCTGACTTCTCATTCAAGGTTTTCCTTGACAATACACAGAAGTTAATGCAAAATAATTTTGTAGAAACTAGAGAAGAGTAATTTTCAAAGGCAAATCCCTTCTTCCACCTGGACTGGTGCCTGCAGAGGGGCATTCCTTCCCTGTTACTTCTGGTCCCAGAGCCTTCTTGCAGCCAAGGTGAGGAGGGAAAGACTTCTCTAGGTGAACCTATTTATAATCAGGGCCCAGTACCCCAAGTTGACCTCGCTGACCACTCAGGAAGCAGAAGTAGAAAAAGTGATTCCAGGGAGAATACCAGTTTGCACTCAAAGAAAGCTGGGCCAGGAAGCAAAGAGCTGTGATTCAACGTAGGTCCAGAAGCCCAGGGATCAACTGTGCCAACTTTTCTGACTAATGACGAAAATCCATGACCTTGCTAAGACCTTTTTTTGTTTTTTCACTGAGCCCTAGGTCATGAACCTAGAGGCCTGAATAATTCCAAGCCTCGAGCCTACATCATTTATGTTTATTTACGTGTACTGACTCTGGAGATGACTTTTAAAATGTTTTCATTATGGCTTACCCTGTAAGAATCTGATATTTTAAAGGAAAATTGAGCATGGAGGATCCAATCACTTTAAGCCTGTAACTTAACTTAGTTTCTCAATAAACTTCAAAAAGTCAAAGCCCTGGTTTCCCAAACCATGAAAAAAAATTTAAATTCACTTGGCAGGAGCCAAGGGACCATGACAGGTCACGCACAGCTAACCACAACTTCCCTCAGCTACCAGCCACCCTACATCATGACATGTGGCCTTTTCAGAGTGGTCTAACTGAAGGAAGACAGTGCCACTGGGCTGTCAGAGGTGGCCTCCGCTCTGCAGAGGCCAAGGAAACCAAGGAGAGAGATGGCTAGTGGCCTCCCTCTCAGAACGACATATAGTCATACAGCCAGAGGAACATACAGTCAGAGGAAACCCAAACTGTTTCTCCTTCCAAGCACTCCTGTCACTCTGGCAACCCTGAGGAGGCCACACTGCAAGAAGAGGGGTTTTAGTAACAATACCAACAAGTCTAGTTACCCAAGTCTCTCCCACAGCTGCTGAACAATAGTCAACTAGAAGCAGGGTGATCTCCTGGTGAACAGCAGAACTGAGAGCAAGGAGTGATCAATTATTGCTTTACAGTATGTGAGAAAACCAGAGAAGCTTCTAGAAAGAGAGACAAAAGTTTGTTTGTTTGTTGTAAAGGCAAAGCAAATCTTAGGTGTAGACAATTAATTAAGGAACTGTACTTGAAAGTGCCTGGTATGGCCCCTGATACTTAGTAGGTGCTAATAAACCCTACTGATGTTGAAGGCTGTGGGACATCATGGACTCAGATTATAGTAAATATGAGTTAATCATAATAATGGCCCTACTCTTTAAGAAAAGGTTGGGTTATGCTCCAGGAACTATTTAATCAGGCAGGAAAACACATGATTGATTTTAGAGATATTCATTTTACATCATTTTTTAAAGTTCTTACTTATTGAAACAAAAAAAAAAATTTTTAACTCCTGAATGTTTAAACAAAATCTGAACCATCACAGAAGGCAATAAAAGCCTGAATAAAACAAAACAAAAAGAATAATTTTAATTAGTTGGAAAATTAACATCTATCTGTGCAATAGATTTTAATACTATCATAATACTATCATATAATCAATCCTTAACTTTTAATCATTTTGGTTCTTCATTCATCCAATACTCTTGGCTGAGAATCATGATTGGAAGTGACTGAACACATTGGGCAGAGTGTGGGTTGAGATCTGACTGTTAAGCTTTGCATTTAATTCTGGCTTCATCCGTTACTAGCTCTGTGATTAAGGACAGGTTATTTGTTGCTTCTGTACCTCAGTTTCCTCATCTGTAAAATGGAGATAATAATGTACCTTTTTTTGAGTTGTTGTAAGAATTAAATCCGCATAAACTTGTGATCCAGTTAGGATCTACCTTGCCCGATACTAAGTGCTTAGGAAGCATTACCTACTAAGATGCGTGAGGGTTTCTGCTGAGATCTCAATGGAGCGATGTTAACACCTCGTTCCTGTTCTCAAAGAATCCATGGTACAGAACAGGAGATTGCCGTCTGAACGGCTACCTCGCACGGGAAAGTGCTCCTAAGCTGACCTCCAGGTGCTGGCAAGACACCCAGAGGAGATGGGGTGGCTACTGGGAGTCGTGAGGAAGGCGTCGTGCAGGAACATATCTGGGTTGGTTCTGCTAGGAGTAGGCTTCCCCGGAGTGGAAATGGGGAGGCGCTTCCAGACAGGGCCTGAGCCAGGGCAGGCCGCACAGTATGAAAGCACAGGATGTGTTAGTGGAGTGGAGGGGTGAGGAAACTGGTCACGGCAGGGGATGGCACACTGCAGAAGTGGTGCAGAAGCTGCACACAGCCTGCAGCTCAGGACGAGGATGGGCTGAGCACACAGGTCAGTGGAGAAGTGAAGTCACAGGGTGGATGAACAGACCAGGGAGAAAGGGCAGCGCAAGGGAAGTAGGCCACAGGCAGGGTGCTGAGCAGCACATGAATTTAACTTTCCAGTACACCTGCCTTGTCAACTAAGTGAAAGGCTGAACATGGAGAGCCCAAAGCAGGACCCTGAGAAAAAGCATGGGGTGGGGTAGGGAGGATGAGGCCCATGTTTGTTGGGGGTGTGCAAAAAACATCTCCTCTCCTGAAGATGGACATGGTCCCCCGTCCTCTAAGCATTACCCTGAACCACCTGGCTAAGACAGGCAAGTCACCCAGGGCCTCTACGCGCATTTCACACCCAAGTCACCACCTTTTGTACAGGATGAGAAGGGAGGGGGATCTTTTCTGTTTTTCTCACTTGTGAGCAGTTCAAGGATTTTTTAAAACACAAATTTATCTGAAGACACTCTATTTCTAGCATGAGAAAAAAGTGGTATCAGATAAGAGTGAGTCAGGTTTAGAAAAAGAGAGAAGCATTCTCTTATAATAATGAAAACAATAACCATGACATGTCTAAATTTTCTATCATCTCTTTGATATGAAAAAAATTATTCAGCTCGGCTCAGAGATGAGTAAAGGACCGAAGGACTAAAAGAACAGAATTGGAATGTTTAAATAAAGTTCCTACCTTTACTATTATAAATTGCAAGGAGACAATTAGATCCTCAAGAAATTAAATGTGAAAAAATAGGACTACAAAAAAATAGACTTAAATCTTTGAAAATAGACAATTAGATCCTCAAGAAATTAAATGTGAAAAAATAGGACTACAAAAAAATAGACTCAAATCTTTGAATGGAATAGAACATCTTAAGCTCAAAAATGATAGAAAGTTCATGAAAGAATAGATTTGACGACATGTAAATTTGAAAAATAAAAAAGGCAAATAATAGAAAAACAGTTGCCATAAATGTGACAAAGGGTTAACATCATTATATACAAGTTTACAAAATGGCATGAGCACGCCAGAACCCAGACAAATGGGCAAAGGACAAGAACTAAGAGTGTGGAAAGACAATTGGTTGGCAAACACGAAGAGTATATTCAATCCAAGTGGTAATCAAAGGACAAAAGGAGAATTGGTCTACATGCCCAAGAAGGGAATAGTTAAGTGTAGTAATATATTCCCTCTATCTCTTGAATATTATCAGCAATAAAATGTATTAGTTTAAAATCAGGATATACATGGGAAGATATCTAGGATGTAATATTAAGGGACTAGAATATACATGTCATGTACATATGCATACATATAATATGTACAGATAATATGATAACTATGAAAAAGTAAAACTCACCTATGGAAAAATGGCTGAGAAGATATCCACTAAAATATTATCATTGATTATCTTTGAGACAGTGAAATCATACATAGTAGTAATTGCTCTTATTTTACTTTACTGCATTTTCAAGTTTATCTTTACTACTTATATATTTATAATACAAAATATAGCCTACACTTTTAAAGGTATGTAATGTTACATATGATATTATATATGTTGATTATTTCCTAGTCCAGTATTACTTAATGCACAATGAATAATTAAAAAACATGAAATATTTATCCCTTGCGTTTTCTTCCTTTCTGTCAAACCAGTAATATGAAAGAGAAATGAACAATCCAAACAGCAAATCTAAGAAAATCGAAAAAAGATGTTTAAGGGGATATTGTACATTTATCAAATACGTCTTAGAAATATGAAAGTTAGTTGAAAGAGCCCTTAGACAAATTTATTTTTAAAGAATTCTTGAAATGTTAAATAGTAGGCAAAATAAAAAAAGAAACCTGACAAAATGAAAAATAAATCTCAAAAAGGCTACAAAGCCATGGATTACCATATATTAGATACACATTTTTTGGCAAATATGTCACTAAGCAACAGGATCATGAGGCAAATTGGCTTTGTGTGAACAGGTCTAATCCAGGGCTAATCAATCCACAGCAATTCGCTTGACCCAGCAATTCCACCTATGGGTATTTATCCAAAGAAAATGAAAACACTAATTTAACCAGATATATTCACCCTTATGTTCACTGCAGCATTATTCACAATAGCCAAAATATGGAAGCAACCTAAGTGTCCACTGACACATAAAGAAGATGTGGTACATATATATAATGGAATATCACGCTACCGTAAAAAAAATAATGAAATTTTGCCATTGGAGACAACACGGATGGATCTAGAGGGTATTATTCTAAGTGAAATAAGTCAGACAGAGAAGGACAAATACAGTATGATTTCACTTATATGCGGAATTAAAAAAAAAAAGACAAACAAAACAAAAACAGGCTCATAGAAGCAGAGAAACTGATGGTTGCCAGAGGGGAGGGGGTTTGGGGATGGGTGAAAAAGGTGAAGGGGAATAAGATGTACAAACTTCCAGTTATAAAATAAATAAGTCATGGGGATGTAGTCAGTAACATTGTAATAACTTTGTACAGTGATAAATGGTTACTAGACTTAGTATGATGATCCTATTGTAAGGTACATAAATGTCGAATCACTATGTTGTACACCTGAAACTAATTAATATTGTATGCCAACTATACTTTAATAAAACAAAATTTTTTTAAAGTTATAACACATATTGCTTAAACCAGATTGACTGGTTTTTCTCTACTGTTTCCCCGAAAATATGACATAGCTGGAAAATCAGCTCTAATGAGTCTTTTGGAGCAAAAATTAATATAAGACCTGGTATTATATTTATATTATATTATATTATGTTATATTATGTCATATTATGTTATATTATGTTATATTATATTACATTATGTTATATTATTATATTATATTATTATATAAAACCGAGTCTTATAGTAAAATAAGACTGGGTCTAATATTAATTTTTGCTCCAAAAGACGCATTAGAGCTGATTGCCTGGCTAGGTCTTATTTTTGGGGAAACACGGTACATGTGGAAGTACCATCAACTTTTTCCAAAAACATTAATATTCTGAATTCATCAATATGTGAGTTTTGGGAAGCATGCTTACTATAAATTGTGTGTCAGATTAATCAGGCCCTCCACAGCCCAGTGTGGCCTTTCCCCCTCTGAGAGATTTCCTATCCAGGCCAATATGCACTAACCAGTTAGGGGCCAGCATGCCCTGCCCTTCCTTTGCCCCAGGACTCTTTACACATAATGGACAGAGTCAACTGATGCAGTTGGGAGGGAAGCCATGGAACTATCAAACAGTGGGGCAGGAGTTACTGGAATGTTCTGTTTGTTATGCAGCTAAACAATAGCATGATTAAATCATGAGTGACAGAAATCAGATCCACTAAATAACTGCAAAAATCTCGCTAAAAGGGCTCTAAGTCTCCCTAAAAAGTCACGTTTTTCTACAAATCCCAGAGTTCACAACCCACTCAACCCCACTAGGAATGCTCAGAAGTTTGCACTGCACATGTGAGCATCCATTCCTAAACAAGGTCATTCATTTTCAGGATCCTATTCCCTCTTTCCTGAACCTCCTCTTGGCTTCTGGGTTCCCCTGATGCAGTCCTGTGCTTCTAACTGAACTTCTTGTCTCCTGTGGATTTAAACAATTTCTCCTCATGTGTCCTATGGATTTAAACCATGGCTGACGATGTTTTATTCACTATTCCACAAATATTCATCAAACATTGGATGTTCAGAGATGAAAGGCTTTGGTTCCTACTCCTCACATAGCTTCTAGCACATTGGGAAGAATGACAGATATATATACACACACACACACACATATATATATATGTGGTTACAACGCATCTAGTCAGTGTCGTAATAGACACACCAACCAAAGTCTCGTGAGGAGGCAGCATCTGAGCTGAGACAGGTGGTGGTGACAAGTTCATCCTCAGAGACAACAGCACACACACTGGCACAGTGGTGCGCCGTGACTTAAACATAATTGGAGTGCAGTCAGACCTGTGCCATCCAATATGGCAGCTGCTAGCCACATGTGGCTCTTACACATTTGCAATGTGGCCAGTCTGCAAGCAGATGTGCTGTAAATGTAAAATACACATACACAGGATTTCACAGACTTAGTATGGAAAAAAGAATGTAAAGTGTATGAATAATTCTCAATATTGATTACATGTTGGACATGATACTATTTTAGATGGCATTTAATATTAAAATATTAAAATTAACTTCTCTTTTTTTTTTTACTTTTAAAATGTGATTCCTAAAAAATTTTAAATAACATATGTGGCCCATGTTAAATTGGATAGCTCTGGTTAAAATATAAAATTAGCTCTGGTTAGAGTACAAAATTCTAGGTTAGGAGTGCCAAAAAGAAAAAAAAATTTAATAACAAAATAAAATAAAGGGCCTAGACATATAGAAGGAACTAGATTGCTCAAGCCTTGGACATCCCACAGGGGAGTCACGAGGACCAAGCAGGCAGGGAAGAAAGTGTCAGATGTGCCCTATGGAAAATCACTCTGGTGGTGGAGTGGAAGAGAGACCAGGGAAGGTAGAAAACTCCGAGTCAGGAAAACTCACGTCGGCAAAAATGAAAGTCAGTAATGACCAATCTGCCTTCCATGCTATTGGATCTGCCCTCAAGGGTCCGTAACCTTTCCTGTGGTTACGTAACTTCCCAGACTGTGCCTGTGGCAGTTTGATGAAGCCTACGACCCTTTCTCAGATCAGTGTTTTACGTACAGAAAATAAAACACCCAGGATTACACAAGAAACCAGTGATTGAAATACAGGTACCATTTTAAAATCTGTGATACGGAAATACATGTGCTTCCTTATCGGCACTTTAAATAAGATGTAGCAGCAGGTCTAACAATTACTGTAATTATGAAATATTCATGAACATGTGTGATATTTCGATCAGCCGCTATCATGAGACACAAATATCATGAGTATTTTTGCTCCATTAGTGGTGAAGACAAGGGGACTGCAAACACTGCTGTGGTTTGTTTCCTATGTTTACACGCAAAGAAAATGCTAAATTTTAGTGAGTAGTTAATGATAACAGAATGTAATTTTTTTCCCACCCAAGTTACAGACCACCTTAAATTCTACCCGTGGGCCACTCAGGGATCCATGGATCCTGGGTTAGGAACCCCTGTAAGATGTGCCTAGGCTTTCCTCACAAGTGAGAGCAGATCCCTCTAAAATGGGACCCTGGAGGGCATAGGCTAACAGTGGGACACTGGTACTTTTAGGGTTTATTTGCTCCCATTATCACATCTACAAAAGCACATTGATAAGCCAGCGGCCACAATGGCTCAGCAGATGTTTTAATGGGAGACAAATCGCTTTCTTTGGGTTATGATTAGAGCCCGTGTCTTTTTCTCAAGAGATGATCATGACCACGGGGACCCAGAAGGAAAACTGTTTGTTCTTTAGTTCTCAAGTGAGGTCATTCTTGCATAGAGGCAGAGTCTCCACCCGCACCCAAAGGAATTTAGTTAAAAAACAGAAACAGCAAAAAGACAAATACTGTATGGTTGCACTTACATGAGGTAGCTTTGGCAGTCAAATTCATAGAAACATAGTAGAATGGTAGTTACTGGGGGCTGGGGGAGAGATCGGGGGAGTTATTTAATGGGTATAGAATTTCAGATCTGCAAGAGGTAAAAGTTCTGGAGCTGTGTTTCACAACAATGTGAATATACCTAACACTAAAATGTACACTTAAAAATGGTTAAGATGGTATGTTTTATATCATT
Organism: Rhinolophus hipposideros; assembly: GCF_964194185.1. Lineage (NCBI taxonomy): Eukaryota > Metazoa > Chordata > Mammalia > Chiroptera > Rhinolophidae > Rhinolophus > Rhinolophus hipposideros. The sequence continues at coordinate 55,233,325 of NC_138047.1, forward strand.
TTTTTTATCACAATGAAAAATGGTTCGAATCGCAAAACAAACAGGACACTCAGATCCTAATTCAACTTCTATTGTCCCTGAGCAGGACAGACCTGCTCTGTCCAGTATAGTGTCTTTGGGCATTAAAAAGAAAAGAAAAAAAAAGTGCTTTTTATAATGAAGACCCAAGTGTTTTTTCAGTTCTTTCTTTTATATAACAACAGAGATCATCTTTACAATTCTGGATATTGATCTACACAGAGCAGGACAATCCACCAACACTAATAATCACAAACAATTAGCACTAATTATGTGCTGGCACTAGTCTAAGCACTTTATAAATACTCACTGACTCATTTAGTCCTCCTAACAATCCAACGGTGGAGGTCCTATTTTTATCTCCACTTTATAAAGAAACCCAGGCACAGAGAAGTAGTAAGTGGAGGGGCGGGATTCAAAACAGGCTTTTTGACTCCAGAGCCAGACCCTGAGTGGTGGAGGCAGAGACTGAGATTTGTACCTCTGAATTCCAGTGCTGAGACTCTTACTGACTCATACACACTAAGTGAATCAGTCAGCAACCATTTATTGAGCAATCGATTATGACAGAATTGTGAGGAATTTATATCATTTAGTAGTTCTGATGAAGAAAGATCTTGCTTTCTGCTTCCTTTTCTAAAAAAGAAGTTGGTAAGGAGAAACTTCACAGGAAAAATGATTGTGGGGTGGGGGAGAGGCAAAGAAAATAAAAGGGTTGGGGATGAAGAGTAGCTCTTCATGGCTCAATAACCACATTCTGCCAACTCCGGAAGAAGCAGCTGCATTTCTAACATTAACAGGCTGAGACTCAACTCCAGGCTACAAAGCCACTGTCAGGCAGATGTAATCAAAACCCGCGCTCCCTACGCAACACCCAGAGAATGCCCATGGGAAAAGATGAGGGACTCAGGCCACCGTGGGGTCACTCCATATTTCCAGTATGCAGGGAGGCAGTCAGGACTCACCTGTAGGTGTATGGTCCCACTTCTTCTAACCGAGGGATCTCCCCTCTGAGGATCTCCTCTGGATTGGTGACATTGAAAAAATAAAACTGGGTGTACACTGGCAGAGGTGGCTGCTTCCAGGAGTCAAAGGTCTCGGAACCATTTCTTAGCACAATATTCTAGGGAAGAAAACGAAAAGATTTACAAAGTGTGAGGCTTTGAACACAGAGGCAGAGAGAGGGACACTCCCTTCTCTGACCTCCTCCTGACTCAGTTAGTTTTTTCACAGGCATTCAACTGAAGTCCCTTAAGAGCAGCACCATGCCTTATGCCAACATGAAGCCCATGGCCCTATTTAACCATAAAAGGTCTTCAAAAATATTCTGGTAAAGGAAGGATGCTGGAACTATAGTGCCTGGGTAGAAACATGGTGTGACTAAAGGCATAGATCTTTTTTTTAACAGCCACAACAGTTTATTGACGATTAACTCTTCATTAAAATATTTACAAGACAACCAATTTTACACATCAGAAATTGTATCAAAATTACAACACAGACAACAATATGAAATGGGCATAAAACAAAGCTGAAGTGGACAAACACTTTCTCTTTTTAATTAACACTAGCTTAAACTTTGTTAAAGAAAGTATCCAAAAGGTCCTGTTGGCTTTGTTACAAAGATTCCACCCATAGTAAAGCTGCTGTAGAAGTTAGGCTATTCCAAGAGGCATGGTGCTTTCCCAGCTGGTCCACATGAGAGAACAGGGAGATAGGTCCACGAAAGCTAGCCTTGTGCCTTTCACTTGAGATATAACCACACCCATCCCTACAGCTCCACCACCAGACTCTACAAGCGTTTTCTCACTCAGTCCCCAACAAACCTATAACAGGACCCTTCCTTGGGAACGATGAAGAAGGAAGCTGAGCCTCACTTGAGGTGCAGTGCTTGAGGGTGTTCTTTGTCTACAATCCTTCCTTCGTTTTCCACTCTTACCATGTATTATAAGCTGAACTATGTCCCCCCAAAATTTGTATCTTAAAGTCCTAACCCCTAGTACCTCAGCATGTGACTGTATTCGGAAATAGTCTTTAAAGAGAAATGTAAGGTTAAATGAGATCATTAGGGTGGACTGCAATCCAATATGACTAATGTCCTTATGAAAAGAGGATATTAGGACACACACAGGAAAGAACACGTGAAGACACAGGGAGAAGACAGCCATCTGCAAGCCAAAGAGAGAGGCCTCAGAAGACATCAACCTTGCTGACACCTTGACCTCAGACTTCTAGTATCCAGAACTATGACACAATAAGTTTCTTTGTTCAAGTCGTCCAACCTGTGGTATTTGTTATGGCAGCCCCAGCAAACCCAAACTAACACACCACGGCGCCCCCCTACAAGAAGAGCCCCACTCTAATGACTTCAGGCTTGGCCAAGTGATTTGATTTGGTCAACAGAATGTGGGTGGAATGCAAATGCCCCAATTTTAAGCTAAGGTCTTAAGAGGCACAGCAAGTTTCTACCAGCCACTCTCGGCCAAGAGAAAAACATGCCCCAGGTAGCTGTTGATCCTTCAGCCAACACCCTAAAATGGTGATGTGTGGACGGGACATGAAGCCTGAACTTCAGCCTCGTTCAGCTGAACCAGCCAAGCTAAAACGACAGCCAGCTTGCACACCAGACTACGAAATAAATGTTACTGTTACAAGCCGCTGAGATCTGGGAGTTTGTTATCCAGCATTGCTAGGGCAGCCTGAAGGTTAATTGACAGAAACCTAGTAATAGCTAATAGTCCTAACTGTCCTCAACTTGTTAATAGAGAAAAAGTACATTCTTACAGTAAAAATTATCGAAGTACACAAGAAAAATAAAAGAAAGCATAGACTGCAAATAAAATAAAAATGTGAATAGTGATTAACTCTGCACATTGGAAATTTGTTGTTTTCTCCTTAATGGAATTTTGTATTTTCCAAATTTTTATAATGAATACAAAAATTAACACTGAGTACATTTTTAAAAAGAAAATCAAAAGAGGAAAATGGAATCTACTGATACAATATAAGGCACTAGTGAAACAATAACTAGATTCCAAGAGCAGCATCCCCTGAAGTCAATTGTCCTTCCTCTGGCAGTGAGGATCTGAGTGACAACAAAGGAACTGGCTTCAAAGCAGCTTAAATACCACATGCTAAAATGTACCTTGAGTGCTCACTCCAGCAGCAATATGCTAAAATTGGAATGATACAGAGATTAGCACGGCCCCTGCGCAAGGATGACACACAAATCTGTGAAGTGTTCCATAAAAATAAAATAAAAAATAAATAAAACGTACCTGGACACAACACACAAACAGGATGTCAAGTTTTAGTAGTCCAGACCTCCAATTTAACAGAAGTAATGTTGCAAGGGAGCTTAGTGCTATTGCTCTATTATTAAATGGAAAATATCTCAAGAATCTTTGCAGAGAAAAACAAAGCGGCTGTGGAATAAATGCATGCAGAAAACCAAAGCTGGTGAATGCGAAGCTTATCATCTGGTGGGTTGGGAGGAAATTCATGTCCACTACTTGGCCATATCTGAGAACTGGGCATTGCTTGTGGTTTGGCTCAGTTCAGAATGTCTATTCATCAGATTTCTATCCAAACCACACGTTACTGAAATATTCTTGGACTTTACTATCAGAACTGATTTACTGAGGTAAGATCAGATTGATGAGAAGGAAAAAATCAAAGACAAACCATGAAAGCCCTTTCCTCCAATTCCAGATCCAGCTCAGACTGTGTCCTTGGTGAAGCTCTCCCCTCCCTGTCCCAGCACTCCATCTCTCCCTGCCCCACTCACTGAGCAACCTAAACCTAACCAGTCACTTTCGGCAGTTTTCTTTAAGAACTTCCTGGTTTGTTTTGTTGTTTTTTTTTTTAATCTTATCTGCTATACTGGAATCTTAGCTATCTGAGGAGCAAGGGAGAGAGTCAGGCCCAGCGAGTGAGAAAACACCACTGTGAAGGCCCTCGGCTAGAACAGATATAACTTAGAGGCCCAGGAAGGATGAGGTACTGTGTTAAAGGTCACACAGCTACTTAATGTCACAGCTGGGTCAGGAACTCAGTGCAGCTTTTCTCCATTCTCCTGCCCTACCTCACAACAGTTTAATAAAACGGATATAAATATACCACACATTTTAGTTATACAAATCATACGGTAGAGTTCCTCCATCATAAAGTATGCTTACAGCAGCAGAAATAACTCAGTAGCATGGATTTCATCTACCCAAAACTATGTTAACTATGAGAAAGACAACATATAAATAATAATTTGTCTTCTGGAGGATTCTCAAGGCCCATTGATGTCTGATTTCATTAAAATAAGGACCTCTTTTTCTTGTCCATAAATTTCTAGAAAAGGGCAGGGCAATAATGTTCCCTTCTCCATGAATTCCTTAAGTAGCCCCCTTCAAAGGAATGGGTCATCCCTTCCTTTCTACCCTGCAACACATTATATAGGAATTTCTTAGGGGAAAAAAGTGGTCAGGACAGAAAATATTTTCTACAAATTTAACAGTCATCAACATGAAGCAGGTGATATTAGCAACTGAAAATAAAAAGGACAGTTCAGCTACTCAATATGGTAACATTAGGATAACTGCTTCCTTCTCAAAAATGGAATAGAGTTGTTTTTTTTCTTTAGTCCTCCCCACAGTGTCCAGGTTAATGCAGTTCCTGGAGTATATCTACTCAATTAACAGAACAGTACCAGAAAACTTACTCACCAGCTTCCATTGACTTTGCTTAGAAGATGCTAGGAGATGATTCGATATGAGGCTTTGAGAGGAGAAGAAAGCCACCAACGGTCAAACCCAAAGCCACAGGGCCAGGTTTTGTAACTGCAGCTTGATAGCAACAAATCCAAGTAGCTTTTAAAGTGTTCTCAGAGGAAGTGGCTGTTCAATGACCATTTTAGTTACATTCAGCTATGGAGAGAGCAATGGCTCATTCGAATCACAGAAACACATAGATCTAACACCTATCAGTTTGTGCATCTTATCGGTAATCCAGCACCCTCAATCGCGAAGTGCGGCCAGTACCTTTTGTGGGTGGAAAGAAAATCTGTGTCCTTCCATGACCCCTTTTACTAACAAATACCAGGGGTGCCAAAAAAATGTATACACATTTTAAGAGATGTTAACACTTTGGTCAGTGTTGCTCAAGCTAGTTTGCCATCATCAGAAGTGTCTGGATGCTGATGGGAAACACTTTGAGCACCTCGTAATTGCAGAAGTCAAATGTGACTCGTATTCATCTTTTGTTATCGGTATATATTAATACAGTTTTTTCCTTTCTTAAAATGTGTATACATTTTGGGGGCACCTTCTGTATTTAAAGCAGTGCTATAAGCATTGTTTTCTTGCAAAATATAGAACTATGCATGTAAATCATGAAACATTATGTATATGCTAGCATTGTAGGAGATACCCAGCAACACAGATATGGTTTCTGTGTTCTAGTGTTAAGTAGAAGTTAGAAAATGTAGGAGAAGGAGGAGGGATGGCAGGGGGTCCATAGTGCCTACAGAAAAAGCTCATAACTATCTTTGATTAACTGACTCCAGACATGTATCTGTTCTTACAACAGATGGCAGGAGGTAGTCTGGAGCAAGATAAGGATCGGAGTCAATAGACCTCCACCCATCTTAGGAGGTCACACCCTCCGGTGGAAGAGCATGTACCACTTTTCCCGCCAATCAGTATGTAACTCCCTCACCCCACCCAGCAAACTGTAAGTCCTTGGGACAAGGGCTCTGGCTCTCCCTCTCCCTCTCCCTCTCCCCCTGTCTCCTACTGTTCTCTTCCCTGAGAACATATCACTAATAAACCCTGCTTGCATATTAATCAGCTTGCTGACCTTTGATTTATCTCTGCATCTGCAAGAAAGACCGAGACTCCCTTAACACTAGGAGCTTACCCTCTAGGGGAATATTAATACACACATGTAAGATCATCAACAACAAAATAGCATGTGATAAAATGGCCAAGGAGTATGTGTGTATACCAGACAATGATCTCTATAGAGTTCAGACAATGGATTTTGTGAACTGAGATTAGAGAAAGGTGATGCTTAAAGTGAGACAGGAAGAATGAATAAAAATCTGGTAAGTAGAGGGAGGTCATGGGGTGGGCGCCTGATGGACAGCCAGGGTCGAATGAACTGTCCTGTCTGGCTGGGCAGAATAAGCCCTCCCTTCCTGCTTGCTCCAGGTCCATCTTTCCTGGAGCCCTCTGCTTAATCAAAAAGATAGTGGCTGTGGAGAATGAGACAATAAAAGATACAGAAATGGGACAGTATTAGGTGTGACTGAGTGTGAGTTTTATAGGGAATAGGGAGATTTATTTCGAAAGGTAGGTTGGGGGTCCCAGGAGTCTAGATTTTATCTGATCTTCAGAATATTATCAAGAGCCAGGCAGTATGTTGTCACTTTATCTCATCTACTTTGCTAAATAGACTACAAGATGATATTATCTTTCCAATTTTACATTTCAGGAGACCAAAGCTCAAAAAAGGTTAGGAGTATGTCTGAGGTTTGCCAGTAGAATGTGGAGCCAGCCTCCCACCCCAGGAATCATTACAAACCTGTGCTCCTAGCAATGGTGAATTTCATCAGAACCCAAAGTTCCCAGAAAAAAGCAATGGTTCAGAAGCCCCTCCTTTTGTGTTCCAGGAAATGGCTTACTGCAAAGAAACACCCTGCCCCATATGCCTTAGATAAGATTCACAGAAGTCCCCCTGTCTTACCTAAGACAAGGCCAGGCACCTCCAGACTCCATTCTTTGCCTCATAATTGATCACCTGAACTCCTTGTTCCCACCAATCAACGGGAACACAATGTTTATTAACGTACAGTGTGGTGACTATCGTTAATATTGTGTTGTATATTTGAAAGTTGTTAAGAGAATGTCACCACATGCAGACACAAAAAGGCAACTCTGTGAAGTGATGGATGTGTTAATTAACTTGATTGTGGTTACTATTTCACAATGCATATGCCTGTCAACCATCATGTTGTACACCTTAAATATATATAATTTTTTATTTGTCAATCATGCTTAAATAAAGCTGGGAGGGGAAAATGCTTGTTCGCCAAATATTGGTTAAGTTTTTCTCCTTCCCAGACCTGTTTACTCCTTCCTGCAAAACAAAAACCCTTCTGGCTAACCCTTGAGGTGCCCACATACCATAGGCAGAAGTTCTTTTTGCAAGTCCCACTCCATCTATTGCAATAGTCCTTTCCAATTTGCAATAATCCTTTTAAGTAGTCTCTTCTTACCTAAGTCAGATTTGTTTTTTATTGGAGACTCCTATTGTGCCATGCCACCTATTTTGAATTGACACAGGCAAGAAGTGCTTTAAAAGGTTACACAGACACAAGTGGGAAGGAGGGCTTGGCTAGGATTGTTGTCAGGATTAAATGAGGTCTCAGCAGTGTTAATCTCAGGCCACTCTCAAAATGCTCAATAATCAGGGACTGTGATTTCGAATATTGCCATCTTCAAGTTGGGGGAGAGAGGGTTCTACGACGTGGTTCGAATTAAAAAAGGAATCATGTCACTCTCATTAGTCTGCGCAAATATAGACAACGCAGCAAATGTTAAATAAAAGAGAAAAGCGAAAAGCAAACAAAGTCTTTTGTCATGATCCTCTCTTCTAGCCCTACATATTATTCAGTTTAGGTTGAAACAACAAGGATTTAGCATAAAATCGGAAATAACCAAAATGTTGTACAGGAAAAAAATGACTTAGTAAATTGTGATAATTCATAGGTTGGAGTAGAAAGCAAACATTAAAATTACAAAAACTACACTGAAATAAGAAACATGCTCGCGATCTATATTAAATGGAAAACGCAGGCAACGCAAAATATGTGAATGTGTGGACAAGGCTAACAGATAAATTACAAACATAAAAGCATTAGGGGGGTGAAATATTTTAAAGTGTCAGTCTTTTAGTCTTTTAGTCACGTTCAAAATCTCTAAGCCTCCACACTAAATATCTAATAGCACATATCTCTGTGGAATAGGATTGCAAGAGTTCCTCCATTCTCTCTGCTATGTTTTGCTGCAGTTTGAATTTGTTTCAACAGAAATAAATGATTTCCGGAAGCAGAAAAGAAAAATGTTCCCGTATTATTTTTTTTAAGTAAAAATCTAAGGAAGCAATTCAAATTCTAGAAAATGTTATTAATAGACCCTAAGGGGAAGGAGGAGTAGATACAAAGAGAACCAACTTCATCTAGGCCTTTCTTCTGTTCTTACACAACAAAGGAGAGGCTGATGCCTCATCAGCTGTGGTCAGTTCTCCCACAAGAGCAACCCCTCCCCCACCACACATACACACAAACCAGGCTTTAAAGTATTTCTTTTCCTATTATTGTCAAGATGGTTGATTTAGCATTTTGCGTTCCTCACTCGCTTTTCCTGACAAGCATCACAGTGTGTGGAGAACTTTAGAGTGAGAAAGGATTTGCAATCTCATTTATTTATGAAAATAAAGAACATCACCTCAGGATTATGAACCCTGAAAGAGCCAGTAAATGTGAATGAACAGATGGTTAACTGCCTAAGTTTGTTTTCCCTTGTTTGTATCCAGCGTTCAGGCAACCAGAAATCCAAAGACAAGTGGAAGAGTTTTCAGAAAGGAGGGGAAAATCCTTTCCAGAAAGGAAGGCAAAACTGGCTGTTCTCACAACAGTCTGACTTAAACCTGTTCCTCCAAGCTTCACATGGACTCAGGAAAATTTCAGGATGGACATAAACACTTAGCAGAAAAAAACTGAAAAAAAAAAACTTAACTGAAAAAAAAAAGCAAATGAAAAACCTAACAGTAAAAAACGATCTTGACAGCTTGCCAGTCATACTGATTGCAGATGCTGTTTACAACCTGGGGTTCTGACTATCTGCCTCCACCCCCATCATAGATAGTCTTTATCCTGGCCACTCTCATCTGAGTTAATGCCCACACTAGTCTCGCGCCACCTCTTATTCCTTTCGAATATTGCCCTCAAGAGTGTTGGCTTTTCCTGCACCTTTAATGTGTTCTTTTCCTCCACCCCACATGGCTGATTATTTGCCAAGAAACCCACTGTAAATCTCAGACCGAGTGGGGTGTGTGTGTGTGTGTGTACACACACTAAGTAAGGAAGAAGAGAACAGAGTGAAGTTCATACATACATGCTGCCAACATTTCTAAAACAGTTGCTCCTTATTTTTATCTCCCTCCCCTGACATTCAGCTCAGAGAAAGACAACTGCCATTACTGCCACGGCCAGCTCATGTCGAGTCTCCAGGAGTCAGGTGCTGTGCGAGGACTTTATGTACGTGATCTCTAAGCATTACATCGACCCTGCAAGGTCCCATTTTACAGATAAGAAACTGGTGGCACTGGCTTTCCCAAGCTCACAGAGTTAGTATGTCATGTCAAATCTGACCAAGTCCAGATCTGTGGATTTGCAAAGCCCATATGAGGCCACTCCAGAAGGGGCTACCCTCAGGGCAGAGCTGCCAGATTTAGCTAATAAAAACATGGAATGCCCAAGTATGTCCCAAATATTGCATGGGCTATGTCAAAAATGCTTTAGTTCTTAGGAGATGCATGCGGAAGAATTCAGGGGCAGACTATTGTAATGTCTGCCACTTGCATTCAAACAATTCAAGAAAAAGTATGTATCAGAGAGAGAAGTAAATATGCCAGGAATGTTAACAACTGATAAATACTGTATGAATCAAAATACTGCATGAGACATACTAAGATATTATTTGTTGTTTATCTGAAATTCAAATTTAACTAGGCATTCTGTATTTTATCTGTCAACCCTACCCCAGAGAAACTGTGAAACTGTGGAGAAACCATAACTTGGGTTCTGAGACCTTCCTAGGGAGTCAGCCCTTCCATCTGAAGGAAAACAAACTAGGGCAGCTCTATGAGGTCATGGTGAACTCCCAGGCTGGAACTGACACACGAGGAACTGAGAAAGGAAGACCTGAGCTCTAGAGTTTCCAGGTGGCTGCTCCACCCAGGTTATGCTAATGTGTCCAGACAGCACCTCAACCTCCTGCCACTAGATGGTCCAGAAGAGGGGCTCCACTTTGACCTTAAACTTCTCATTTCTGCTCCAGATCCTCAAGGCATTCAACTATACACACCCTGGGGCTTGCTTTGCCAAGGAAAGACTAACTAGTAATAACGCTAACCTCGAGCCTGGAGACTGCTGGGCACAGGAAGTCATTCATTCCACCCGATACAAGGAGCCAGTTTCCCTGGTACACAAGGAACCCTTTGCTCAGTGTACATGTAAAGCCATGGCTTGGAAACAACTAATCCTCCTCACTAAGGATTCTTCTGTGATGGTGACAGCCACCAGACAAACCATGTAGTCAGCAGGGGTTTCTAGTTATACTAGATTAAAAATCAACGGAAGGTCCTAAATCAGTTTTACAATGTGATTTTGGAGAGTGCTTATTAATTTTAGCCAGAACATGATGCATTTTTAAGCAGAACATGATTAATTTTTCCAGGTGTAATATGGTGGCACTACCGCCAAAAGAAATATTGGAAAGATGATCAAGTTACGTGGTGAATCTGCAGTGCCAACAGCCCAAAACAATCATTTGGACTGAAAAACTTACTTTTCAGTTAATTAGCCAATATGTACATATTGAGCTTTCTATGTGCCTAACAGGCATAGGCTATGTTCTCAAGAAGAAATTCAGCTAAGGACACACAATGGACATGCACGTAACAGTTAGTGAACAATTCTTTGCAAGGACCAGTAAGTCAGCACAAAAGAAGGGTTTATGCCTCAAATTATCTGGATCATTTCAGTTGTATGGATCCTTCCTAAAAATCCCCATCTGTACATCTCATAGCTAACGGGACCAAAAATGGACCAAAAATTATTTTCTCCAATGAATCACTAAATCCTACTGATTTTACCTCTTCTTCTCCATTTCTATTCCTGTGGCCACTGCTTCCCCAGGTTGGACTGTGGCAATACTATGGATAGTCTCCTAACTGGTCTTTCTCCAGTCTTGTTCCTCTCAAATCTATTACCTACCGCAGACCTCCAGAGAGTTCTGTCTAAAGTGTCTATCTGAGCAGACACTCCCCACTGCTCACAGGATAAAGTCCGAGGTCTCTGACCTGCTGTACTAAGCCCTGCCCGATACCTGTCATCATCTGTCATTCCCGATACCTGTCATCATCTGTCATTCCCTGACAGGTACTTTATGCACGAGCAACACTCAACTGCCCATTGTTCCCCAGGTACAGGCTGGACTAGCTGCTTCTGCCAGGAGTTGACATGACTTGAAACAGTCACAAGGCACATGACAGCCAAGTCAACCTGGTAGAGCTCGTTCGGAAGGCAACAGTAGGAGGGTTGTTGAACCAGCTGTCCTGATATCAACCACTTCCAAATGATAAAAATAAGCACTCGGGGACTTGCATTAGGCTTTGATGGGAATAAGTAATACTTTTCTTGAAGAAAACTGTCAGGACTCAAGAGTACTGCTGGTTGTTCTTTTAGTTCAACAGAGTGCTACTTAATAATTAAACATGACTTCAGTATCCATGCTGCCATCTACACAGTCTAAATTCACCCAGAGACAATGCAGACCTCTTTGGACTCTCGATTAATAAAACTCATCAAATATCAAAACGCCAGCTGGTTTTCCTTTGTTTTTTAAAATTTCTCCCTGAAATTAAGCACACCCAATCTAGACTCTTATAGTAATGTAAGTAATTTGCACAGCTTACCTTTTTTATTTTCTGTTAAGATAAAAGGAATAAGCTGCCATTAACATTCTACCCTTATTCTCTGATCTTATTTTAACTCAGGAACAAATGCACTGGCACTTTTTTTTTTATGTTACTACTGTTTAACTCATTTTGCTTTATTGCAACTGTAATAATTTCAGCTACTGTGATCTGACAGTTGAGGTTCAAATGTTAGTTCATGTGTAAGCTGCTACTCTGTCTATAAATTACACACAGAACAACAGGGTGGAACAGCTATCCTGAAAAAACTTCTGCTACAAAGTACCCACTAGAAAAACTTCCAGGTAATTATAAATGTGAAACCAAGGTTGAGAACTGCTGGCCTAAAGAGAAAAACAGCAGCCACCAGATGGACCCTTAATCATAAGGATGAGGTGAAAATCGGGGAAATATATGTGTATGTGGGGGGAGTGGTTGAAGGAGTGAATGGGAAAGAGGATTTTAAGGTGTGAATAAATAAGAAGTATGGACAAAACAATGCCTGGGTTATCTGTGTAACTTGTGGAGCCAGTCTTATTATTTTACAACCTGTTTGGTTGTGATTATATCTCTTAGAGATGAAATAAATGATGTTTCCATTGCTCATTTATATCTGTTTCCCATTCCTTCCATTACTCTTGATTATTAGAAGTACAGTGATAAAAGCAAATATCCTGAAAATGGGACTTGTAAGAATGATTACATTACTCTAACAATGGCATTCTGCCTCTCTCTCTCTCTCTAGACAGGCTATAAAGCTCAGATGCTGGAGGGGCCAGGTGAACAAGGTAAATGAGTGAAGTGGGCACGAGCTTGTACATTTGTTGGCATGTAAACCACTGCAATTGTATTTACTTCTACATAGAAATATGCCCTTGCCCATTTTTATTAAACACCCAACCCTCACTGGCTTTCATTTTCCTTCTTTTGGTAAAGAGGGTCAGATACAAACAAATATTTCTCTACTCTAAGAAAGGCTACTGAGCAAGCATCATGACACAGGACACCTTCACTGGGCCTCAGAGTCAGGAAGCCAACAGGAGGGTGGAAACAGGACGGTGGGAACAGGGAGGGAAGTCCCGTCTAAAGAAGACGCTGCTCAGACTGTGGCCACCCAGGACTGTGTGGGGCCAGCACTGCAGAGCACCCACATGTTTCATGAGAAGCTGGAAATCTAGATTATGGGATGAAGTTTCCAGATCCTAAAGCTATTAATTATTAGTGAGGCAAACATGTGACCAGTGGCCAGAGAGTGGAACAAAAATGTGAAGTTAAACAAGAACAACACTATCATTCCTGAAGACGTAAGTTTTCATCTATTCATCCTTCCATTCATCCAAGCAACACTCATTGACCATATGACATGATATGACATTGAAATTTGTATGACATTGCATTTGTATGACATTGTAGTAAAAGATGATACAAAGTTCGTATTGCAGGACTCTTACCTTCACAGAGAAATTTCAGGCCAGCTTAAATACTAAATTATGTCATGTGGATTAAAAATCCCTGGCAGGGCTGAGGGCAGAGGGGAATTATTCAGTCATTCAATTATGGAGATGCGAATATCATAGTCTAGTTTGATTAGCACGCAGGAAAAGACAGGAGATTCATTCACTAAACCTACGTCACTGAGGGCCCAAACTGCTATCTTTACCACTGGACTCATGGGGAAACTAAAAGGACATGAAAATTTATAACATACAAACCAAAATCCTGGTGGTTTGAAAACATTAATAATACAGTGTCCAAATTGGTCTTACAAAAATATAACAGGCAAATTACGTTATTTTTTTATTATTCTAAAAATAACAATTAATCAAATGAAAACTAGATCAGCAGTTCTCAAAGTGTGGTCCGAGAACCGCTGGGGATCCCCAAGACCCTCTCAGGGGGCCCACAAGGTCAAAACTATTTTCATAATAATACTAAGACATCATTTGACTTTTTCACTGTCTTTCTTTCATGAGTGTAGATAAGAGTTTTCTAGAGGCTACAAGACCTGTAACGATGTCATTGTTCTGACAGCTGATGGGCTATGCACTTGTCTAGTCTTGTGTCTTAAAAATTTATCAGTTTTCATTTCTAATATTGTAAACATTGATAGATATAACCCAGAGAAAATGTAAGTTCTTTGGGGTCCTCAATAATTTTTAAGAGTGTATAGAGGCCTGAGGCCAAAAAGTCTGAATTAGACTGTAAGTTCTGTAAGAGTAGGGACAGCGTCTTGTGTAGGTTATAGTCACAGCTCGTAGCACACTGCCCCGCACGCAGATGGTCCACACTCGGTAAATATTTGCTAAATAAATGAATGAATGCCCAAGTATATACCTACAAGTGCTTTTATTTTATTTTCAATTTTTTTTTATTTTCTTTTTAAGATTTTTATTGGGGAAGGGGAACAGGACTTTATTAGGGAACAGTATGTACTTCCAGGACTTTTTCCAAGTCAAGTTGTTGTCCCTTCAATCTTAGTTGTGGAGGGCGCAGCTCAGCTCCAGGTCCAGTTGCCGTTGTTAGCTGCAGGAGGGCGCAGCTAACCATCCCTTGCAGGAGTCGAACCTGCAACCTTGTGGTTGAGAGGACGCGCTCCAACCTACTGAGCCATCCGGGAGCTCAGTGGCAGCTCCCCTCAGCGTTCAATCTTAGTTGTAGCGGGCGGAGCCCACCATCCCTTGTGGGAGTGGAGGAGTCGAACTAGCAACCTTGTGGTTGACAGCCCCCTGGCCCATGTGCTTTCAGCATTAGGAGCATGGAGCTCCAACTGCCTGAGGCACCGGGCCGGCCCCCTACAAGTGCTTTTAGATACAGACAGCAAAAACCGACAGTCACCTTTATTTTCCTCAGTTGCTTCTAACTAGTTACTAGCTTTGATTAAAAGTGGTCCCTTCATTAGTATATTAGCATATTGTGTGTGTGTGTGTATAAAATATATTTATATATATTACATATCTTGATGATATTGGCCATAAATGCCTAGTCACTTGGACAACATCCTGTGTTTTCATTAATGATCTTATAATCCCACCTGCTGATTCTTCTCTGGGAACAAGCAAATGTCTGGCAGAACAGATGGCCCTGTTGCTATGGCCTGCCAGAATGAAATCTTGCACTTTATTGAACAAGAAAGCAAAAACAGTTTCCACAGGCAAGAACCTGTTCCTCCCTACACCCTAAATCTTACCTTTAATGCAAACTCGCAGAATAGTAGTCATATCCTCAGCTAGAATTGCCATCTCTTTTATGTCAATTATACCTCAACCAAGCTAAAATTATAAATATAGAGTGGGAACAGAAGCACCCCATTGCTGTAAAGGATATGTGTTTTTATATGTGCATAAATAAAATTGTGGAATAATCAATGATATGTTAAGAGGAGTTATCTTTGCTTTATTAATTTTTGTTGTAGCTGACTTTTTATAATGGCATGCATTTCTTTTCTCATAAAAGTAAACAAAAATAAAGAATAAACTACAAAGTCTTCAAAAAAAGCATTGCCATCTCAAGGAGTGATGACACGGGCTAACACAATCCCCGTCCACACTAATCATGGACGTCACAGGTAGCTCTTTAGCCTGAATGCTGTTTCTAAGGAGTCTGATTCCGTTGGGCTGGTGGGGTCTGTCTTTTTAAATCTCCATAAATGATTTATATGCAGTTCTTAGAGCCTAGGGACTACATTGAGAACTGCTGGTTTACCCCGTAGTCTGAATCATTATTAATAATGAATGCACTCATGGTCACTCTGAATTAGTAAGATGTTGAAAGAAACACAACGTAATTTTGATATCACAAGATCAGATTTCTAAAAGCCAGAGAGGAGTTGGATCCTGTTGCTTAGGAGTTAAAGAATCTTGCAAGGATACTGCCTCTGCGTGTAAATCTATTTCTGCTTGTGCTGAGCCAATCATATTAGTCCATGACAAATTTAGAAAAAAGAAACTGAGCGATGAAGCATATTTATGGGCGGCTCAGCAGCTGGAGGGTCACACAGGGCTGGGGCTGAGAAAGCCCCAGATGACTCAACAGCTTGGGCCCACCAAGTAAACAAAGGAAGCTGGTTGGTGGGGAAAGCAGAGGCAGGAGAGGGAGACACAGAGTATGCCTGGGCCCTGCTGACTTGCCAGTTTCTAGTGTCCTCTCCGGAGGACTTATCGTGCTGCGGTCCTCATGCTTAGATTTCTATGAGCTTCCTCACGCAGCTTTAGAAAAAGAAAAAGTCCTGTCTTTCTTGAGCTAGCCTTAGTGGGCTTCAGCTCTTCAGAGACCATTGCTCCTCTTTCATGCCAAGAAGTGGAGAGCAGTGTGGTGTGTGAGGATAGAATTTATTGTCCCAACCAGGAATCTCTGGAAAGGAAAGAGGATACTAGTAATTCTGCCAGGACAACAGTTGTCATAGGCAATGGGCGGTATGGTCATCCTTGGGAAGGGAAATGTGAATTAGGAGACGCAGCTTACACACCTAACCCTGCCCCCTTCCTTTTCATTTAGACTTTTGTAATCTTTCTAGTGTCATATAAATATAAAGGCAATTTGATACCTACCATCACCCATTTAAATATGGACATAATCTCAGTCTCCTTAACTATAAAATAATAGATGAAGTGATGCCTAAAGTTTTTTCTTATTCTACATCTTCATAACTTTGAAAAAAGGCAACTCGGGAGATGAGGTAGATATGCAAGAGGAAGCCCTTTAAGATTATATATATATATAGTCTTTACAAAAAACAGCAATGAAGATATTTTACTAATTTGACTTTTAAAAAAGAAGACCTAAAAAAAAAAAAAAAAAAAAAAAAAAAGAAGTGACCTGCACATATTCACCAATCAATGTTATTTGGTTAAATTATCATAGATTATATTTCTCGAGGCATCAGTAGAACAGCTCTGCAAAAGAGACTAGCTGGTACTCACTTGCCCAGAGTTTCAAGTTCCGGCAAAGGATAAGTATTTGTCCTGTTCATCTCATCCCTGAGACCTAATGCTATTGTCCGTCCTTGGCCTGTGAATAGGAAGCAAAACGTGAACCGTCTCTTTCCTTCTCACTGGTTCCCTCGTCAGCCCATCTCTTATTAGCCAGCCCCAACTCTGGCCAGCTCTGCATCCCCACTTCTGGGAGATGTTCAAACTGTCAGCAAGGCTAAGGCCAAATTTAATATTCTGAAAAGTTGCTCTCAAGCAAAGGTCACATGCCCGTGTCACAGACTCTCAGAAGTTTGGAGCTAGAAGGAACCTTAACTACTATATAAGTTTCAGTTCCTAGAGGAGAAAAGAACAGCCAGAAACGATAATAATCATTAATATTCGGGTATTATGGAAGGGACTGTCCTAGATGCTTTACGTTAATCATTTTATTTCATTCTTGCAACAACCCTAAAGTAGGTATTTTGAGAGGTCCAATAATTTGCTACTCAACTTCTTCAACTTAATCCAAGTATTTGTATTTGATAGAAAAAGGAATTTTAACCATGTTCTATGGATTCTCAGGACACTGTCTTTCAACTAACCGATCCATAGTGCGGCAACAGGCATTCATTGTGTACCTACCTTGTACCAGGCGCTGTGCTAGGTGCCAGGACAATTAGTGGGGTTACCAAATGAAATGAAATGTAACAGAAAATCCTCCCCTTCTAGGCTCTACAGAGGAAAAGAGATTGCTGGGTCTCCGCAAAGCTTGGTTTTCAGGGAAGTCAAAATGCTGGACAGAGAAGCCTGCTTAGCGTTCAGAATACCCCATGGGAAGTGAGTACGGACACTACGGAGGCATTACTATGCCTCATTTGCAATTGAGAAAACTGAAGCAGATACAGCTACAGGGTTTGCCCAATACAAGGCTGTAACCAGTGAGGCTAAGAATGGAACCAACTTGTCTTGGTTCTTTCCACTCCATTCACAGGTCAAAATTAAAATCTCCTTTCAGTCGCCTCTGGTCACTGCAGGCCTCAAGGACGATTATCACTTGAGGCAAAGTCTCCTGGTAGGAATTACGTTACTAAGCTTCTCTCAATTAGCCAAACCTACTTATTTGAATTTCATCCCTTTTCTCTCTTCCCTTTTTGATGTACACAAGCCAGGGCATGGACAATCTTCAAATGAAATAACTAAAAACCGGGAGTATCAGAGTGGATTGTATCACAGCTTTATTAAAGTCGAGTTATGAATGAAGTGTTCCATAATAATACTACTGGAAATAATTACGGCAGCCATAATCGATCACCTGTTCCACGCCTGACAGCCGTGCTGAGTGCCTTACACAAATCACCTCACTCAGTCTCCCAACCACACACACACAGAGGGTTTGTGCATAGCTTGTACAATGTGAGGACGCCCTTCCTGAGAAAAAGAAAATTTTGGATACAGAATTATGTGCAGGGCCTTGGAAGGGCCTGTGCAAGTGAGAGGCCAGAAACTTAAGCTTTGTGAGTTTCAAGATAAATGCAGCATTGTGCCCAAGCCAGCTAACGTCCTTGCTTTTCCAAGGAATGAAACTGAAGCTCAGAGAAGTTAAGTCAAATGCCCAAAGTCAAAAAGCTTGTAAATGGTCAGGCTAGGATTTGAACACAGGGTGTCTGACTTCAAAGCTCATGTATTTTTTCTTGACTTATGTGGCTACTAATAAAAATAAAACTGTTATCATTTACAAAGCCTTAATTATATCCCCTGAAAATTACACCCATTTTCCTTAATAATTCTTATAATCTATTTACAGGAGTCTTTATTTTTTAAGTAATCTATTTACAGGACCCCATTTATACATGGGGTAACCAAGAATCAATAAGGGTTAAGCACCTACCTAGCATAGCCCAAGGTTACCCAGCTAGTACACGGTGCAGCCAGGATTCATGCCCGGGAGTGCTGACCTGCAGAGTCCTAACTCCTTCTCACTATCCCATGCTACCACCCTCAAGTCCCAGCCAAGCTGCCTTACAACCACCTGCTACGCCCCATGAAGTAGAGACCACAGAGCATCTGAGGGCTGGTAATATCTGAGGCACTGGGGCGATCACTCATCTTGGGCTCCCTGAAACAGCCTTTCAAAGCCACACAAAAAAATTCATATACTGACTATAATTGGATTGCTTAACTCTAATCACCCAACAAAAGTTTACATCCTTAAACAATCTTGCTATGCATTTGCAGGTGGACAGGAGTAGAGAAGATTCAGTTCAGTGTTTTTCCTTGAACATTGGTGCTCAGGGAAAACAATGGTCTTTGAGAAGCTCAGACAATGGGCTTCATCTTCCCTTGGCAATGCAAACTTAAAAAAATTAAATTATACTTTCCCATGGTGTTTTGTTGTTGTTGTTTTTAAGTTGCCTTTACTTCAGTAATTGATCACTTTTGGAAACCTCTATTAAAGGAATATGTCTGTTGCCACCTGGAATGAGACAACTTTACTAACAGAGTGCACTAATCAAACTGGAACAGGCCTGGGATTTTTTTATCCAGCCAGCACATAGTGCAAACCAGTGGGAGAATGTAAGCATGTGGTTATGGGTGCTAACAAGAAAGGCGGCTCTGATCATTTTCTTTCTTTCTTTCTTTTTTTTTTAAAGGAAAAAGTGATTTCAGTAACTCTCTCTTGTTCCTCTTTCCACACAGATTGGTGGGTATAGATGAAAGGGCAGAAGAAATGACCACCGGTGAAGTCAAATGATGGAGAAGTCTTCTGAAAGGACTAGCCCTTCAGTCCACTTGTCTAGGGAGAAGAGACAGGTACAGATTCTTTGGACAATCAGTAAATCCATCTTTGCCTGAAGCTTATGGCTATCAGAGAGGGGCAAGAATCGATGGTAACACAAAGCAACAGACTTTTGGTAGAATATATCAAGCCGCTAGGTAGGCAGGTAGGTACAGACTTTAATAGACTGAAATGTCGTCTACCCCCACCCCCAGAGGCCTGGCCTGGCCACCAACTGCTCTGCCCAGCGCAGAAAAGCAAGCACACAATAGACCACACACCGGCTTCTCACCCCCGGCTCCACACCACTTCAAAGGCCACAGCAAGCAGCAAACAAACCTGCCTCTTCTGTGGTGCCTTTCATTTCGTTCTTTCTTCACGAAGTGAGAGGGAAATGAGTTTGGGCCCAACAGAGATTGGGGTGTAGGGAAGGCGGGGGTGGAAGTGGGGGAGATGCTAATGATAGAACATAAGAGAAAGCCTTTGTAAAAGTCTCGATCCACAGTCTTATTTATGATTATAAGGGGAGCACAGCTTTGCATTCCTCTCCGTCCGTCTTTAACCCTTACCGACCCCAAGAAGACAAGCCAGAAAGGAAGGCTCTAGTTCGGAGGGTGTGCGGAGGTGCAGGTCTGCCTTGCACACGGTTCAGCGGGGGGCTGGAAGCGCCCCCCGCCCGAGACGCGAACACAGGGGCGCCCACGCGCGTGCACACACACACACACGCACACACACACACGCACACACACCCCTCACAGCCTTACCTTCTCGATCGTCTGGTCCACGGCCTTCTGGAAGACCCGGGCCACCAGCAGCGTGACGCTGGTCACAAGCAGGAGCAGGGACAGCGTCCCCGCCGCGTAGAAGCAGCACCTCCCCATCCCGCGCGCGGCTCAGCGGCCGGGCGGCGCCGGCGACCGTCCCCACGGGCAGGAGGGCGGGGCCGCGGGAGGACCCGAGGCCGTGGGGCGCCGCAGGCCGGCGGGGGACCAGCCGCTTTGGTTTCGGTTTCCCTCGCTAGGGCACCCGCGGCGCCCGCCCCGCGCGGCTCTGGGGCGCAGGCCGTGACGCTCAGCACCGCTCGCCGCCAGCCCGGGAGGCGACAGCCCGGGAGGCGACAGCCGCAGCTGCGTGGGGAGGCGGGCGGGGCGGGGCGGGGGCTGAGCCCGCAGTCATGTGCCCCGCGCGGGAGGCCGCGATTCGGCCGGCGCCGTCCCGGGCGGCCCCCCGGTGCCCGCGGCTTCCTGACCAGGGCCAGGCCCCGCTGCGCCCGCCTATTCGCCGGGGGCCCCCGCGATGGTCCCGGAAAATCGCTGGTCCCCGTTGGCTCCTTCACTTAGGCCCCTCGGCAGACACGCGCTGAGGGCCTACAAAGTGCCGAGCATCCGGGATGGATAGGACATCCCCCCTGTTCTAGACGAGCTCACAAGTTAGCAGGGACACTGCCACGCCAGTTACAGCGCAGTGTGACACGTGCTCTCACGAGGGGCGTGCGGAGACCTATGCCAACAAGCGCGTCCAGCCCCTGGGCCTGGGACCCCACAGCTGAACTGGGTTTGGGAGGACGTGTAATGCTTTGTCACGTGAGGCGTGTGTGCAAGGGAGGGAAGACGCATTCCGAGGAGAAGAAAAAGGTGTGCTAAGACATTGGGGATGTGGGACAGAGCCCCAGAGCGCAGTGTCCAGGCTCCCAGCCTCACGTGGAAAGGTGCGGGCGCGGGTAGTAGACGGCCAAGAGCTGTGACTAGTTAGTTGGGGAACCAGTTAGCCATCGGCCACTGATATAACTGCAGTGGCCGAGCTAGCAAGCGTGGATTACAGTTAGCAAGGTGGGTTGGTTGGTTGGCAGAGAAGCAGATGGCGGATTGTGGCTAGCAAGTGGGATTAACAAATGCAGATGGCCGACTGCAGATTGTGTGGATCCCACTTCCTGTGTCTCCCAGGCTGCCAGCAAGACTGGGGTGCAAGAGGACCCCTGTTGGGGTACTGGCGGATGTTTGCTTTTGTGTCTCCATCAGCTGCCATCGAGAATATAGTGGTCTGACTCCCCTCTCTATGGCTCCGTGGGTGTTCCTTTTTGGCCTCACCATGTCCTGCGTTGTTGTGCGTGGAGCAGGAGCTGAGAAACCCCTGCATTACAGGGGCTGAAAGAGCAAGACTGTAGAAGGAAAGAAGGATGTTCCTTTTGATTATAGGCTCAGGTGTGCAGAGTATGGAGTGGGAGGTGTTGACCTTCTTGCAGTCAGATTTTGAAAGGCTCTTTGTGTCCCACAGAAGAGTTGGGACTTTATCTCTCAGCAATGGGAGTTGTCAAGAAGCTTCAAGCATGTGGCCCTGACGTTCTCATCAGCTTTGTTCACCATTATGTCCTGGGCACCCAGGCTAAAGCCTGCACACAGCAGAGACTCAATATGTTTTAGTGGAATGAATGTCAACTATATGCCAGGCCTTGCCTAGGTGCTTGCATACACCCACTTATCTAATACTCACTGCAGGCCTGTGAGGATGAGGCTGTTTGCCCCAGTTCCCCCAAAGCAGTGCCAAACAGGAGTGCTGTGCAAAGGATTGATGAGGGAAATGGACAGAGAGCTGGACCTGGGGTGCTTCTGTGACCCTTGTGAAGGAAAGAGGCAAGCAAGGAAGGTTGGGTGGAAGGAAGCCTCTTGTACTCCAGTACAACTCTAAGGAAGTTCAGCAAGGCCCTGGAGGGTCCTGGAGCCAAATTGGCCTATCCCAAGAGTCCAGCAACTGCCAGGCATAGGTCTCTTGTGCTTAGTCATGGGCTGGGAGCAGCCCTAGGAAACTGTCCTCGGCACCCACTTGGAGGTGCATAGCAGAGGACAGATTTCAGAGCTCAGCCTCTGGGGCAGGGCCGTTGGTTACTTACGCTCTGCCCTGGAAGACCTAAGAAGTACATTTGCTTGACCACTCTAGTAGCAGTATTCCCATTTTACACACAAGGAAACCATGGCTCTAAGAGTTAAGTAACCTAACAAGCTCAGCCAGGTGCTAAGCGGTGGATCCCGCCTGGACCAGAATGCCAGCCTAGGGGCCTCCAAGCCCTTGCTTTTTCTGCCTTGTGCATTGCTGCCTCCCAGCTACCATCAATGAGAATCTGGGGACAGGAAGTTCAGCTGGAAGACTTTGCTAAGGACTTGGTGAGATGCCGTGATGCATTAAAAATGGTGGCAAACTCTTTGACACCTGTTGAGAAGTGGGGTCTAAACTTTCTCCCTTTGAATTTGGGCTGGATTTAGTGATTCATTAAATCAATAGATTACAGTGAAAATCACCATATCCTGGAGCCCCTGAAGCTAGGTGATATGCGCCTTGCAACTTCTGCCTGGGCCTCTGGAAATCATTGCTCTTAGAGCCCTGAGCCTCTATTAAGTCAGCTACCCTGAGACCTCCATGCTGGAAAGAACATGGGAGAGACTGCAGAGAGATGCCTTGAGCCTGAAGGAAGAGAGATACCCTGTTGGTCCCCCACTGTCCCCAGCCATTTCAGTCATGGACCCCAGACATGGTGCAAAGTGGTCTCTCCTTATCCTGCCTGAAGTGCAAAGTTAAGGGTTGTTGTATTAAGCCACTAAGTTTTGGCTTAGTGTGTTATTCGGTTTTAGATAACTGGAGCAGATTGTGAGGGCAGGGCTGAGCCTGGGACATTGGTGGTGACAGTGGCTGCCCACTCCCAGCTCTATCCAGCTGCAGCTACTAAAGGTCTTCAGCCCAAGAGAACCAGGTCTGGGTGATATCTGAAATAATTCAAGTCTTCCAAGCCTCATGGCCACGGTGCCTGGGTGGTCTCCAGGCCTCATGCACCCACAATCAGCAGCCGTTCCCTACCCCCAGTCCTGTCCCATCTCTGCTTTAGATTCCAGCTATCTACCTAAGCTCTTCCCTGTGCCCCACTTTGCTTAAGAGGCAGTGCTAGCTCACTCACCTCCACCCCGTCCCCTTCCTAGGCATTGGTGGGGGACTTCTGCAGTCTTTGTGTGTTCTCTCCTTCATTAACTAGAAAAAAGACTTGGTAACGTGCCTGCCCGATTATTCTACCCCTGGCGGTTCACCCTAATATTGAACCCTCCCTCACCCATATCCCAACCAAGACCAGATTTTCTGTGTGTTAGCTCCATTCTGAAGAGCAAACTCCGTAGTTACCCACCCACTCCAGCCCTGGGCCACCATCCTAGTTCAGTCTTCCTTCTCAGGGTTCACTGAGGTCCCTTCTTGCCTCTTGTCTGGACCACTAGGGAGTAACAGACTCTGGAGTTGGAGGGAGGAACCCAGATTTGATAAACACATCTCTGTGTGGGGAGAGCTTCTGAATAGGGTTTCCAACTCAGTTGTCCTCGGTTTACCTTCCCTTTGAGGCTTTCTCACTTGGGCAATACCACTCTGTTGTTCCCACTGTCACATGGTTGGTAAGCTGCTTCTCCTTTAAAAGTCTGGTCCAAACTGGACAAAAACCTCTTTCTTGGTTCCTCTTAGTACAGCTAACCAGACCAGCATTTTAAAAATGTACTAAACACTAACAGAGAACAAAAAGGACCTAATAATGGAAAATACAAACAGCTTTAAAAAACAACTCATGTTCCCCAAATAGCAGTTTCTGTGATTCCACAGCAATTTCTTTCTTATTGTAAGGAGCTGACACAACTTTTTAGCACCTGGCTTGGCTGTCATTGTGTTCAGTTTCATCTTCTTCTCCACTCCCGAGGAAATTTACCCCAAAGCTCCCAAGTTCTCATGCAAATTCCCCAAAGGCCCTTAGTACTCCCTCCTCATTTCTGATCTTCTGCACGTATCACCTCCACTGCTAATTAGCACCAGTAAGTCTTTTTTTGGGGCCATAGAATCATTTCGCTCTACAAGTGAGACTCCACCTCCTCATACAGGGAAGGACCGCTGTGTGGCAAGTATACAGACTAATCACACCCTCTGGCCCTCTGGAGGGTCAGACTCTGGGGCAGAGATTCCTGCTCCTACCGGTTAGATGATGGGGAGGCTGACACCTGGCCGGGAGACAAGCAGGAGTTTTCCTGGTGACCTTGTTACCTTTATACCTAAAATCTGAAACACAAGAACTTTGAGAAGGACAAGTGCCCTTAGGAATGAATGACTGTTGGTGCCTGTTACGAGTTACACAATCATTCAGGAGTCAGAAAGAGCTTCCTTCTCGGACTCTAAGAGAGGCTCCAGGACAACACACTCTCAGATGTGAGGAAAACAGGAAGGGCTCTTTGGGCCCCACCTTAAATTTAGAATATTGATATTATACTCAAAGGAGGTTAATCATATAGTCATTGTGTACTTTTATGTTACAGGGGAAATGTGCTAAATGTAAACATTTAAAATATGCCACAATTTTTACCACCCCATATGGTGAACAATCTCCAAATATGATGGTCAACAAATCTTCCTTTCTTTGTAGGCTTTTGCTGCTCTTCCAATCAAAGGTGGAATGTATTCCTGTCGCCTTAACCCTGGGTTGGCCCTGGGCCCTGCTTTGACTGACAGAATGTGATGGAACACATGATAGTGGCCAATGCCAGGTCTAGGCCTTGAGGGACCTGGCAGCTCCTTCCTTTATGTTCTTGGGATCCAATTGCCATGTTAGAAGGTTGGCTCCTACCACCAGGTGATGAGAGGCCACATGGAGAGGGACCCTGGAGAATGACAGGCCATCAGGGATATCACAGCCCATCTAATTCCCAGATGAATGCAGTCATGTGTACAAGGAGCAGAGATGAGGAACTGTCCCTGCTGAGCCCTGCCCAAACTGCAGAAGTGTGACAAAATGAGAGAATGTGTATTAACTATTTAGTTTTAGGGTGGTTTGTTATGCCATGATAGAGACCGGAAACATCATGTTTTGCTACTTAGTAATTATTTTAATATTCTAGGAGCCTAAACACGAATGGAGGTGAGCCTAGGCCTTGCTTATTTTGTGATTGGGCTGGTTCTAAGAGATTTCTGAAATTCTTGGCTTTCTTACTACTATTTGAAGGTAACATCAACTAGTAGTAGAATGTAACAAGTATCAAGTATCATGTAACAAATAGAATGTAACGAATAACAGGTATCAAGTCACTAAGGTGTGATGTGATAGAATGTAGCATCGCACCTTAGTGATTTGATACTTGTTATTTCTAAATGTTTGTGAAGCATCCTTAACCCTGAGCCATGCAGGCTCCATAAGAAAAATCTCTGCCTCCTCCCTTCTGATCTTACCAATCAGCTCAAACTTATTGCATTTACAGAACTTTTTTTATGAGACAGTTCCAGCTCTCTGGATTAGAGCTTCTTTGCCATGTATATGATAACACTCACAGCATGCCAGAGCAGAAGGAATCTGTGAAATTGCCCGTGAGCCTGTCTGCTGTCTCCTCCAACCTATGGCTTTCCCATTATTATCTTTGTACCTCAAGCTAAAAATATCTTTTCTAGTTTGTTTGGTTTTGGTTGTATTCTGCTTGGGGTTGTAGAAAGGTGAGAATCCTCCTCATCAAATCCTTCTCTCTTTTGTTCCCCTAAGGATGCAGAGATTTTGAAGCACAACCACTAGAAAAAAACAACCTATTTTCCTGGTTCCCGCCCCTTCACTCCCCTGAAGTCACAAGCATAGTCTCTTCTGACAGGATAAAGGGTGGGGGTAAGGGGAGGCAGAGAGGCCAGGAGAAGAAAAGAAATAATGGGCAAAAATATGTCAGCAATATAATCTGCTGCTTGCACATGTGCCAAGCTCAGTGCTGGACACTGGACTTGCATTACTTCATTTAACCCTCACAATGCCCTATGAAGTACATACTCTATCTCTATTTTAAGGATGAGGAAACTGAGGCACAGAGAGCTTGACAAAGAAATCCAAAGTCACATGATGAGTAGGAAGCAAAGGTATTACCGAAACCCAAGCCCATCAGACACTTAAGTCAGGCTCTTAGCCTCTAAACCACTGTTTGGGACTTCCGGCCTTGTGTTTTCTGAGAGCAAAAGGAAAAAAGGAATGAACACTGATGAAAAAGCTGTGCAGTACCAACATTCTTGGTGCCCTGGGCAACCAGGAAGGGCAGTGGGATTGGCATTAGTTGTTTGAGAGAGAGAATACTTCTGCGTGCCTGGACTTGATGTGGGACTAGCATGGGGAGCCAGGAATGACGTGCAGGTTCCCCTCGGCCTCAAGGTAGCAGAAAACATAGTTTCCAATGTAAGTTCTGATGTGAAAAGCATTCTAATCTGTTCTCACTTGAGGTAGTTTGATGGTACCTTCTAGAAGCCAATGAAGTTTGAGTTGTTTGTTCAGATAGCCGTTCCACTCAGTGTGGCAAAGCCAGCATATTATGAAATATCAGGGCAGTCTGATTCCTGCATTATGAAATCAGGGCTAAATAAACAACAGAAGAGTTTACAGTTAAATCATTCTTTCATGATTTGTTCTGTGGGTGGAAGTTGTTTTAAATGAGAAAGTCAAGTTTACTCGATACCTATCTCTGGTGGGGAGAAAGGAGCAATGGGAGTTTAAAGGGGACAGCCTGAGGGTCAGGGCCATCCCGTCAGCCCTGAATGGTGGGGAGCAAGTATTTGGCTGGGGACAGGGCGACATGAGGGTTACAGGTGGGGGTTAAGTGAAAGAAGGCAGACACAAAAGGTCACGGATTGTATGATTCCATTTATGTGAGATATCCAGAATAAGTAAATCCTTAGAGACATAAAGAGATGGGTGGTTGTGAGGGACAGGCATAGGAGGGACCAGGGAGTGACTGCTCAATGGGTGTGGGGGCTTTGGAAGGTTATGAAAAGCTTTGGACTAGTAAAAATGATGGTTGTACAACAATGTGATTGTACTCATGCCACTGAATTGTGCATTTTAAAATGGTTAGTTTTATGTTGTGTGAATTTCACTTCAATAAAAAATATAAATCCCAGAGGAATTATGTAAGAAGATGGGGAAGTATATGAAGGAGATGTATAGATATCCAATACACCCAAGGATTATTTGTTTGTGTCTCATATACGGTTTCTGATTTGAGTGATAGTCACTCTTAGAATATGATCTTTTGAAAATTCAGTAATGGTAAGAGAATTCTAGAAAGTTCTAGCACCTTTTGCCCCAGGGAGAAAATAAAGCAGATAATCAGTCATAAGTACATTCTCTGTTATATAAAAAACAGATTGTCCAAGAGTGGTTCTGGGCGTTTGCTGGGATCAGCTGGGACCTCAGGAGGTCTCTCATTCTCTCAGCAGAGACAGCACCCACACTCAGCTTCCCGTGGGTCTGGTGACTTCCTCTCAGCATTCCTGACGTTCCCATGGGGGACTGTGTATCTCACAGTCTCCAGTGTCCCCAGGTGTAGGGCAGCCAGCATTCTTCGTCAACTTCTATAAAGAGTCAGCACTGTAAATTCAAACTGCCTGGCATTAGGCAATCTGTGTATTCCATTACAAACAAGGCCAAGGCCACTTTCTCACGCTTGCCAGACAGGAAGAGAGATCTGGGGGGGAAGGGCGCAGGGAGAAGCTTTCTAGTCTAGAAACAGAATCCATACACTGTCCAGCAGCTTGACCCTGGTGTTGTGAGTTTTGCTTTACACCAGTAAAGCCTATTCCTTAACCTAGACTGGGTGATACTGGGGAAGTAGTCCCAAACTCTTTATCAATAGGTGACAGCCCTGAAGGGATCTACCCAGTGTACGAATAGCTAAGGGTGAAACCTAAAAAAGAAACTGCACATTTAAAAACAAGGGTCCTGGGCTGTTATCAAAAAACCAAAAAATAGCAAAAGTTGGCAAGACTACGGAGAAAAGGGGACCCTTATGCTTTGTTGGTGAGAATGCAAATTCCTAGAGCCATTACGGAAAACAGGATGGAGGTTCCTCAAAAAATTAAAAATAGAACTACCTTATGACCCAGCAATCCCGCTTTCTGGGTATTTATCCAAAAGAATTGAAATCAGGAGCTAGAAGAGATATCTGCACCCCCACGCATGTTCGTTGCAGCATTGTTCACAATAGCCAAGACATGGAAAAAATCTAAATATCCATCGATGGCTGAATGAACAAGAAATTGTGGTATATACACAATGGACATATAATATTACTCAGCCTTAGAAAAAGAAGGAAAGTCTGACATTTGAGACATGGTTAGGTAGGCCTGGAGGCCATTACGCTAAGTGAAATATGCCAGTCGCAGAAAGACAAATATTACACGGTACCACTTACATGAGGCGTCTAAAACTGTCCAACTCATAGCAGCAGAGAATAGAATGGTGGTTGCCAGGAGCTGTAGGAAGGAGAAACAGGGAGGTATTAGTCAAAGGATACAAAGTTTCAATTACACACCATGAATAAGTGCTAGAAAGCTACTGAACAGCACAGAGCTTATAGGTAACAACACTGTATTGCACACTTAAAAATTTGCTAAGAAAGTAGAGCTTATGTTAAGTGTTCTTATCACACACACACACACACAAAATAATAAAAAGGGTGGAAGAAACTTGTGGAGAAGATGGATATGTATATAGATCATGGTGATCATGGCTGTACTTATCTCCAAACTCATCAAGTTGTATATATTAAACAAGCACAGCTTTTTGTATGTCTACCATATCTCAATAGAGTAGTTTAAAAAAACAAAAAGAATGAGGGTCCTAGCCAAATACACTTTGAGAGGCTGAGCAGGCACAATCTTTCACTTGAAAAATAAATAAATTTTTCACTTGAAAAATACATAAATATTAGATGGTATAAAGCATTGCTTTTCAAATTGAGACTCCAGCTCTTCCAAACACCGTCCACCTTGTGGACTTTGGGGGATTGTCTCTCTGATCATCTGTTTAGTTTTGTTTCTTTCCCCTGCCCCCCACCCCAGCCCTGTCCTGGAGGGGTGTCTCAAATCTTGTGTCATCACCAGATTCTCTAGTCTATAGCACAAACTCATCCTTTCCTTGTTCATGTTGAAAGCCTCTCAAATTCTCTATCTCTACTCTTTCTTATCAAAAGTGAAATATTACCTGTTATATATCAGGGCCTGTTCTAAGGACTTTATTGATATTAATACTTTTCGAAGGACTGAACAAGGGAAGAAACTCCATCGGCTCATGGATATTTCCACCATGGAGGACTGGAAAGCCTCAGCTAAGCAGCTGGTTCTTAGTCAGGAGGAGTTCCAAGCTCAGAAGAAAGGCAGGTGGGGAGAAGTCCAGGCTGATGCAAGGAAATTGGCTGTCTGCGTACAGAGCTTTCTGGCAGGATCAGACTTAGACAAGCAAGCGGGTGCTTCAGACTAACAACAATTTTGCACCCCTTCAACACCATATTTTTATAGATTTGTTAAACATCAAAGGTAAGGTTTTGTGGGGGCTATTGGCAGAGGTCAGCCTCTTTTCAAGTTCAGCTCTGGGACCATATCTGCACACTCATTCAGTTACAAAATGTCCTATAGTTGTTCATGAAACTTATCCTCCTTGGAAACACTTTATTTTAACTGAAGGCTGCTCTTCCGCGGTCTCATACCCAACCTACAAATGGCTTATCCAAGTGTCCCCCTAAACACAGACAGTGCTTTGCCTGAGAAAGTCTTCGGTAACAAAAGTCTTTCCCTCTTGGTACATTTGTAGTGAGTTTTAGGTAATTTGCCTCCTGGAAATGGTTTGACTTAAGGTGAGAGGAATTTAGGAGTTCTGGTTCAGGGAGATGACACTTTTTTTGACACGGTCACCTCTGTACTTGGTATTACTCATTGTTCTAGTGTACTCCATATGTACCTGTCCTCGTCCAGTGTGCTTTTGGTAAGTAGTTCTATACAGAGCACCTTACAGTGGTGTGGGGACAAAGCCCCAGAAAACAGTTTCCAGGCTCTCGGCCTCACATAGAAAGGTGCTGACTCGGGTAGTAAGTGGCCATCAACTGTGATCAGATGGCCAGCAGCTGTGGCTAGTTGGCCGTCAGCTGTAACCCGTAAGCCATTGGCCACTAATATAACGGCTGTGGCTACGCTAGCAAAGAGAATGGGGGCTAGCGAGAAGATGGTGGCTGGCAAGCGCGGACTGCTGTTAGGCAGATTATGTAGATCCTGCTTCCTGTGTCTCCAGCCCAGCCGCCAGCGAGAATATATTGGTTTGACTCCCCTATCTATGGCTCGGTGAGTGTTCCTTTTTGGCCTTACCGTGTCCTGCGTTCTTATGTGGGGAGTGGGAACTGAGACCCCGCAGGCCGCCTCGCAGGACAAATGGCGCAGCGAGCAGGGTCCCCTGCACAACAGGTGGAATACAACTAGATTTCAGCTCTATTTCCTGGTGAACTCTATGAGAACAAGACATGGGTTTTACTTATTTCTGTACCCCAGGAAGTAGTACAGTGGAACACAGAAGATACTCACAAATGTTGGCTGGGAATTTTGATAAAGCTTTCTATTGAGAACCTTTGCGTTTGCTGAAATTTTGAAAGATAGCGGGAGGGAAGGTGAGATGGAGGGAAGGAGGGTGTGGGAGAGAGAGTGATTGATTGATTTTTGGAAAGAAGTTGTGTTTTCAAAACTGCAAGTCTGTGGGGCAGCCGGATGGCTCAGTTTGTTAGAGCGCAGAGCTCTTAACAACTAGGTTGCCGGTTCAATTCCCACAGGGATGGCGGCCAGATGGCCCCCTGCAACAAAGATTGAAAACGGCAACTAGACTTGGAGCTGAGCTGTGCTCTCCACAACTACATTGAAAAACAACGACTGATGGATCCTGGTAAAACACAGTTTCCCAATATTCCCTAAAAAAAACACCCCTTCAAGTCTGTTGTAATTCTCTCTAGCAACAGCCATTGGCTTAATAGTCTCCGTTTTCTCTGAACTGACCTTATTTCACACCTTCTTAGAGATCTGCCTTCTTCTCCCTGTTGGTAAACATTTCTGAAATGATTATAAGAGGATGGATGAAATGCATGTGGGTCACTCTACCAAAAAAGACAACCTGACAATCATAAATCCAATAAAATCCGAATTGGATAATATTTTCTAAGGTATTGTCCTCAGTAGGTAAGTCTGTAGGGTAAACACAAAATACACCAGATAATTAAGTAGATGCTTTCATTCAGGTTATTGCAATGGAAAAAACACTCATTAAGGAGGAGAAAGTCTCAAAGAAATAAGGAGGGTCTGGGATTTTGTAGAAGCAGGTAAACAATAGTCTTGAGAAAGGGTGAAGACAGGTCTTATCTCTGATAGGCAGGGTGCTCCTTTGTGGCTAGCTGGAACACCAGAATGTTGGGAGATTGCTCATTTGCTTTCTGGGAGCACAGGGCTCAGATAAGAAGCTCAACATTGTCAGTGGACTCTGGAGCCCCTTTGTATTTGAGTCCTACTTCCATCACTTAGTAGCTGTGTGTGTGACCTTAGGCAAATTACTTAACCTCTCTGTGTGACCTAAGCTGTGTGACCTTAGGCAAATTACTTAACCTCTCTGTGTCTTCATTTCTTCATCTAAGAAATGGGAATAATAATAGTACTGTGTTTCCCCGAAAATAAGACCTAACCGGACCATAAGCTCTAATGTGTCTTTTGGAGCAAAAATTAATATAAGACCTGGTCTTAATTTACTATTATATACTGGGCCTTATATAATATAATTAATATAATATAATATAATTAATATAATATAATACCGGGTCTTATATTAATTTTTGCTCCAAAAGATGCATTAGAGCTGATGGTCTAGCTAGGTCTTATTTTCAGGGAAACATGGTACTTACCACATGGGGATATTTTTAGGATTAAATCAGATGAAGGCTATAAAGTGCCTGGCACTGTATGAGTGTTCAATAAATATTATTATCATTCATCAGTATTCTGAATAGACAGAAATTAGGTCCACAAAGAGGGACAAAACTTCTTGGTGCTCTTATATCAAACTTTACAAAAGGCAAGAAGCCTCACTCAGTTAAGACAAATTGTTTTTATGGGTCTCTAAAATGTTGATTTAAAGAAATGCTGAATATGTACAAAATGAAATAACTTAGAAAGTTTCTTTT
Organism: Rhinolophus hipposideros; assembly: GCF_964194185.1. NCBI lineage: Eukaryota > Metazoa > Chordata > Mammalia > Chiroptera > Rhinolophidae > Rhinolophus > Rhinolophus hipposideros. The sequence goes on from NC_138047.1 coordinate 55,265,790, forward strand.
TGAAAAGCTGAATTATAAAGTCAGTTAAACAATACTTAAAACCTTTTTGTGTGTGTATGTGTAAATAATTCTCATTTATATACAATGGACCACTGGAATTTGTTTAAATAAATAGCTTAAGATGATGCCCCATCACTATTTTATTTTGGGGAATGTCAGTCTTTAAAATTGTCTTGTGGCTGATTTAAACAGTAAAATTAAATAAAGCTAAATTTTATTTTGGAAAAATAGCTTTCAAAATATAATTCCAAGCTATTTATCCTTGATAAACTTAAGATGCGCATTGGGGAGGGAAGCGTCTATTGTATGCCAGGGGCAGTGTTAGTCACGCCCCATGTTTTTTTTCCTTTGCAGGAATCCTGTGAGGGAAGGACTATTATTCTTTTTACATTCGAAAAAAAAAAAACTGGGTCTCAGGGAGATTAAATAATTTGCCCAAGATCATGAAGCTGGTAACTAACACAGATATAGATTCCCAGTTAGGGACTCAAATTGTCAGCTGTTGAGGGAAAAGAAGGTGGTTTTTATTTTCATATTATCAGTTGATCACTATGTTCTGCTGTTTTACAAAGCTGCTTTGAGAATTTCCAGATGCACCGATCACTGAAATTCATTGAAATATTCTAATTAGAATCCTCATTTCAGAAATTCTCTGAATTATAGCCCCAATGTTTACTGGCAGCCTAACTACAGGCCATGCACTACTGGAAGCACTTTATATGCGATAACTCATTTAATCCTCACAAAATCCAATGAGGTAAGTGCTATTATTATTCTCATTTCTCTAGATGAGGCTACGGAGGCATGGAGAGGTCAGGTGACTCTCTGGAGGTGGTCCAGCTAGTATGGCACAGAACCAGGATACAAATCTAGCCTGTCTAGGGCCGATGTTCATGCTCTTACACTCTTCTATCAGCTCTGACGCCAAAACAAAGTGGAATAATCAGTTTAAATTTTGTACATATATGAAGTGGTTTGAAGGCATGAAAGACTATTTTAATTAACTGCCCCAAACCAACAGAAACCTGTCAGGCTGGCTTTTCAGGTTTAAGTCACTCTATAAGTTATCGCAAAAATTTAAAGGAAAATGATGAAAGCAGACAGACATGAAATGATTCCCCCCCAGGATATGCACAATTGTCGAGGTTCCTTTGTTTCTGTCGTAACCGAGATGTCTTATGACCTTTACCAAGTCTGGAACTTTTCGTGTTATATTTATGTCATGTAATGAGATGATCAAAGACGATGTGTGAAAAACACATTTTGTGTAAAAGTTGGCTCGACTGGATGAAAACAGTAAAAGTGGGTGTGATTCAGTTAAGTTTAGTCCTTTTGATGTCTGTCTGTCCCAGTTCTATTCCATATATTGTCAGTATCACAGAAAGTAAAATCCAACCGCTCTGAATGTCGTCCCTGTATGAGTTTGGTGTATGTCCCCCAGGTACACAGAGACATAACATAAATTCAACTAACACTGTAGAGCCCCTTGTAAGCTACCATGCTAGGAGGTAGAAAGGATGCAAAACGATTTCTTGACCCGCAATGACTCAAGTTCTGTGATAGAGTCCACCACCTTGAGTATTTGTGGTGAATAAAAAATTAATTATAAATGATAATGATAAATACCATTGAGAGCAGGAGAAAATTCTTCTTGTCCCCCAGTTATTGAACTTGCATTGAACACTGGGCCAATCTGAACCAGATCCCTAGGGAATCCCATGCATTGATTGCCTTGGATTACTTGTCCATACTTGAGCCAGCCATGAGTGGAATGCAATTATAGTGGTTTCTGCTCATCTGAGTCAATCATTAGAGTTGGGTGTGGCCATTCTCTCCAAATGAATGACGGCTACACCATGGGGAAGAGGTAGGATAATTACTGAAGAGGTATCTATAACGTCCACTGAAAATATTAAATCCTTGACACTTAATAGAAGACTCTGAAGGGAGTTCTATTGGAAATAAAAAGGGAAGGGGAAGATGTGGGTATAGAGTTGGGACTTCAAAGATAGTGGAGACCTACTACTAAAGGATTATTAGGCAAAGTGTACAACATGAACAACATTAATAAAGAAAAAGTGTGGAAAAGATGATTAGAAAGCAGAATAATTTAATTGGAGAGGAAAAGGAGGGGGAAATAAGGCAAGTATGTGAACTGGCCAGATTTTGAATGCCAGACTTTGAATGCCAGCCAGAGGAGTCTGAATATATTCAATAACGAGGAGTGAGTTGTGGAAGGTTTTAAGGAAGGTTATGGCATTATTATGTCTGTGCTTGCCAAGACTAAAGATTCTTCTGCATCAGGGTTCACTCAGGTCAGGCTGAATGTCTCCAGGTCACCTTGGGTGTAGGCTAGTGTTTCTTTCTTTCTTTTTTTTCCCCCCCTTCTTCCGCCTCCCCTTCTCCCCCCACTCTGGCTCAAGCCATTGTTTCTCAGTCTAGTTGTGTAGGACACAGCTCCCTGGCCCATGTCGGTCATCAGTCGTCAGTCAGCTGCTCACAGCAGCTCAGGGCAGCTCTTGCTGGCTGCTGGCCAATCACAATGGCTGCCGACCACTCACCCTGGCCTTCGGCTGCTCATGGCAGCACACGGTAGCCCATGGCAGCACACAGCATAGGCTAGTGTTTCTCAGCCTGGTTCAGCCATCAGGGACTACGGACAGAGTTTCCTTTACCTGCCCTTCCCTGTCAGATTTTGGTCTAGCTCAGGACACCTGTTTCTACCATTCTGAAAACTCTGAGTGCGGTATTTCCAACAGCCTTCCAACTAAGGGCAACACCTTATTTCCTGGAGTACACAGGGCAAGAATAACTGAACTAGAGGAAGTATGTGACCTATATTTGATTTCAAGCTTGTGTTGCTAACAAATATTTTCTGTGCTTGTCAACAGAGTAAAGAATGGATAAACCCAAAGAATGTTTTGGAACCAATACTCCTTGAGTGCTTCCTTTGTTCAAGCATTTGGCTATTTATTTATTTATTTGCTTATTTATTTATTTATTTATTATTTGTAAAGGTTTTTCTTAAAAATATACGTAACGTATAATATTATACGCATTTCAGGGGTACACCATAGTTGTTCAACATTTATAGATCTAAAGAAGTGATCACCATGAAAAGTTCAGCAACCATCTGACACCATACCACGCTATCACAATATTATTGACTATATTCCCTATGCTGTATGTTACATCCCTGTGAATTATTTGTTTTATACCTGGAAATTTGGACCTCTTATTTCCCTTCACCTTTCCCCCCTTTTTAATTTTTCAATTACAGCTGACATTCAATATTATTTTATATTAATTTCAGGGGTACAGCATAGTGGTTAGACATTTATATAATTTAAGAAGTGATCCCCTTAACTAGTCTAGTACCCACCTGGCAGTATACATAGCTATTACATTATTGACTATATTTTAAATGCTGTACTTTACATCCCATGACTATTTTTTAACTACCAATTTGTACTGCTTCGTTCCTTCACCTTTCTCACCCTGCCCCCAACTGCTCCCATCTATCACTCCAACAAATATAGTACTCATCTGACACCATACATAGTTATTACAATATTATTGACAATATTCCTTATGCTATACCCTACATCCCCATGACTACTTTGTAACAATCAGTTTGTACTTCTTATAATCACTTCCCCTTCTTTCACCCACACCCCTAACCCCTTCCCATCTGGCAACAATCAAAATGTTTTCTGTATCTATGAGTTTGTTTCTGATTTGTTTGTTGATTTTGTTTTTTTGATTCCATATATAAGCAAAACCACATTGCATCTGTCTTTGTCTGACGTCTCACTCAGCACAATACCCTCCAGGTCCATCCATGCCACCTCAGATGGCAAGAATACATCCCCTTCCCTGGCCAATGTTCCATTGTATATATGCACCACCTCCGCTTTATTCTTCCACTGACGGACACCCAGGCTGCCTCCATATCTTAGCCATTGTAACAATGCTGCCATGAACACATGGCTATAAGTATGCCTTTAAAGTAGCGTTTTGGTTTCTTTGGATAAATACCCAAAAGTGGGATTACTGGGTCCTTTTTTTGTCTCTTCTTATAACCTTTATTTTAAAGTCTATTTTGTCTGTTATAAGTATGGATAGCCCAGCTTTTTTGTTTCTTTCCGTTTCATGAAACATCTTTTTCCATCTTTTTATGTCTGTGTGTGTGTGTTTCAATCTGAAGTGATTCTGTTGTAGGCAGCATATGTAAGGGTTTTGTTTTCTTATCCATTCACCCCTTCTGTCTTTCGATTGGAGCATTTAATCCATTTACATTGAGAGTAATTGTTGATAGATATGTAGCTATTACCATTTTATTATTCATAATTTAGATCTTTTTTCCCCCTGTCTTAAAGAAGTCCCTCTAACATTCCTTATGATATTGGTTTGGTGGTGATGAACTTCTTTAGCTTTTTCTTGTCTGGGAAGCTCTTTATCTGTCCTTCGATTTTAAATGGTAGCCTTGCTGGGTGGAGTAGTCTTGGTTGTAGCCACTATATTGTATTGCCCGTTCAGCTTGGTTTCTGAGTCAACATTTTTCTGGGTGACTCAAGTGTAGAACTCTGGGTTAGAATGTGATTCCCCCACTAATTGTTTGCATGAACTTGAGTGACTATCTTCATCTCCTCATGTCATTAGACATGAGCCCAATAAATCTAATAAGTCAACAGTGCATTATTGTTTTATTTGAATCTTTCTTTGGCTTCACAATCTATGGAAACAAAGATTCAGTTCAACTTAACAGATGTTTCTTTAGCATCACTATTTACAATGATGAAAAACCCAAATAAACACAACAAAAATGTTAATTCTTGAGAGGGAATTAATTATGTTTGGAATAACACCAGAATTAATGAACAAAACACACTTTAACTTCTCCATTTGGAAAATGACAAGAGCAATGGTCACTTTAAGCTTAATGGATAACAGATACAATATAGTTTCCAATTGATATTTATTATATTGGGGGCTCTACATATGATTATTTTTTGCGTATTCTTACAACCTCACACACAAAGAATCTTACAGAATTTGAGTGATTTTGGACCAAGAAATTCATAACAACTCTAAAAATAAAAGCGAGGGAAAGTAAAACCTGGTGCCATGGTTAAGCATTTTTTTTTTCTATTATTGTCATCTTTCAATGTAATTACGATGGTGAGAATTCAAGTCCTCCACAAGACACTCCAAATGCTTCTCGTTTCTTATTTTTCAGTGTATATGTGGATCATAATTTGAGCCCCGTGAGAAAGCAGCTCACCCTTTGAGGCCATAGTTGACCCTTGAAAGCATGAAGCAGGGTTTTATGGTGTCACCTATATTTACTTGTGAAACTTCTCAAAGTCTTTGCTCATGTCTGAGTGCAACTGATAAGAAAATCATGAGACCTAGAATCCTCTTCAACTAGGTTCCCATAAAATTGCCACAGAACTTTGCCCGTACCTGTCACTAGCTCTGGCTACTTGCTTCACCTCTTTCCCATGTGTTTGTTCTTAGTACTGCAAACCAACTTGGCTCTGGAGCACGTAATATTTCAGCATTCCACAATCCACAATGTGTTCTTTGAAATTACTGCACAATGCCCTGCAGTAACTATTTTTCTGGTCACTTCTTTTTGTTTGTTTTTTTTCCCAACTTCAGGTACAGCATACTGGTTAATATTACGAGTATTCTTTAATTTATGGTACTACATTATCAACTGAGTGTGCAAAGGCCTTGCTTATTCATTTATTTGTGCAACCCTTTCATCTTCCTTCTTTACTTGTATTCCTCTGCTCTTTCCATAGGGCATCATTCTTAACTGTTTGAAGTATATCCTCCTCTCTGTATGAGTGCTTATAAAATGTATATTTTTGTTTGTTATGAATGTGTTTTTATGTAAGTCACATTGTAGCAAAATCTCATTCTGTGTCTTTCTTCACGCAGCACTACATTTGAAAAAGTCTAACCATGTTTCTGAGTATATATATCTAAACTTGTTCTAACTGATGCCTAGTTATCCATCCATTTTTACCTGTGCACGTCACAGAAATGGACGCGCACACTGCCTTCAACTCACCAGTCCTACTAATAATGCTGCCATCAACATCCCCATGCCTCTTCCGTTATGGGTGAGAAGTCCTCTGGATTCCTATCCCCGGCAGTGGAAATGTTCAGTCTTAAGTAACATGTATATCAGTAAGAGTCCTACCAGGAAAATAAAAGCCACTCTAAGTGTGTAAAGCTGAGGGACTTTAATGCAGGAAATAGGTTCCAGAGGCGACGGAACAGCTGAAAGCCAAACAGGGGATATGAGATAAACAATAGCAGGAGAGTCCCTACCACATCAAAACGGCAGGAATTCCTTGTAACAGGAGCCTGAGTCTAATGGAAGCTGGAATTGTATCTGGGCTGCCTGGTGGGAGCTGAAAGAAAAGGAAAAAATAGAGATACCCCCTTGGAGAAAGAGAAATACTCTAACTGTTCTCTTCCCCCACCTCCAGTTTCCTATCAGTACCTTCTGCAAGCTGAACACACCCCCAAATGCAGCCTGCAGGTGCCAGGGCTTTCCTTTCGGTTTATTTGTCTCTTTTTCTAATTTTTATAGTTTGATTCTTAGCTCATTAATTTTCAACCTTTCCTCTTCTTCTTCTTCTTCTTCTTCTTCTCCTCCTCCTCCTCCTCCTCCTCCTCCTCCTCCTCCTCCTTCTTCTTCTTCTTCTTCTTCTTCTTCTTCTTCTTCTTCTTCTTCTTCTTCTCCTCCTCCTCCTCCTCCTCCTCCTCCTCCTCCTCCTCCTCCTCCTCCTCCTCCTCCTCCATCCTCCTCCTCCTCCTCCTCTTCCTTCCTCCTCCTCCTCCTCCTCCTCTTTCTTCTCCTTCTTGCATTTTTTACAACTTTTAAAAATTGTGGCAAACTACATATGACATAAAATTTTCAATTTTTAAAAATTTATTTGGGGAATATTGGGGAACAGTGTGTTTTTCCAGGATGTCAAGTCGTTTTTTTTTCAATCTAGTTGTGGGGGGCACAGCTCACTGGCCCATGTGGGACCACATGGTGACCTTGGTGTTATGAGCACCTCACTCTAACCACTGGGCAAACCGGCTGCCCACCGGCAGCCTAGCACCAAGCTCAAGCCGCTGTCTCTCACTGGCCTATGTGGGAATCGAACTGGCAACATTGTCGTTAAGAGCTGGAGCGCTCTAACCAACTAAGCCATCTGGCCGCCCCCAAAATGGGAGATTTTAACCATTTGTAAGTGTACAATTCAGTGGCATTAATACATTTATAATGTTGTGCAATTATCACCATTATTTCCAAATTTTCCATCATCCTAAAGGTAAAATCTGTGCCCATTAAGCAATATCTCCTTATTCCTCCTCCCCCAGTCCCTGGTAACCTCTAACTTACTTTCTATCTCAATAAATTTGACTATTCTACATATTTCATATAAGTGGAGTCATACAATATTTGTCTGTTTGCATTTGGCTTATTTCACTTAACATAATGTTTTCAAAGTTCATTCATGTTGTAGCATGTATCAGATTTTCATTCCTTTTATGGCTGAATAATGTTCTATTACATATATATATGTGTGTGTGTGTGTGTGTGTACACATACATATGTGTGTATATATATATATGTTTGTTTACCTATTTATCTGTTGATGGACACTCATGTGGTTTTCACCTTTTGGTTATTGCGAATAATGCTGATATTAACATTGATGAACAAATATCTGAGTCTGTTTTTAACACTTTTGGTATATACCTAGGAGTGGAGATGCTGAGTCATATGTTAAGTCTATGTTTCATTTTTTGAGGCCTGCCAAACTTTTTCCCATAGTACCATTTTACATTCCCACCAGCTATGCACAAGTGTTCCAATTTCTCCATATCATTACCAACACTTGTTATTTTCTTTCTCTCTCTCTCTTTCTCTCTCTTTCTCTCTCTCTCTTTCTTAATTAATTAATTTATTTATTGATCCTAGTTGGTATGAAGTAGCATCTCATTGTGGTTTTGATTTGCATTTCCTTAATGACTAATGATGTTGAGTAGCTTTTTTTGTTTGTTTTAATTTTTTTGAATCTTGTATCACCTTTATTTTCTTTTTCAGTTTTTTTGTTTTAATTTTTCGTTGGGGAATATTGGGGAGCAGTGTGTTTTTCCAGGGCCCATCAGCTCCAAGTCGTTGTCCTTCAGTCTAGTGATAAAGGGCACAGCTCAGCTCCAAGTCCAGTCGCCTTTTTCAATCTTTAGTTGCAGGGGGCGCAGCCCACCATCCTATGCGGAAATTGAACTGGCAACCCTGTCATTCAGAGCTCGTGCTCTAACCAACTGAACTATCCGGCCGCCCTGATGTTGAGTAGCTTTTTAATGTACTTACTGGACATTGATATATCTTCTTTGGAGAAATGTCTATTCAAGTCCTTTGTCTATGTTTTAACTGGGTTGTTTCAGTATACCTGATATACTGACTGGCTGAGTCAGTATATCACTTTGGGTAGTTTTGTCATTTTAATATTAAGTCTTCTAATCCATGAACATGGGATGTCTTTCCATTTATTTAGGTCTTAACTTTTCTTCTTTTTTAGTTTAAGGTCATTTCATTCTACGTATCATTTTAGCAGCATCTCACAAGTTTTGACAATTTTACATTTATATTAAATTTCCATTTTGATACCTTCCTGATCCATGAATTATGTGTTATTTTATTTTGAAATAAATGGTTTAAAATATAAGTTTATTATTAACATTTAATCTAATTGCCTTATGATCAGTGTATATGACTTAAAAGGTACCAGTTTAGAGATGTGTTGAAACTTGCTTTATGAACTTGCAAATATAATTTTTCAAATGTTCTTAAAACAATGTGTTTTCTGTAATTGTTGGATGCAAAGTTCTACATATATCTATTAGATCAACCTAAATCCTTTGTCCTTGTCGATTTTTTTGGTCTGATTTATTACTGAGAGTTATAAAAAAATCTTCCTATTAGAATAGTGTGTTAATCAATTTCTATATGTAGGTCTATCAATTTTGCTTTTTGTAGTTTAACCTATGTCATTAGGTACATGTACAGTTAGAATTGTATGTCTCTGTCTATCTAATGTGTATGCATGTGTGTGTGAATTGAACCTCTTATCATTATGCAGAATAATATTTAATAATCTTTATATGTTTCTAATGGTCTTTTTTTGCCTTAAATTCTATTCTGTCTGGTATTAATATAGTTACATCAGGTTTATTTTGGTTAATATCTGCTTGGTACATCTTTCTTTATACTTCTTTAGTCTATATATTTATCTTTATCTCAATTAAATTTTTTAAAAAATCAGTATTTGAAAAAATCCTTTGTTAATCTCCACTAATTAGATTTATTATTACTTTATACAATTCACCTTTAAAACAATGCCTATATATTTACAATTTTTTCAACATTCTATCTTACTTCTTAAAGTTCATTTTATCCCCTTTATTTGAAATGCAACCTTTAGAATTTTCTCTAGTTGTGGTCTGTTGATGACAAATTCTGCCATTTTTTGGTTTGTCTGAAAATGTTTTTGAGACTTACAGTTTTGCTAAATTTACATTCTAAACTGATGAATAATCCCTCAAACCTTGATTATTTTACCATCTTTGGCTTCTATAATTGCTTTGGAAGTTGTTAGCTTTTAGACTATTTGTTCCTTTGTAATTAATCTATCTTGGCTATTTGTCTTTTGTATTCATGGTGAAATGGTAAGTGAGAATTTACTTATTTATCTTATTCAGGATCAATTGTTCTTGCTGAAACTGAGGATTTGTATATTTAATCAAGTCTGAAAAATTCTCAGCCATCGTCTTTTAAAATATTGCCTCTTTCCCATTCTCTCTACTGTCTTCTTATGGAAATCTGATTAAAAGTATATTAGACCTGTTCTCTCTTCCCTCCATATCTTAATATCTCTTCTTTTCCATATTTTGTATTTCTTTACATCTCTTGCTGTACTCTGGGTATTTATTCAGAGCTATCTGTGGTTTACTAATTCTCTCTTGAGCTGTTCTAATCTAGTGTTAAACCAGTCCACAGAGTTTTTAATTGCAATGATTATATTTTTAATTTCTATAACTTCTATTTGGTTCTTTTTCAAATCTATCTTTAAAAAAGTTTTTTTGTGTTGGGTTGGTGCAAAAGTAATTGCAGTTTAAAAGGTTGAAAATTGCAAAAAATGCAATTACTTTTGCACCAACCTAATAATTTGCTCATATTTCCAATCCCATCTATTATTTCCTAAACATATTAAACATGCTTATGTTATGTAAGTAAACATATATATTTATGCATAACTAATCACTTATTTATATTCTGCATATGAACATTCCAATATATAAAGTTTTTATAATCTGATTTTGTTCTTTGTTGTTCCTACTGACTCTTAGTCATTGTGCCTTATTTCGTCATGGATTTTGTTACTTTTGTTGGCGAGCTCATGTCTGCTTTGAATTTACCTGTAGAAATTTTGTGAGAACAGGGCTGAGGGTGCAATTGTCTAGGCTCAATGTAGTCCTGCAGGGATGATTTGTAACACTTCATCCAGATGCCAAAGGTTTCTACCAGTCCAGGACCACCTTATAATTTCTCAGCTTAAAGTTCTGTTGTTTTTGTTGTTAAAATGCTTTGTTCTGGAAAGTACAATGAACTAAGAATTGCTGATTGTGTAGTAAAATGCTACAGGGACAGTAATTAGTCCTTGAGTGGGAAAGATGCAGTAATAGTGTTTGGCAAACGTGTTATGGGTAATATTATTTGGAAATGAAATGGTCATGCTACCTGGCAATAAGCTTAGAAAAACAACTTGAATATCATCATTTTCAGTCTTAAGTAATATCTACTCATTTGATTACTATAAGCAAACACATTTTACCTTTGTGTTGAGAGAGAGAGAGAGAGAGAGAGAGAGAGAGAATAAGAGATTCCCCGAGTAATGACTATAATTAAAGTATGGAATCTGGTGGAATAAAAAGAATGTTAATTGTATCCTACAAGATATGGAGACAACATTACTACATGGAGCAAATATCAACTTGAGAGGATGCAGAAGTCATGAAAACAGGTGCTTTCTTCTTAATTCATGCAACAAACACTAGAAACTATGTACCAAGATTACGAGGACCAAGTCTGCTTTATTCTCCATTGCATCCCCAGTGCCTAGCATGGCTATAACAGACAATAGTTGTTGAATGAGTACCTACTGTGTGCCAGGCAGAGTACTAGGAGCAAGATCACATGACCCTTACCCTCTGTCTTATGGAGAAATCCTACTTCCTCAAAGTAATTAGCTTGAATTTGCAATCAAGCACACTAATATCAAAGATGATAAAAATAATTAATTGGGCTCCTTATAATGATTACATTTGTACTTTTCTCCATTAATTGACTCCTATAACAACTCTGTGAAGTAGGCAGGGTAAATACACTAGCCTCAGTTCACAGCTGAGATAATAATACTACTCAGCAGTTGTTGAAGGATTCTGTATTGCCAGCACTGTGTTAAGGGCTTTCCATTTATTATCTCATTGAATCCCTCAATAACTATGTAGGCAGATACTATTGTTTCCCCCAATTTCAGACTAGGAAATCAATGAAACTTAAAAACGTTTAAGTAACTGGATCCAGGGGTGCATAACCAGTAAGTGGCAGAGTGAGGATTCATCTCAGGTGGTGGGACTCCAGGGCTCTCCACTGTTTGCAGAGAAGGCAGCTGAACACACCCAGGTGAAGATGCTGGTCGCTGGAACTACCGTGTTTCCCCCAAAATAAGCCCCAGTTAAGATCATCAGCCAGACGGGCGCATTTAGTATGTTATGACGATGTTCCAGAAGAAGATGGCATGACTGTATTTAAATGCAGATTGTTGTACATGAAAAAATAAGACATCCCTGAAAATACACCCTAATGTGCCTTTTGGAGCAAAAATTAATTTAAGACCTGGTCTTATTTTCAGGGAAACACGGTAGTACCACTCAGGGCACTTTTAATACTATCCAGACATTTAACAGATTCCCAAAGGTGGAGCTAATTTATTCCCAGAGAGTCTGAGAATGAGAAGACATCTCTAAATAACTACGAAAATTATCCACCCCTCTCAAATATACAATTTAACTGTTAAAATAATTTTGGGACGGGAGAATGCTTTGCTACTATTTCCTCTGGAAGCAATGGTTAATATTCAAATCAGAAACACTCAAGTAGCAAGAAAACTTAGCAAAACCAAAACTATCCTCATGCAGTCCATATTTACATGGGCATCTGCCTACTAGGGCCAACTGGATGGTACTTTCACTGCTGGAAGTGGGTCAAGGCAAGAGAATCAAATAACACAAGGGCTGGAATGGACTCTGGGAATCAGCTAGCCACTAGAAATCAGCTGGGGACTAGACACCAGTGTGAAGCCCACGATGTAGGGAGGCGGTGATGGCCAGGCAGTTCCAAGACCTCCAGGAAAACATTCTTTGCTAAAAGGCCTTCCCACCATTAGAAATCAGTCTAGTGCTTTCCCACTTTCCCACTCTCTTTCTCTTGCTGTCTTTCCGGATGCCATCTTGCTTTCTTTCCTTTAACAAACTTTTTTTTGAAACGGTGGTGAGCAAAACAGACAAGGCCCCGCTTACGGTCAATTTCAGTAGGCAAAAGATGAAAACGCCTTTCCAACAGATTAAAACATAATTAAACCACGGACCCGGTCCTTCCCCTTTCCCTCGCCACTGTCCCCGCCCCCGGGCATCGGAGAAGGCTGGGGTGCAGTCGGGGCTGCGCAGGGACGAGGTCCCCGGGAAAAGCAGGGTTGCGCAGGCGGGAGCCTGAGCTGCCAACGCCCTGGCCAGTCTGGGCAGAGCACAGTTACGCGGTCTCCTAGCGACTCAAGGGACCGGAACACCCGCCACCGAAGCCCCAGCGGTCCCCAGGGAGCCAAGGCCACCTTAGCGGACCACAGGCGGCTGTTCCGGCCGGGGGCGCTAACCCGGGGGCGGGCAGGCATGAACTGCAGGCCTTGGTAAGCGCGCCACGCGGGGCGAGACATATTCCGCGGATACCGCGTGGGGGCGCCTGGACCGCATTCTTGCTGGGCTGGGATGGGGGAGGAGGGGAAGGAGGATGGCCAGTGCTCACAGACTGCTCGGCTGGAGGCCCTCCTGCCTTTCCTTCTCAAGATCCCTGCGTCTAAATGGTTATAATATAAAATAACTGGCACTCGATACTCCTCATCGCAAAGGACACTCTTTTCCCTGTTATCCTTAAAACCCTCAAGGGGTTGTAGATTAATATACCCACTCCAGATGGGAAACTGATGGCCACAGCGTCCTCTGTGGAGACTGGTTTAGCCCACGACTCACCGTTCTCCAGGTGAGCCAACTGCATCCCTGAATCCCAAGTGAAGGGTCTGCTGCACCTGGAGCCCTTGGCCACCCAGCCGAAGGGCCACCCAGCCCGTGACTATAGCCAAGCTGAGCTCGTGTTTGGGGGAGTACTGGGAGGTCTGCTGCCATTTTTACTGTGTGGTGTCATAGCCACAGGGCAGGAACCCGAAGCTTTTGCCTTTGCTAATTCCTTCAGCTATTTATGAGAATGGAATTTCGCTCTCTTGGAGCCTGTAAGATGTGGTGGTTAAGATTCCAAAGTCTAGAATCAGAAAGGCTGGAGTTGAAGGCCAGTTCTCCTCTTGCTTGCAAGGTGACCGTAGGCAAATTAGTTGCTTCTTCTGGACTCAGTTTTATTAACTGTAAAATGGGGACAATAGGAGGAATCTGCTTTATAGTATTGTTCTGAGGATTAACTGTCATAGCACATGTAAAGCCGTTACTGGCCCATGCTATGCACTGTATACATGTTAGCAATTATGAACTCTTTGGGAATCCCCTTTTTTTTTCTCATTTTCAAACTTTTTGTTTTAAAACAATTATATACTCACAAGAAGTTGCAAAAATAGTGCAGAGGTCCCATGTACCCTTACTTCAGCTACTTCCAGCGTACCATCTTACATAACTAGAGTACATTACCAAACCAGGAAATCCACAGTGGCACAATGTATTAATTAGACTATAGACCGTACTTGGATTTCACCCGTTTTTACTTGCATTTGTGTGTGTGTGTGTGTGTGTGTGTGTGTGTGTGTAGTTCTATACGATTTTGTCATCTGTATACAGCAAGATACAAAACTGTTTTCTCATCTCAAGGCGACCGTTTTGTGTTATCCCTTTATCATCACTCCTTTCCCCATTCCCAACCCTTGGCAACCACTAATTTGTTCTCCATTTCTTTAATTTTGTTCTTTTCAGGATGTTAGCTGTCTATGGTAACATAGTATACAACCTTTTGAGAATGGCTATTTTTCACTCAGCACAAAGCAGTTGAGATCCATCCAAGGTGTTTTGTGTATCAATAGCTTGTTCATTTGTATTGCTGAATAGTATTCCATCGTATGCATGTGCCACAGTTTGTTTATCCATTTACCCATTGAAGAGCATTCAGGTTGTTTCTTTTGGGGCTTATAAAGCTGCTATGAACATTTGTGTACAGGTTGTTGCGTGAACATAAGTTTTCATTCTTTTAGGATAAATGCGCAATACTCTTGCAATTCTTAAAGATGGAAATATCCATGTGTCATATATTAGTGACTGTGAAAATAGTAAATGTTTAGAAAAGATGTTTTCAGTTTTATTTTTCTGGGTCAAGCAAAATTTTCTCATGAACTTAACAAAATACAGAGAGGTAAGTTTATTAGTTAATGAAAGGCAAAGTGGGGTAGTTGGAAACCCTCCCTCTAGATGGGTTGCCTGGTCGCCTCTCAGAACTCAGTTTCCTCCTTGAAAAGTGAGGAATGTGGACTAAATTTCTTTCAGGGTTTTTGCTATCTCTAACATTCTATGAGGCTTGAGCTCTCTGCCATACTTTGCCATTTTGAGTTGTATGACTGTGCTTAAGCCAGGTTGTTGGTTATCGGATTTGATTTTGTGAATTGCTTGGATGTTTGAGTTAGTTGTAAATGTGTGGAAAATAAACTTTGTAAAGATATTTCATACTATGGAGGGTTACTTGCTAGTAGGTCATGCTGAATGGGTCATCAAATCTTAAGATTAGATGTAATTTCAACACCCCCACCACTTAGCTATTTAAGAGTGATTTGTTAATTGCAAAGAGGAACTATTTGTAAACTCATCTTTTTGTGTCCTTTCATCTAGATCTCCACAGTAGAAATGGATTAGCCCTGCAAATACACACATGCATGCAGAACAAACAAGAGGTTCCTAGAACTCACAAGAAAAGAATGGGGATCAACCTGCAATCTCTTAAAAATGCTTTGTGAATACAACAAGGAGTAGATTTGGTGTAACAAGCAATTATAGATAAAAGGGGCCTGGGAATGGAAGAGGCTTCAGGGAAAGACACCAATAAAATGGAAATATCTCACAGTGTGATGTATTAGGATAATGAGAGACCTGCATTAAGCTGCTCAGGTCCCAAATCCTGATCAGAAATGGCTGAATATATTAGATTATCCAGGAACTGGTGTCATTTTCCTTCCTATTTGTTCATCTGTCTCTTCCATATGATATTCATGCCCTAACTACTCAGTACAAACAGGGGTCTGGTGGGTAAGGAAACTGAGTAAGGCAGGCTGGGTATAAGGCAGTAGGGAGAGGTGAAGCCTGTGAATAAGAGCATAGGACTTGTCTCAGGAGGGCAACCATTATGCCAATTTTGGCTCCATGGACAGGTGGACCCAGAGCTCCTGATTTTTGTTCGAGATTATGTATGTGAACATTTTTATGTGGCAGAAACTCGAGTGTAGTGGTGAAGAATCTTTCTCCAGAGTCACAGTACCTGGATTAAAATCCCAGCTCTCCCACTTGCTAGCTGTGGGACTTTCGACAATTTTTAAAGACATCTTTGTGCCTCAATTTCCTTATCTGAAAATGGGAATAATAGTAGTATCTGCTTCATAGGATTGTTATGAGATTTAAATAAGTTAATACACAGGAAGCACTTCGAACGGTGTCTGTTACATAGAAAGTTCTCAACATATGTAATTATGACTCTTATTAAAACACAAAGGGGGCCAAATGACAGGTTTGTAGGCCTAAGTCAGCCCATGGACTGCCAGTTTGCAACCTTTGACCCCCTGAGTTTCAGGGGGAAACCGAGGCCCACAGAGATTTTATGAAGTGCCAAGGGCAATCAACTAGTTAGGGGTGAGTTGTCACCGGGATCCAGGTTCTTCCCACTGACTTGTGTCCCTTTAAAGGACGAGAAAGAGGCCTGGGAGGGGCTGCCACTTGTGAGTGCCCTTCACCAAGACAGTGGCTAGATGAGCTGTGGTGGCAGTAGTTGTAATAATGGAATAGATTTACACATGGTGACATGGATGGATCTCGATAATGTTGTGCTTAGTAAACAAGGAAGAAACAGGATGGCACCATTAATGTAAATTAAGAATACATGCACCCCAAAGGACAATATAGATATTATAAGGATATGTACAAACAAAAGGGTACATTACAAATCCATTAGCGTGGTTTTGCCTATGCAGGGGACAGCAATGAGAGTGGGATATGAGAATAACATAGAATAGAGAAAGCAGGAGAGGGGCTTTGCTCAGATCAGTGATAGATAATGTCCCGTAAACCAGGAGTATGATTAACTCAGCCTTCTTCGAGTGAACCCTCTTCCTCCACCTCTCCTCCTCCCAAAACCTCCTTCCTCCCCAGTCCTTTTCCAAATGACCGGGCACGTTGTCTTCCAGGTACAAGGAGAATCTGCCTTCTGAGCATTTCACAAAGCCCAAGAACAGGCTGACGTTCCCCCGCTCCCTCAACAGCCAGGGGTGGATATTTGTCAGAAAGGGACTGGATGACTTCAGGAAAGGCTGCCCACCCTGTGATGATCTGATCATTCGGGGCCCTCAGAAGCACTTTCTCCCCGAGATTTATCACAGAGCTCCCCGACCTGTGCTCCAAAAGAGGCAGAACAAGTTGCCCAAGGAAGCAGCCCTGTTTTCCAAGCTCTCGCCAGCCCAGCAGGCAAGAAAGGCATTCCTGGAGGACACTGAAGCCCAGCTGAGCCCGCATCCCTTGGCTGTCAACCTGAATCTGGAAGACATGCCTGTAGAGGTGATCTCCTGTCCTAGGGTTGTGGGAGGGCCTTCATAGGGGCCTTGAAAATAATTCTCCTTAGATCCCTGGGAAGTTTCCTGGAGGTCACGACAGGTTTATAAGAAGGAGAGGAAGAGGAATGTCTCCCTAGGGTGAGAATTCTCATGGCCGTTGGAGCAGCCTTCCTTCTCTGCCCCGAAGAAACACAATCGGCAGCAACATACATCCATCTCCCTTTGCTTCCTAGGAGGCCACACAACTTAGTAAGGTCCAGCATACCAGAAACATTCGAATTCTTTTCCCCTGAAGTTCTACCAGTCTGCTTTGCTTGTGACTTGTTTGTGGGGGGAGTTGTTCAGTCTTAATTCTGTCACTTTAACATGTGATAAGTACTTACAAACTGGTGGGTAGAAATCATATGGGAGCCTGAAAGGTCACAGGGAAAATTCAACAAATTGTCAGGCGTCGGTTGGGTCTCAGCTCCATCACGTCACCAAGGTCCCAGGCAACTTTTGACTTTCAGCTCCATAATCCTTAGCACATGTCTCTTGTTCTTGTATCTCAAAATGGCTTCCACCTCTCCAGGCATCAAGTTTGAAAGACATTTCAAACAAGAAGAGGGAAGGGGCAAAGTTTCAATGGTGCATGCTAGCCGACTTTGTCTTTTAATTAGGCAAATATAGTTGACCCTTGAGCAACGTGGGATTGAACTTCACAGGTCTACTTAAACGGGTTTTTTTTTTTTTTTTTTTTTTTTTTTTGGTGTGTGTGTGTATGTGTGTTTTTTCCAATAAATTCAGCCAGCCCTTTCTATCTGTGGTTTTTGCATGGGCAGATTCTACCAACCACAGATAGAAAACAATATTTTCACATTCCCTACCGCAGATTCCCTTCTGTGGATGGAAAATACTGTTTTTGATCTGCAGTTGGTTGAATCCACAGAAGCAAAGGGCTGACTATATAGTCAAAAGTTAACATGGATTTGCGACTGTGCAGGCGTCAGCACCCACCAACTCCGTGCTGTTCAAGGGTCAACGGTAATAGCTTTGCCAGTAAACAGTTCGTTCATCTGAACATTCCTAGCTGCTAGGCAATTAGCAACTTGAGTTTCTTGTTTGGACATTGTAACATTGAACACAATACAGAACAAAGTTGTTAATTTGAGGAAAAAGGACAGAATGGATATTGGGCAGGAAACTAGCAGCGTCTGCTACTTCACCCACCCACCTCTGCAGGTTGTTCCCCATACACTGAGCATGACAGTTGTTCAGAAAGGTGAACTCCTGTGCAAAGCCCTCTAGCGGCCCCTTCTTATCAGAGTAAAGTCCTTGCCATTGTCTGAAAGGCCCTGCGTGTTCTGCTGTCCTCCCTTTTCTCTCCTCTGCTCCCCCTCCAACCTCATCACTTACTCCTCTGCTCTCATCTCGCTGCAGCCACTCTGGCCTGCTACCTGCTCTGTGAATATTACAAACATGTCCAATTCAGATCTCTATTCCTGGGTCTGGGGCACTTGCCCCAGATGTCTGCCTGGCTCACTTCTTCCCTTCCTTCAGATCTTTGCTCAACTATTTCCTAATTGGAGAGACCTGTGTGAAATAGTACTTCCCTTTCACTCTCATTCTCTGTCCTTACCGTGATGTATTTTGCATCATCCAGTTGTCACTACTGGGCTCCTCACTAGAATAAAAGCTCTACAAGGGCAGGGACTTTCTCTGTGCCTTCCATTGTGTACCACCAATAGCTGGCATAAGGTGGATACTCGATACATTTTTATTTAGAATGAATGAATGATCAGTGGCAGAGAAGTCTACAGAAAGGACATCTGGAATTTCTAATCAATTATTTTCCACCTGGGGCTTTCCTGCACTGCCTCCTGCAGGCCAGAACTTCTGAATCTATGACAAACAGATTATTCCCACATACCCTCGGATGGCACATGGGATTTATAGCCTTTATTTCCCTGTCTGACCTCCCAACTAGATATGTTAGCTGTTGTTCTGAGGCTGGGTCTCTTTTTATGGTGCTGTGATGGCCACTAGATTTAAATTCTACCCAGATGCAGCTCTAGATTTAAATTCTACCCAGAAAAAGAACACTTCTTTTTGCATGGCCACAGCAAAAGGCCACAACCTAACTTTCATTCCAACTTGGGTTATGCACTGGTTCCTGAACCTGTCACTGTGACCCTCGTTGGCCTGAGCTGCCTGCAGAGTGAGAATGCGCTCAGGCCATTTCGGTCCATGAGGACAGACAGTGGAAGGAGAGGTGGTTCTCCAGAGAAAAACCTAGATGCTGTCATATGTAGGAAGAAGACTGGATGCTGGACAGTCAAAAACCACAGAAACCCTCTAGAGGTACTTTGCTCAGTGGGGCAGCTGGGGACCGGGGTAGCCCCAGAAGCACTGTTTTGTCTAGAGGAGATGGAACTTCATTACAAAGGTTGTCTCCCTAATATGTAGGTGGCAGAAGTTCACCCAGAGCACTCAGCGCAGGACTCGCACAGAAACTGATGAACAGCACTGACCAACTAGAAAGGAAAGGCAAGGGGGCGAGCTGGTCTGTTTCTGGCACATTTTTCTTTCCTCCAAAGCTGTTTTCTGTTTGAAGCTCTTATTAAAGGTGCTGGAAGTGCTGGATCCTGACAGAAAACTGGAAGACACCCGGACTTACTGTCAGGGCATCAAGACAAGAACAAAGGAACCCATAAAACTTTTTAAAAAACGTTCCACCCAAGTCTACTTGGGACTGTAAGTATTATTCTTAACCGCTCGCTCATTCCTGTCGCCTGATGAAGCATTCTAGGAGTTGCCTTCTCAAAGCTCCTCATCTTTAGAATAATATAGAGACACAAAAGTTAGAGACTAAGTTCCCGAGGAAGAGGGAGAGGAGCCTTGAGTCCTGCTCTAAATAGTGCTTATTTCCTAAATGGATGTGACTTATCCGGCAATGGAGCAAACGTTTGTGTCTACATGGCTGTAGGAGAGTTGTTGGAGAAGAGGAAAACTGCCGAAAACCTGATTAACTGCCCCATAATGGTTTTTTGAATTCTCTATGGCAGGAGTTCTTTTATTCAACATGACTGGGACCAGTAGTTGATTGAATAACAAAAACAACAACAACAACAACAAAAATTAATACAGGGAATTATAAAAGGTGACACTTAAGTACTTAAAACATTTCATTTTACTCTAAAACATAACTGTACATTCTCTGCTAGTTCTTTAATGTAAAGTCTTTTTTGAGTATGGGTCTGCTGCTTGGATTTCCAAGTCATCTTTTTTGCATAAATCACACTAGTAATGCCACCTTCATTGAAACTTTCCAAAGCACTGAACTTGATTTTCATAGAAACACCCTCTTTTTTTTTTAACCACATCCTTGTTTTCCAAACTCATATATTTCATTAAAATTTAAATGCAATGATAAGTATACTTGCATGAATAAATTTAGGATATGTTTTTGACTTTTGATATTAAATGACATCACTGGCAGGCACTGAAAAGTGTAGGTGAGCTAGAGAGAAGTCCATCCACAGGACCCAGACACTTATGGAGGGTCCAGAACCACAGTCAGGGCGTTTGGAAGGGGCTGTGTAGAGCTTTGCTAGTCATATGAGTTACCTACATGGAGGTGGATCGAGAGAGAATCCATGTTACTTAGGGTGAGACACAAAGTGACAGGAACTCTACTGTTGTGACACTTGTACCTCAGTGTACACCTCAGTGTACCTTCTGGTAAATTTGGGGAGAACAACTGGGCATGCTCATCTCAGCTCTGTTCTTCTTCCACTGGGACTCAAGATAGCCCATGAGAAGCACAAGTTCTCTGCTCCTCCCTTCTTGAGGGGAGACCCACGCTGGTCCACTCTGCTGGGGCCTGCATGGGACAGTCTGCCCATTTCTGGGTTTCAGTGAGCAAGTCCTTTTGCACCTAAACCCATGTTTTCCAACACGGCTGCTGCCAGTACTAAAGGTGACATTTTGGCTTTCATCTTTGCTCTTTGTGTTATTTTTCAAGTTGCTCAGAACCAGGGTGGGGAAGAGGGAGGAGGGCTATATGAACAGATCCCCCTGAAGACTCCAACACCATGGGTCAGTGTGGTCCTGTGAACACTTTTGAATTCTTGACCCTCAGCTAAACCATTAGCTAATTATTAGCTAATTATTATTAACCATTAGCTAATTATTATGGTGTGTGAATTTGTCTCACTTTTTAAAAAGAAGCTATTGAAGAGGGCTTAATTGAGGATGAAAGGCAGTTGCATTTGACATGATCAGATTTACATTTTGAAATGACCGTTTTGGCTGCAGTGTAGAGAATGTGTTAGGGATTGGGGGTTGGTGGTCCTAAGGGAAGATGCAGAGACACCAGTGAGTAGTGGTGACCTTTTACAACAGTCCAGAGAAGAAAACAGTTAAAATCTACAAGGCTTATTAATGGGTTGGATTTTAAGGATGAGGGAGAGCGAGGTCAAGGATGTGTCCTTGTCAAGATTGTCTGAGGTGTGGCAGACTCCCAAGCATGTAATTCGGGCTTTTGCCTGGCACATGTCTTAAGAAATGGTACTCACAATATTAAAAATCAACTTACAATGGTAAAATACCATATAATTTTTAATTGTTATAACTAATCATGATTTGCTTATCTTTATGATATTGATAACAAGAATGTAGTCTTTGAAAAATTAACGTAATTAGAGTGAGCTTGCAAGAAACTATTGGAAACACGTGTTTATGATCTTTCCTCAAGACAATGTTTGAAATCCACTTTGATTCATGGTGGCTCATATTGTAATTTCATGATCCCATTATCTTTAGTCCCAAGAAGACTCCTGTGTCACATCCAAGCCAATTGCTTTATGAAGAGAAGCCAAGTGAAGTGGATTTGCTCCACGAAGAGGGTCCTTTTCCTTATGAAAATGTGCGCAAAGAAGTTAGTGACTTCTGCAACTGGGCTACTAGTATTGTAAGTTAGTAGTAATAATTACAACTTGCTTTTTAAAGTCAAGCTCAAAGTTACTTTTATGAAAAAATAGTTTTTTGAATGTAATCAAAGTCAAATAATCAAAGTCCTAAAGGAATCTTTATGACTCTCCCACCATTTATAATAGAAATGTTTCTTATAGGTAAAATTTCTGGAAAGGTTGCAAGTTTGCAGACAATTTGAATGTTTATTGTTTATGTCTCATTGCTGTTGTTTCATATTTTTTGAATAGCTATCTCTTTCCCCCAGGTTTGTTGAGATATAGTTGACATATTCCGTTGTTTAAGTGTAAGGCATATAATGTAATTATGTGATACTCACATATTGCAAAATGATTACCACAATAGGTTAGTTACTGCATCCATCACCTATTGAATTCTTGACCCTCAGCAAACCTTTGTGTGTGTGTGTGTGTGTGAGTGTGTGTGTGTTGGGAACATTTAAGATCTACGCTCTTGGCAACTTACAAGCATGCAATGCAGTATTGTTAATTATAGCCATGCTGTTCATGACATCCCCAGAATGTATTCATCTTGTAACTGGAGTTTGTATCCCTTAGCCAACATCTTCCCATTCCCCCACCCTTTTTATATTTTTATTTTCCATTTCAATGTCAGGATCTTCTTTTCTCTCTTTCCCTCATTCCTTCAACTCATTTTTCTCAGTTATATTTATTGGGTAGGTATACTTGACTACAGCCTTTACCAAAAGTTTTTCTGACATGAAGAGAGTTTTGACTCAGTTATCAAGGTCTTCCCCTACCCTCTTTCCAAGAACCTATTTAGTTAAGTATTCCTGTTCCCAAATCCCGATACATGTCTAGATTCCCAACGCATTTCCTGGATTTGAAACCACCTAGGATTTGTAAGCTCCCTCCCCCACTTTTTGAGTGTATTAGTTCTCATCTATGTATTCTTTAGGATTATTTCATTGGCAAGTGACAGAAATGTAATTCAGACTGTACATGGGAGAAAAGGGAACCATCCAGAGGTTTTAGGAGCTGCAGGCATAGCTGGATCTAGGTGCAAAAATGTTTTTAGGTGCACTCCCTATCTCTTGGATGCTCTCCTCTATCTGACTCCATTGTCCACCAATCTTTCCCCAAAAGATGACAAAAGTAGCCACTAAAATTTCCAAGTTTACATCCTATCAGATAGCAACCTAAGTGGGAAAAAAAGCAACCCTTCCCACTAGGAAAAAGTTGAGGGCTCACTCTCCCTGGACTAACCTGGGTCACATGCCTTGTGCCCAATTATCCACACTATAAGTGGGGAAATGGAATATGCCCATTAGTGGGTCAGGTCACATGTCTAATCCTGAAGCAAAGAGGTGGTGGGAGTGTCCAGGCCGGCTGCAGCAGACTGACTGAGAGCCGCAGTAGGAGGCTTCCTAGAGGGTGCTTAGAGTAAAGATGCTGGCCAAGGCAGATGATGCCCACTCTGCCTGGTACTTGAACCACTGCTTGTCGTCCATAATCTGACTGGAATAGATTACCTGAATCCCAGCTCTTCTACTTCTGCTATTCCTACTGCTGAAGATTACTCTGTCTAGGCAGGAAATTTAAGAAACTGTAGGATAATAATTTAGCTGCTCTGATGACCAGGCTTATTTTCAGTCCCTTATGACCGAGTCCTATTTTTACCTCAGTTATGCCACGTTGGTCCCTATCACATTGTCCTGTGGTGTTTTCTTTATAGCACCAGCTGATACGTTCCTTCCATGCTGCTTATTTTTTACCTCATTAATTCTACTTGCTGTATTTCTACTTTATTATTATTTCAGCCCAGTGTTGACTCTACTCCTCCCTTTATGCCCCTGACTATTTCATGACTCCTCTCCAGCTATGGTCAAGTTCCTCCCTTAGATTAAGGAAGAAAGCAAGGAGCATTTCACCATTTGCCTTTTGACTCATGCAATGTGAAATCTTCCAGGGAAGCTCAAACATTGATGAAGAGTTCATCCTGAAACAGTTTGAAATTGACTATCAGAGCAAACCAAGCTGTGATGTGCTCCACACGATGAGACTCAGCCAGGTTCCTTTGGAACTAAAGAGGAGTGTGGGGCTCAATACACTTCAAGAGCCAGAATGTTTCCAGAAACAAGACCATGAGCGGAAACACCAGAAACTGCAGGTAATTGCAAAAGGAGAGAAGACCGAAAATCAAAGAAAATTAAGTTGTATTAAAATCTTAAATGTTCTTGAATTCTGGCATCAGCCTTTTTCAGTGGAATTCTTGAATTTTTTTGATGTTTAATAAATATTTGTCAAATGAATGAGTATTTAATACATAAAACAATGTCAGTTATACAAACATGGCATGTCATTCAGCATTATTGTTAATATCTGAATAGTCAGTATTATTCTCTCTATGTGTTTTATATGTTGAGACCATCTCTTTATGCATTTTATACGTTGAAATTCTGACGGTGGGAATATATCATTGCAAGAGTGAAGTGCTGTAATTGTGATTGTGAATGCTGTTCATTTTACATTGAAAGAATTCTTGAATTTTTAGGGGAGTCTTACTGACCACAAACCATCATTCTTAACCACATGCTTGCCTGATCATTAATAACTCATTCAGTTTCCCAGTACCAATTTCCCGTGAAGACAGAAGAACAGGTGACAGAGAAGAGAAATAACATGTTATGTTCCAAAAGGAAATACTATGGGCTCCTAAGTGCTTTCCCACTTTTTAACACATGTGTTACGTATATGCATAAGTCCAATGTGCCAGTCCAGCAACAGACTTAAATGCCTAAGTGGGAGCTGGTGAAGGTGGAGAGGGAAGAGAGTTC
Organism: Rhinolophus hipposideros; assembly: GCF_964194185.1. Classification (NCBI taxonomy): domain Eukaryota; kingdom Metazoa; phylum Chordata; class Mammalia; order Chiroptera; family Rhinolophidae; genus Rhinolophus; species Rhinolophus hipposideros. The sequence continues at coordinate 55,290,711 of NC_138047.1, forward strand.
CTCTCTCTGAAAGTGAAAAACAGTATATTATCTCTAATTACTCTGCCTTTTACACATAATCTTTGATATTATATTTCCAATATTTTGAACATATTAACTTTGTCCGTTACAATTGAATGCAATCAACTGACCTATTTTTACATACATGATGTTTTCCGTTCTTGACTCTGTTGCATAAGGTTTATGAAACCTTACTAATTACTATCAGCACTTTAAATTTCCCATTTTCCTTTCATCTTTCTAAAGGGTAAACTGCAAACTGGTGCTGGATAGGCAAATTATGTCCATCACACGTGGGGCCTGAACCACTGCTTGTCCTGAATCTGCGTGGAATAAAATTGCTCAATTCCCTGTACTTACAAATAATTGCACAAACACTGCTTTATAAAACCACTGTAGTTATTGCCAAAATTGAACTTTTGACTAGCAGACGGAGGGTCACTAGGCAAAAGTTCAAAATATATTTCCACACGGTCCTCCTGCCTGAAGGACTTCCTTTAATGCTTCTTCTAGTGTAGATCTGCTGGTGATGAATTCTTTCAGCTTTTTTATATCTGAAAATATCCTTATTCTGCCTTTATTTATTTATTTTTTTTTATTTTTTTTTATTTATTTTTTTTTAATTTATTTATTTATTAGTTTCAGGTGTACAAAACAAGGTAATACTTAGACATTCATCATTTATATCCCTCATACTGTGAACCCCCCTCCCCCCATCCACTATCCCTCCGACCTCACACTGAACCATCACATTATATATATAAAATTATAGTTGGCATTCATTAATGTTTAGCTTCTGGTGTACAATGCCATGATCAGGTATCCACAGTATCCCTGAGGTGGTCTCCCAAATAGGACGCATGTCCATCGGATACCCAACAAAATCTTTACAACATTATAGAATACCTTCCCCAAATTAATTTTCAAAAAAAACCCTGAGGCCATCTTGTGGTTACCAGCTGCTTCCAAATCCCTTCACCTTTCCCCTTATCCCCAACCCCCTCCCACACACCCATCTAACCACTCTCGGTTTTTTCTCTGCGTCCCCAAAACTGTCTCTGATTAGTTCATTCACATAGTCTTTTCTTTAGATTCCATATATAAGTGAGATCATATGGTACTTGTCTTTCTCTTTCTGACTTATTTCACTTAACATAATGTTCTCTAGATCCATCCATGTTGCTGCAAATGATAAGATTTCTTTCTTCTTTATGGCTGCGTAATACTCCATTGTATAAATGTACCACAGCTTCTTAATCCAGTCATCTACCGATGTCTGCCTTTATTTTTAAAGATAGTTTTGTGAGTGTAGAATTCTAGGTTCACAATGTTTGATTTGTTTGTTTGTTTTCAGAACTTTAAAGATGTTACTTCACTGCTTTCTTGGTTGTGCTGTTTCTGATGAGAAATCTTCTGTCATCCTTATCTTTGTTTTTCTGGATATGTTTTTTTCCTTGGCTGCTTTTAACATGTTCTCTTTGTCACTGGTTTTGAGTAGTGTGGTTATTTTACACCTTGATGCACTCATATATTCCTTCGTTTTTCTTGTGCTTGGGGATCGCTGAGCCTCTTCAACCATGGGTTTATAGTTTTCATCCGATTTGGAAAAATTTTGACCATTATTTTTTCAAAAAAAATTTTTTTCGTTCTTCAGCAACCCTCTCAGGACTCTAATTACATGTAATTAAGAGCTGTGTGACATTGTCTTGCAGCTCACTGCTGCTCTATTCAGTTTTTATTCTCTTTTCTCCCTGTTTCTATTGCTATGTCTTAAAATTCTCTAAACTTTTCCCCCTGAAATGTCTAATGTAATGTTAATCCCATCCAGTGTATTTTTCATCTTGTACTTCGTAATTTTCATCTCGCAAAGTTTGACTTGGTTTATATATATTTTCCATGTCTCAACTTAATCTTTTGAACATATGGGATGCAGTTATAATACCTGTTCTTGATGTTCTTGTCTGCTGATTCTAACATCTATATAGACTCCATGTGTGTTTCTATTAATTGATGTGTCTCCTCATTGTGGGTCATATTTTCTTACCTTTCTACATGCCTGGTGATTTTTGAGTAGATGCCAGCCATGGTGATTTTACCTTATTAGTTGCTGGGTATTTTTGTACTCCTATAAACAGGAGTTTTGTTCTGAGATGTACTTAAAGTTACTTGGAAAAGTTTGGGTCTTGTTTCTAAGACCTGTTGGGAAGGACCAAAGTAATATTCAATCTCGGGGTGATTACCTACTGCTGAGTCAAGACTGTTCTGTGTATTCTCCCCAGTGACTCTTTAGGTTTCCCAGGAGGGAATTAGCCCTGGTCCTGTGTGCATGCCAAGCACTGTTCCTGTAATCCTTTTGATTGGTTCTTTCCCAGGTAGTTTCCTCCCACACATCCACAGAGGAAGACTGTAAACGTGTGGTGTTCTCTCCGTGTGTAGCCCCCTTCTTCCTGTTTCTCTGTGCTGCAAACTTCCCCTGCCTTGGCCTTCCTGGACTCTTAGCTCTGTCCTCAACTCAGTCCACTGGGCTCCTCCCTGTCCTGGGACATGGCAACTCTCTCAAGACACTGAGCTGGAGCAATTGTGGGGCTTACCTTGTTTGTTTCTTGTCTCTCAGGGATCACTATCCTTTGTTATTTGATGTACAATGTCTTACAAACCATCATTTCATATATATATGTTTTTCTGTTTTTTGGTTGTTGCAGGTGAGCGGGAAAATCTGGTCCCTGTTCCAGAAGTGGAAGTCCCCATCTTTATTTTTCTTTTTATCCTTCATACTCTCAGGCCTGCTACACTCTGCTCTTTGGTGTACTTTAAAACTCTGAACTTTCGCATTTCCCATTACCTTTGCTCACAATATTCTCTCTGCCTGAAGTGCCCCTCTTCCCATGTCTACATGCTTACACCTTCTTTTAGACACTGGTCACATGCCAATTTTTACATAGATTTTTCTCCAGGTTTTTAGGTTGACATTAATTTATTCTTAGTTCTAATCTCTCCCAACCATCTATATGTCTATTGTAACATATTCTCAGTATATTCATTCTTTCATTTGTTTAGACATTCATTCAACAAACATTTCTGAGCATCTACTGCTATGTGCCAAAAAGTGCTGGGAGCAAACAAAGGATTGTTTTCTGCACTTAAGGAAAGTCTAGTAGGATCAACAAGTAAATGATGAACTATAATTAAATGATATCGTGGGTTGTACATAGGACATAGGAAGAAGAAATTAATTTCTACCAAGTATGAAGTGAGATTAGGGACACAGTTAAGGCATCACAGAAGAAATTATATTTGTTCTGAGTCTTGAAAGAACACCAGTTACCCAACAACATAATATATGTCAGAACTCAAGTTCTTCAGTAGAGCAGTGGTGTAATTTCCATTCCTCCCCCTACCTTTCTTTTTCTTCTCTTTGCTTCCTTCCTTCCTTTAATTTAGTGGTTCTCAACCATGGGCAATTTAGCCCTCCTCCCCTCCCACCCACCCAGGGATATTTGACAATGTCTGGAGATGACTTTAAAAAAAAAAAAACATATGACAAGTAAGCATTTATTATACTGTTTAAGAAGGGAAGCAATTGCAGTGGTATTTCAGAAGCTGTATCTTTTTTTAAAATGTAGTATATGCTCATAGACTGTAGACAGAGTTTTAAAATATATAGTCTCTCCAAAAGAAAATGTTCAGCTAAAGATAAGATAGCTAACTCTTAATGTAAGTAAAATGTTACAAGATTTTAAAATTAATCGTCAGATTGTTCACAATACAATGTACAGAAATGTGCACACTTCCTGTACCGCGCAGTATAACCTTTACTTTTGAGCAAGGCATTCACTAGCATGTCGGTAACGTCACAAGTTCCTGAAAGCTTTCTTCCAGCCGTCCGTGTTGCATGCCTATTTCTATTTGGTTCATCTGGTTTTTCAGTTCTTCTTGTCTGAGACATTTTCTCATTTTAGCAAGATCTGCTTTTTTTGTATATGAGCTAATTATTCTTTTAATATCCAGTCCATAGCTTCCGTAGTGTTCGACATCACTCATGTCAGTTACCAGTAGTCAAAGAATTTCATAAATTTGTTGCTTATTTATTTTGAACTTTTGTTATGTATCTATTGCCATATCTTTATTCAATCCTTGCATTAACTTTTCCTGGGGAAAAGAGGGCAAATCTTGACAAAGCTTCACCAGCACAAAGTCTCTTACTTTCACATAGCGTTTGGGTGGATCTTCCTCTGTAATGCTAATAACAGAAGGAGATGCAATGTAGTATCTATGAAGCGTTTCAAGAAGTTGAGCACCAGGGCCTTGACCTAGAAATAGAGTCAATATCAGCATCTGACTTACACATGGCTGGGTTTTGTCTGAGTACACAGTAACTATAGCCTGTCATGTAACCTACGGTCACAAGAGCATAGCTCCATCCTAATTATACTTCTCAAATACGAGAGAATGTAGTGCCATCTTTCATCATCCATGGCAATAAAGCTAGTTTCAATAAACCACATTAAAAGGTCTGAAGCCTTTCATGATATTCTCAAATGCCTCGTGTCATGTCAGCCTTCTTTATATGAAAAGTAAAGTTTTCGCCCCATTAGGTTTAGAACCAAGTATGTATGGAGTAAGGTTCCAAATGGCTTGAAATTAACTTCTTTTTGCAGCAAAGAAAGAAAATCATGTGTGTTTGTTCAAAATCCATGTGGAATGACCGTGTTTCCCCGAGAATAAGACCTAGCCGGACCATCAGCTCTAATGTGTCTTTTGGAGCGAAAATTAATATAAGACCTGGTATTATATTATACTTGGTATATATTATTATATTATATTATGTTATATTATGTTATATTATATTATATTATAATTTTAATATAAGACCATGTCTTATATTAATTTTTGCTCCAAAAGACGCATTAGAACTGATGGTCCAGCTAGGTCTTATTTTCGGGAAATATGGAATTTGTCTAATTTTGCCCTCAACATCATCTGCCTCTACACAGTTAAAGATCTCATCAACTTTCAATGTATATTCAACGCGGAACATTGTTAACAGGCTACCAGCAATATAGTATAACAGAATCTTCAGATCCTTATAATCAAAAGCAGTTTCATCATCCCCAGAGAGTTTGATGGGTCTATTCAGTAAAGAAAGTTCTAATGCCATTCTCAAGATCTTCAGGAAAACGAACCAATTTTAGTTCAGTTGCTGTGGTGGTATTACAGTTGTACTCTGCCAGTTTCTTCTCTACTGTACTCTTGTATTCAACCAAAAATTGATCCATAACACCAAATCCCGTCATTTCTGAGCTGTGAATACCTGCGGCCCAGGAAGGACAATGGAGATGACATTTTTGGTTGTTACAACTTGTTGCTACTGGCATCTAGTGGGTAGAAGTTAGAAATGCTGCTAAAATCCTACAATGCATAGGACAGTCTCCCCAACAAAGAAGTATCCAGCTCAAAATGTCAATAATGCCGAAGTTAAGGAGCCTGACATCAATTCAATAAATATTTATGGAGCACCTATTGTGTCCTAGGTGTTGTTCTTGATGCCTGGAGGAGGTAGCACAAGCTTACATTTTAGAGGGTGAGAGGAGAGACAAACAACAGAAAAGTATATAGCATATGAAATGGTAGTAAGTGCTATTAAGAAAAATGAGGAAGGGAAAGAAGACAAAGATTATTGTGAGGGGATTACAATTTTTAAATTGGTGTTCGGGAAAGATGCTACTGAGAAGATGACATGAAATAGGTAAGATGACAAAATACCCTCATGTGGGTATATTGAGGAACAGCATTATGGCAGAGGGAACAGTGAAAACAAAGGCTCCGAGTCAGAAGCATGATGAATGTGTTCTAGAAATACCAAGGAGGTCAGTATGTTTGGAATGGAGGGATCACAATGTTGAATCCAGCTCTGAGAATGGATTTCCATCCTTTCTGCTGTGTCCCATCCTCTTGGCTTCAAATAGGTGTACTTAGCTTGACACTAGAATGCCCTCACACATTCCACCTCATAGTTTAAACATCAGTGAGAAAGCAGAAGGGCAGTATCTTTGTGTTTTGTGTTTCTTTGTCCAACCCAAGGATTAGGCCCTCCTTTGTAATGAGACAATGTGTGGGTATTGCATCCATAGTATCGGGGCTATGGACCAACAGATGCACTGCTGAAGAATGGGAGAAACAAAGGAATGACATCTATTTTTTCCTCCTCTCTCTTCCAATTAAAGAAGCAAGAGATTGTGATGGATATCATTTTGATCAAAAGTAGTGTAGCATTTACAAGGCTGAGCATAGTGCTGGACTCATAATAAGGCTAATAACTTATCCTTTTGGTTGACTTAGTATTGTTTAAGATTATTACTATTCGGTGAAATATGTAATTTTTACATGAATTCTAGCTGCTTTACATAATTCTCTCTTTTAATCTTCCTAACAACCCTATGAGGTAGATGCTATTATCTTATTTTACAGATGAAAAATTTAAGTAACTTGCCCATGACTCATAGTTCCTAAGTGAGGGAGGGTGGACTTGAACCCAGGTCTGTCTAAATCCAAAGACCATGCTTACCCACCACATTATTTTCTCAATCATGAACTTACACGTTACCTTTATAAATCAAGGCGTACTGAAACTTCATATATAACGATACATAATACTTTGGTAAGGATCAATCATAAATTCAAAATAAATTATACTTTCATAAGCTAAATCTTAGATTTATTGAAATGACAAACCAAAAAAATAAATCTAATGAAATTGGGAATTATGTTATTTTCTATAGAATCCTTATAAACCAAAGTGGGTGAAGATGAGGTACGGAGCATGGTATCTAAACACCAAGTTGTGGAAAAAGCAAAGAGCAGATGAACCTTTGGTTGACCCCAAGGTCTCGCGTAAAGCTCAAGAGGAGAATTTTAAAAAGGAGTTGCAGGAACAGGTATGTGTATATGTTGAAATTTGATCATCCTGAGCTAAAGATTATCGTAGTGTAACTGCCACCTCATATCGAAGCCAGAGTCTCTGGAATAACAGAGGCTCCTAAAAGTCGTACACCTCGCATATTGAATCCAGCAAAAACCAATTAAATCCAGAAAAAGCCAAGTCATTAAATGGGGGAAGTGTAATAAGCAAGACTTCAAATCTCCTGGCTTCATGGTCGACACAGTGTCTCCCAAAATGGGGCAACCACTCATTGTACTCCTACCACTCTTGGTTCCATGGATAAATTGGCTGTCCCAAAACTGGTGTGATCTGTTAGGCCCACCTCAGTACTCAGAATGAATACAATGTCATGGATTCTCCTTGAGTAATTAACTGTAAAGCTTGTTTTTGTTATTGTTGTTGTTGTTTTGTTTTTATCAGCAATGGATGAATGTTAAAGAATTTCAAAATTGCAATCCGGAAACTTCTTTTATGCAATTCAGCAGAGTTGCAGGATCTTTCGGGGAGGAAAGGGACAAAGGTTAAGCAGTGGCTGATATCACAAAGCAGCAAATACACAACAAGGTTGTGCTCTGATTCTACTGCAAATAAATTCTCTGCCTGCTGTCTCTTGTACAAGTATCTAATGGAGAGAAGTTCTTTATTGTAGTCCTGAAAATTTGGAAATATTGACGCAATATTTGCGCAGGACTCTGATGAGAATATTTGTGAAACTTTTCTCTTTTTCAACAGGTCCAGCAATTCTCTCAGATCTCAGTGTGAAAACACTTCAAAAAAGTAAAATGCTGTACAAATCTGGCTACTCCTTCATTCAGAAATCACTCATCAACTGCCTCCTTTAGATTAGGTTAAAGGAAAGATGGTCATTTTTATCTTTTCTAGTACTGGGTATGAAATTCTAATTTTCAGATGTCAGACATGACATGGATATGCGGACATAAGATGCTTATATATAAGCTGAAAAATAATGTAAATAATAATCAGCAGCATTTCTTGGTGTATGGTTTGAGGAGATGCCTATCTAAATTTATGTGAATTTAATACATAACCTAAAACTATTCCAGTTGCACTTTTAAAAAATAACAAAATCTTCTCAATGAAATATTTAGAAGCAAAAGTAGTTGCAAAACTTTTCTTTTAAGGTGTCTAGAAGCTCTCATTGTAGAAACATATTTTTAAAGACTAATTCCTAAAGATTTAAATAATTTTCCAAAAACCTTTCATTTTTACAGCAAAAGCTAGTAAAGATATTTGCCAAAATGCTTATGGTTAGCTCATGAAAATGAAGTAACATTTAAATTTGGGGAATATGGTTGATAGAACTATCACAGTGATATCAGGAAGTTTCTCAGGAAGTTTAGACACAGGAAGGATTCAAATAAATGGAGTTGTTCCATGATTTTTATAAATCACACTTTTAGAGTACCTGAAGATTGACTTACCTGTGCACTTTAGGTGGTGCCACTTGGCTCTGGCATCCCAATTCACAAGACAGAGGTACAATGGTGTGCTGGTAAGGGGCAGTCACTGTGATGACATGGCTGTCTTGCTGGGAACACATGAGTTTTGGACTGTTCTTGATTGAGTTCATTTGGAAGGTGAAATAAAGAACTGAATTGCAATGATATAAAATTATACCTCCAATTTTAAAATTCAAATAAATGAAAGGAAAAAAACAAAAACGAATGCATGAATATGCCAAAGGACTGGGGCTGGATCAAGTCTTTTTCGATTATCATGCCATTTAGAGTTAATATCTACTAATTGTGGGTATATTGTTGAGTAGGGAAAACACTCCTGTTTCTTCCTCTACTACTCTCAATTCTGGTCACCGAATGTGTCAGGGATTTTGTTTATCCCCACGTCAAGATTACCATTTTATTATAAAAGGATACACTCAGGAGCAGCCAGATGGAAGAGATATATAGGGCAAGGTACGCAGGAAGGGGCATGTATGGAGCTTCTATGCCCTCTGTCGTTGCACCACGCTCCCACAACCTCCACAAGTTTACCAACCTGGAAGCTCTCTGAACCTCATCCACTTGGGTTTTTACAGAGGCTTCATTACATAGGCATGATTGATTAAATCATTGGTCATTGGTGATTAACTCAACCTCCAGCTCTTCTATCCTCTCTGGAGGTTTGGTGGAGGAGCTGAAAGTGGCAATCTTCTCATCACTTGGTTAATTCCTCTGGCAACCAGCCCCCACCAAGTGACTATCTGAGTGTTTTCCCCAAATCACCTCATAACATAAACTCCTTTGTACTTGAAAGGTTTCTGTTATAAATAACAACATAATAATAAAAAAAATTTCACCATTGTGGCTTTTATCGAAATTCAAGGGTTCTAGGAGCTCTGTACCAGGATCAGGAAGAAGAGCAAATATATATTTTGTATTATAAAGCATAGTATCAAAATTATTAATCTAGGTCAATAATTGTCGAATTGCTAAAATGTATGGCTTATCCTTAATTATAAGGGTTAGAAAAAGGGAAAGGAAGGAGAAAAAATTTTGCATCTTTTGGAAGTCTTTATGTTCATCAACTTGTGAATGTGATCTACACGCATATTCCCAAATGAGGAACTGGTTTAAAATGAGGGAATTTATGAAAAGCCAAATGCTTTTAATTGAAATCAAGCTTCTGACTGTTGTGTCTGTGGACCCTCTTTTAGGAGTTACTTGCAGACCTTCGTGGAACAGTTGCCTTTAAAGATTTCATTCTAAGCAGGGGCTACAACATGCCAAGTGTAAGTAAAGGTCATTCCCAGAAGACCCTCTGAGGGGTCAACAGTTGTTGATGGGAAGGGGTCAGCACCCTGACAAAATCAAAACACTTCCCTTACAGGCACACACCAGCACTCAGGCCCCTGGAAGAAAGGGCATGCTTTTCCCCAGACAGGGGCCCAGAGATAGGATCTGGCATTTGGTTCTGTTTATTCTGCCTGTTTGGTTTCCGCTGCGTCAGAGGTGCTGTCTCTCTGCTGATGCACCTGCCTTGGGCTTGGCCTTAAGGAGACCAGAGTGAAAGGGATCTGTGTACAGGGCATGTGCCTTGCAAACTGTGCTACTAAAACACTCTGAATTCTCTAGGAAATGTTTAAGTCTCCTCTACTTCCACATCTAAGTACAAAGAACTGTGGCTTGGGTCAGGACAAAATGGAGTAGGGATTCATAATATCATCATTGTACTACGGGTAGGCCTCATGTAGAAACAGATGAGAGCAAAAGTTCACTTCCTGGGAGGGCCTACCAGTGTCTTCTTCTCTTCTCATTTTCTCTTTCCTCCTTCTACTTTCCCCTCCCTTAACTTTTGAAGCTGCCTCCTACATGGAATGTCCCTCCCCCCACCACCAAGACCACATATAATAGGGGTGGGGTGGGAGGTTGGCAGAGCAAACCATTTATCAGGAAGTTCTGCACCCAAACCAGCCCTGTCACCATAGCAGGAAGCCAGCTAGGCATGGGGCCAAAGTTGTAGCTAATAATAAGTCATGTGCTCGTCCAGTGTCCTCTGTGTATACATCTCTTGGCATCTTTAGGAGGACACACAGCCAAGATGGGCAAAGTTCTTGGAAATGGGATACCGGATTTCTTTTTTTTCAAGGGTGATACAACTAACAATAGCTTATACTTACTGGCAAATAAATATGTTGACTAAGCTCAGATTTAAACTGGTTTCAAAGTTAAATTAGCCAAGGTAAGGGGAAGTCTAAAGTATGAAGTAGAGATGGGGCTAAAAGACTTCATTGCATAACTGGGATGAAATTTCTCCCTTAGCTTTGAGCATCAGTAATAGGCTTGCTACATATATTTAATATATTTATATACATTTATGTACTTATAGTAACTATCTAATCTATATATAAGGGTCAGTATATTTATATGTATAATATATGAAATATGCTATTTTATATGATTACATAATTGTGTATATGACATGTATCTATATATGTAAATATATATGGGTGTATATATATCCTCTTGCAAAGGACATATATATATGTATATATGTGTGTGTACACACACACACACACACATAATCCTTATTTGGTCTTGATGTTATAATGATATATGTACACACACACACACACACACATAATCCTTATTTGGTCTTGATGTTATAATGATTCATAGTTCTATCTTAATGTTTTTAATGGCAAAACACTTTTTTTTTTCATTTTGATTTGACTCCTGTTGATTTAATCCATTCCGTTGAAGAACATTGAACTCAATTTTGGGCGAAAGGAAGCAAGCATGACACACTGGTTATACTCTTTTAGCTGCATTAACTAAAGAAAGATGATGCTGCTGGCAACATCTGAGTCCTCTGAGAAGATCTGCCATTCAAAGCCCTTTATTCTTACATTCTTTATTCTCTATTTTAGCAATAAAATTTCAACTAAAAGAGAGGAAGGAATCTATTACAGTAAATTATACACACACACACACACACACACACACACATATATATATATATATACATACATATATATATATACATACCGAGGGTGCCAAAAAAATGTATACAAGTGGACACTTTGGTCAACATTACTCAAGCAGTAGTTCGCCGTAATCAGAAGTGTCTGGACGCTGATGGTAACCACTTTGAGCACCTCTTGTAATTACAGAAGTCAGACATGACTTGTATTCATCTTCTGTTATTAGTATACATTGAGTATTACAATTTTAATACAGTTTTCCTTTCTTAAAATGTGTATACATTTTTGTCACCCTCTGTATGCATACACACACACACAAAGACACACACACACTATATATATGTATATATGTACATATATACATATATATAGACTGTCATTACTTATTTTAACATTAATTTTAAACATAAAATTAAAAATTTTAAACATTCATTCTCTTTTTACCTCTGTAATGTCTGTGTACACTGTGTATATACACATTCACATGTGTTACATGAACATAGGTACTTATGTACACGTTCCAGTATCTGCTGCTGGATTATCTACTCTATGTACAACCCATCACTTTGTTCCATCTGCTACACAATGGGTGCCAGGTCTTTAACAGCAGGGATGAGAAGAACAAGGCTGTTCTGAGCTGGACTGGACTGGACTTGGGCCCAGAACCAGTATGAAACAGATCTAGGTATTTCTGATATTGTCAACTACTTTCCAAAGTCTAATGTCTGTCATGGTCTAATTATCAACATGAGATTTTGAGTACTAAGAGGATTTCTGTCAGAGTGTAAGATTGTGAATTTGGGTATGATAGTTGTTGTGGGCAGGACTATACAGTTTTTGTTTGCCAACCTAATGAAATTTCTCTCTCTCTCTCTCTCTCTCTCTCTCTCTCTCTCTCTCTCTTTCTCTTTTATTTTTTTAGTTCTTTGAGAAGATGTACATCAGGAAAAAAATGTAAATGTGAGTGTAAGGCTCTTATAAAATAACTCAGCATAGAAGAGTTTGGGAAGATGATCAGACATATTTTATTTACTCTGTAGTACTTAGGTATTTCTCTGTCTCATTAAACATTAAACAAAATTTATGATGAGTGTACCACAATGGGTGTACAACTTTAACTTGGCAACATCCATAAACTTTATACCTAATACTTACAAACATTTCACAATGGCCTTCTGCTTCAGTTAATCAATGTTTTATATGTTTTATCAACTATGAGATCAATATTCACATATAGTCTTCTCACATTTTTGTAGCATTGTCAATATTACGTAGGTATAGCAACTATTTGTTAAAATAAATAAAACCATAATTAAAAGCAGAATTACTCTATTGCCCTTTCCCTGAATACTATTTTTCCTGGTTTTTCCTTTATTCTTTCTTTAGAATATAATTTTCTTTCATTTTGAATTAAGCTTACTCAGATTTCCCTCCACCCCCTTTTTAGGCATTTTAGTCTTAATAATAAATGTGTACCTATAACATAAGGTCATAGGTCATAAAGTATAATGGAAACTCAAGGGGACATATTTTTTAAATTAATTTTTAAAACTACTTTTTTAAATGTTAATGCTCATGTTAGTAAAATCAGAAAATATGGATTAACGAAAAGAATGTATAAAGTAAAAATAATCACTATACAGTCAACAATAACTACTCTTTACTACTCATTGGCATGTATCCTTCTAGATCTTTCTCTGTTAAACCCACTCTGGATAATTTAATCAAGAAGAATTTATTAAAAGGATATTGGGTCTCAAAGTTGTATCAGTTACTGCATCTATCTTCAAATACAAAATCTCTGGGTGATGACCTTTCATCTTCCAGGTCTGTCATGATCCCATTTCTTTTTTTTTTTTAATTAATTAGATTTATTGGGGTGACAATTGTTAGTAAATTTACATAGATTTCAGGTGTACAATTCTGTATTATATCATCTATAAATCCCATTGTGTGTTCACCACCCAAAGTCAGTTCTCCTTCCATCACCATATATTTGATCCCCCAGTAATTTAGCGGTTGTCATGATCCCATTTCAATAAGCTGTATTCTGGGCTGACTACACCGTAATGGATGCTGTAAATTAGTCTTTGCTATACACTCTCTAAGAGGCCAGACACTTTAGTGCTGGAGTACATGATAAAATCAGTGAATAGCAGTGTCAGCCCATTGCTGTAAAACTGTTTTCTTAGCGAGAACCTGTGTTGGGAGAAATACCATGATGGTGATTAAGCATTCAGGAAGTTTGTGAATGTTGGTGTGTGCGGCAGTTTATTTAGTAGGAAAGCAAGTCCAAATCCAGAATAAGTCGCAATTCTAGTAAGGCCACTTTCCCAGACTCCCTTGATGTTTCAACCCATCATACATACCTAGGTTTGGTAGCCCACAGGAGCCACAGAGGGAGAGCTGCTTCTCCTGCAAGACTAGAGGAGAAGGCATCCAGTTCTGCTAGGCAAGCTGGGGCAGGATTTTGGCAGTCTGTCCCAGGAGTCTGACATTCAAGTGCTGAGCAGAAGGTGGTGTTGGTAATTCGTGGTCTGGAATGAATCTATTTCTGTTCCTGGTTTCATTGTTCCTGGCTTGTTAGATTCAAATCTAATTCATATCAGGGACTCAAGTTTTGTCTTAATTGCTGAACAACTAAATATTCAATAGAAACAGTAGCCAGATCAGTCTTGGTGAGGGGAAATCCAAGTTGCTGTAGCTACATTCAACCTGCCTTTCTGCCTCTATGTCCACTTTGTTGGTGAGATCACTGCACAACATTGGAGTACCTGGGAAAGAAGCAGGCTGACATACAGAGGATAGGCCAAACTTTTCACCTGATTATTGAGTGCTTCCTATACAGTGGAGACCTTTTGGTGGGTATACACAAAGAACCAAATATCATCATACTCTGAATCCAGTTTGAGAGATTTCCATGTTCCTCTTCCTCCTAATATGCTTATCACCAGCCCTACATTCTTGATCCTTCCAAGTCTCTGACTACTGAGCTAAACCATCAGCTACTGACCATTAATTGGTGACATGCAGCTCAGATCATTTCTCCTTTCAGACAAAGTAGTCAACAGGGAGAAATGCTTAAAATTTTTGTCTACTGGAAAATTTCCCTTCTCAGTTGTTCTTCCGGGCCACCTTTGAGTTGGGCTATAGTGTTGTGGCCGACCACTGTGGCTGGTGCCATAGTGTGCCAGTTGTCTGTTCTGTCACCCGGACTTAGAGAACACCCATAGGTCAGATGTGTAGCCTGCAGAAGAATGGTAGTGTGGTAAGAGCGAGCACACCATGCGATCTGTTGTGTCTTCAGTTTCTGATCAAGCCCAGTCCTGTATAGAAAACTTGCACTTGATCATGAGAAGCCATATAGTTTGGTAATTAAACACGTGAACTTTGGAGCTGGAGGGCTGGGTTCACACTGTGCTCTGCAACATGTGACTGTGGGGCAAATTGCTTGTTCCCTCTGTGTTTCAATTTTCTCTTCCAAGTAGGGATGATAGCAATAATAACAGTACTATCTCCTGGAATTGTGGGGGGGATTAAAGGAAATGTTACAAATAAAGCACTCAGAAGAGAGCCTGGCACATTGCGCACGCACTTCAAATGTTAGCTGACTTCATGGCTTGGTGGATCAGGTGACCCCCAGGTTATGATGGGCACAGGTTGCTTGGTTACCCAATGTCTCATGATCAGACTGCTGTATTTATTAGTGCCAAGCAACAAACCAAGATTGGTTTCTCAAAAGGGGAACAGTTCTATGCCACAGAGTTCATGGCTCGGCTGCAAACCCCTGGGGGCCTGGGCTATGATTCACCTTTCTGGCCATGCCAAAGCAGCCTGTGTGCCACAGGTGCTTCAAGCCCACTGGATTCACTGGATCAGAGGGCAGAGCTTTCTGGACCAGCTAAAAGCCTTCTCTTGCTTCGGGCGGCCCTCAGAGCTGGCAATCTCTCAGATTACTAAAGAAATGAGCTGAAACAGCACATCTAAATCTGGCCTCCAAATCCAAAGAGAAGTACAAGTAGCACATCATTATATATTATTTCCAATGCCCCTATATAATAGATGCAAATAACCTCAATAGCGTAGACAGTAATAAAAAGTTGTTAATTAGGAAGTGATGAGTTTTTAAGTTTTTATTACTTTTGGTTTTAATATAATTTATCTAACTAAGTATATATAAATTTTAATAATCACTGTGCTTACCAACCAACTTACTAAATTCCTGAAAATTTAACAGTTGGCTTCTGTGAGCTGTTACAAGCTGTCTCTAGCACATTACTGATGGTAAGATTCGAGGCAATGAAGATTCGAGGTTGGGAAGAGAATTGGTTTTCCCAACCTCCTGCCAAGTTATTTCCACAAACAGTATTACAGAGTCTTAACACAAGATGGGAAAAGCCTCATATCACAGAGTAGTAGGGAGAATTTCACTGACAAGGAAGGCTGTAAGGTCTGTCAAGAAGCAGATGGTGAAATGGGATTAGGTGTGAAGAGGTTTGCTGGGGGAAGGAGCAGGAGAAGATAGGGAGAGCCTTTAGGTTACGATGCACATATGATCACTGTGGATAGAGAAAAGGAAGGAAGGAAGATTGGAAGATGTTGGGCTGCAGCACAATTCAAATAAAGGTTTAACCAGGCCAATGCTGGTGGGGGTGCCCTCAAGTCAAGAGGAGGAGTCTCATATTTTGCCAAAATGGGCCTGCCTTGGTACTTCTGCACGCTCAGTCATTGGCGGGGAGCAGTCCAAGGGAGCATGGCCTCAGTGCGAGAGTAGAAGATCCAGAGAGGCAGCAGCTGGGTCCAGCAGTCAATTATCCTCCCCGAAGCAGGAGATGTGAGTAGCATATTCCTATAAGGTTGGGAGTTTAGGGAACTTTAACCATCTGAATCTTCCCATATGTTCCATTTCAGCATCCAGGATCTCATTGTTTACCGGTCCACGCTCCATCTTCAAATAGGAGATCTGGCAAAGCTGTGAATTCAAATAATATTTTTTTCATTTATTAATAGTTAATTTAATAAAAACAATAACGACAATGTTTTGTTTTTATGTAGTACATTACCACTTACAAAGCATTTTCTTTGACTCACAGTTTTCCAGTCAATTCTTTGAAGAACCACTCAGGTCACCACCTGTGGCTGCAGTCAGGTGGTGTTGTCTGACAGACTCTGGTGCAAACAGAGCGCCAAGAATTACACGACCTGGAAGCCACATTTCCAGGTCCAGCCTCCACCTCCCTGCCTAACCCAACACTCCTGTTTGCTCCCCTGGCTTCCACTACTTCCACTACTAGCCCTTAGTAATACAGAATTATGAATTCTTCGTTAATATTTGTGTTCCCAACTACACTGTAGATTTCTGGGCCCCATATTTTTCTCCTAAGTATTCTTTTGGTAGTTTTTAGTAGAAGGAACTGATGGAGCCTTAATTTTCAGGCAAAGAAACAAAGGTTTTAGGGGGAAGAAAGACCCACTTCCCCATTGTTAGTCCTTTAGCTCTTTGAGATGGAGCTGAGCTCTGCTTCTTCATATGGAATTAATGTCACGTAAGAACTGGTTTATTGGGAATCTAATGAACTCAACTAATGTGATGAAAGAAAACAGAAATGAAGGAATGTATAAATTCTACAAAATATTTATGATATTTGCTGGTATCCAATAATCTCACAATCTTACAATCTTTCCATATTAACCTAAGTCATCAACCCTCGTTATTTGTAAGGCGTGCCATAGTGTAAGCTATCAGATCAAATTCTTTGGGGTCACAACTTGGGTCTGAGCTTAACTGTTTCACCTTGGACAAATTACTTAACTTGTATGTGTCCCAGTTTTCTCATCTATAGAATATGAAAACTAATACTATCTTCTTCCTGGAATTGTTACAAGCATGTCTTCAACTGCCACACAAAATTATACAAAGCAGTACTTGGCAAACTGAAAACTTTCAATAAATGTTATCTATGACTGCTTTATATTTTTTTTTCTTGGCTCCTGAAGAGTTCAAGTGGCCCTGCACTTGAACTGCATCTGAGTCTTCCAATTAGCTGCTGCTAAATATTCTCTGAAAGGTACCCAGCTCTAAAGCTGACTCTAGAGAAATTCAATATAGTTGTTATGAGTGGCGGGTTTTCTATTCACTACACTTCTTTTATTTTTGTAAAATTGAGATATTCGTTTCATTCAAAGTATTGGTAAGCTATGTTTCCATTATTAAGGTAGAGGTGGAGAACTTTCGTATCATCATAGGTGAGTTGTTTATGCCCCTGTTTCAAACTTACCTTAGTAAAACTCCATTTATTTTTAATCTGCATTGTCTCTTTTAAAGCACATATTGATGGTTTAAAACAGCACTCAGCTTTTCTCTTCACCTTGAAATTATCTTAACTCAAAAGAGGTGATAAATTCATCCTGGATCTACATACAAACCATAATTTGAAATGAGAAAAGGTCTGCATTTCCAGTTATTACTAATAGCTCACTTTATAGCCATACTTCTATTTTCTTGTATCTTTTACTGCAATTTAGTCAAGATCATCTCATTATGAAAGATATCAGTTAATGTGAATCCTTTAACTTTTAAAAAACTTTTATTAGTTTGAAGCAACATGCAACATTATTTAACTCAGTTTTGTCTTTAAATTGAGTGAACGGAAACTAGTTCAAGATTACCAAACTATTCTTGGACTCAGCACTATATCTTTGCCATATATATGTGTTGCATTTTGGAAAATATTGAGGCTCTTGAACAATTTAAATATTCTAAGTAAAAGTTTCAAATTAAGCCTACTCATCTAGAGGTATGATCTGCACTGCATGAGCTAACTGGGTTGTCTGAAACACCTGGTTGACTGTCTGGCTTTCTCACTTATCCAGTTATTTGATTTTACATAAGCCAATTCTTGTCTTTTCTTCAATTATAATTGACGTTTAATATTATTTTATATTAGTTTCAGGTGCACAGTGTAGTCGTTAGACATTTATATAATTTAAGAAGTGATCCTCCCAATTAGTCTAGTACCCACCTGGCACCAGACATAGTTATTACAATATTATTGACTGCATTCCCTATGCTATTCTTTACATCCCCTTGACTACTTCATAACTATTGATTTGTACTTCTTAATCCCTTCACCTTTTTCACTTACCCTCTCTACCCCCCACCTATCTGACAACCATCAGTTTATTCTCCGTATGTATGAGTCTGTTTCTGTTTTGTTTGTTTATTTATTTTGTTCTTTAGATTCTACATATAAGTGAATATGGTATGTATACCATATTCATTCTACATATAAGTGAATTTGTCTTTCTCTATTAGACTTATTTTACTTAGCATAATTCCTTCCAGGTTTATCCATGTTGTTGCAAATGGTAAGATTTCATTCTTTTTTATGGCTCAAATAGTGTTTTGACTCAGCTAATTAAAAGATTATTTTCCCCCCTTTTCTCTCATTTCTACTGCAGTGAGATTCCTTTTAAAAGTCCTAAAGAGTTACTGATTTAAGAGAAGGGTGTCTCTGTTTATTTTTTTAAGTGTCCATAAATTATTTGATACTCCTCACTTCAAAATTTCATGTCTAATCCCTTTTTCCTTGAGTGTGGGATGTCCCTAGACTTGATTGTAAGGAATAAGAATGTGGGAGAAGTGATGAGATGTGATTTCCGAGACTGAATCATAAAAGATATTGTGGCTTCCTCCTTGTTCTCACTCGTGTCATTTTTCTCTGGGAGAGGCAAGTTGCATGTTGAGAAAACATTCAAGTTGGAGAGGCTCACATTGTGAGGAACTGAAGGCTTCTGCAAACAGCCATGTGAGTAAACCATCTTGGAAGTGGCTCCTGCATCCCCTGTTAGGCCTCCAGATGAGACTGCAACCACGTGAGACAGCCTGAGCCAGAAACACCCAGCTAATTTGCTTCTAAATTCCTGATCCACACAAACTAATGTTTGTTGTTTTAAACCATTACGTTTAGAGATTACTTGTTATGCAGCAATAGATAGCTATACAGATTTTGTGCCTGGAAGTGAGGTACTGCTATAACAAGAACCTAAAATGTGGGAGGGAGCAGGAAAATTGGGTAGTGGGTTGGAACTGGAAGAACTATGAAGACAGAGTTAGTGAAAGCTTGAAGAGCTTTGTGCTTCTTCCTTGCTTTCTCTTAGATCACATGCTCTAGGGCAGAGTTTCTCAACCACAGCACTATTGATGTTGTAAATGGGATTATTCTTTGCTGTAAGGGTCTATCATATGGATTATAGGATGTTTAGCAGAATCCCTGGCCTCGACTCACTCAAAATTCCTAGAACTTGAATTGTTGTGGCAAAGGGTATATAAGGTGTGATAAAAAATTACAGTAAATGCTGCAGATGAGTGCCATCCCATGGAATGGCAGGGAAGCAGCATGTCAAACCTTAGTAACAGTGTGTGACAAGTTTCAACTTGTTCAGTGCAGTCAGTCGGTGTGAGCTACTGTTGAAGGTGTGTTTTAAAGTGTGCCATAAATCATCTTCCATCATGACAACACTCCATGTCACACATTACTTCTGGTTCAGCAATTTCTGTCAAATAAAAACATTACGGTGTGTTCTCATCCACCTTATTCACGGGGTCTGGCACAAGTGACTTCTGGCTCTTCTCCAAAGTCAAAATGACCATGAAAGGTAAACGTTTTGAACTGATTCAGGACATGGAGACAGCCGTGACAGCGCATTCTAGAGCTGCTTCAGGAAGTGGCAAGAGTGATGGGATAAGTGCTGGAAGTGAAGGAGAGTATTTTGAGGGGGATTAATGATGTGTCTTGTACTGTAATAAATTTTTAAAATTTAAACTTCATCGTATTTTTTGATCACACCTTACGCATGTGTACATGCACACAATAACATACACACAATTGCTTATTTAGTCTGTTTTATGTTTTTTAAGGCTTTTTGATGTTCAGTATTATTTTATATTAGTTTCAGGTGTACAGCATAGTGGTTAGACATTTATATAATTTAAGAAGTGATCCTCTTGACTAGTCTAGTACCCACTTAGCACTACACATAGTTATTACCATATCATAGACTATATTCCCTATGCTTTACATCCCCATGACTATTTTTTAACTACCAATTTGTACTTCTTAGTCCCTCACCTTTTTCACCCTACCTGCCCCCAACCCCTTCCATCTATCACCCCAACAAATCTATTACCCATCTGATACCATACATAGTGATTACAATATTATTGACTATATCCCTGATACTATAACTACATCCCCATGACTACTTTGTAACAACCAATTTGTACTTCTTAATCTCTTCCCCTTTTTTCACCCACATCCCCAAATCCCCCACCCATCTGGCAACCATCAAAACGTTTTCGGTATCTATAAGTTTGTTTCCGTTGTGTTTGTTAATTTTGTTCTTAGATTCCACATGTAAGAGAAATCACATTGCATCTGTTTTTCTCTGTCTGACATACTCCGGTCAGCACAATACCCTCCAGATTCATCCATGCCGCTGCAAATGGCAAGAACCCATTCCCTCCCATAGTTGAGCAATATTCCATTATGTGTATGTGTGTGTGTGTGTGTGTGTGTGTGTGTGTATATATATATATATATATATATGTATATATATATATATATATATATATATCCTCCTCTTTATCCATTTTTCTATTGATGGACACCCAGGCTGCCTCCACATCTTGGCCATTGTAAACAATGCTGCAATGAACATGTGGATGTAAATGTCCCTTTGAAGTAGCATTTTGGGTTTCTTTGGATAAATACCCAGAAGTGGGATTACCGGGTCCTTCATTGTCTCTTCTTATAGCCTTTGTTTTAAAGTCTTTTTTGTATGGTATAAGTTTTGCTACCCTAACTTTTTTTGTTTTTTTCATATCCATTTTCATGAAATATCTTTTTCAATCCCTTTACTTTCTGTCTATGTGTATCTTCCACTCTGATGTGGGTCTCTGTAGACAGCATATGTAAGTGTTTGTTTTCTTATCCATTCAGCCCTCCTGTCTTTTGATTGGAGCATTTAATCCATTTACATTGAAAGTAATTGTTGATAGATATGTAGCTATTGCCATCTCGTTATTCATAATTTTGATTTTTTCCCCCATCTTAAATAAGTCCCTCTAACATTCCTTGTAGTATTGGTTTGATGGTGATAAACTTCTTTAGCTTTGTCTTCTCTGGGAAGCTCTTTATCTGTCCTTTGATTTTAAGTGATAGCCTTGCTGGGTATAGTAGACTTGGTTGTATGTCCTGGCTTTTCACCATGTTGAATATTTTCTTTCAATCCCTGCTGGCCTGCAAAATTTCTGTTGACAAATCAGCTGACGGTCTTGTGGGAGCTCCCTTATAATTTATGAGTTGCCTTCCTCTTGCTGCTTCTTGGATACTCTCTTTGTCTTTAACCTTTGCCATTTTAATTATAATGTGTCTATGTGTGGGCCTATTTGGGTTCATCCTGTTTGGAACTCTCTGTGCCTGCTGCCACCTGTCAGCTCCCTTAAGGTTCAGCCACTGATAAAGCCTCATGTGGTACATGAGTTGGGTGAGGCAGTCTCTCAAGTAGCCAATAGAGTAGGGAGAGTTGTGGTCACCAGGTTAATGTAGACTTCAGTTTGGTGCCAGTGCTGAGCCTGGAGAGACTCAGCAAAAGTCTCAGAGTACACAGTCTCTGAAGTCTGGCTGAACAGAAATCCTATAACTAAAAATATAAAAAGGAATCCATGTCACAACAGCTAGGAGAGGCAGAGATATAGAATGGGCCCCAAACCTATAGTTTTGGGACTCATATAGTTTTCCAAGAAAGAATGCAAGGGGGGAGGAGATGGCTGCTTTTGGAAAAAGTGCCTCCAGGTGGTGTGTGAGTTGGGTGAGGAGGGGTTCCAGCTGAGTTAGCAGGGTGGAGCATCTGAGCTCACCAGGCCTATCAGATTCAGATTTGGCCTGTGGGGGCGGGCTTAGCATAGGAAAGATGGCGTCTGCTGGGAAAATGCTGACTGTTCTCCAGTTCTCCTCTTGAACCCATACACCTCAGTCTGCCTCCCGTATGTCTCCAAAGCCCTTCAAGTTACCATCCCTCTGCTGGATCACAAGGTGAGTGCCTGCAATTGAGTTAATCTGTGCGTTGGCCATTTAATAAGAGAATGTCTGGGTTTCCTGCAACCTTCTGTCCCATTCAGACAGTCAGAATCCCCGCTGTTTTTCACAGCCAAATATTGTGAGGGTTCTTCTCAGCACCAGTACTCTGGACTTGGGAGCCTGGTGTTGGGGGCTGGGGTCCCTTGCCCCTCCAGGGTGAAATCTGCAGTCAAGAAAGCCCTCCTTTTTTTCAACCACCACAGGAGGTTTGGGGCCCATTCTGTATCTCCGCCTCTCCTAGCTGTGGCAACATGGATTCTTTTTTATATTTTTAGTTATAGCATTTCTGTTCAGCCAGACGTCAAGTGGTTCTCCAGGTTGATTATTCTATAATTTAGTTGTAATTTTAATGTGTTCATGGAAGCACAAAAGCACTTCTCTGTTTTTTTTCTAAAGTCTTTTGATATAGAACGCCTAATTGCCCTCCAAAATGTGTTTCTCTTTTCCCACTTTCACAAGTTAATTATACATGCCTTTTCCTTAATTGTCTTTGCCAACACCGAGTTTTGTCTTTAAAAAAATCTATGCCAATTTGATAGACCAAAATTGGTATTTTTAAAAAAATTGTATTTCTTTTTATTATTGGTTACCTTGACCCTTAAAGAAATGGTTTTAATGCATTGCATTTCTTTGTGACTTAGCCCGTTTTTTTCCTGGGTATGAGCAATAGTGCACTCACAGGACCTACTTTCTATGTGAGCAGAACAGGCAGTACAGCACACTGGTGTAGAGAGCTGGAGAAATCCTGTTTTCCTCAGTATCTCTCCCAGGCAGGTGCCTAGTGTGTGAAATTCTTCCACTAGAAATTCATTCTTTTAGTTCGTTTTCTCTCTAGATTTACTTTAAAATATCAAGCAAATTCCCTCAAAAGTGTTAGTGACACATCAACTTTCTTTTTGACACATGTTAACAGATAACAATAATCACAGTGCCGTTGTTGGGTGGGTGAGAGGGATCAGGAAACAGTTAAAGAATACCACTAAAAAGAAGACAAGAAGCAGGGGATAAAGGGCAACCCAAACTTTGCCCTCATCATGGTTTTGCTTAGGTCTATCCTTTTCTAATCTACCTCATTCTCTCCCAAGAAGATAACTGTCAATTCTTTAAACAAATTTTTTTTCTATATTCACCTCCTATATTTTGATAAAATATTCTAGTCTAGTGCTTCACCATTCCTGATATTCATTCATTCAATAAATACATATTTTGAGCCCTTACTATGTAAGACTTTAGGAATGCTATAGGATACTAAGAAAAACCTATTAATTCTCTGTCCTCATGAGTTATACTCTGGTGAGGAAAACACATCTTTAAAGAGTAATCATAGAAGATAACATGGTGAGTGATGTGAGATACGACAACGAGCCCAGCTGGGTGGGGTGGTGAGGGATGACTTTGGATAGGGAGGTTGGGGAAGACCTCTCTCAGGAGAATTCTGACCTATGTCCTCTTCAGTAACAATTTGCTCCTGGTGGGAACAGAGGGTCATTTGCTCCTTACTATAATTTGAATTGTTTCCACTTGGGTGAAGAGTTGGCATGTGTGGCATGGCCTGGCAGGACTGATTCCAAGATGCAGAGAAAGCCAAATCACTGGCTCTTTCCCTTTGTGTGTTCTAGATGGGCCGCCCCATCTAGATGTCCCCATCCCTACTCTGCCCGCTCCCTGCCCCCCAAGTACCCTTAAATGGTTTCCGTTTTTCCCTTCCTACTTCCCTCCGTTCCTTCCTCCTTCCCTCCTGAAACCTTCTAGATCTCAGTTAACCTTGCTCCTTAGTGTCCTTGCTACTTAAAATGAAGTCCACAATGAACAGCATCGTTACCAACTGTCAGCTGACTGGAAAAGCAGATTTCCAGGCCCTGCCCCAGGCCTACTGAATAGGAATCTGCACTTAACAGTATCTCCAATGCTTCCTCTGCTCATTGAAGTTTGAGAAGCCCTAGTTCAGAACTGTTATCCTCACTGGTCTGTGTAAGGCCTTTCTCTAGTTATTTACTCATTCCGCCATTACTCCAGTGCCCATTTCTATCCTTTTGCCTGCTGAGGACATTCTCTGTAATCTATTTAAGAATTGGCCTTAAATATGTATGTATCTTTGAAATGTTAAGTGGTGCTATTTTGAATGTATATATTATTTTCAATTTACATAAATGCTATTGTACTAGAAATCTTATTGTTTCTTACCTTTTAGTCATCATCATGTATTTCAGATTTAGTTAATGCTGCTATGTGTAGATCTAGTTTATGGTTCTAATTACTGCGTTGTAATTCATAGGCCCCTACAATGTTTTACTTAGCTATTTTCCCCTGATGGGCAGCTATGTGGCCTTGAACTTATGGTTGCTCCAGATAGCCCCATGTTTCCCCATATAGTCTTGTGCAAAATTTTCTTCAGGCCATACATGTTCAGGAGTGGGATTGCCGGGTCATGGGGAATAATCTGGAAAAAAAAATGGGTGAAATTTGTTTTCCAGATGGTTTGTAGCTATTACTCCCCCACAAATAGCATCACATTTTTTCCAATATTTGCCTTTCTAATGGATGTAAAATGGTGTAACATCATTGTTTTCATTTGCATATATCTGATTACCAGTATATTCGAGCATTTCTGCATCTTTCTGCTAGCCATTGATACATTCAACCAAAACTTACTGTGAGCATCTATTATGTTCCAGGCATTGTTCTAGGCACCAGGGCATCTTGTTTTGGGTCTCACGTATTTGTGTGTTCTTTTGTCAGTTTATAATAGCTCCTTATATATCTGCCTATTAATCTTTTGTCAGTTTTCATAAACACTAAAATCTCCTCCCCGGGTGGATCTACCTGCTAGCTTTGTCTATGGCATCCTTCAGATAGCCTTATTTTAGTGATATCAAGACATTTTTTTGCCCCCTATGTTATGCATTATCACCGTGACAGTCTCCTGGAATTTGTGCTATTAGCTTTGTAGTTTACCATTTACATTTAGGACTTTGTTACATCTGGAGTCCACCATTTTATGTGGTAGAGGTAGTAATCTATCATTATTTTCCTCTACAAAAGGAGCACATTCTCCCAACACAGACTTGCTTCTCTCTCCAGGTTTTACCATTTAGCAGAAGAGATCTCAGCCTTGAGTCTATTCTGGAACTAAGATGCGTCAGAGGTTTGCAGACAGTGGCAGTGAGAGAATGTCTCTGTGAAACCTGAAGTGGGGCAGTTCCATGTGACTGCTTTGCAGAGAGGTTTGACTTGTGGTTAATGTTATGTGGAGTCACCAGAGCCAGCGGCCAGGAGCCAGAGGCTTGATAGCAGCGGACAGGTGCTGCTGCTGGTGAGTACATTTCCCCAGCGAGGCCAGGGCTTGCCGACAGAGGAATCACCAATTAAGAGCAAGGCTGAAATTCACCATAAAGGTTGGAATACTACCAGAGGGGTTCTCTGGTGTCACCCATCCACATTTGTATACTCACTTGTAAACTGTATGCTTTAAAATTTGAACATGGTTTAATGGCTATTAGGATTCAGTGTAACTATAGAGTTTTAGGCATGGGTCTTGGAAGGTCAGAATACTGGGTTCCAATCCCAGCTCTGTCACTCATCAGCTGTATGACCTCAGGGAGATTACTTCTCTCAGAGCATTATGGGAGATAACCCTTATCAAGCACTTAACCTAATGCCAATATATATTAGGTATTCAATAAAAAGGCCTATTAGATAATAGACTTTGGAGTACAGCAAATGCAAAGAATAAACAAACTCTAGCCCTTAAGAAATTTATGATCTAATATGGGGATGAGATAAACTACAAAAATAATTATACCATAAGAGAAAACCTCCTAATTTGCTCTAAGAGAGTTACAATATGTAGTTAGAGTTTAAGGAAAATAATGACATATCAATTTGAGGGCTGGAATTATGGAGTGGGATTGGGGACGGGGGAAAAGTTTCACAGAAAAAAGTGACTTTTAGGAAATGTCTAGACCAATGAGTGAAGGTTCCAGTGGGAGAGTCCCGGTTTGGCTAGAGTGCACATAACTGGTAAGAGAAAGGCCTGGAAAGGTCATTGGGGCTGTATCCTAGAAACCTTGAAGGCAAATATGGTTTTGAATTTAATGTAGACAGAGGAGATGCCTTGCTTGGAGCTGTATTTTAGGAGGATTAAATCAGGAATGGTTGCAGAATGGATCACAGCCAGAGGGGTGGGAGGTGCAGAGACGAATTAGAAAGTGATTGTGTTATATGGACAGAGTTAGTGGGACCTTAATGGGGGCGAGGGTACTGGGAATGACAGGGAAGGGAGCAATGCAAGAGGCCCATGACTGAAGAATCAGCAGGACTCCATGAGGGAGAGGTCTCCCAACGGGCGACATCTTCTTCCAGTGGCTGTTTCCTGCCTCCTCTGCTTTCCTCAAAACCTCAACCAGGTTTCCTTTCTCTCACTCAGCTGATAGATAACCTCATTCCCACCTCCTCTGTACCTCAAAATGTTTCTTATGTTCATTCTTTTCTTTTTTCATATCGGTCTCCTGTCTTTTTTTTTTTTTTTTTTTTATCTGAGGTCAACCCTTCCCCTGGTGTTCTTGACCCATCACTTCCTTTGTCTAATGGAATTCCCAGGAAGTATTTCCTTTCCTCTCACATCTTCAGGCTACGTCTCCACTGGCTCTTTCCTGCTTACAAACTTGCCCAGGTCTCTCTCTGCCTGAAAGAACTTCCCCTGGGCTTTTTTCTATTCTTAAACGACACTTCAGTTTCTCTCCTACATTTTGCCTCCAATTTTCTCAAAAGAGAGCTAACTCAGTGTTGGACTTCACAGCCTTTCAGCACATTTACACCTCAGCCTTCCAAAATCGAACTCCCATCCCCAGAAACAGCGCAGTCACCAAAGACCTAGTGTAGGTCAAATCCAACCATTTTTTCTTAGTTCTCTATCTACTTCAGCTCTATTGACACTCCATTGCCTCCTCCCCACCACCTTCTGTACCTGACTTTAGAAACAAGAGTCCTAATTCTCTCCTCCCTAGCTCTTCCTTCCCACCCTCCTTAATGCCTGTAGCCCTGCAAACAAAGCTGCTTTTCATTGTTATGTCCTCATCCCTCTACACCAAGAAAGAGCAATCATTTCTTGTATGAGGTGTTAAAGAAGAAATGTGTGTGTGTGTGTGTGTGTGTGTGTGTATACTTTAAATATCCATCAATATCTGTATATATTTACACTCTGCTTACTAGAATAATAATCAGTTAGAAAATGGGCACTACATTATAGCCTCTAAAACATAACATCAAGACATAATCGCAACCTAACTAGCAACATGGAGGCAGCTTTCCAATGTCTCTTTTTCAAATTATGCCAAGGGCTAAAGTTAGGCTCATTCTTGATTTCCCTTCAGAACATAAATCTCTAACATGAATTTAATTGCCACCTCTCTGTGAGGAATTTCCAATATCTCTTCTTAAACTATAGACCTGTAGTTCCAACTTCCTGCTACATAGTGCCTCAAATTTAACCCATTCAACGGAACGCATCATCTTCCTCCTCTGCTTTCCTTTTTGTTCCCATCTCTCTAGGTCCAAAGATCTTTTATACATAGAGGCAAAGAACATGATTTTGCAATCATACAGTGATAAACACAGTATTGTTAGTGCTTTAAAAATGTTTTTAGAATATGTGACTATAGACTTTTAATAAATACAGTAGTGAGTTTTTTTTTAAAGTAGCAACACAGAAATTATTGAGTCAACATTTAAGTTTAGAAAAGCCAAATAAATAATGTTCTTTAAAAATATTGCACAATAAATCTGATACAACGTAAAAATAATTTTATGAGTTGGGAAGAATTCTGTCATTGATGACAGCAATAAACCTTTATTAAGAGTCTTCTAGGTATCAGAAATAAATAGTGGGGCTTGCATTCTAGGATTTTACAGATGCTTTGGGATTTCATTCATTAGCACATTGATTTAAAAAAAAGGACTTTGACCAATAAAGCAGCAACTGAAGTTATCAGTGAGGAAATAAAATGTTAGAGGATTTTCATATTTTAATAAAATCACTCTATTAGCTAAATTTAGAGTTTGTAAAATTCTAGGATATCCTATGACATCAAATTTTACTTTGACAAAAGGAGATAGAATAATTCTAAAATTTTCTACAAAATTCTGACTTAAAAAATTAGATCGATAATATCTTATAATTTAAGAACCAATTAGTAATACAGTTAGAATCCATAAAAGACAGTAAGTTAGTAAGATAGAGTACATAAAAGACAGTCCATAAAGAGAATGTTTTTTTATAGTTATATTTACTTTAAAAAATATAGCTTCATTACCACTTTTTTTTATTGTTTTCATACTTATCTCAAGATTGGTTTTGTTATTTTAAGGCTGCCTGAATTAAAACGTATGAGTGGCTGTCGGTGGTTTTAAACTTTAAGGTCTCTAAAAAGTCCATCATTGAGTCCCTAATTAGTTTGACATGAAAACTACTTGACAAAAAAGTAACATCTACATTGTGTTTAAAAATGAATATAGAATCTATATAAAGAAGATGGCAATAATGCTCTAGACTGGGAATACATGGACCTTTTAATTCATTCACTCAACCTGAATTTTTTGAAGGACCGCTCTTGGAATGCTGGGAATTCAGCAGAGAACAAAGGACAATACACCCTGCTTTCATGTAGTTTATATTCTAAAGAGAGGAAAGATAAACAGAATACATTCATAGATTATATGGTGTATTAGAAGTGATGCCCTAAATGCTAAGGAGAAAAGTAAAGCAGGGGAAGGGTAGAAGGAGTAGGGAGTTGTAATTAAAATTGGATTGTCAGGGAAGGGCTCACAGCGCAGATGACACTGAAGAGGGTGAGGGAGAGAGGATAGATATCTGGATGGATATCTGAAGAAAAGATGAGTCTAGGCCAGGAAGCCAGGGTAGCTGGAGGAGGGAGAGATGGAGATGAGCTGAGAGAGGTCGCAGGGGACAGATCATGTAGGGTCTTAAAGGTTTTTGCCATAAAGCAATTGGAGGGTGAGGCAGAGAGAGTAGCAGATGTTGGGAGTGTTTTAACAGGATCATTCTGTCAGTAGCCTGACAGTAGCCTATAATCCAGGTGAGAGATGATGGTGGCAGACCAGAGTGGCCTATGCTGTGGACAAAAGTAGAATTCTGAATACATTTTGAAGAAAGGGTGGCAGAATTTTCTACTGCCTACTGAAGAGAAAAAAATCAGAAGAGTGAAGGATGAGACTAAGTTATATTTTTTCAGCAATGGGAAAAAAATGTGGATGTCCCTTTTAGAGATAAAGAAGACAGGGCAAGTTGCAAGTTTGGGCAGGAAGATCTGGAGTTCAAATCTGAGTGAGTTGGGTTTGGGATATCTATTAGCATCCAGGATGAGATGCCCAATTGGTGATTTCCTCCCCGACATTCTTTCTCCCCCTCCCTTATGACTATATGGGTTGTAACTACGCACCAGCCTTCCAGTAACTCCACTGGCTGAGCCTTTGCTTTACTTGAGGGGAGCCATTTTAGTAATTATTCCAAGGCAAATATTTGCCAACTGTGGCCTTAGCAGTTGGACGTAGGAATGTGTAGTTCAAAGGAAAGTTTCACCCTGCAGATATAAATGTGGGAATCATTCATTAGCTTGAAGCTGGTCTGTAAAGCAATGAGATCGGCAGAGGAGTGAATTTAGAAAGTGTTAAAGAAAAGAAAACACCACAGGCCCCCAAATGACGTCACTTTTGCTTAAAACCCATGGTACCAAACCTAGATTTAATACCAGATCTAATTTGCAGTTTCAGACTATTCCAGAATTATAAACTTAATCAACCAGTATGGAATTTTCTGGTCAAGCACCGGTAAGGTAATCTGTCACATAGGCCCTCTCCATCCGAATAGAAAGAAGAGACAATCTACATAGTAAAAACCCCTCCTTGCTCTTCCCCCAAAGAAAAGATGTCCCAGACAAAAAATAAGGCTTTTCTTTCTTTGGCTAATAGCTCCCTTGCCCCACCCTTCTTCCTATAAAAACCTTCCATTTTGTACAACCCCTCAGAACGCTCTTCTATTTGCTAGATGGAATGCTTAAGCCAATTAGGGCTTCAAATTGACTCAGTTGAGTTTTGGTTCTTAATAAAAGAAATGTGTATAATTCTCAGCTCATAGGGTGGTGGTTGTTTTAGGAGGACCAAATTAAATTCATACATTATACACCTGGCACACGGGGCTTAACAAAGAGTTTCTATTTTTATTAATTAATCCATCGGCAGGAGCTTGTTCCAGGGCATCATCCAGTCTAGACAGGAGGGCGCATATTTTGCAATAAGCATACATCCCAAAAAGAGGTCCAGGAAGAAGCAACGGCTGGAGGTGGTTGAGATGATTGGCATTGATAGATACATTGTCTCTCGGGCCAATCCTTTCATTTTACAGGCTGGAGGCAGAGGCTTAGGGAAGCTGAGCGCCCCTAACTGGCCGCCGAATGGAGCTTCCATTAAGTCTCCGGGTTTCTCTGCACCGCGCAGGCAATGCCCTGGGCTTACCCCACCCACCCACCCGGCCGAGCTAACTCTCCAGCCCAGGACCCAGCCCCGCGTGTCACGGACGCACAGCTCTCTTTCCCGCGTCTTAGCTCTGGCAAGATCCTGCCTCTAGCGGGCCGTGCTGCTGCTGAGTGTCCATGGGGTGGAGGCCCCGGGCGCAGGCCGAGCCCGGGCTGGGCCTTAGGGTGAGAAGGACAGGCGATGCAGCTGGACCGGTTTTGCGCGCGGTGGCTGTGCGCGCTTGTATTCTTTACGTGCGCGGGACACACGTGGAACCAGGCACACTGTGCACTTGGTCGCCAGTGACTGGCGGGATTGGCTTTGGAAAATGTTGGTAAAGGAGGGCGCTCGAGTCACGGCCGGCGGAGCCTGGGACTGTAGCCCCGGGGCGGGGCTGAGAAAGTTGAGTGTTAGTGGCAGAGGGCTGGGCTCCGCCAGGGAGCGCCTGCCAAGTGGGCCCGTAAAAGGCTGGAGCTGGTGGGGTAGGTGTGGCTCTGCCTGAGTGACCTGAGCCCCTGTCCCCGTCGCCGCCTTCGTCTCCCGCAGCTGCGGCCTTCCAGCCATGGGCGCCGTCTGGTCCGCCCTGCTGGTCGGAGGCGGTCTCGCCGGAGCGCTTTTCATCTGGCTACTGCGGGACACTGGAAAGAAGCGGGACGCGAAGCAGGACAAGGACGCCTCGCTTGGGGAGGCTGTGGCTGCGGGAGGCGATCAGGGTGGCAGCGGGGGACTGAGCCCTGGCCCCTCTAGGCGGGAGCTGATCAGCAAACCAGGTATTCTGCCTCCCCGCGTCTCCAGGGCAGAGGGCCTTCACGTTCACCGAGGCGGGGAATCCCACCGGGAGCCTTCCTAACGGCCCATCCCAGCCGGCTAGCTTCCCCTCTGCGGGCAGGACCTTCCCCACGCCCCTCAACCTCCCTGGTACGCTGCAGGCAGGTTTCTTGCGCTCCACCGAGGCCCTGGAGACGCCCTGTTGGACCCACGGGCCATTGCTCGCTGAGTGTGTCCCCACGCCCGCCCCGGAGGACCTGCCCCTGCCCCCCCCAGTGGGGACGGGCTCCTCCGCTAGGCGGCGCGTGGTGCGTGCGGGCAGCGGCAGCGGCGCCACCCTGCGGGGCTTCGGAAAAGGGTGCCGAGGGAGGAGGGGCTCCTACAACCCTCTTCCATCAGCCACAGAGCAGGGGCACTTTCTCAGTCCCAATCTCACAGCCTCGTGTCCTCCCATCCCTCACCCCACCGAAGAGCTGGGTTTGGGGGACACCCGATCAGTGAGCACCTCCAGCGACGCGGACGCTTGGGTCAGCAAGGCAAAGTTCAGGCTGGACCCTGGCCATGAAGGCCTCGGTGGAAGCTCTCGGGCTGTACGCTGGCCGCCCGTTTCAGAGCCTTCCCCATGCTCACCCTGAGAGCGCACGGATGTCTAATCCGCGGGGACGTTCTTCAAAAGGGTATTTCATAGGGGACCCAACTTGGATGTGTAGAACTGACATCGAGGTTTAAATCTCTACATTTTAGAAACGGTACGCGAGGCGAAGTAGGAGCACTGGCAGAAAACCGTACTTTTCCGGTGCCCTCGCGTGGCAAGCTGCCCATGCCTGGATCCAGCCTCATGGTTGAAAATGACATCTGTGAACTTTATTTTTAGTGGAGTGTTCATTTGTAGCAACTTGAAAATCTACCCCTCTGCATTTCCTGCGATTGGTTTGGGATGAGCAGAAGGATCATTTATCTTTATCTGAAAGCCAGCCTCATGTTTTAGGTTGAAAGATTGGGAATTCAGAGTAATATTAGTTTATGTCTCACTTCGAATCCCACCATTAAAGAGATGAAATTTAAGACCACCTTCTCCCCCTCGCTCCCTCCAAAACCCATCAGTGTTCATTGTATGATTTTGGAGATTTTGATCTTATAAGAGGCTATTTAGACTATCAGTGAAGTGGCCAAGAAGGAAATGGAGTCTTTAGAGAGCTTGGATTGTTTTTTCTTACGAACATTTTTTAGTGTATAGTGGGAGGACATGCAAGAAGTCTATGGTTTGTTGAAGAGCTACCTGATGCACATAGAGTTGGCAAGGAAAACCCAGCCCTCTCCTGGCACCCTCACTCCAACTCTTGCCCAGTGATGCACTGCTGTCTTTCTATTCTCCCACAGCGACAGCTGCTGCTGATCTGCCTGCGTCTGTCAGAGCTCATCTCTGGGCTGCAAGCAGTTTCTTAGCGCACAAATGTGCTCTGCTGGTTTGTAGGGTAGCTATGCATCCCTTCACCCCACAGGCTGCTTAACATTTTTTGATGATAGAAGCCAAAGAACTTGACTTGGTTACATGCCAATTATGGTCCAGACTGCTGAGATAAAGGACCGTAACAGGTTACACTTCTGCCTCTACAACTCACCATGTCATTGACACTCCTGGATGTGCCTTTATTGTTGGATATGCATGTATATACATGTATAGAGCACAGTACTGGTTCAGTTTGAACTAGATAATTAAGTACTTGATTTTAATAGGGATAGATTTTGTGAACTGCAGATGGATTCGTGGTGAAGTCTTCAATGACTAAACCTGTTTTAGTAAGGCTAACTTACTTTTTTCTCATGAGAACTGCCTGTTACATTTTGTATATTTTTTAGAGTATCTTCAAGAAAGCAATGGATGTTTGGTTTCAGAGACCAAAGTCCCTGGTAATGTGCAGGAAGCAGCACGGAGACTGCAGAGCCCTTCTGGAGAAGGTGGTGACTATGGCAATTCCAGACAGCACGTTCCTTTTGAATGGTTTCCAGACACAGAATCTCTATCTCCATCTGCAGCTGGTAACTCTAGGCGTTACTCTGAAGTTTCAAGAAACGAAAGTTGTGAATCTCGTGTAGGAGAATGGGGATTCCAAAAAGGACAAGAGACACCTGCTAACGCAGCTCCATGTTTGGCAGAGAAGTTGCCTTCTAGCAACCTGTTCATGGACAGAGCTCAAGAAGAAGGGAGCCTTGAAAGTTTGGACAGTCAGAGCCCCGCTGACCAGGAAGACTGGGAAATGGTGTCCAGGCACTCGTCTTGGGGAGATATTGGTTTGGGTGGCGGTCTTGAGGCTCCGGTGCTAAGCCCAAAACAGAGCATGGACTATGGCAGAAGCACTCTTGTGGATACAAGAGGTCAGGAAGTGGATGTGAAAACAAAAAGGGCAGTCGCTATATCTTCAGAGTCTCAGCAAGTTAGTGTCAGGTTCCAGATCCATTATGTCACATGCACTGATATGCAATTCATTGCAGTAACTGGAGACCATGAGTGGCTTGGGAGATGGAACACTTACATCCCCCTCCAGTGTATTAGGGATGGGTTCTGGTCTCGTTCTATATCCCTGCCAGCAAATACAGTGGTGGAATGGAAGTTCGTGGTGGTAGAGAATGGGGAAATTACTCGCTGGGAAGAATGTAGCAATAGGTTACTAGAGACTGGCCATGGGGATAAAATGGTTCACAAGTGCTGGGGGATTCATTGATTCAGTTTGCAAAGTACCGAAGAGGCTGCTGCAGGATATGGGAGAGTCTAAGGTTGTGGCACATACTGAATAGTTTAAAATAAAGGAAGTATGACTCCAAATTTAGCCATCAGTGTTGTTTCAAATCTGCTAGTGGCTTTTGTCTAATGAGCAGAAATGTATATATATATATATATATATATATATATATATACACACACGTATATATGTATATATGTATATGTATGTAGATAATACTTCCAGTACGCATGGACCCTTTCCTGTGGCATTGATGGATGGATTCCTGCTGATCCATCATTACTTTGGGGCTTAGTCCTCTTGGGGAGAGACTTGCCTAAGCTTCAGGTGTGGCCTGGTCAGGGAATACAAAACTAACCAGCTGCATAGGGTTCAAGTTTGAGCCTTTGGGTGATCCTTAAACCAAGGGAATAAAACCAGCTGCATTCAAAAAAAGCTGGTTTCCTATTGGTACAGCTGGAGAAATGCTCTCTTTACTACATGTGCACTTTGTGTAAAAATAGTTAACACCATATGGAACTGTGATCAGAAAATATCTGGTCGCTAGACGTGCTTAGCAAGGATATGAGATAGTGCATTAAGACTTACCGATGTTTTCGGCTTGGTTTTACCTGCCTGATATGGTTTGAAGGTAGCCAGTATGTCTTTGTCATGTGATTGAAGGCTGGTGTAGAAAAGAGGGCCTAATCAGTCTGTCATTGGCAGCAGCCCATGAGCAAAGGGAACAGGAATGGGGTTAAGGTGTGGCCTGAGCCAGGTGGTCTGAATGCTAGCTCTTAGAGGGCTGGGACGTACAGGTACAGCTACCTGACTGTAGGGAGGGACACACCACCATTTGCTTCTGGGGCCTCTCTGCCCACGGCTCAGACCCCAACAGACGAGCTGTCCCATAGCAATTGGTTCATCCTCTTCCCTCTCCTTTCATCCCAGTAGCTTTCTTGGGTAACCTAATTGTAACAGGACAGTGATGGAGAAGTACGTCTTTGCTCTGAGAAGAAATGAACTTTGCTATTATAACTGAAAAAATAAAACCCGAGTTTTAATATCTATTAAATGTCTGGTTTGTCTAAATCTTAGTACCATAGTAACTTAGATATAAAATACTAGTATTTCCCTCCATTAATAACAGATACAGAAAAAAAAGCAAACACCAGGAGGCAGAGAAGTCTATTTTTCTCTTCCCTTTGGAGACAAAGTATTAGAATATTTCTTTTAAAACTTCTTTTGGAGAGAGATTATGCATGCCTGTACTTGAAAATGAATTCTTATATGTTAAAACAACTTTTAGTAAGTGTAACATCTTTTGATGAGACATTGTTTAATTTTTGGTTTCTGATGATGATCTTTGCCGAAAGGAGCTTAAACCCAACTGAAGGTAGTGTTACAAAGTGCTTAAAAGAACTATGTTTGATACTTTCTGACTCATAGCATTCTTATGTAAAATTCATGTATGTTTCTCACATATTTCATAATGAATTTAATATTCTCCCAGTGAGGTCTGCAGAAGGCATTTAGTATTACTACCCTGAAGGCCCAAGCATTTCTATTAGGTAAAATTAAAGGTAAAACAGTTTACAATAAAGACCTCTTTAGAGTCCTATCACTAGCCATTTTATATTATCTGATGAAATAAAAATCAGTAAAGCCAATTGATTTAAGAGAGATACATATAATACTAAACGTTACATATTTAAAAATCATTATTTAAAATTGAATGTACTTAGAGTGCTAATACTATCATTTAGAGGAGAACCATGAGAATTTTCTTGTGGGAGTCCGTATGTCCTTCTTAGTTTATTATGTGTACTGGTTAGGACTAACTCTAGCTGCTGTCGCAGACACCATGCATGGAAGAAGGCTGCAACAACAGTTACTTCTTGTTAACACTAGTGGGTATTCCTGGCAAGTAGGGCAGCTCTTCCCCTTGCAGAGACTGTTACCCAGGCTCCTTCTGTCCTGTGACTCTACCATCTCCTAGGACCTCACTGTCCTCTGTAACCAGTCAATGGAAGAAGAAATAAAGTGAGGACAAACTACAAATGCTTACTAAGACTTGGCCAGAAAGTGCCACATCCTGCTCTGTCCACATGCCATTAGTGGCCACAGGTGGCCACACCTAGATGGAGGTGGGGCTGGGAAACAGCCACTGGCTGGGCAGCTGCTTCTCTGACATCTGTGCTATGCAATGCGAGTGCAGACTTTTTTGACAGCTAGCCTTCTGCCACACTGTCCCTATTGCCTTTGGCACAGTTGAAACATTTTTGTGTATGTTCTTCTTGTCTCGTTTTATTTGGTTCACATACTGTGGTATAATATGGTCTAATAAATATATTTAGTCTTTGTCCCAGGTTTCTGGCACAGAGCTCCTTAAACCCTTGGAATTTCTTGAGAGATTGGAATGTCTTTTGTTATTCGTAATGAGGCTCTTTAGATCACACATGAGTTTATGCTAACCAGGTGATTTGGAGGTGGGGGGCAGATAGTGCCCCCGATGGAGCTGGTCACCACAAAGACCAAGCGATTAGAGGACTGGAACTTTCAGCCCCACCCACCAATCTCTGGAAAGGGGTGAGAATAAGCTCTATAAAAACTCTCGAACACAGTCATGTGCTCAATGATGATGATTTGGTCAAAGATGGACCAGGGACTGCATAAGATTACAATAGAGCCCCAAAATTCCTGTCGCCTAGTAACGTGGTAGCTGTTCTAACATGGTAGTGCAAGGCATAGTCACATGTTTGTGCTGATGGTGGTGTGAACACACCTGCTGCACTGCCAGTCACGCAAAAGGACCGCACACACAGTCATGTACAGTACACAGTACTTGATAATGACAGTAAACTAGGTTACTGGCTTATGTATTCATATACTATATTTTCATTGTTATTTTAGAGTGTACTCTTTCTATTTGTAAAAAAAATTGCTTTAAAATAGTATGCTGTGTTATACTGGCAGCAGCCTCATCTCATGCTTACTGCGTCTCTTGATAGTATTATTTCCTCTTGTGATTGATTTAGTCTCGTGTTGTTTTATAAATTTAGTCTAAGTATCCAGTGTTATAAAGTCTATAGGAGTATATGTCCTGGGCCTTCACATTCACTCACCGCTCACCCACTGACTCACCCAGAACAACTTCCAGTTCTGCAAGCTCCATTCATGATCAGGGCTCTATACAGGTGTACCATTCTTTTATCTTTTACCTCGTATTTTTCATATTTTTCCTATACCTTTACTATGTTTAGCTACGTTTAGACACACAAATGCTTACCATCGTGTTACAGTTGCCTATAGTATTCAGTACAGTGACATGCTATCCAGGTTTGTAGCCCAGGAGCAACAGGCTGTACCATATGGCCTAGGTTTGTAGTGGGCTATGCCATCTAGGTGTGTGTAAGTGCATTCTACGATGTTTGCACAATGACAAAGTCACCTAATATCGCAGAACATATCCCTGGTGGTAAACAGTACATGACTGTAATGAGAATTCATGAGCTTCGGGGTTGCTGAACATATCAAGGTGCTGAGAAGGTGGTACACGCTGAGAGAGCATGGAAGCTTCGTGCACCTGGACACCATACCTTGCCCTCCGTATTTCTTACACTTGGCTGTTTCTGAGTCATTTCCTTCATAATAAACCAGTAATAGTAACTAAAGAACTTTCCTGAATTCCATGATCCATTCTAGCAAATTACTGAAACTCAGGAGGAGGTTATGGGAACCCCCCAGTTTATAACCTGTCAATCAACAAAGTACAAGTGGCCTGGGACTTGTGATTGGCATCTGAAGTGAGGCAGTTTTGTGAGACTGAGCCCTTAAAGCTGTAGAATCTGCCACTAACTCCAGACAGTGTCAAAACTGAATTGACTAATAGGACACCCAGTTGGTGTCCACAGAGAATTGGTTATTGGTGTTAGAAAGCACTCCACATGCAAAAGCCTTTAATTTATTAAAACCTAATTAAGGCAGATTAAATCCATTCCACGGTTAGAAGTTACCCACTGACTGAAAACTAGCACATTTTTTTCCTTCTTTATAGTTACTAATATGTAAAAAAGAAACTTTTCCAAAAGTTTTGATTAGGGGCCCAATGTTTTGTTACCTGATCACATTCACTGATATTGACAGAATGGTGAGTTCAGGTTCACAAAAGGAATCTTGTCAGTATGCTGGAGTTTGTCTTTCTGTTGCGGGCATTATGTCATATCTTTCAGGTGAAAGATTTTTTTTTTTTAAGTTGCGGAAAACTAAACCAAAACAAACAAACAAACAAACAAACTATTGCTTCAGCACCAGTAAAGATATTAAAAAAACATAACTATTCAAACACACTAATAGTAGCACAAATTAATACCTTATGAGTTATGAATATTCCACATCTAGTTAGTACTGCTTGAAGTTTTACTGTGAGAGCATTCAAGAATAGTTTATTTCAAAACAGAGTTTATAGGACAGGGTATCTTTTATTAAATTTTCACATAAAAAGAAAAAGTTCACAGGGCACTACTTATAAGTAATACCACAATTAATTGGGCATCATCCCTCTGTAAATAGGCAATCAATGTATCATTTTAGTAACATTTTTTCCTGGTCTTTCACTTTTTGTATCCTCTTTTCTTGATTTCTGATCATTGAAGACATCGCTGAAAAATGTTGATAAAACAAAGTTAGAATAGCAACATTTACTCAGGCTTTAATTCTATTATGCGCTTCTTGAAAGGCCAGCTCGCTACTATAGAAATAGATACATTCTGAGCTCAAGAAGTTCTTAAAAATTGCAAAGTAGTGTATTTTTAAAAAGACTGATGCTATGGAACAGAGTTAAGGATAAATCTTTACTCTTTCAGTTGTTTTAAATGAACATGATAATTATTATAGAAGTAATACATACTAACTAAATAATTTGAATAACTCAGAATCGTACAAAGATGAAAGTCAGTCTTTGTCTCCGTTCCCTCCATCTACTGAAACCACCCCCCCACCCCCAGAGATCATCACTGTGAACAGTTTGGTGATTATCTTCATGTACACACACAAACACACACACACACACCCACGAGTTTTCTTTTTTACATAAATGGATTTCTGGTATAAATTGTTCTGTAACTTGCTTTATTCACTTAAAATGTCAACATATTTACAGTTCAGCTCGTGTTTTGTTATGACTGCACAGTATTCCATTATATGGATGCACCAACCTATTATTAAATTTTTAAAAGTTGCTTCTTATTTTCACTTACAAATAATACTATAGAAAATACTTTTGTAAACAGACATTTGTACAATTATTTTCTGTAGAATAAATTGCTAGACGTGGAATTTCTGGGTCAAAACATATGTGCATTTCAAGTTTTGATAAATGCTTCCAAAATTTACTCCAAAATATTTGTTTCATAATTTCCAAGAGACATTTCATCCAGACAATAAATCCAAAATAAAGATATTTTTATTTTTTAAACAAAAACAACATATCTCCCATGTGGACTATTACAGGGTGGCATTACTCAGATAAACTTAGAAACATAAGTCAAAGTATGATCAAAATGGGGTCAATAAGATAATACATCCTCCTTAAAAAACTCACAATACATTTTTAAAATATTTTAGGTTACCATAAGGGACTTGAAATTTTCTTTAATAACAATTTAGTATAGTCTTAGCATAGTAAAACAATTTGGATTTTATAGTCAGAAATTGCAGAGATTAAGTCCCAGGTCTACCACTCATGTGACTTAGAACTTATTGAGTGACTGAGATCTTATCTTCATTTCCTCATTTTCAAATGACATAATATTAGCACCCACCTCCGAGGGTCGGGTCGTTGTGAGGCTCAACATGAGGGAAACAAGTAAAGCAGTGAGTATAGGGCCTGGCACATAGCTGGTAAGTGCTCCATAAATGCTAATAGCTACTATGATAATTAGTAAGGTTGAATTTATTTTATAAGAATTTGTTCTTAGAAAAATATTTATTATCCTTCATCTAGCAATTTATATTCTCTAGAGATGGAAAGATAGAATAACATGTATAACCCCAAATTAATTTATCTCTGACACAGGCTCCTGGATTCATGAATTTATTTCAGAAAAGCATAAAATAATAGCCCTCCCAAACGCATGGGAACATATCCATATCTTCCCACATCCGTGGGAGCAGCCACTTAGAATTTATGCCGCAAAGTTGCCTATCATCAGCAGAGCACAGTAGTTTCTTATTCAAATAGCTTTCATAAATTTATAAGTAGTTAATTTTATTTATTTAGTGATTCACTGGGTGGCATAATCTCTTATAACCCACACTAATCAAAATCCTGTGTAAGGCTAAATATCATTATTTTGTTTTCTGGCTACCGACTGCAATCGTATATAGGTTACCATTGTACACATGCTTGTCTATAGTAGAGCAGGGCTAAAGTAACCTGTGTAAGGCCACACAATTAACCCTGGGGTTAGACATGGTTTATTTTGACTAAGGTTTCTGACTGGCTTATATCTTTTGTAGCGGGTCTATAGATAGGAGGCTTAACCTGAAGGGAAGCTCAGTATTCTTTGGAGCAAGGAAAATCATGCCAAAATGAACATTGTACCTTGGTTCTTTATCTGTAAATCTTCTACCAGAGTCTGCAAGCTTTCCAGTCTGTTCTGAAGCTTCCTGCATGTTTTTCCTGTTGTTTCTATTGGCTGAGACTGTGAAGCTATTAGAAAATTGCTTAGATGTGATATTAAAAGTCTACTCAATATTTTTTAAAGAAATTTTCCAATTACAGGTTAAACAACTTTTCTTTTAAAATTGTGGAAATTTTAAAATACTATTTTATTTTTTTATTAGTTTCTGGTGTACAATGTAATAGTTAGACATTTACACCCCTCACAAAGTGATA
The DNA here is from genome assembly GCF_964194185.1 of Rhinolophus hipposideros. Taxonomy (NCBI): domain Eukaryota; kingdom Metazoa; phylum Chordata; class Mammalia; order Chiroptera; family Rhinolophidae; genus Rhinolophus; species Rhinolophus hipposideros. The sequence goes on from NC_138047.1 coordinate 55,332,148, forward strand.
ACCCCTCTGCCTCAATCTACTACCCCTCTGACATTGTACATAGCTGTAGAATAGAATAAATGAGCAAACTAATAGAAATAGTCTCAGAGATATAAAGATAAAACTGCGGGTTGCTAGATGGGAGGAGGGTGGGGATGAGGGAGAAGGTGAGGGGATTAGAAAGTACAAATTGGTAATCACCAGATTGCCACGAGTATACAAAACACATTTTGGGGAATATAATCAATAATGTAAAGATTTTGTAGGGTATCCGATGGACACTTGTCTTATTAGGGAGTTCACTTCATGGACAGTCTAAAATACCATTTGGAAACAAAGAATGTCTTACCTAAATATTGCCATACTAGCTTATTTGATTTTGTTTCAAACCAATCTGATTTACTATTATTTAACTACAGAGCATTAAATGGAATGAGTGGGAGGAGTATTTTAAGTTTAATGATGCATTCTGCATTATAAATGACAGCTTTTTATACCAAACCTGAGTAGTTCCAAACCTGAGAAGTTAGGGTATGGAAGAGCAAGATTTAATCCTGAACACTCTTGAAAGTCTGAAGCCAAGTGCCCGTTTCAGTCGCTGTCCCCTGAATGAGGACAGTATTACATAATGGGAGAGGGGAGTATGGATGCTGATATGGTCACAGCGAACCTAGAAAAAATGTGGCAGTAGCAACTGGAGAGCGGCTGGAAGCATGTAAGCTAGTCTCTAATAAGTGTGCGAAGTTTTGTCAACCTCTACAAAATATTTGATTGGCAATCTCAAGATTTTGATCTTAGTCTCTGATGCAACAACTTACTTAGTTTACCCCTTATCAAAAGGAATGATGCCTAGGGCCCTGGGGCTGTCTGCGTCACTGTCACATACCATGAAAAACATTTCAAGTTCAATTCAACATCTATATATTTAACGTCCATTTATCAGGCACAGATTCTAAATCAAACCATTTTTCCCATCTGTTTTAGCAAAAAAAAAAACCTTAAAAAAATGAGCACATTTTGAGAAGTATGATAGATATTTGCACTTACAAAGGCAGAGACTTTGAGGAAAGCTATGATATCAGAGAACATAAATAAGAAAGAAAAGTCACTCACAGCATTTAAAAGAAGACCACAAATCTTATAATAAATAGAGAAAAAAAGTTCATTATTCATGACGGAGAGATAATATTTACATATAATATCTATGTTTATTTACTAAGGGGCATGTGTGTGTACACAACAGCTATGCTATTTAAATCAGACCCACTTAAGTTACACAGCATCAGTTAGAATTTGAATATAAGAACACCATGTAAAATCTTATTCTGATTATAGAAAAGAACTTTCAATTCACCAGAGTAAGAAATCAATCTCACCAGTCATATCAGATCATTCTTACCTTTAACAGAATCAGGTGAATGAACAGGTTTGGTGGATCTATATTGTGATGTGGAACCAATTGAATCTTCAGCCGAACTAGTTAGGAGTGAATGAACTGGAGACTTCTTAGAAGAATGGAATGAACGAGAAGCTGAATTTTTCACCGATGGACTTACTAAAATTTTGCAACAAAGTAAAATAACAGAATTAATTAAAAACATTCATTACACCTCTCAAAAAGTCACACTTTCATGAGAAAATGTTCCCAGTGGTTGGGGGGAGGGAAAAGGAAGTTCTGGTAAATACCCAAGGCTCTGGGTGGGAACTGAAAAGGGCTCTGCACTGAAGAGGACCATGTCTTAGAAATAAAGAGAAACAGGCAGAAGACCTGCCGTTGGGGACCAGAGGTCCAGCTTAAAATCATTTAATTTCTGATTAAATTAAACTGATTTGGGACCGCTGATGTCCTCAGTTGTCTACTACAACCAAGCATGAATGCTCTCCTGAGGAAAATAACTTCATTCTAAGCCTCAAACCAGCTGTACAAGTCTTCATATATGTTTGTCATATACCATAAAATAATCAGGCATGTGATGAGACAAAATGACACGGTGAAAAACCCAGAGAAAAAATACAGGTAATAGATATGGACCCATAAGGTCTGGATAATGGAGGCACAGACTACCATAGATTCAAGTAGCATTACTTCAAACTCCAAACAGGTACTTCTTATATAAAGAAAATCATAACTGGACATATCAGTAAAAACTGCTAAAAAACAAACAAACCAAACCAAAGGCAAAAATAATCTTAAAGCTGCCAGAAGGGGGAAAGAAAGAGTACATTTAAATGAACAACAATTGATTTTAGAGCTGACTTCTTAGTAGAAACAATGGAAGCAAGAAAACAATGGAATATTTTCAAAGTGACGGAAAAATGTCAGCCCTAGAATTCTATACTCAGCACAAATATTCTTCAAAAATGGGCATAAAATAAAGACAAGCATAGAAACTGAGAATATGTCCCCAGCAGACTTATATTAAAGGAAACATTAAAGGCATAAGTAAAATGATACGAGACAGAAGGTAAAGTATAATTATGAGGGTATATCTAAATTAATATTAACTGTACAAAACAGTACAAATAATTCATTGTGGTATTTACATTTATAATTAAAATATGTGACAACAGTTGTATGTAAGTTGGAAGGATAGGGAACAGAGTTAACATGTTCTAAGATATTCACGATGTATAAAAAAAAGTAAAAGCCCTCATTTATATTAATCTACTAAGGCAAGGATATATCTTGTATTTTCATGCATAATCATTAAAACAAATAAAACATAAGTGAAATAAATGAATTGTTTAACCTCAGATAAATGCTCTTTTCTTCAAAGATTCCTCATAAGTTAAAGATTATTTTAAAATTAAGAGTTTGTATTTAAGAATATTGTGTTTTGATTTTAGATATACATATATACTTTTTTATAAAAGAAGAGAAAATTTGGAAATTTATCTTTCTCCTGTTTCATCTCCTATTTCAATCTTCCTTATTTACATGATTATTGTCCAGATTTATAGCTAAATTTTTGCTGAATGACCATCTGTTCACATTTTCATTTTTCCCATTTATTATATGCTCTTCCATAGAGAGACCATTATGTGTTTATTGGTTTGTCCTTGCCTCCCAAATCTAACGTATTCTTTATAATTATTTTTCATCTTTCTTAGTTTAAAAAAAACTCCTAAAACAACTCCTTCTGTGTGACTTTCTCTATGGGGACCATCATGTCCACGACTATGATTTCAGTCATGCCTATCCTATTTATTTTTCTAAGGCTTTCCTTTCTAACATTCTTATTTTTCTCTTCCATTTTTAGTCTGTGTTATGCCATTTTGCTTTTCAACAGATTCTGTTATCTTTTAATCTCATCCTTGATCTTGTTTTCATTTTGTCTATAAGTCTTTGCAAAGTATATGAAGAACCATCTGTCTCAATTCTCCTTTTCCTTTCATCCATTCTGTAAATATTTATCGAGCACTGGCTATGTATCAGGAAGGTTCTAAGAACCTGGGATACATCAGGGAACCTAAGCCTTAAAGACATCTGCCCTTGTGCAGCTTTCATCTAGCAGGAGGTGACACACAATGCACAACATAAATTAATAAGTTACATAGGATATTAAAAGATAAATCTAATTAAAGAAAATGGTGAGGGAAAATGGGAGTGTGGAAGGATTACAATATTTAAATAAAGTTGTGAGAGTAAGTCTCCCTGGGAAAGGGACACTTGAGCAAAGGCTTTAAAGGAAGTGAAGGGGTTAGCATCTTGGAGAAAAGAGTGGGTATAAAGGCCCTGAAACAGAAGCTGCCTGGAATGTTCCGAGAACAATTCAAGGGTGGATGAAGCTGAGGGAAGAAGGAGGTAGCAGCGGGAGATGAGAACACAGGGCTAACAGGGACTTATAGGCTACTATAACGACATTAGCTTTTATTCTCACGGAAATGGGGAGCCACTGCAGGGTTTTGAGCAGGCCCCATTTCTGTGCTCCCGTTGAAAACTCACCTGTACATGGGAATGTGAAGCAACTGGACGGATCTTCTAGGTCTCCTGTGTGTAATGTGACTGGCTCTCTGGAAGCATAAGAATGGTCACGCAAACATTTCATTTCACTAGCGTAGCATTAAATTTTATGGACAGAAGCAAACTCATGCAGGCAAAAGTTACGGCTTACAATACAAACTGAAGATGGCAGTCCTAACCCTAAATTTCAGTAGTTCGAAAACACCCTATGAGGGAATCCAAAGCTGCATGGTCTTTATGCATTCAGTGCCCATGAACATTTTGCAGCATGAAAACCTAATAATGTATAATAATCTTGGTTAGAAAATTCATTTTTCTGTAATAATAATTTTAAACCTCAAATATTTCTGTCATGGATTCTAACAGAGGCAATCTTAATGACTTATTTAAAAATGAAAAAACGAAGACAAAAAAAAGAGAAAGAAACCTGGGATATATCAGGTTACAAAACTATCAGACTTATTTAAATCAGTAAGTTGAAATAGGTCTGTGGTTACCAATGTGGGAATATTATGGCAGCAGCTCTCAAGGTGGTTCCCTTGCAGGGAGTTTGTGAGGCCAACACAATTTTATTATAATACTAAGACATTATTTGCTTTTTAAACTCTCAGTCTCTCACAAGTGTGTAGCGGAGTTTCCCAGAGGCTCCATGAGATCTGATATCACAAGTTAAATGCAGATGCAGATATGAGAATCCAGCAGTCTTTTATTAAGGCATGCATTAAGTTATAAAACAATGCCTTCTCAATGACTTTTATTTGAAAATTGTAGCTATTTTCATAATAAAAACATTATGATCACATGTAATACAGTTTATTTTTAAATCAATACATATCAAAACATTTGATATTAAAATTAAAATTTAATTTAAAGTTAAAATTTATTTTCCAATACTTAAAACAGCACTGGAAATGACCCAGGTCAACAAAAGCTCTTTGCAATCCTTAATGACATTTGTGAGTACAAAGAGGTCCTGAGACCAAAAAGTTTGAGCATAGCCATATTTGGGGAAAGGCCCTGGAACGGAAGGTCGTGGCTATATTGTGGATGGTCTTAATTCTCAGGGCAAAAAGTTTGTTCTTGTTGCAGAAGGCAATTGGGAGTCTTTGAAGGTTTTGGGGCTGGGAAACAAAGTCTGAAGTGTGCTTTAGGCAGATCAATTTGAAACTGATACATAGAAGTGACTGGAACATGCAAGAGATCAGATTTTAAAACATCCGCACTGAACACTATAAAGGCCACACTGTAGCCCCGAAGAAAGGTAAAAGGCCTAAAGCAGTGTGGCGGGCTGAATAGGCTGCCAAATATATCTGTATCCAAATGCCAAGAACCTGGGAACCTGTGAACGTTCCTTATATGGCAATAAAGTCTTTGCAGATGTGATTACATCAAGGATCTTGAGATGGGGAGATTATCCTGGATTATCCAGACGTGCCCTAAATGCTATCACAACTGTCTAAGCGGGAGGTGGGGGAGAGCTCACGAAGGAGAGAGATGATATGACAATCTCAGCAGAGAGAGATTTGAGGGTGTTATGCTGTGGGCCGTGGAGGAGGACGAAGAAGCCAGGAAGCAAACTCTAGAAGCTGGGAAAAGGTAAGGAAATGGATTAACCCCAAGAGCTTCTGCAGGGAGTGTGGCCCTAGCAACACCTCAGTGAAACTGACTTAGGAATTCAGGCCTCCAGAACTGTTAAGAGAGAGATAAATTTGTATTGTTTTAAACCACTAATTTTGTTACAGCAAACACCAGAAATGAATATTGGTAGTTTGAGGGGATGTGCAAAGAAGAAAACGGATTTGAGAACTGCTTTAGGTCAGAATTAATAAGTTTTGGTGACTAGAGAAGTGAGACAAGAGAGAAAGAAGAATAAAAGATAATGTTAAGCTTTAATGATAGGTGCCCTGGGAAGCAGTAGTGTAAAATAGAAGTGTGAGATAGAGGGGAATGGTTTTGTGAAACAGTCATCTTTCTTTAGTTCATCATTATGCTTCATTTCCGGAAACATCCATATGGAGATGTGTAAAAGGGAGCTAGGTATTATAAGGAATTCTTTCTTAGGGCATAATGTTGCTCATTAAATTACAGCAACATAAAAAGAATGAGAAAAATCAATTCTCCACAAAACTTCTGAGAGATGTGGCTTGCAGAATCATTCAAGCACAAATACCATACCAGAGTCATTTGTTTCTTTTTTATTCTGTTCTGGGTACAGACTCTATTGATTTAGCGTATATGGCTGCAGAAGTTTCTAGATTAAGAAACATTACTGTAAGATGTTGATTAAAGAAAAGGTGCTGCAATTACAGTGATATGTTGAGGTAAAACAGCAGTTGTGATATTCTCATTCATTTAGGTGTGAATGAGGCCATTTAAATGAATGGCCATTCATTTAAAAAATGGCCAATTTGCCATAGCATAGAGCGTTTGAATGCATTTTTAATTTTATAGTGTGCGTCACACTTTTCAGAGCTTCTATTAAATACTTAAAAATCTCTTCTTTCTGTTTGAACACAGGAAGGGACTAGGCCGAGGTCCCATCTTTTCCTCACCATTCTCTCTTCATCACAAACACATTGCTGCTGAAGGAAGCAGATTTTTTTAGTCATGGAAAAACTACAGCAGAGCTTGACGTTTCCAGAAAAGCAGCCCCTCTCTGTCCTATACCTAGGATTGGACTCTTTCCCTGGTAGCTCAGTCCAGGTGCCCCGAGGCAGAACACAGGAGTGGGTCACAGCCTGAACCCAGGAGCTGGAGTGACCTGAGTTCAAATGTGACCCATTGTTTACAAGCTGTATAACCTTGGCTTAAGCAAACTCGAGTCTTCATTTCTAACCTATATGTGGGGATAACAATGTACATTATGATACTTTAAACTATGTCATAGGTTAGATAGACTCAGTAAGTCTAAAACACTCAGAAAATAGAAAAATAAAGATATGCAGTAGGTAGCTCCAGATATTAATAGGTACAATGTAGCGTTACATATCTAGTAAGAAAAAAAAAACAACTCATTTCATTTAGGTTAAAAGAAAGATACATTTAAAAAGATTCAAGTTCATTATATTTTGATCTAGTAGCAGGGACAGTAAGAAAATATAATACTGTTTTCATTCATTCACTAAACAAGTATTTGCTGAATGGCTCCTTATGTGGCAATATGTAGCATCAGGCGACGTGCTTGGTGCTGAAAGTAAAGCAATGAATAAGCGTCTATCTAACTGGAATTTAAAGAGTAGAATTCACTTTCATATTCTTATGCTATAAAAAGGACTCTAATATCTCCATTTTTTTTATAGGTGGTAACAATAAGAAAAAGTAAGCTTTTTTCCCAGGCAGTCAGTCAATAAACAGCCCTTAACAGTGTAAGTAACTCGAGGACAGGGCCCAGGTCTGTCTTGCTCACTGTTACACTCCAAGGGCCTGGCACGTCATGGACAGTTAACACTATTTTGAATTAATAAATGAAAAGTCATAAAGAGGATATTTTGAAAGTCGGGGACTGGTATGATCATTTCTTACCTGCTGAAAGTTTCACTTGATTTGCTCCCTTCCATGGAGTCCCTTAATGAGTTGTTGCTTCTGTTGGTAGAGGGATGGGGGAAATGAAAGACTATGCCGTGCTATTTTTTACTTAATGATTAATCAAAAATGTTCCTCTGAACATCGCTTTTAGAAAACACAGATTCAAAAGAGTGAGACTGGGGTACTGGCTCTTCCAGGTGGAGGAAATAGTATGGAGAAAAGCTTGAAGACAGAAAGGAATGAATTCCTTTTGGGAATCAAGAGTAGTCTGCTTAGATTAGAGCATAGCATTGGAGTAAAGCAGGCTGCTGACAAGTTAGGGAAATTCTTCCAAGTCAGGCTGAGGGACCATGTACTTAATGGAACAGACATGAGGACGTGCAGGCAATGGCCTCAGCGTCTTAAATGGGTAACATGTTAACGGGAGCCTTTTTTTTTTTTTTTTTTTTTTTTTGGCGAAAGTCAGTTCTCAGAAGTTGTCTTTGTCTAAGGCTTACGGATTTCACTTTTATGCTCTTTTTATGAGTTCATTTAATAATTCAATTATTGATACAAATAGAATATTTAGTGAGGGTCTTAGAATCCTAAATTGAGGTCGTCATAATTTCCTTCGGGACTACCTTCCTCTCAAGTTATATAAGCCACAGAAAATATGTGTAAATATAGAAAAAGTCTTTCGTTTTTGGTATGACGTATCGTATAAATATCTTCTTCTAGGTAAACGGTATCAAAATTTAAAATAAGCAGAAGAATGCTTATTAATGTGATTTCTAAAAAGTAAATGACTTTAGTACATTTACTTGAAATCCTCTTGGTTTCAATTAACAGCTTTCCTTCAATGTAACAGCTTTCCTTCAATGAGCTCAAAATGCCCATTGATTCCCATGTAAACTGTCCAGACTTCCCAAGTTGCCTGGTCACATATAAAATTCTTGGACGGTTAATTAATTCAGAATATCAGATTCTTCTTACCTATGGCATATCTCTAATCTCAGGCTTGATTCAGTAATGCAATCTCTTACTCTATCATCTCTGTATAGATAAATATAACTCTCAGTTAATTATACAAAGAACAATTTCCAGATTCTATGTGTTTTTAGAATAATCAATTGTCATGTGTATTGAACTCTTTAAGGCACAACAGATTTTAGTTCTCTAAGCAAATTTTGCAAAGGGCTACTCATAGAGTTTATCAACTCAGAGAACTCAGAAATGCTTTCTCGTTCCATGGACTCTTAAAAGCTTTATGCAAAATTTAAGCTTTGGTGACAAGGCCATTGTAGGATTACAGCAAATTAACATAAACTCTCTAAAGGCAAGGACCAAGTATATTCATGTCCAATGCAGTCCAATGTAGTTCAAGCTCATCATGGCTGAAGTGATGGAAATCTGATCAGGGAAATCATGGCAATCTGTGGAATGATTAGTGCTGGGAGCCAGGGGCTCTAACTTTTACTTCTAGCTTTGCCTGTTTGCTTCATTTCAGGAGGCAACTCAGTCTGTGCCTAAATTTACTCATCGGACAAATGAGCTTAATAATACTGCCCTGACTTAGAGGGCACATTATAGAGTTATGACAAAAACAAAAGTGCTTTGTATGCATAGGTATTCTTTGATGCAGTGTCCAATGGAATATTTCTGACATGTGACTCAGTATACTCAATGTTATGCTAGGTAACTGGTCTGGTACAAATATTTTACTATTACTATTAATAATATCATTAATAAAAATTAGATACATCCAGCTAATATTTTGCTACCTCAAGTTAATATACATTAATTGAACATCTTAAGAAACTGGAGGTCGTTTATATATAAATATTATTTCAGGAAGTATTACTTTTAGACATTTACCATATAACCAGAAAATGATTACTACAATAACAGGTTGTGATAATACTAACAACTAGTATACAATTAGTATTATAATACTAAAAATATGCATATACCATATTAAAATGTTTGAAGTTAATCTAATAATAACACAATAAAATTTTAAACACTATTTGAAAAGACTATGAGAATCTCATTGATTTCTGCAAGTATGTGTAAGGAAGGGCTGGTGAATTGGTTGAATCCTTTTTGGAACTGACCTTTTATTAATTTGATATAAGTCATTGGCATGAATAACACGACAGAACCAAGTCCCTCCCTATTAGCTCACACCTGAAGAGATATGTAGTTCTCAGGGTTCTAGTTTTAGCTCCTCCATTGAACTATGTGGCTACAGGCAAGGTAACCTTTTGAAACTTATGTTTTTCTCATTTGTATAACGGGATAATAAGTCCTGCCCTATCCTGTCTCAAATAGTCATTGTGATTCAAATAAGATTACGGATGTGAACTTTGTTGGGAACTATAAATTACTACATGAATGTAATTTTGGGTGATGTCTTGCCCTACGTTCTGAATAGAAGAACTGTATTATTTTCTCTTGATGTCAAGTCGTTTTACTTTTGTTGAACTCCTCTACTTTCATATTATTTTCCCTGGTAATGTTAGATACTCTTCAAAGTTATTTAAATCTCAACCTCCCAGAGAGTAACACACGGACAGCTTAAAGGCAAAGCACTGATGAGAGAAGCTCTTGCATTCTGAAATACACTCAGTCTTACATAGCTACATATGAGACTCCCAGAGATGGTGTTCTCCCATCTTCCTCGGTCTTGCCCAAAGGCACAGGTGGTTCCTCATTGATCACACTTCTCAGTTCTTGCAGAAGCTGTTTCAGGTCCCTTGTTGGATCTTCCTTCAGTGTGTTATGTTTCATAGAATGCTGAATTAAAACAATTTCCAAAAAAAAGACACTTTGTTTTTTCAGATTCACATGCTACTTCATATTATAAAATTAATTCAACTGGTAAATAAAAATTATGAAGGAGAAAGAAGAGGAAAACAAAAATCACCTGTAATCTTACTGCTAAGGGATAATCAGTAATACCCAATCAATAATCAACATAGTGTCATCTCTAATTTATAAATGTGTATATAATTATTTACACATATATGCATACATATTTATAAATTAGAGTATGGGAGAACTTTCAGTCAAGATAGTGGAGTAGCTAAATGCTACTCCATGACCATATCAAAATTACAACTAAACTACAGAACCATCATTGAGAATCATCTAAAGTCCAGCTAAAGAGAAGTCCTATGACTAAAGGCATACAGAAGACACCATGTGGAGACTGGTAGGAGGGGTGGAGATGCAGAAAGTCGGTCCCGCACCCAGGTGTAGTGGTTAAAAATTGAGGTCCTCCCAGAGGAGTGAGGGGTCCCAGCCCCACACCAGGCTCCCCAGCCCAGGGTTCTAGTGCCAGGAAGAGAAGTCCCCATAACTTCTGGCTATGAAAATCAGTGGAAATTGTGGCTGAGTAAGATGGAAAGTGGCTGGAGTCCCAGGTGTTCTTCTTAAAGGGCTCATGCGTGGACTCACTCAGTCTGAGCTCCAGCATTGGGGCAGAAGCTTGAAAGGCACTAGAAACATACAGGGAGAAAATGAATTGTCTGGCTTCAGGGTGAAGGCTGGAGAAGCAGGCAGCTTTCTCCCAGATATAACTGCTGGCAGAATCTATTGTTTCTTTGTTGAGTCCTCCCCGCACTGGGTGTGCAGATGCAGGCACACACCATATCTGAGTCTCCATCATCCTGGCTAACACCATTTGCTCCATCCTGGTGATTCCTGAGGTCCTGCCCACCCAAATTGCAGGCCCATGCAAGCTGCTTCCAGTGGCTTTTCCATACAAATGGCCTGCCTTGGCTCATGCTGCAGACTTTCCTAAAACCTCTCAAAGGTTCACAAACCCAAACAAGCAGTAGTTGGCCTTAGCATGCCCCATGTCCCGTAAGCAGCTCCAAGCCTGGCACTATCACCAACCAGCCTTAGTATGCAGCTTAGCCTCTCCCAGGCACCTCCAAGCCCAGCACAAGTGGCAACCATCTGCAGATCACTTTGGAGTTCATCAAGTGGCCCCAGGCAGGGCACAGGCAGCAGCTAAACTTGGCCTGCACCAGAGCCTCTTCAAGAGGCCCCAGAATCAACACACCCAGTAGTCAACTTTAGACCACACCAGAGCACAACCCAAAGACCTCCACAAATGACACACCCAAAGGGCAGACTCAGCAGGCACCAGAGCCAAGCTAAAGCAAATCTTGCTTCGTAGGGTCCTGCACAACAGCTCCTCCACTGTAATCATGGCCAGTTCTCACAACCAATCAGCCTCAGAGTCAATCCCACCTATTGATGTGCAAACAGCAACTAAGGCTCACCTACAACAGAAGGGCACACACAACCCACACAAAGGACACACCTGGAACACCAGGCTCAGGTGACCAGGAAGACTGCACCACTGTGCTGCACAGGACACCTACTACGTAAAACCACTCTACAAAGACTGTGAGGCCTAGTAGCCCTACCTAATACATAGAAACTAACAAAGGGAGGCAGCCAAAATGGGGAGACAAAGAAACATGTCCCAAATAAATGTACAGAACAAAACTCCAGAAAAAAAGTAAACAAAATGGAAACAAGCAATCAACCAAATGCAGAGTTCAAGACACTGGTTATAAAAGATGCTTAACGGTCTCAGGATGAACTTCAACAAAGATATAGGAAGAAACATTAAAATGGAGATAGAAAACATAAAAAGAATCAGTCAGAAATAAAGAATATAATAACTGAAAAGAAAAATACATTAGAGGGAATCAACAGTTAGATGAAGCAGAGGATCAAGTCAGCGATTTAGAAGATAAGGCAGCAGAAAACACCCAATCAGAACAGCAAAAAAAAAAAAAAAAAAAAAGGAAAAGGGAAAGAATCCAAAATAATGGGGATAGTTTAAGGAGCCACTGGGATAACGACAAGCATACTAACATTCATACCAGAAGGAGAAGAGAAAGAGCAAGGAATTGAAAACCTATTTGAAGAAAAAAATAATGAAAAACTTCCCTAACCTGGCAAAGGAAATAGACATACAAGCCCAGGAAGTGCAGAGAGTCCCAAACAAGATGAACCCAAAGAGGCCCACACCAAAACACATCATAATAAAAATGCCAAATGTTAAAGACAAAGAGAGCATCTTAAAAGCAGCAAGAGAAAAGCAGTTGGTTACCTACAAAGGAGCTCCCATAAGATTGTCGGCTGATTTCTCAACAGAAACTTTGTAGGCCAGAAGGGACTGGCATGAAATATTCAAAGTGATGAAAAGCAAGGACCTACAACCAAGATTGTTCTACCCAGCAAAGCCATCATTTAGAATCAAAGGATAGATAAAGAGTTTCCCAGAAAAGAAAAAGCTAAGGAGTTCATCACCACCAAACCAGTATACAAGGAATGTTAGAGGGACTTCTTTAAGATGAAAAAAAAAAGACCAAAAATATGAATAATAAAATGGCAATAACTACATATCTGTCAACAATTACTTTAAAAGTAAATGGATTAAATTCTCCAATCAGAAAACACAGGGTGGCTGAATGGATAAGAAAACAAGACCCATACATATGCTGCCTACATGAGACTCACTTCAAATTGAAAGACATACACAAACTGAAAGTAAAAGGATAGAAAAAGATATTTTATGAAAAAAAAAAAGTAAAAGCTGGGTAGCAATACTTATACCAGACAAAATAAGACCTTAAAACAAAGGTTATGACAAGAGACAAAGAAAGACTCAATAATTCCACGTCTGGAATTTATCTGAAGAAATCTAAAACACTAACCCCAAAAGGCATACGAGGTCAGACAAGTTTGCGAACTCATCCTAGAAAAAGTGCTACCTCATTGCTGAATATCACCATGGTCACCTTCAAAATACTCCTCTTGGGAAACTATGCACTGATGCCAGTGCCTAGTCTACCCTTCAAAACAATTTTGGAACTCTTTTTCTGGAATGGCCATCAGAGCTCTTGTCATAATTACCGTTGATGTCCTGAATGTCATCAAAATGTCTTCCTTGCAATATTTCCTTTAACTTTGGGTAAAGAAAGAAATCATTGGGGGCCATATCAGGTGAGTAATATACTTATTTGTTTACTGGTTATTTGTTTACGGTATTCCAATACAGCTATTTGTTTACTGGTTAAAAACTCCCTCACAGACAGTGCCATGTGAGCTGGTGTATTGTCATGATGCAAGAGCAATGAATTGTTGGAGAAAAGTTTGGGTTGTTTTCGTCTTTTTCTTGCAGCCTTTTCAGCACTTCTAAATAGTAAACTTGGTTAACTGTTTGTCCAGTTGGTACAAATTCATAATGATAATCCCTCTGATATCAAAAAAAGTTAGCAACATCATTGCAACAAGTTCACAAACTTAATTGTCATACGTTGTAGGTTCTTCCTTGGTAGCGATTGTACCATTTCAACTAGTGATGTTGATAATGGAGGGTGGGAGGTGGGGGGTGGCTGTGCATGTGAGGGCAGGGAAGTATTAAAGAAGAAAGAAAGAAAGAGACCAGACAACAACATGACCAGAAACCAAGAGTAACAATGGTCACAGGACCATAGGTGATTCAGACAGCAAAGTTATCAAACACCAATTTTAAAAAGAATGTTAGTTAATGGTATGAGTTCCAGAAAGAAACAAGAGAATGGGGTAGGAAAAATTATTGAGAAGGTAAGGGATAAAAATTTCCTAAAATCAATGAAAGATATCAAACCACACATCCAGGAGGATCAGTAAAGCCCAAGAAAGATAGACCCAAAGAAGACCAACCTAGGCACATCACAGTCAATCTGCTATACACCAAGACAAAGAAAAAAATCTCAAAAGCGGTCAGAGGAAAAAATTACCTCCAAGAGAGCAACAATATAGCTTAAAACTGATTTATCAGTAGAAACAATGGAAACCTGAACACAATGTTCTACAACAAATTTAATGCATTGAGCTATTAGACAAATATGTAGTAAATACCTACTATAGGTTAGACACCATTCTAGGTACTTGGGATACACACATCAATGAACAACACAAAGAATGTATGCTACTTTTATTGTGTAAAATTATATACTAAACTTTTTAAGAGAAAAATTAATTGTATAAAGCATGCTTGATAGTCTATTTAGAACATATACTTAATTTTTGCTATTAGAATTATTATTTAAAATTTTGATTTAATAGATTTGACTGGTACTTTTTCAGTGATGGATGAGAGTCTTTATAATCAAGTAGAAATCTATGTACTAAGCACCTAGGCAAAAATCTACCATGCTGATTTTAGGGTAATGAAAAGACATAGAATTTCAGAGCTGATCATTCTAGATGACCCTAGAGATCTTGTAGTCCAGATGCCTCATTAAGAGATAAAAACGGCAGGGCACAATATATTTAACTGGCTTTCCAAGGTCATACACAGTAGTAACACACATATCTTGAGTCCCAATGACTCCTGGTCAAATAACCTTGGTTTGCAAGGTTATTTGTGGAGGCGCGGGGGGCGGGGGGAAGATTTAAATTAATTTTTTCAATGTCACATACATAGTTTTAAAGGTAAACTGATTCTACAACACTTAAACCAAGAAGCAGCAGTCTCTTGTCCTGCCTCTGCCCACCTCTAAGTTCAGTCTCCAGAGGGAACCATGCTTAGCTTCTAATATTATTATTCAAGTGCTTGATAGAATGTTCTATTATTTGTCCTGAGATAAACTGTTTTTCAATGCACACATCTTAAGTTTGTGAGAAGAGTCCACTTCAACTTTTAGACATGTCATAGTATATAATTCTCATTTAAATGGCACAGGTGGAATAACTGGTAGGTCAGTGGTGATCCTATTGCTATACATGTTAGGGCTGTTAACTAATGAAATTGATTTTCATGTGTGATTTATGGAATAAGTCTCATTTCTTTATAGAGTTGGAACTGAATAATGGTTACAGGAGTTTAGTGGTACCATAAATATGTATTTTTAGAAGAGATAAATCTTGAGCTTTAAAAGTATGAGAAGTTGAACTAAAAAATTTCCAAAGTTTCTAATGTTTTAACTAAAAGGAATAAAAACATTTTATGATTATAAATAAGTTCACAAATAGTTCATGAAGAAACAATATACAACAAATCATTTTCATCTTGGTAGAGTATTAAGTATACCACTAACTTGCCTTTGGCTTTTGAAATGATGCTTATTTTAGCCATCTCGACCTATGCTTTGTTTTCGGGAAATGCTTGTGATGGAAAGGATTGAACATAGGCTATTAATAATTTCTTTAACAATTATTGTAAACATTAATCCCACTGAATATTTCATATTTGTTTTCCCCAGAAAAAAACACCAAATAGTGAAGAAAACATTCATCTGATCTATATAAATCTAAAATCATTAATTGAAAATGTCATAACTACAGATATATTTTTAAAATGAAATTCTTCTTAATTTAAAATCATTTATGTATTATGTCATTTGCATCATGGATTAAAGAACTAGTTGCTTACATGGGACAGGAAGCTGGCGGTAGACTGGGAAGATGGTACATTAGAATGAGAATGGGCAGCCGATGATGGCTGTAGAAGGCGTGGTTTCACAGAAGAATTTGAGGTATATCCAGGGCCCTGAAGTTCCTGGAAAACAATATAGATGTGATCAAAATAACTGTCTATCTACAATTAGAATTTTGAAATCAAATTGTATTTTTGCAAACATAATTTCAGTCTTACATGTTGAACTTACACAGAGTTACAAATCAAAGTACTCTATTAAACAGAATGATTTTGTGTCTAAGTTACTCTTTGAGGACTAAGCACATGCTTAGGAAGAGGCCTTCACCGTTTTGATTGATAATGCAATCCTCGTCAAAATCCCAATGACATTTTTTAAAGAAATAGGACAAAAAATTTATCAGATTTGTGTGGAACCACAAGAGACCCTGAATAGCCAAAGCAATCCCGAGAAAAAAGAACAAAGCCAGAGGTATCACACTCCCTAACTTCAAATTATACTACAAAGTAGCAATAGTCAAAATGGTATGGTATTGGCAGAAAGACAGACACACAGACCAATGGAACACCCAGAAATAAATCCACATATATAGGCAAATAATTTTTGCAAAGTAGCCAAAAACATACAATGGAGAAAAGAAAGCGTCTTCAATAAGTGGTTCTGGGAAAATTGGAAAGCCACTGCAAAAGAAAGAAACTAGACTGCTGTTTGTTACCATACACAAAAATTAACTCAAAATGGATCAAAGACCTAAATGTAAGACCTGAAACAATAAAATACATTAGATGAAAACATAGGTGTCAAATTTATGGACCTTGGTCTTAGAGAGGACTTTATGAATTTGACCTCAAAGGCAAGGGAGATAAAAGCAAAAATAAATGGATGGGACTGTATGAAACTAAAAGTCTTCTGCACAGCAAAAGAAACCATCAACAAAACAAAGAGGCAAACAACCAAATGAGAGAAGATATTTGCAAACAACACCTCTGATAATGGGTTAATGTCGAAAATACTCATATATAAAGAATTCATACAACTCAACAACAAAAAACAAATAACCCAATTAAAAAGTGGGCAGAGGATGTGAACAAATACTTCTCCCAAGAAGACATACAAAGAGTCAACAGATTATGAAAAGATATTCAGTTTCACTAGCTGTTAGGGAAAAACCACAAACCCAAACCAAATTGAGATACTACCTCAAACCTGTTAGAATGTCTATTATCAACAAGACAAGTAATAACAAGTGTCGAGGAAGTTGTGAATGAAAAGGAACCCTCATACACTGCTGGTGGGAATGTAAACTGGTACAGCCACTATAGAAAGCAGTATGGAGGAGGTTCCTCAAAAAATTAAGAATAGAGTTACCATATGACCCAGGAATCCCTTTTCTGGATATCTACCCCAAAAAATCTGAAAACATTTATTCATAAAGATATATGTACTTCTATGTTCATTGCAGCATTGTTTACAATAGCCAAGATATGGAAGCAATGTAGGTGTCCATCGATTGGATAAAGAAGATGTGGTATGTATGTACAATGGAATATTACTCAACCATAAGAAAAGATGAAATACTGCCATTTGCAACAACAAGATGGATCTTGAGAATATCACGCTGAGCGAAATAGGACAGATGGAAAAAGTCAAGAACCATATGATTTCACTTATATGTGGGATATAAAACTGAAAGTAAAAATTAACAAACAAACAAAAACTCAGACAGACAGACAATGGTATGGTGGTCACCAGAAGGTCAGGGGGAGGCGTTGAAAGTAGAAAAGGATTAAAGGGGGTCAAATATATGGTGATGGAAGGAGACCTGACTTTGGTTGGTGAACACACAATGCAACATACAGATGATTTTAGGGTATTAAGAAGTGTACACTTGAAACCTGTCTAATTTTATTAACAAACAAATTTACTAAAATTAAAAAAAAAGATAAAAGCATTCCAGATGCGAAAACACACCTAGGATGGCATGCCACTACCCTGGTTCCTAACATTTGCCAAAGACTCCACGCTAGTGCTGGCATACTACTGAGAAAGATCCTTCACAACTGTGAAACTCCAGCCCGTGAAAGTACCATTACTGAGAGTTTAAAGTATGTCTGCAATTTAAAAAAATACTCGGAATATAGACATGTATTTCAGTGGAAAGTGTACTATTTTTAAAGAGTAAATATTTTTGGCATGCAGATTACAACATCTTGGCTATTCTTCAAACAGGCCAAACACACTTGCACTTTGGGCCTTTGCACTTGCTTGACCGTTCTCTATGCAAAACTCTTCCCTCAGGTATTCCCAGGGCAGGCACTTTTGTGTTTCCCCCACTTATTGTAAACTTAACATCAAGCATTGTGCTTCAATGTGTTACGATACGTGAAAAGGGTAGGTATAGTACGTATAGTACGTAACAATGTTTGTACAGATTTTATCATTGTTAGTATCAGATAATGCTGAAAAGTACACTTGGCTATATCTAAGGTAATAAATAAAATATATCAAACAAAGGCATTATTTTGCTTACACTACTATTTATGATGGAAAAAAAAAGACCTTACTTTTACATCCAAGGTGTGTTGAAGTTTTAGGCGCACAGATTCTTGTTCCTGACGTTGTATTATATCTTGACATTCTGCAAACTGCAAAGATGCCTACAATCAAGAAACCACGTATGGTTTATCCTCCATTTTTATGCAATTTTATTTTATTAGCCTATAAATGCAGAGCTGCAGTATCTTCAAGGAAACTTCCCCACTCTTAGCACACTGTATTACATTCATCTATTTATTCATCTGTTTTATCCAGTAAACAGAGAACAATTGGAGGCAATGTCTATATCCTCTTATCCCAGCATCTACATCCCATTTAGGTGTGGAGGGCACTCAAAAGAATGAACTAAGGATGAAATGAGCAACCAGTGTTAGCAATGTAAAAAATATTATATAAAAATAACCACAACTGAAATTCATTGAGTCAATATATCATGTTTTAAGATCAAGTTGGCATAGGTGGGATCACACATCATTTTACCTAACCATGAAGGTTCTGATTTCTTAAGAATCAAGGACTAGTTTTGGTAAATATTTCACCTTCCAGAGTTTTCAGGTGACAGGAGGAGATATTTATTCGGCCATAATAAATGGCAATGACAAATAGAGTGTTACTGATTCTCATTTTTTTATGTTTTCTACCTGCATCTTCTGGACCCCACAAAATGCCAGATATTAGCACTACTTCATCATTTTATTGATATTTTTAACAGACTGTATTCTACTTAGTGTTCAAGTCGTTCTTTCGTAGTAAGTTAGATTGGAGACATTTTTAATTATTCAGTCCACTAAGGACACCAGGAGCACCTTACATCTTATATCTTACTGCTCCTGTGACTGCAGTGGCCTGAAGAAGATAATTTTGTGAAAAGTACACATTATAACTATTTTTTTAAATCTCAGAAGAGACTTCTCCATAGGATATGGTTTTTCCTTGTGCTAGGTGATTGGAATATAATATAGATTTGGTTCCTATCAACATGGAGCTTTCATTCAGAACAATTCTACTTAGTTAATAGCTATTTGGTTGATAACTGCTTTACATGTTTAATTAATAACTACCTTATCTAGAGCAACTTCCATATTAGCAACTTTTTCTTTCAAACGGCGTTCCTGAGATCTCAAGACTTCTAGTTCTCCAGCCATCTTGTTTTTCTCTGTTGCAACAGTGCTCAATTCCTGGCTTAGTTTATTCTTTTCTTCTTTTAGAAAATGTTTTTCCTACAGTTATAGAGGAGAAAATACCAGAAATGATATGTTAATGTAGATGCTGAGATGTGATAAAAATATAAAACTGTTATATAAAGATCAATCTGAACTATAGTTTAATTCATATGCCATTTAATTGCTTCTGAGTTAGAGTTGGGAGCTGCTAGAATTATATTACCACATATTCTCTCATTTTATCACTGCTGGTATTGTTGCATTTTTTAGGCTTAACGAATCTTTGATAAAACCTACAAAATATGTAATAACTATGTTGTCATAAAAAGAAAGTGTATGGTGAATTGAGATTGAGTAATCATATACCAAATTTTACTGAAACTCGTTTAAAATGACAGAAGAGATTTAAAGAAGATGCATTTATATGAAAGCTTTCTGGGTTTCTATTTTGTTTCAAGGTTGAATATTCATTTCACAAATGCCTACTGCAGTCCCTCTGACATAATAAGAAATGGGACACACAGTTCCTGCCCTCAAATCACTTATCGTCCAGTGATGAGAATAAGCTTACTGACATACTTATAGAGAGTCTTTGGTATTCAACAAAATTTCATCAAAATTAGTTCAGTCCTTTAAAAACCATCATGGAATAGGCAGACAAAAAGAAAAATGAATAGTAGTCAAGTTAAAATATACACTTCAATTTATTTAAATATTTTTTTCATAGAGAAAATATTTAATGTAAACAAGGCAGAAGGAATCGCCACTGTAATACACATTTTGGATGTAAATAATTTTTCCTTTTCTGATTAGTTAGGCAGAAAAGATTTCAAAAAGAGGGATAAATTTCACAAGCAGCCTCCTTTCCCTTTGAAGGGAATGTCATTAAGCTTTGATGAATACCTTCCTTTAGTGGGGGCAGGCAGTCTGGTGATAGCAGGCAATACCTCTTAATGCCCTACGTACCCTCAGGGAGGATGAGCATAAGCGCTGCTTTAGGTTCCAAATAGGCCAATAATGGATGAAGAAAGAATGGGAAAGAACACAGAAAGAGGAAATACATAAGTCCATATGATGAGAGGTATGCAAAAATGTACGCACATACTTGTTAATCTTTAGACTCATTCTAGAAAAGTATTTCAGCAGCTCATTTTGGGTGTGGGTAAAGCAATTACTGTAGTTGCACTCATTTTCTACTTATGCTCTTCATTTTCTCACCCCATTATAGTCAGTTCTAACTTCTTTTAAAAATGCAAATTTGTTCCAACGTGATTGATATATTAGGGAACATTTGAGCATAACAGAAATTTCATTTACTTATGCGCAGTTTCATTAATGAGAAATACTAGATCAATGCAGAAAATTGCATCCAGCTAAACAGAGCTGCACAGGAAGACACAAAAAGCATATATGCATTCTTCTAACAACTACCTTTCAGCTACCTCAGTTTACTTTGTATTATGAGCCACATCCAAGGACATCTGATGTTGTAGAAAACCCACCTTCTACCCCTCCATAACTCACAAGCTGCAGCCCTTCTACACACAGTTCCACAAGCAAATTTTAGGTCTTTTTAAAGATAACGGGCCATAGTTATTGTAGTGTTTATGTATTTCTTAACCATTGAACATGGGTAAAACCCATGCTACCATTTTCATTAGGTTCCTATTTTGTGTGAGTGTGTGTGTGTGTATGTGTGTGTGCGACTGATGAAATTTGTTAGTGTGGTGCTCCTAACCCATTGTTCCCATAAGCCCTTTGGTTTTTACTGCACAATTTTGTGTAGCACAGTGATTTTAGGAACACATATGTTGCAATAGAGTGAAACTGTGCTTTGTTTATAAACACTCCCTATCTCTATCAGTAATGTCCTTTTGCCCATTTCCTGCAGTTAACTAGCTCTTTTGAGATCCTGCTCAAATGGTCCTTCAGGAAACTTTCCCTCGTTGTCTCAGTCAGAAGTCGCCTTTTCTCATTTCTCCACTGTACTTTTTATGTCTGCTCTGTCTTATTTAGTCTTGACTCTGTCTTATTTGGTCTTGAGGTATATTAAGGAGTCACCATATTGGCTTCCCCCACCCTGAGGACAGGGACTCACCTTATTTGCATTTGTCATTGCCTCTTCCAAAAACTGTATCTTGCTCTGAAGGGCATCTATCTGACCTCTTTTAGCTGTGATTTGCTTTTGCATCCCCATTGCCACTTTCATAGCTGGAAAAACAGAAGGAAGTAAACTGTGCCTCAGTTTTCTGAGGTAATAAATTTTGAGAGGTTACTATAATACGATAGTTAAACATTATAAGAAGGTGACAAGTAAGATTCTCCATGATCCCCGGACAGTGGTAAGGGAGTGATCTTGGAAACAGGTCTTCAGATTTCACAACAATTGGATATAACAATTTTCAGCAATTACTCAGAGATTTTGAGCTGATATATATATATTTGTGATGTTTTGTGGTTTCCTTACTACTAGAATGAATTTCATTGACCACTGTAGTTTACCATAACTCTAATATGGCATGGTAATAAACAATACTGACCAAGTTCATACTTACATATAGGAAATATATACATAAAAATACATAGTCGCAATAATGAATAATATATATATTTTTACTAAAATTTTTCTAGACACTCATATTTTAAAAATACTTGTGTGGTTAAAATACCACACAAGACATCTACTGTTAGTGGTCTTTTTAAAGATTCTAGTGATATCACAAACCATTCAATTTTCATTTTTGTGGTTATTATCATGTGCTTGGAATTCCCTACTGTTCCAATAGTTAAATTGGCAACGTAAGCATGTATGTGATTATTTTAGTAAAACTAGTGACGGGATGAGAATATTCTAGATAGTAGACACTGAATACATAAGACATGGCAGGCTACTAAAAAGATACATGAAGATCATCCTTGTTTGGAAATTCAAAGTCAGAGACCCTATGTTTGAGAATACCACTGCTTTGAGTCATGTCCGGCTATAACTTAGAAAAAGAAAATGTACTATTCTTTAAAAATAAACTATCAGAGAGGATGAAAGTTCTGACTTTTTGCTAACAAGATATAGGTCCTATAGCTAAACTGTCAAAAACAGGGTTAATACAGGCACAGTACATTGATTTATTAATAGATCAAAAGTCTGACATCATTTGCTGACCACTCTGAAGAATTCTGGTCTGATTAAGTGGACCATGGTTGGCCTTCAAAGTAATTTTCTTAAATAAATCTTTTTTATTTTAAGATGATTTTAATCAATGAAAATAAGCATTTGAATATGTGCAAATATATGATTGCCTAGTTAATTTAATAATTCTAATATCACTGGGGCAGTTGTGGAGGTGCCTGGAGAGCACTGAGAAAGGAACTCCGTCTGGTGGGGGAACAGGGGGAGACAAACCCCACAAGGCCTCTGGAATGATCTCTCCAAACTCCACTATTTTCTTGGTATTAAACAGCAAAGAAAGAGCTAAATCTCCCAGAACCACACAAAATATGGAATGCTTCCAGAATTTGCATGCCATCTTTGTGCAGGGCCATACTAATCTTCTCTGTATTGTTCCATTTTGGGTATATGTGCTGCTGAAGCGAGGACAAAAATAAATCTTTTGACATTAAAAAATATTGACAAATAGAAAAATGTTAATTTCACTTAAATAGTGATTCTTTTTTTTAAATTAAAGTTTATTGGGGTGACAATTGTTAGTAAAGTTACATAAGTCAGACAGAAAAAGCAGAGAACCATATGATTTCACTGATATGTGGTACATAAACCAAAAACAATAAAAGAACAAGACAAACAAACGAGAAACAAAAACTCATAAACACAGACAATAGTTTAGTGGTTACCAGAGGGTAAGGAGGGAGGGGGGTGGTAAATGAGGATAAAGGGGATTAAATAGTGATTCTTAAAGTCAGCTAATATATCCATACCAACAATGAAATGAATAATATGAAACAACAAATAAACTTTTCTTTCCGAATTAATACAGACAGCAAGATAAAAAGTGTCTAAGTGGTGAGAAGGGACCCCTCATCCGAGCACTTCAATTCCCAGTTCTCTTCCCCATTTTTATCACAGAGAAGGAATCATGAACTAACAATTAGCCACAGATATACAGTTAACCCTTGAACAACATGGGTTTGAACTGTATGGGTCTACTTATACATGAATCTTTTTCAATAAATACTGTAAATGTATTTTCTTTTCCTTATGGCTTTTTTTTTAAACATTTTCTTTTCTCTAGCTTACTTTATTATAAGAATACAGTGTATAATACACATAACATACAACATATGTGTTAATTGACTGTTTATGTTAAGGCTTCCAGTCAACAGTAGGCTATTAGTAGTTAGGTTTGGGGGGAGTCAAAAGTTATGTGTGGATTTTCTACTGCTTAGGGCATGGTGCCCCTAATCCACATGTTGTTATGGGTCAACCATATGGTTTATATAGATCATGAACATTTGAAAAATAAGGGGCTGAATGAAAATTATCAGTAACTTGTATTTATATTCACACTTCCTTAAAAAATAATTGGCATTTATAGACATTGAAGTCCAGTATAAATTATTGAAACAGGAAAAGAAAAGATTCAGATATTTGAGGGATTAAATTAAACACATGGCAATTTCCCTAAAACAAACTGAGTAGAACTACTGTTATATAACACCAGTCAATACCTATTACTGTGTATCTCTCATATCACGTGGCCCTGTGAAGAGGGGGTAGGCCATGTACTCAGGTTTGTGTTTTAATAAATCTAGACCAATGGAATTAAAAATAGAAGGAAAAATCTAATAAAGCATACCATGACCATCAGATCCTTCCATTGACTTTAATGTATTTCTTGTTTGTTCTAACTCAGACTGTGCAGATTTTAATTGCATTTTCAGCTTATTTGTAGTAGTTTCCATTTCTTCACTTTTGTTTCGAAAATTCCTCTTTAAGACTTCATAGTCTTCTGTACAATGTATTAATCAATAATAGATGGTTACTTTTTCTATCCCATAGTTATGAATATATTTTATTTGTAATTAATGATCACAGAATTTTAGGGCTGGAAGAGACTTCATATAGTTACATCATCATTTGTTACAGGAATTAGATGTATGTACATACGCATTCGCAGGGATCTTTCTTTTTAATCTGCATGAATAGACTCTCCTCCTGTAGTCATGTGTTACTCATTGCTTTTTCTGGCCAGTGTAATTGGCTCATATCTATTTCATCTTAAGCCTTTTTGGATGATAGCTTTCACTACAATGGATTTAACCACCATCTGTAGTGGATGAATCTCTATGATACGATAAGTAACCTGAGGCTGCCATGTGTCTTTTCTGACTTTTTATCTCAAAATACCTGGCACACATTCATTATTAGTATACAAGAATGCGTGCGCGCGCGCGCACACACACACACACACACACATACACACACAATCTCCTTATTTACATTTATATATGATAGGTAGGTTTACATATAAAGGGAACAAACAGCCAATACCTCTTTACTGAGATCTGACTGTTTATCCACATTTCCATGTGGATGCCCTAGTGCCACCCAAGCCAATTGTCTCATACTGACTGTAACTCACCCTCCTGCCCTTCAACCTGCCCTCCTTCCTGTTTCCCTCTCTCAGTTGCTGGTATCATTGTTCTTCCAGTATTTCAAACTTAAAACCTGAAACCTATACACAACCACCCCCAAATCACTGAGTACTGTTGATTCAATCTCCAAAAATATTCTGAATTGTTCCTTTTCCTCTCATTCTCACTTCCACTTCCTTAGTTCGAGTTCTCATCATATTTCCCAGGGACCCTGCAAAATCCTCTTTAATTGGGTGGCCTGTCCCTTTAAGTTTTGCCTTTCTCTATTTACCTGCTGACACTGTCCTTCTAAAATGTAAAGTTGATAACAACAATCTCTTACTTAGTATCTTTTGCTGGCTCCACATTGTCTCTGCCTATCCCGCCTCATTTCTTAGTCCTCATTCCTTTGCACTTTTACTCCAACAAGCACTTTTAAGGTCACATGTTATTTCATGGCTTCATGGTTTTGCCCACATTTTCTCTGCCTGGATTGCCCTTCCACCTCTTTTTCACCTGCCAAATTCTTGTCCTCCTTCAAACCTAGTACAGATGTCACCTCCTGTAAGAGGCTGATTCTCTACTCTCGCCTACATCTGCATCCAGTATATATGTCTACTGGGCTTCACTCACTGAACTACAACCCTTTCTATATAGTCTGGCTCCCAAGTAGCTAGGAGTCTCACTGTTGTGTTTCTAGGGCCTGTCTCACTATCTGGCCATAGTAAATGCTTAGGAACCATTGACTTTTGTGTGTGTGGTGAGTTTGTGTGGTGGGTGTGGGGTGTGTGTGAAGCAGGTGTTATCTGTACCATGCTAATGGGGAACAAGAAGTATTTCATTTTTAAATTTAAGGCCTTGGGTTTTTCCTTTCAAGAAATCTGCATAACTCTGTTTCCATATGTTGCTTTGTTCTTAAACCTCTAATCAAGGCATTTGGCTCAAAGGACTCAAGGTTTCCCTCACCCTTCTCTTGGAAACTCAGTACACAATTTCATGGACTCTGAGGGCTGACTAAAATCGATAGTTAATAAGTGCAAGGTATGGAAGCTCTTTAAGTAGAAGTATCAGTATTTCAGATGAAGTTCTCCACTGGGGCAGCGTGGTCAACCCGTATTTGTAATGTGGGATGAGGAGGCATTCTTTTGCAATAGTTCTAATATCCACATTGGACTTCACTGATAACACTGTTGTGTGTTTTTTTAGCAGAATTTGAACTGAAGTAACATACCTGTAAGACTGTTTAACTCATTCCTACTAGCTTTCACCTCACTTAATAATTGATCTCTCTCTTGTTTGATGTCCTTTACTGCACGGAGCCGCTCAGAGCCTGCATTCACCAGCTTCACCTTTTCCAGCTCCAGGTCACTCACTCTAGCCTCAAGTTCTCGTATCTTTGCATCTTTTTTATCTTTTAAAATCTAAATATAGGGATAAATACAAAGACATAAAAAATATGTACTTATATAGTTATAATTGATATTGTCTTAGTATCCTAGCTATATCTATATATTTACATCTATATGTAAATGTATTTTCACTATTTCCCAGGATATTAAATTTGTATTTTATTATAAGCATCAATAGAGTAAGTGGGAAAACAAAAGGAATATTTTACCTTGCTTTTAACCTTAAATGTCAGTTCAGCATATAGGTGTGCCATGTGACTATTGAGTACCTGAAATGTGGCCAATCTAAGTGGAGATGTGCTATAAAGAATAAAATACACCAGATTTAAAAGACTTTATATCTTTAAAAAATGTAAAATATCCCAGTTGTTATATTGATTGCAATATGAAAATATCACCATATTTTGGGATATGTTGAGTTAAATAAAATATGTTATTAATTTCCTGTTTCTTTTAACGTGTCTACTAGAAAATTTAAAATTACATGTGTGGTTCATATTACATTGTCTAGTGGAGCCAGCCTAGATTCTTCCAAGCAAATACTATTTGAAAGCAATGTGACTCTTTTGGTTATCAGATAGTCCCCTCAAATTAAGGCCTGTTGGCCTTAAATATAATACAGACATTTTATGGCACTTTGCTTTATTGTACCTCACAGATGTTGCATTTTTTACAAATTGAAGGCAATACCCCCTACCAGCATAAAGATGACGACTCACTTTATTGAGTAATTTGCTTTATTGCGGTGATCTGGAACTGAGCCTGCAATATCTCTGAGGTACGCCTGTCCTAGTAGTTTGACTATGTAATAGTAGTTTAAATATATAGGCCAATGCAATATTTGAAATGTAAACATGTGACAAGTTTTTAGCTGTTTCAAAAAGGATCAGCGGAGAGCTGTAGGCTTGTCTCACTACCCACCTGGGATGGGCGTGGGCAGTAAAGGCCCTAACCAAGGCTATGCGATGCCACTTGCCTAGCAGCTCTTGGTAATTGCCACTCTAGATCTAGCTGGCCTCATGGGACGAGAAATGGGGAGGGCTTTCCCTGGGAGAGTGTGAGGCATCACAGCATGTATTGGGCATATGCTACTCCTGTCCCACCTCATGGGACCAGCTGACGGTCATTCAGTCCTTTCTTAGCCTTGGAAGAAAGGATCCAGCTTTGAGGACCTGCATTAATGGGAGAAAACTCACCCTGCTTTTCTGCTGTCCGTGTGTGCAGGAACCAGTCTAAGGAAGTGAGAGAAACCTTATCTTGTAGCATTCGGACTCCCCTCCTTCTTCCTCACTGCTTTGTGGAGGGAAGTGGACGTGGGTGGCATTAAAGCTCATGTTATTGCACTTCACAGAAGTTGCATTTCTTTATAAATTGAAGACAAGAACTTTCACCAGCAAAAAGATAGCAACTCGCTTCACTGCGATACTTGCTTTATTGTAGTGTTCTGGAACCGAGCCTACAATATCTCCAAGGTATGCCTGTAATATTTACTCATACACTGCTCAGGATCAAATCCCAAGGTACTGATGCTCTCAGGCAAGTTATTTGTCTCTGCTCTCAGTTTCCTCATCTACACAATGGGATAATAACATACTCACCTTGTAAGGTTTTTGTGAAGATTAAGTTGATTTAAATTATAAAGTGTGAGACTCAATAGGATTCTTCCATTTATTTGTATTCCTAACAATACTAGAAATCCATCTCTTTCCTTTAACAAGGTGGGACAATCATCTTTTCTCCTCTAATATGTTCTGTAAACCTATTCTAAAGTTTTCATTGCAAGGATTGGCATTGGGAAGCCTTTAAAAGTCTCTTTCATGGTGAGTTTGGCCATTAAAATATATTGTTATGATATAATCAAGTAAAAACTTAAGCACTAGAATATTGTAGTTCTTTATGCAATAAACTTGTGTGTCTCCAGAAGACAGGTAATAATCTATAGTTGGCCCTATTTTTAGAATGAGAAAACTCAGGCATCTAACATTTTCACGAGATTTGTGGTTATCAGAGGCAGGGGGTGGGGGGAGGGGGAATCCGGTGAAGATGGTCTAAAGGTACAAACTTCCAGTTCTGAAATAAATAAGTACTAGGGATGTAAATACAGCATGATGACTATAGTTGACACTGCTGTATGGTATATTTGAAAGTTACCAAGAGAATAGATCCTAAAAGTTTTTATCACAAGGAAAAAAACATTGCCTTTTTTCTGTTTTTGGAGGGGGGCGGTCTATATTAGATGATGGATATTAACTAAACTTATTGTGGTAATCATTGCACAATATATGTAAGTGAAGTCATTATGTTGTATACTTTAAATTTATATAGTGCTTTATGTCAATTATATCTCAATAACACTGAAAGGAAAAAAACACTAAATTGTATGTGATTCATCTCCTATTAGTTACCAAGGCAGAGATACAGGTGACATAACACTTAGGAAATCAAATTTAAAAAAAAAAATTCATTCGATAGTTTTAAATTTTGAGCATCTACTGGGTGAAAGGCACAAAGACAGGGGGTAGGGGCATAAAATGAGTAAGATGTGTACTCTGCTTGAAGAAGTTTGCAGCCTTATAGGGCAGAGGAGACGCACACACACACACACACACACACACATACACACTGCAATACAGAATGTGATCCAGCTTATAGCAGGTACAAATAAAGCATGATAAGGTTTAGACTGAGAATGGAATGGGGGAAGGGAGCTAATATTTTGTAAATATCTTCTACAGGCCAGGAACTAGGCTAAGTCCTTGATATTTAATTTCTCATTTAAGCCGCAAGTAAGGTTGTTGGGTTTCTGTTGTTGTTGTTTATTTTGCTTTTTGGTGTTTTTGTTGTTGTTGTTGTTTTACAGGTATAGAAGCCAAGATTCAACAAACAGTCCAGGGTCTTTCAGTTATTCAGTGGTGAGCGATGGAGTTCAACTTTAGGTCTGTCTGAAGAGGGAGAACATGCTCCAAGCTACGAGGTCAGGAAAGGCTTTATAAAGCAGCTGTAGGTTTTCTGATTTTTTTTCTCTTTTGTAGCAATAGAGTTATAAACCATTGTTGGGCCACTCCTTTTGGAATCTAATAAAAGTATGGACGCTTTCTCACAAAAATATAATATGCACATAGACATAAATACTTTAAAACAATTTCAGAGTGTCCACAGAGCCTCCTTACAAAACCCCTTTTCAGTAAATTAGGTCATACTTATTAATGGGGAAAAGATATTTTAGAAACTAAACCACCAAAGAAACACAAAAAACAAAAAACACACACTACAGACCTTAAATTCCTGCAGTTCCAGTCTCCTGTCATTAATCTCTTTCTCAAGTTGAGCTTTTTCTACTTGCATAGCGCCAGCAGTTCGTCCATGCTGGCCCACCAACTGCGTCATATTTTCAATCTGTTGTCGCAAGATCTCGATCACCTTGTCCTTCTCAGCCATCTGAAGCTTGAGGGCCTCACATTCTGTCTGCATGTTTCTGAGGTGATCCCCTTCGTTTTTCAAATGCTGCAGTTCCTGCAATTTCAAGTCCACCCGGGAGCGGAGCTTTGTGATCTCTGCATTGGTGGCCTCGATGGCTCTCTCTTTTTCCTGAAGGGAAGCTGTCAGGTCCGACACAGTCCTCTCTGAGCTCTCTAGGGTCATTTTCTTGGCTGTCAACTCTTCCACTACTTTGCGGAGCATCTCCTTGGTAGATTCAAGCTGAGCAGTCAAGGAGGACACTTTTTCTAGGCTTTCGTTCTTTCCCTGAATTGCTGCCATCTGCTTGTTAAAGAAGAAAGAATCTGATGGATTTGGGCAGATACCTCAAGAGATGTAACACGTTAGCTCAAAAACATACCATCATTGATTGGATAATATCTACTTTCACTAACTCAAATAGTTTTGCTGTCAGAACTCTATGTAATAGATGATAGATCGACATGTGTTAATTAGACCAAGGTGGAGGGGACTTACTAAATAATAATGCCCCTCCAAACGGTTTTCTAGCATGGGGATCTTAGGAAGATTCCTCTGAGGCTGTTTTCTGTACCAGTTTAAATTAGGATAACACTGGCAACAGGGGGAAGTGTGGTAGGATGAAAGATAATTGCCCTTTCTCTCTATTTCCCTCCAATCTGCTCCTTAATTCTACATCTGAGGGAAAAGTGAAAAATGGCTTTTATCCAACATACACTGGTCCTTGTTAGGAAGAGAGTAACATTCTAACTTGTAATCACTCCTTCTATCTTCCTTCCTTCCCAGGTTGGGCCAGAGAATAGGAAAATGGCTTTGCCTGGGTCTAAGCCAAGACTGGCTGGTCCCTTTAGTTTGCTTTCACATTTGGGATGCTTATTCTTTTGTGGGATGCTTTCTATGTCTCTGCGGCAATAAGCGGCAAGGGAATCAATCCTTCTAGTGCTAACGGCACACTGCTAGTAACAGAGCATTCCACATTTCACGACTGGTACACTGAGATGGATGGAGTGCGTCCATCCTGTGCCTAGGTCAGTCTGAACCCATGTGGGAGAAAACCAAAACCAAAACCAAAGAAACACCTCTTGGAAACCTTCAACCCTGCTGTTCCCTCAGACCTCCCTATGGTTTGATGCTTTTCTGAAATAAGCAATTATTAGGTTACCAATTTCTAGGTGAAAATGAAAAGGCTATTGGATGGAAGTTTCACTACTTAACAATGTACCAACATGAGATGCAGAAATAAATAATGTGTTTTATAACTTGCTCATAAACCCTATACCTCTACTTCAGAGCTATTTTAGGCCCATGCATGTTTTTTAAAAAAAAATAAGTTCTACCAATAAGATATAAAACACATCTCCCCTCGAGCGGCCACGTGGAGAAGCTGCCGTGTGTCCTGGCTGACCTGTCGCTCCATCTGGCCTTGACATTCGCTCTTCATGGCCTTGAGGAGGGCTTCCAGGCGCTGCACCTCCATGTTCCTATCGTCCAGCTCCCGCCGCAGGTGGTCAATGGTGATGCTGTTGCCAGTGTCCCGGTCCCACAAACGCTTGTTCTGCTCCTTCTCCAGACTCAGCTCCTTCTCTCTTTTGTGTAGATCAGCCTATAAGAAGTGAGGTATGGTTACCCCCTAGGATTAAATAATTAAAATATAACTTTATTTTCCTTATATCATCTTTGGAATTTTTATGTGATTTGAGAAGGCTTTGATTTTGGAATGTGATTCCTTTTTAATGGCTTGACTAAGAACAATTGTTGCCTAGAAAAACAAGTTAATATTTTGATTACTTGTAATTTCTAGCATTATAAGTAAATCGCAATGGTCTGGACCCCAAAGAATATAGAATGAAAAGGGAAATACAGTAGATTTTTAAAGTCATGCTTTTTTAAGTTTTGAATTGTCTAACAAAGGCATTATGTTTCACATCAAGTGTGCTCCTATAATAAAGACACACTGAAAAGGTTCAAAGAATAGCAAGAGTAGTTTGGTTTTCTGCTTCAGAGATGCAAACTAGTGGCTGGTACTGGGATTAGAGCAGCAGTTGGGTTGTGAAGAGATTTACCTCCCTCTTTAGTCACTGAAAAATAATACCTACTGTAGTGAGTGTTTATTGTTAGCAAAAACTCGATAGAGTAGGAGAAATAAAGACAGAGCTTCAAAGGGCTTACCCAAAGAGAGAGACAGGACACAGACTCAAATAACTGGAAGTGTTTTTTCATAAAGAAACAGAGCTAAGGAATAGCAGAGAGAAATCACTAAGGAGATCAAAATGCTTCAGGAAGGTATTTGAGTTGGACCCCGAGAATAGCTTGGAGATGCAGAGATTAGGAAGAAGGGACTAGGACGGGGCCTGTGGTTTGCTTGGAGTGCTGGGTATGTGTAGAGAAAGGATTGGAAAGGTAAGCTGGGGCCGAATCATGAATACTTTTGAAAGTTAGGGAGTCGGACTATGGGGAAAGTAAATTTTGAGTCAAAGAGTGAAACACACAGAACTATATTTTAGAAAGATAAATATGGCAGCACTTACCGGTTAGACTGAAGAGGGGAGAAACTGGAGTGAGGGGCCCTGGTAAGGAGACGTTGCTGTGCTCCAGGTATAAGGAGGGGCTTGGACGAATGGGGTAGTGGTGGTAAGGGTGAAAAGGAGGGGGTAGGTTTGAGGATCTTTCAGACATTTAACCTCCAACAGTTTCAAATTAGATGAGACGTCGGGAAACTTGCAATGGAAGCGGAAGAAGTGAAGGATTATCCCCAGGTTTGGCTTTTCTCACATGCAGTTGCCAGTTCTATCTTCAGAGCATCCTCCTCCAGCCTCTGGTCAGCCTATGAAGGATGGCGCTAACTACGAGCAGAGGGCGCTATACCCGAGAATGGGGTCTGGTGCTGAGAAATTTATTCTACTATGCCAGTAATATCACACAAAGAAGTACCAAATATTTCCTTTTCCTAAATATCTCAGCCTGTAGCACCTCTAACAGAAGACAGAGGGTGGTTCATGATTATCAGAATCCGATTTTCTTTCTTTCAATAATTTTTTTTTTACCTAACCTTCCATTCAGGTTTTCTATACAGTTAATTTATATGTGTTTTCAATGTTCTTTTGCTGTGAAATGAACACTAACACTATTTCCATTTAGCATAATACAGTGTCTAATTGAAAGACTATTGGCTTCACCTAACTTTTCTTAAGCCATAAGAGTTCTGCTTAAGAAAAAAAACCAGAATGTTATATTTTATATGCAAAACTTGAGTAATGTCTAGGATATTCTATTACGTATATTGCACAAATATTTTGGAAAATTTGTAATTTTATAAGTGAAACTAGTTTTGTGAAATATTTTGGTGAAAAACTTCCCAGAATTAATGTCATTTAGATTTTAGAGCATGATCTTACCAACAGCTTTTGAAGTTGATCATCCAAATTTCCAGATTCCTCACTGAACTGATCACGTTCGGTCCGTGCTTCAGTTAGTTCCGAGTTGGCAAGGACTAACTGCTTCTCCAGCTCTTCTATCTAAAAGGAAAGCACAAATTAGTCTCACCATGTCAGTGGGTAATAGAAAATAAATACAGTTTTTGGAAAACAAATATTATTATTTGGGGAGCAGAAATAAAACTTTATTGTGATGTGTTCTGAAAAGTTTTCTAAACTTAAGATCTATGTAGAACTTAGCCAAATGAAATTAGCCAAATGAAATTTTTGGTGCTGTTAAAATTTAGGTATTGTCTGTAATACAGCTCTCTCATTTTTATACTATTCAAGATTTATCTTCTTTGAATATGTGTTCTATAATTTGGTATTTAAGGGAGCTTGATATGGCATAAATACATTCTGCAGAGCCTGTATAAATGAAGTGTATTATACTTAGATGAGGTATTTTTGTTTCTGAATATCAGAGTTTCAATAATAAAAGCCTTTGAATATAAAAAAATGGTAATAACAAGTTTTCAGTTACTGTTATTATTATATAGTTACTATTTTGAAAGGATGAGTGACTTTATGTGTATTAAATATATAAACATATTTATATACATATTATATATTCCAATCCTCGTTTTCTTTAACTGTTTAAAGGATTTTTAAAGATTTTAAAGGATTTTTATAGGTGTGTTTTTCTCTCACAGATAGGGCAGCTGTTTGATCTGTGCGTGTCTATGACATATGCCAGAAGGCCCACCTCTGTTAATAGCATTCCTATAGCTCTTAACCTGTAGGTGCAGTGTAGGCTAAGAGGTTAAGATCTCAGACGATGGAGATTCTGGGTTTAGATTTTTGCTAAACTACACAAATTCATAATTTAGATATTGAGATGTTAAACTAATGAGAACATGGTGATACTTAGTGTTATGTAATGATATCTGATCTTCAATGTGATACCTACAACACTATTTCATCATCTACTTTCCAATAATAAGAAATCTTTCATGTCTGCATGAATACGTAATGCTACATATTCCTTTTTACTTCTGAGGCATTTATTCAACAGGCTTCCAAAACTTCTATGTCAAGAATAAAATTTATTAATTGGTTTGGATGAGTTGTGATTAAATCTTCATAGAGAGCGTATGAGCAAGACTTCTTCACGATGACTATTTTTACCTGAACTAGGCTCATTTAAGATCTTCACTTATTAATTCTACACGTACTAATTAATCATTCTATACACACATATATGCAAGTATCTCTTTTATAAGTGAGTATGAAAACATAGAAGTTATATATCTCTATCTACATATACATATATGACTAATATAGGACTATCAAACAGTTTCACATTTATCTTTAGAGAAGTATCACAGCCATAAGGATCCAAACATAAATTTTAATATTTACATCAGATATATTTTAAAAGTGACTTTGTTTTTACTTTGTATGATATATATAAAAAAGTATTTCATACGAATTAGATATACATAAAAAATAATTAGACACACATAAAACATTAGGTTATCAATAGAAATGTGTTTATAGATTCTAGTAATCCTACAAAGACGTACTTTCACTCTTTTACTCCTTAAGGAGCATATACAGAAAAAAAACTCACAACAACTCAACCTTTGTAGCACAAGTAGCTTCCTAAGGAAAATAAATGAATTATATCGGTTAATATAATCTTTTCAGCTCTATTATTATTGGGAAAGACTAAGTCAGCATACATAGTAAAGACATTAGGAATACTTAGGGAAAAACCCCACAAACTTGTACTTTGGGTAAATAAATGTGATCAGAGAGGCAATATAATCAGGCTAAAGGTCAAACACCTTAGGTTCTAATCCAGGTTCTGCCATATAACTTCTTTGGGTCTCAATTTTTTTCATCTATAATTTGAAGAGTATTCTCAATGATAGTTTGAATTCCTTTCAATACTGTTTCTAATACTTTTTTGCATGAGAACAGTATTAACAAAGCTGAAATTCTTTATTTTCCACCTGTCTTTGGAAACAAAATATGATCAAAGAAATCATATTTTGAGCTATAAATTTTAACAAGAACACTTTCTATTAGAAAAGTTACTCATGTAAGTAAAACATTTTCTATTGCTAGCCTGGAATAAAACCATTTCTATTGTTAAGCAAAATATTTGTATACGTGCATTAAGAGCTTTTTTGCTATTTTGCTATTTTGTCTGTTTTCATTTTGTAAAAAATATCTGGACGACCATTTGATAACATCAAACTTGATGGTAATATCGATGAGACCAAAATTTTTAAAAAGAATTAAAAAAGAAAGACAGAAAAAGAAAAGTCTTATCTTTCCATCTAAGCTTCAGATACAGAAGTTCCTCCAGAGACCCCTGCAGGAACATTTGATTTGTAGTTGTCAGTACTGACTCAGCTGCTATAGCTCTGCTTTTACCTTTCACTTTTTAGAGTAAAAATATTTAAAACAATCAATCAATCAATCGAAAAGATAAATGGAGAGTGAAAGGGAAAACCATTGAAGTAGCAGCTGAGCTGATACAAACAGCTGTAAAAAACACTATAAAGATAAGCCTTTTAAAATGTCCAGAATAAAATACTGACATCGGAGATATATTAAAGGTTTTTTTCTTTTTCTTTTCTTTTTAAATAGCAGCACTGGTTTTCCCTTTCACCATCTATAAATCTACTTTTTCTTTTGGATCACTGAACAAGTAGTATCGGGATCTCATTGTAACCTTACAGTGATTTTAGAGATATTACCAATCATAGCCAATTGCATCCTTTGTTTTCTGTGCTCAGAAAGACACAGAGGTGGGATAAGAAGGGATGTTGCAGGTCAGCCTGAGGTGCATTGGCAGAACTATGCAAAGGGGTTCGCACAGAATCTTCCTGCACAGTATATAGCTCCGGCCAGTGCTACTAAATGTTCATTTTTTGATATGCAACTCAGCCCTAAATGCTTTCAAAGTAGGAAAAATCAACTTATAATCAAGATCATGAGATATTTTTGTTGTCAAAAAGCGAAAGTTAAGAGTAAAGCCAAATCTACAGAGCCAATAGTGACAGCTTCTACTGGTCCAAATTCGTAAAGGGGAATTCTGGAGGTTCTCCTAAAATGGAAAGAGAAGAATAGAGAAAAGCGTTACAGTAAAACACTTTTATAAGCTATAAAAGCTATGACTAAAATTTTCTTTGAAACACAATTTCTGTTTTCATCAATATGAAAATACTTTTGTTACTCTGAAGAGAAATACTGCCCACCTAAATGAGTTTTCTCTTAATTTATGCATTATAGTTGGAAAAGCTTTGTTCAGACCTGTCATGTCATCAGCTTTTTAAAAATAATACTTTTTTTTTCTGAAGGAATCTCTCCTCAGGAGGAAATACTAATGCTACCTATTATAAAATACGTTGATGTGTAATATCAACACACCCTTATGTTTCTTTTCCCACAAATCTCACTTCGAATCACAGCTTTTATGTGTTATTTTCTTTGATGCTTTTATCCATGTTGTTATTTGGACAGTATATACTAACATATGCACTGAACAGTGGAAGATAAAATAGATTTTAAAGTTTTAATAGACTTTAGCAATGTAAAGTCAAGATACATGCAAATGAAAGAAATTAAACAGAAGAATCTGCATGTTTTAGATTCCATATTCAATTCATTACAATAAAAACATGGCAGGACAATCATCTTTCAGTGTTCCCTGACTAAAGGTATTAGGAGAGCCTAGTTAGCCATCAACTAGGCGCCAAGTTGGTTAGGTTCAATATACTCTTAAAAATCTCAGTGATCTGGATTAAAATTAATTAATCAGATATGCCCCCCTTATTTCTATTAATGTTGACTGCTTAAGATTGTCAAAATTCACTGTTTACATTAGAGCAAAATCAGACAATGATTCTAATATTATGTGTGTATCTATATGAATTCAAAACATTCATAACAGTCTGCAGTCATTCATCTGAAGTGCATGCTTCTACAATGGCAAAGAGATAAATTTTATGAAAACTCAAAAACTATTTTTGTATCGTTTAGATGGATATTTCAGTATTTGTTAAAATTGCCCATGCCCAAATTTAAAGTTGATCAGTATGATGTGATATATCAGACCACATGCTAATTTGCTATATGCAAATTAGCAAACAATGGGTGATAGCTTATGAAGGGATCATCTTTTCCAAGCAACATTACAATAGAAAGCTATAACACTTTCAAATTATGGAAGACAAATAGGTGAGTTGAGTGTTATTTAGTACTTCATGGCTTTTCAAAAGGTTTAATTTGTCAATAAACAGTGAATATTTAATCTTTTCAAAATGTTTTGAGTAATGATGATATCAGTTATTGTATTGGACTATAACACAACAGATCTTCTATTTCATTTCTTGCTGTCAGATTGTCATTGCTCACTTCTTCAAATGTTCCTGTCTGAACTAGAACCGGGTAATAGAGCATCCTTTCACCCTGTGCTGTGCTGAAATCATGACCATCCTGCAGGGTGAGATCAAGACCTTTTGTGTAGGCTTGGTCTGCCCAGAATGGGGTGGACATTCCTGCTATCAATCTTCAAGGGAAAAGCCCGTCTTGAGAAAAACAACAACACTAGAACCCAAAAAGCAGGCCTCAGAGAAGCAGAAAAGAATAAATGTTTCTCTCTGGGCTTTTGTTTCTTGGGTTTAGGATTTAAGCAGTCTAAGTTTCCTTAAGGCTACTTGTAGGCAACAGCAGTTGAAATGGTCGACCTTGACACAAGGATTTAGGCTAAGAGTGAAGCTAGGAGATTAGTAGGGCGGTGTTATTCATACTGCAAACCACTAGTGAATCAGGAAATCAATTTAGTGAACATGAAATCAGCATCTGAAGAGAACCGAAAAGAGCCAGCAGCACATGTAATGGGGTAAATATTGTTTTGTGCAATTTGCTTCAGTTGTATGTGTATATTAGATCATAAGGTAAACTGTTTCTTACTGTGGATAGTAATCAAAATGTTTGAAAGCCACTGCTGTAGAGGATCCAAATCTCATAATGAGATTATATAGTTGCATGTTACTCTTAATTGTTTAGACTTTAGTAAAATCATGTCTAACTTTTCCATCCTTATTTTAGCTATGCCACAGGGAATTAAGGTCCAGATCTTACATTACATGCTTGAAATGTGCACCCAGGAGAAACAGCCCCCTCCTGTGGCCAGCATAAGGGTGACAGTGGTAATTAAATGAGGGGTTGCCCAAACGAGGGCAAATGGTAGAAAAATTAGGGCTGCAATATTAAATTTTCTCTTGCCACAAGGAGCTTTTTTCTGTACTATTACTCTGTAGAGTTGGGTAATTTTATAAAGGAATTCTGGCAACTTCCTTATCTCTATTTCTTCCCCATAAACTATGGTGACAGAAATTTGCTAAAAGTGATAGTTGGAACTGTAGGTTCTGTTATAGGTAGGATGACTATAGATGGAATTTTCTCTTCCAAACTGGGACACTTTGGAGATGAAAGTGGCATTCACAAAACAGGACACTGGGATAGCAGGTGTAAACTGGTCTGTCCCAAGCAAACAGGCAGGTATTTGGTCATCCTTTCCACGGGGAAAAAGGAAGATGCACTCCTCTGAATGGTAGCTCTTTGCTTATTTTTTAGGGTCTCTATTGTTTTATAAATGCTTGAAACTCTAACAAAAACCTAAGCTAGAAAAATGGTTGATAAGATAATGATAACAGCTGTCTTTAGCTATGGAAAGTGAAAGAACAACAACAACAACAAAAAACCCAACAGAATGTAAAATATTCATTAATATCTGGTTTTAAGAGGAATTATGAGAGATAAAGATTTAGCTTCCTAATTATTTTTTATTTAAACTGATCTTAAAGTTAATTCAGCTTGCTGGCTGTACAATGATCTATAAGTAGGAGTTGACGTAAGAGAGGAGGGAGGCCCCTAAAGTGTTGAGTGGTAGGAGACCAGTTGGTACTGACGTATTTGCTAAAGCTAAGCATTGTAAAAATAATTTAAATGGCCTCATTCTTTATTTTTTTAGAAATTTAAAATATGTAAAAAATTTTTTCTAAGAATGAATTAATTTGAGTGAATAATTTAAATAAAAATTATTTGGCATCCATCTTATTTTAATTTGAAATGATTACTTTGATTCCTCATTTTCAAATAAAGTATTAAAAACTGTATAATTGATTCTGTGTATAGCAGCCTCTGGAAGCAGAGCAGCAAAATCTAAGCTCACCTTGTCTTCATACATTCTTTTGGCTTCCCTCAATTCAGAACGTAGCTGAGAAACAGTAGATTCCAGTTCACTGAGTTGACGCATATACATTGAATTTTGGTTTCTTGCTTGTTCTCTAAGAATGGGTTAAAGGGGGAATAAAAGCAAATAGCAAACTAAGAATAAGTGTGACACTAAGGGTACTCTAGCTTTCAGATATTTCCACCTGTTATTTTACATGGCATTAATTAAGTCAATAGTCTTTTATTTTTCAAAATTGCTTCTTAAAATCTTCAGCTCAAAAATGTTAGCTGTTAAAGCTATGCAATATGTATATTGAGTTCATTATGCTATTTTCGTTATGATTGAAAATGTCCATATAAAAAGCTTCAACACACAAGCTCAAATTATAAAATTATTTATATATATAATTTTATATATATAGTGTGTGTGTGTGTCTGTTTTAGCCTATCAGTTGAAATATGAACAATATTTAAAATATCCAATCTCAAGAGGCCCAAATACTTGCAAGAATACTTCTGATATGGTCATATAATATTATCTATATGTTAAGTAATCTTTTCTATTTATTTGAATGTTAGGAGAGCTTTACTTTTTTGTGAAATCAATTATTAAGCAATTTTAAAAAGATCTTAGAACAGAAATCAATAAAAAGAAATGAAGATTAATGACTATCAATTTCAACCCCCCAGGACACACATACTGAATGATTTCCAGTTGACTTTGGATACTATTGGCTTGGCTTCGAGCACTGCTAGCTTTCTCAGTAAGTCCTGTTATTTCAATTTCATGTTCACTTATTAACTGTTCAATCCTATACGAAAAAAAAAATGTGGTGATTGCTATTTG
Organism: Rhinolophus hipposideros; assembly: GCF_964194185.1. Lineage (NCBI taxonomy): Eukaryota > Metazoa > Chordata > Mammalia > Chiroptera > Rhinolophidae > Rhinolophus > Rhinolophus hipposideros. The sequence continues at coordinate 55,372,733 of NC_138047.1, forward strand.
ATAGAGAAGATTTTTACCTGGCTACAAATTATTCTAAAACTTAATGATTTTCAACACTCAAATTTAGCATTTAGTTTTGGTTTTGAATATGCTCCTCTTTTTTGACAAGTGTCTAAATTAGGTCCAGAGTCCTTTATCCAAATCCTTTGGGGACCAGGTAGGTTTTGGAATTCATCAATTATAAGTACTATATATTATATGACACCCCTAGAGAGATGTAGGGAATTGTCCTGTAAGCCAAACATATTACTAATGCAACAACAGGTTTTAAAATATGCACACTAAATCATAAAGACGACAAAAAGCTTTCCATTAGCTCAGGTGCGTTTTTGCCAACAAGTAGTGACAAAGACACTATCCTTGGCCAAACTTTGGTCAGGCTCCTCTGAGCCCTCTTCTCAACGAGGCCTTGACCTTGGCACTCCTCCTCTAACCCCTTCGTAAGCAGCCGAGGCTTTGGAAGAACCTTAAGTCAGTTCGGTGAGAATCCTCCCACCTTTGATGTTTCCCTTGTCATTTTCCATCCAATCCCCCCTCACCCTACTCCTTGCTATGTATCCCGGCTTGTCCTTGTTTTACTGGGAATTGAGCCTGATCGCTCTCTAAGCAAACTCCTGTTTCAATAGTTTTGAATAAAGTCTTTCCTATTGTTTTAACCAGTGTCATAAGTTTTTCCTTTAAGACTTTGCCACAAACCTATGGGGAGACAAACAAACAAACTGTGTTTCAGAGCTTTTTAGATTTTGGAATTGCTAATGAGAGATTGGAGACTTGTGGTACAGTTTCTGTGATTTTCCTATACCTCAGTCAGAGATTTACCTATCTTGATGTTGTTGAAGAAGTAGTTCTATTTTGTTCTGTGATTCAGATTTCAGGGCTTCAAGCTGATCCTCTACCTGGTTATAAAAAAGACATGTGGATTTAGGAACTAGTAAATCCAAAGCTTGGAAAATTTAGAGATTTTCCAACTGAAGGAAGGCTTTAGAAAGATGCGAACAGAATACTTAAATCAGATACACGCTATCACTGTTCTTTATTAGATTTTTAAAGACAGCACAGGGACTTGGGTCCAGGGCCAAAGGAATGCCCAATACACAGGAGGGATGCAGATACGCTGACCACAAGAATGCCACGCCCCCTTCACTCCCCACACAACAGTGAAAAACTAGCTGATTATTATCTCCCTTCTAACCACTTACTCCCTAGCGGATGTCAAAACCACTGTTCCACATGTGCAACTGATCAAGGTTTGACAGCTACACAACCTTTTGGGGTGGCAATAATGAGCAGTCCGCCATCTTGTTCCCACAGCACAGGCGCCAACATAGTCACCAAGCAATGTAGCTGGTAAAACCACCTTTTTCAAAAAGCTCGCCACTTTCAAGAAGCCCACCACTATCAAAAAGCCTGCCATTTCGTACAAACCCACTTTGTCCCCAGCTTATAGAGGCAGCCAAGCAGAGCTACCCGCTGAGCAGTTCAGAGGACCTTCCTTTCCTCTGTGCTGCCTCCCTTGTGCTCAAGCATAAGCTGAATAAACTTTGTCTGGAAATTTTTCTGAGATTTCCTCTTGATTTCTATCTTGGGAAACCCAAGAACCCTAATGCCAGTCACATTTTTACTTTGTCTCTATTCTCTCACGAAGCTATACAGGCCAATCAAATTAGTTCCCTTTATTAAGAGAGATCATTGTGGAAATAATTTCTGTTATTTTAGAGAACAAAAATGAGAACTTTAAAAAATTTAAAAATTATACACCTAATACTATTGTCTTAATCAATTTTAATATAAAATTGAAGTAGTGTTCTCACCACTTACTGGAAATATCCTCCCTTTAAGATAAGAAATCTCTGTGTCTAATTCTCTTAGGATTTTACTAATAGCTGTGCCCATGTTGCGGAAGTGGACAGTAGACATGCTTTCGTGTTCACATATTTTCTTGCCTGAGGCTTCTTCAAAGTCAACTAGGATTGATCGGATTTCTTGAAGCACTCCCTCATGACTAAGCATCATTTTTCTTAGCTGCTCTATCTGTGAGTTGCTATCTTTCAGCATGTCCTCCTTAAGACATTTGGCAGCTTCCAGTTCATGAACTGTATTTTGAAGCTGACTTCTTAAATCCTCCTGGGACTGACTCTCCCTTCGTCTATGAAACAAATTAAAGAGAAAAAAATGTATTGATAAAACTCATATTCACACAAGTAGTTTTATACTACAAAGAATAAAACTTTAAAATAATTTCAGGTAACAAATCCCAACCTGATGTCAGCCATGGCATCTCTCTCCATTTGCATCTCTTGAAGTTTTGTTTGCAAATCAATGACTGACTGCCTTAAGTAAAACTTTTGCTTCTCATGCAATTCATTGCTCTGAAAAAATAAAAATGTCATGCAAATTAGTCTTCATTAGAAGAATATATTGCCTTATAGAAAATCATTTCCAAAAACTGTATATCATTAATTTATTTTTACGTGTACTTCCTTCCTTCTTCACCATTGTTCAGGCCTAATTAATCATTTCTCACCTAGATTACTGGAATACAGTAACTAGTCTCACTGTTTCAAGCTTGCCCCCTTTCAATCCATTCTCTACTTCACAACCAAAACATTTTTTGTGTGGTTTGTTTCTAAAACAAATCTTACTTCTGGCTCAAGACAGAGATAGAAATAAATAAGTTTTATTCCTGAGAACAGGAGAATTGGTTGAAATTTTGTATGGAAAAGTCAACCCCCAATCCATCATACTTAAAATACTGGACAGCAGACAACCACCACCCAAAAATCAAAGTGTTCTACTACAATGAAACCCACAAAGATCTCTAAAATCAGGCTCTGAGGGATCTCCCACGTAACAGTTGATACCCATCTAATCATTCCAGAGTGAAGTGCTCAAGTTCTTGCCATCAGGTTTTTTTTATTGTCCATCCTTGAGTATGAACAAAAAGCCAGAACCACTGAGCATTTGAAGAAAGATTATAAAATAAGAAAGAGACCAAAATTAAACAAATAAGCAAACACCAGAAATAAAGGTCCAAAGAAACAAAGATAGATAATGCAATAATGGAAGAACACTTCCAAAAATTTGTATTGCAGAAAAATTTGATATTACAGCTCTGAAGTAGGAACAGGATTTCTTTTTTCAGCACTTAGTAAAGTTGTATGTTTTTTTTTTTTCTAAAAGTGCTCAAACAGACTGATGAGGTAGAACAACGTGCTAATGAATACAATAAAATGTACTAAATACTACAACAGACATGTGCACAAAAGGCAGTAACTGTCTAAAGGAAAATATATCTACTACTGTCTAGAATGATTGAGCTGACTCTTGATGGATAATAAGAATTTGCCAGGCAGTCAAGGTAGAAGAGAGGAAATGACCTGGGCAAATGAATAAGGCTAGAATAGTATGGTACATCCAAGGAAGAGCAAGTAGTTTGATATTGCCAGAATGGAGGGCACATATGGGGAACAGAAACCCCAAGAGTCTACAACGTACAGGGAGAGCTTAGATCACAAATGCCTTTATAGAAGATGGTAAGTTTGACTTTCAGACTACTGGGACCCAACATGCAATTGTAAAGCTGACTAAAAGCAGCTTGATTCTCCATAGGGTCCACTTGAAGTTTTTAGAAATAACTTCTATACACTAGTTAACTATCATGTGTACACTCGTACATCTAAAAACCTACCCCCCTACCACCGCTTTGTAAAGAAAAACCAGGTATCATGATAGCAGAACATCAGGCCTAAACCAATTATTAATTATAATTATAAATGAATATCATTTATTATAACATTTTGAGATATTCAAGTTTCATTAAAATTACACCATGAGCACAGCAAAAGAAATGATCAACAAAATGAAAAGACAACCCATGGAACGGGAAAAAATATTTGCACATTATCAACCCTTGATAACATGGGGTTATCAGATAACCCCTTATCTGATAAGGGGTTAATGTAAAATATATACAAAGAACTCATACAATTCAAAAGCAAAAAAAAAACAGGTAATCCGATAAAAAATTGGGCAAAGTACCTGAATAGACATTTTTCCAAAGAAGACATACAGAAGGCAAATAGGTACATGAAAAGATGCTCGACATACTAATCATTAGGGAAAAGCAAATCAAAACCACAATGAGATATCACCTCAGATAACCATTAGAATAGTTATCATCAAAAAGACAAGAGAGTACAGGTTCCCATTCAAGATGGCGACATACTGAACTCACCTCCTCTCAGGAACACACTGAGTCTACAGCTACATTTGGAACAATTTCCTGTTTTAGAAAAACCTAAAGGCTGACTGAGTGAAGACTAACATTGTGCAAATGAGAAGAAAATCACATCGAAGTGGGTAGAAGAGGCTGGGACACAGTCTGGCCATAAACCCCACCCCCGGTACAGTGTCACACACCCAGGAGGGAACTCAAAACCCAGAGCTTCTCCCTGGGGAGTGATGGGTTCAAACTCCACATTGGGCATCCCTACTCTTAAGACATGAACTTGAGAGACATGTCCCCAAAACATCTAACTTTCAAAACCAATGACGCTCAAGTCCTGGGACCCTCTGAGAAACGTCACTTAAAGGGCTGGTATGCTCAAACTCACCCACGCCAGGTCCCAGCTCAGAGGCAGCCCATGGTGCCCACACTTAAAATGAAGGAGGCTTACCTGCTTATATTAAAGTATTGGCCTGGGGGGTAGGCATCCAGTTTAACACACATCTCAGAGCCTGCTGGAACCCTCTCCAGGGTAGGAAGAAAAGAGAACCCTTGTGCACTGTTGGTGGGATTGTAAACTGGTACAGGCACTAGGAGAAACAGTATGGAGGTTCCTCAAAAAATTAAAAGTAATTTAATTTAAAAAATTAAAAATTGCTGCCATATGATCCAGTAATTCCACATCTGGGTATATATCCAAAAGAAATAAAAACACTATATCAAAGAGGTATCTGCACTCCCATGTTCAGAGCAGCATTATTCACAATAGCTAAAATCATGGAAACAACCTGACTGTGATGGATTGAATAGATAAAGAAGTTGCCATATATATTATTATTTGGTCATCAAAAGGAGGAAATCCTGCCATTTGTGGCGACGTGGATGGACCTTGAGAGCATTATGCTAAGTGAAATAAGTCAGACAGAGAAGCACAAATACCATATCATCTCACTTATATGTGGAATCTAAGAAAACAAAAAAAACGAACTCATATAAAAAGAGATCAGATTTGTGGTTACCAGAGACAGGCAGTGGGGAGAAGGGGAATTGGAGGAAAGTGATCAAAAGGTACGAACTTCAAGTTATAAGGTAAATAAGAGCTAGCAATGTAACATACAACATGATGACTATAGCTAACACTGCTATATGGTACATACGAAAGTTGAGAGAATAAATCCTAACAGTTCTCATCACAAGGGAAAAAAATTATTCTTTTTCCTTTGTACCTACCTGAGATGATCAATTTACTATAGTAATCATTTTGTGATATACATAAGTCAGATCATTGTGCTGTACACCTTATACAATGCTGTAATGTCAATTATATCTTAATAAAACTGGAAAAAATTATACCATTCAAGCAAAGCATTATGACAAATTAACAAAAGAAAATAGGTATGTAGACTTTTCGTCAGCTCAATTTTTAATACTGAAATAGAAGGCATAGGCCAAAGTAACAAGTTTAATCAATAAACCCATTGTTTAGGTTTTCTTCCAGGAAGTTTGGGTTCTATTCCAAGGAATTGTGCCTCACTGTCTTTCCAAAATGGCACCAGGTATGGAAAGAAAAGAATGCAACTCACTTCATTTAGTCTTTTCTGCAAATCTTTGACTTGATGTGAATATTCTTCCAAAACACGTTCAATGTGTTCTTTTCCAGGGTAAGGAATAACTTTCCTGTGAGAATCAACTTCTACTTCATATTTAGGGAAAAAAGGAATTTGTGTAAAAGTCCCAGTTGAAGATGTGTTTTCAATTATTGTACCACGAACAGATGACATAAAAAATGGACTTGAAGAACCTAAATATTAAAACATTAATTAATTAACTTAAGAATTAACTTATTAATAAAATAATTTTGTGGCAAACATTATCCAAGGTGATTTCTTTCTTGAGCCAAGAAGGAGCTCAAAGTCTCATGGGGCAAATAGACAAGTGAAGGTCTCATAACGAAAACAGGAGGGGCAGATTAAGGAGGAGGGAATTATACTTGATAGTGATCAAGGGATACTTGAGCTGAATTAGCTTGAAGTATCTATGAATAAGAATTAACTCATCTGGAGGGCAGGAGAAGAGGAAAGGTAAATATTCCAGGTAGTGGGAGCACAGTAATTATTGGCGAGGAGGCTTGAGATAGGATGGCATATTCTGGGTGAAAGGAAAGTAGTGGCCAGATGTAAGAATGAAGATGCAGGACAGTTCATGAAGGGCGCTGTGGTCATGCCAAGGAGTTTGGATTTCATCTTGAAAGCTCTGGGGACTCATTAAAGGATTTGAAAGTAGGGAATTAATATAAATAGGTTTGTGTTTTGAAAAAGCTCTCTGGCTTTGGTGTGGAGAATGCATTTGATGGGGATAAATCTGAAGGTGGAGAATCCAAGTAGGAGACGACTTTCAATAATTCAGCCAAGAACTGTCAAGAGCGTGCCCTAAAGCAGAGGCACTGGTGATAGACAGACACAAAGGCATGGATTTGAGAAATACATGTGCAAAGTTTTGGGCTTCAGCAACCTCCAAGTAATGATGTTTGATTTACAAATTCTGTACAGGGACTTGCAGTTCAGGAGTGTTTAGCTTCAGACATCAGCATTTGGGAATTTTCAGCCTAAGAGTTCCAGTGAATTCTTGGAATCAATGGCATCGCTTAGGGGAAATGTATAGAGAGGAGAATCAAGATGTGTACTCTGAGGAAATACCAATATTTAAAGGAAAGACAAAAGAAGTGAAACCCAGGAAGATTCACAGAAGACCCAGAGATTTTAGAAAATTATATTCAAGACGCACCACTGGCTTGGACTGAGGGACAGAGACAGTGTGAGATGAAAAGAGGCCTTTCCATAAGCAGCCTGAGAAAACTGCTCAGCTGAAAATATATGCTACCTTATACAAAAGGAAGGACTCACAGTCAGACCCAAGAGTCCAGAGGCTGGAGCCAAGAACCATGGAGAATAATTCCCAGGCCTGAGGCCTAATTAGGGAATGGTCATCCTGTGCTGCCCAGCTGGATTTCAGAATTGCCATGGACATACGTACTTCCTGTTTTCACCTTTTTGAATAGGATTGTGGATAGTGGTTAGCCTCTGCCTGCCTACGACTGAATGTTGGGTATCACAGGGTTTTATGTTAAGTGGAACTCTACTCATGAAACTATATTTAAGGAATTACAAGTAAGAGTTTCATCCATACCTGAATCTCATTTAGATAAACTGATTCTGGTCTTTAGGCTGATGCTGTAATGGGATCAGACTATTAGGAGCCTTCTTGGGAGAGAGTAAATGTATTTTTGAGAGTAAAAAGAGCCTTCTTGGGAGATAAATGTAAATAATTTGTGACTTAGATACAACAATGTGGGAATATAGGAAATCAACCTTAGTCTAAGGAGATATTTGTTCAGGTTTTGAGGCAAGAATCATGATACCTTCAGCTTCAGCAAAATATAAATTATAGGTATAGAGCTAAAGCAAATATGATAAAATGTTGACAACTGGTACATCCAAACAAATAGTATGTAAGTTATTTGATGCACTATTTTTTTCAAATTTTCTACCATTTTGGAAAAATTCAGAATAAAATGTTGGAAGGAAACAGTTCACTGGATTTAGCTAAAAAGGGAAAAATCTAGTCACATTAGCCAGGGTGATTTCATTGGAATATTGGGTTCAAAAATCAGAAGGCAGTAGTTTGAAGAGTATATGCCTGGTGAATTATGAAGACATTGAGTACAGTCTTGTCTTTCAGAAGGCACAGCTATGAAGGAAAGAGAAAATGAGAAAGGCATAGGTGGAGGAAAAATTTTTATTTTTGTTTTGTTATATTTACTCATTAGTGTTGTTAGGTTCGGAGAGATTTAACATGTTTATATTGATGGATAAATGCAAATAGAGGAAGAGACTAAAGATATCAGAGTGAGAGGGGCCAAAGATGTTGTAGAGATTCTGGAGCCAAATACCTGAGGCCAAGGTGGCGATAGCAGGAATGGGAAATAAAGCCTAGATAGCAAATTAAAGCCTAGATAGCAAATCAAGAAGCTGCCTCCTCCATTGAGCTATGAAGGAAAGAGGCATGGATGGTGAAAAATAGTGGATCTTAGGGGCAGGATGTGAGAAGGTAAGAGAGTAGGAGCCTAACAGCTTTATTTTCTCTGGCAATTAGGAAAGTAAGAAAGGAGGTAGGTGGGTTAAGGACTTGAGAACAGTATAATTTTGAAATAAGTATTGTGGAAAAATGGAGAGAGAACTGACTAAGATCATGAGGAAGATTCCTCAGCAGCATCAGGGACCCAGATGAGATGGGAGACTATGACTCTGAAGTGGTAAATTGGTGGAAAATCCATGTTTGTGTATTTTCTCTAGCAGACTCTTCTATCACCCCAGTACAAAAACAGAGAAGACAGTCTGCCTGAACAGAACTGGGTTTTCCTGTAAGAGTGCAACAGAAGAGAAAAAGGAAGTTGAGGATACTGGCAAGTGATTGGCTGGAATAATGAATGATACAAGAGAAAGTGAAGATAAGAAGAGGTTGGTAATTTAGCAGAGAAAGGCAGAATCTAAACAGTAGTTCTCAACCTTTGTTGTAAATCAGGGTCCCCGGGGGAGTTTGAAAAAATGAACAGTGGTGCCTGAGCTCCATTCCAGACCTACTGAATCAGAATCTCCAGGTATGGATCTAAGCCACTTAAATGTTTAAAAATGTCAAAAAGTGATTTTGACGTGGGGCCATGGTTGAGAACTACTACCTTCATGAGGCAGGAAAAACAGGCATGGGAGGAATAAGAAATGAGAGCACTAGAAAATAAGAAGGAGGCAGGATAGAAGTCCAATAGTTCTTGGTAATAAAATCCAAGCCAACATAGGAAAGTGGGTGGCTAGAGTAAAGGTCAAAATGATAAGAACTAAAAGGTCAAGAAACTGTGAGTCTAAGATCTGAAATGGGTGATCCATGAGGACAATGGTATTACAGGATGACGATGTGCCTGAAGAGGGAGAGATAACCATGAGCTAAGTGCCCATGCTGAGTTTGAGGGATACAGCGAGATGAGGTGTGTTAGTGGAAGTGGGTAGTGGTGATGGGTATAGTATGGTAGAGGTGACAATGATGTCTTAGGATGGCAGGAGCATCCTAAGCAGCAGAAGTTTTTACAAAACAAGGGTGCTAAAATAAAGGTTTTTAAGCAGATCAGTAAGACAACAGACCAGTACAGGCAGACCTCATTGATGTTGCAGGTTTGGTTCCAGACCACCACAATAAAGGAAATATTGCAATAAAATGACTCGCATGAATTTTTTTGATTCCCCAGCACATATAAAAATTATATTTACACTATACTGTCATCTACTAAGTGTGTAATAGCATTATGTGTAAAAAAAAATCAATGTTCATACCTTAATTTAAAAATACTTTATTGATAAAAATGCTGACCATCATCTGAACCTACTGATGGGGTCGATAGACTTGTTTGAGGCAGGATTTCCATAAAACTTCAATTTGTTAAAAAAAAAAAAAGCAATATCTACAAAGTGCAATAAAATAAGATATGCCTGTAACTGAGAATAAATTCTGGATGCATTCTTTTAGATGAGAGAGAGAGAGAGAGAGAGAGACAAGACAGAGAAAGCAGTCAGAACTGTGCAGGTCATTTTCCTGACAATCAGAAAATCCATTCTGTCCTTCCCCTATTCTGCTCTGTGTTGTGTGAACTACTTTGCCCAGGCTCCCTTCCCAACTCGTTTCCTGGTTAGGTTCACCATGGGAGGTGCTGGCGGAAAGAGCACGGGGCAGGAGGAGGGGAGAAGGTAAGGTATTGCTCCCCACCACCCACTGCATGTGGGCTTCTGACAGTGGTGGCTTCCGCTCTCTGCAGGCAGCCCTCTGTGGTTCTAGCTCCTGCTTCTATGCTCTGACAACAATTCCTTTTTTCAGGATCCTTCTACCCCTAAGACAGGTAGCAACTTCCTGCCATTGCTAATCTCTGGGTGGTCTCATCCCGTTAGGCTTCTCAGCTTTTTCAACATCCCGCTTACCAAGTCCCTGGATGAAGGTCCACCTGTTTCTGTTTTCCTGACTGCTATCTTCTGATTGAAATAATTTCAGTGGGGGCCTGATGGGGCCCTGAAATAGGATGGTAGTGACGGGAATGGAGGGGGAAAATGGATTCAAAAGAATAGAAGGAGCGGGACTTAGTTCCTGCTTGGGTGTGGGGTGGATAAGGGAAAAGACGTCAGAATGATATAGAATTCTGGCTTAGAGCAGACGATAGAAGAGAAGGTGCTTAGGGAAACATGGGATGTATTGAAGTGCCTCAACATGGAAACAATTTTTAAGCCAAAAAAGTAATGCAAACATATGTTTAAGACAAAAGAGGTAGGTTATTTTTAAAAGACTAAACAGTTTCTTCCTCAAAAAGTAAAATTATAAACAACATGGTAAACATTCATGGCCAAGGTCTGCACCCTGCATAGTTGAAACCAAAACATAGTAAAAAACAGCAGCTTGAATGAATATTAGGAAGACTGCTTAATTCTAATTTTTTTCCATTTTGTTTTATAAAGAGCACATACCTCCATTGGATGTGATGCCACCACTTGATAAATGATCTTCATTATTTGATTCACCAGGTTTTTGTTCCATATTAAATATTGCTACCTCTTCTTAGAGTCTCAAAATATGAATACTTCCCTGTTTGATTCTTTTAATTCTTATCTGTAAAAGATAGGGAGTCAATCTTTAATAACAATGTATTACGTAAAATAAATTCATTGGAGAGGAACTAACTTTGTTCATATATGAAGTGTTGTAATAATTTTTCACCAGGAAAAAATTTATACAGAAATATTTTATTATATAAAAAAGTGAATAGAATCTTATTGTAAAAAATGTTGATTTTGATGGCCAACTGGCTTATTAAAAAAACTTGAAAATAAAAAACTAATACTTTAATTACTATTATAATTAACATTCTTGATTTAGGGCAGAGTTTTCTTCTCAAGTCTCTCTCATAAAGTTACATTGTCAAATCATGGAAGAAAATATCTCCTTAGTAAAAATGTCACAAATTAGTAAAAAAAAAAAAAAAAAAAAAAAAAAAATTCATGAATCAGCAAATTGGAAATCATTAATAAAAGTTGAAAAACTTCTTTGAATCAGGCCAACAGGGGACATCTTGGTTTGAACAATGGTGGTGGCTTGATTCCAAATCTCCCTCTCATCCTCTGAAAACAACCATAAAATCAACAAGGAGATAAATAAATAAAACCACATGGACTCCACACCTCCAGGATCCCTAGAAGACAGAGAATGCCACAAACTTCAAATTATCTATCAACAGAAAGAAATTTTTTTCCAAAATTTCTCCCACAGTCTACCTACTAGAACTGCAAGCCTGTGGATATACAGAATGGGAGAGGAGAGGCTGAAAAGGAGCAGAGGAAGCAGAGAGCTGAGAGGAAGACAGACAAATTCACTCCAGAAAGTGAAAAATAAAAGCCAAGATATGAAGCACAGGTTGGAACTTGATAGTTCACAATGCTGGTTATGCCTTAAATGGCTTCAAAGTGTGCGGGGACCAGAATTAGGAGCCTCAAAGAAGCAGGGTTTCTGGGTGAGAATCAGATATGGAGAAACGAGGTGATCTCCACTGGAGACAGGGTAGTAAAGGAAGAAATGAGGGGAACCAGAAGAAACAAAAAGAAGCAAGATATGCCAACTCTCCTTCCACCCCTCCCACTCCAACACTACCACCATCCATAACAGAAACTGCCCAGAAGAGGGCACTCTCCAACTAGAAATCCTGTCCATTTCATGACCAGGAATAGATAAAAGCAGACCACATATACAAAACTACTACAAAGTGTCAGAAAATGTGAATAAAATCTTTTCTGTGTATAAAGTTGTCCCCACCACCCTACTCCCCGCTACTTGACTAACAAATATGAATTCAAAGAAAACTGTAACACAACACTCCAAATTGAACTAAATATTCTCAAACAAGCATTTGGGGATATGAAAACAATCACTCTTGAATCAGAAATGTAAAACCTAGGAACAGAAATGGATAAGAAATGGAAAACAAGCCCATAAACAGGAAAAAATGAAATGAGAGTTAGCTGAAGTCAGGAAAAAAAAGAGAAGAAAAAACCAAAATTATATCAGAAACGAAGACCAAATTACAAAGTACACAGGGAGGATAGATTATAACGAAAACTTAATAAAGGCATTAAGAAAATCAGGAAAACAACCAAAAGAACGAAAATTGAGATAAAGAAGTAAAATGGGTGAGTGAGGAAATGAAATAAATGGAAGATAGGCAAAAGAGGTTGAACACCACCAATGTCTTCTGAAGAAAAAAATCAAAAACAATGAAACAGAACTATCATTTAAAACTATAATTCAAGAAAGTTTCCTAGAAATAAAGAAAAACCAGAATCCAAACATTTTTCATACTATGGAAAATTGACCAAGAATAATCAACTCTGAAACATGCTCTAATAAAACAATATTAAGACTTTAAAGATTATTTAAAAAATTCTCAGAACCTTCAGGCAAAAAAAAAAAAAAGATAAACTAATTTACAAAGGCAAGAGCATTAGAATGGCATCAGATTATTCAAAAATAAGATACAAAGCAGGCAACCACAGAGTATTTTCAAGAAATATAAGGAAAGAAAGTATAAACCAAGGATATTATATCCAGCCAAGATCTCCTTCAAAAAGTTCAAAGCCACAGAAAAACAGTTTTGAATGTGCTAGAACACTGTACACGTGTCCCTTCTGAGGAATCTACTAGAGGGAGTGAAGTTTCATCCAACCAACAGATAACTGGCAAATGTGGCAAAGTGTTTACTACTGATGGACATCTTTCGGTTTTACTGTAGGTTTTAAATTTTTCAAAATAAAATTTTGGGAAAAAGGTAAAGATGGACTTTTAAAAAAAAAAGATGACTGGGAAAACTTTGCAAGTGGACTGATGGTGAACATTTAAATATTCAATTGTAGAGTTGAGACGAACACATGGCTGGGTTAATGGCACTGATGAATAATATATAAGTGTATGTGTGACAAAAGAGAACAGATGTTAACTAAAAATGGGAAAGGGGAGAAAAAAGGGGGAAAGTAGAAGACCACTGGTTGTCAAAAGATACCATTTAAAATTGACAAAAAGCAAAAAATTAAGTAAGAAAAAAAGGGGGTTGTAGGTACACTATAAAAAGTATTAATGCAAAGGTAATGACTGAATAAAAATACAAGCCTCTTAAGTGGCAAAAGAATTTTAAAAAGAAAAAGGAAGAAACACCAAATAAACACCATAATATAATATATACAGTAATTATACCATAAGATAATAATGTAATAATAATATGACAGAATTTAGACCAAACATAACAGTCATGTCAATAAATGTGAAGGGACTTAACTTGCCTGTTCAAAGAAAAGGATTTTCAAATTGACTCTAAAATTTCAACTTCATATTGTACACAAGAGGACATTTTAAAGGCACTGATAAAAATAGTGATGGACAAAAATTTGTCAGGCAAATGAAAACAACAAGAAAGGACAGGTTAAAATCCTGATACCAACCCAAGAATTCTTCAAGCTAAAGAATATTAGATTGGACAAAGGGCACTTAGAAGATAAAAGCCACATTGTACAATAAAGATATAATACTCCTAATGCTATGTACCACATAACATAGCAACCACTTAGATTAAACATAAATTGTGTGATAAGGGAAATATAAACAGAAAGTAAAGAATTTCTGAAAAATGACAGTGAAAACACTACACATCAGAATCTGCGATACAGTAAAGCAGTGAAAAGAGGAAAGTTCTTAGCCTTAAAGATCTATTTCAATAAAAATGAAATAATGAAAATAAATGATTTAAATTTCTAACCCAAAAGGTAGAAAAACAAGTAAAACAAAAGAAAGCACATGGTAGGAAATAATAAAGATAAAAGCAGAAATTAATGAGGTGGAAAACAGAAAAATGGATTAATAAATCAAAATCCTGATTTAATATATATTTTTTATATTATATACATATATTTATGCAAGAACCATCCAAGTGATGGAAAGAGGAACATCACATATAACATAGTGCTTATTATGTTTACATTACTTCATGATTGTAAGCAGTGTCAAAAGTTGTTTTTAAAAACCCTGTGAGCTAGAGAGAATTTTATTGAACAGAATTCCTTTTTATTTTACTCACAGTTTCTCCCTTTTGATTACTGAGGTGTCATCTGTCAAAACTACAATTAGATAAATTCTACCTTAGTATTTCGTGTTATTTATTTTAGGAAATAAGTAGTAGGTATGGAGACATTCCATAAAGAATTATAACAAATGGAATGTTAGTCAAGATTGCTAGGCAATTTAAATGTTCTAAATAGAAGAGATTACTGTTTGGGGGGAAAACAACAACAACAACATTATTTAAACAAGTTTTATCATGAATGTTTGCTGTATAATTTAACTTACACACTAAAATGATGCATTTGGGGGTTCTTCAGGATGATGAGAGACACTAAGAAAATTCAAGTTTTCATAAATTACAGATTAAAAGCATGAAAGAATGAGCAGGACAGGTAGAATCATAGTCCAGTGTTGGGCAAGCATACACTAATCCACTCTGCTTAATACGAAAGTTTTGGTATCAAGCGGAAAACAGAACCCATGAGCAAGGTAGGCAGAACTGGAACTAGATGTTGGAAAAGAAAGAAAAGAAGAAAGGAGAAGTTTTGATTTTCAAATATTCTGATATAAAAACATTTGTTTACTTTGGTGTAAGATGATGAATGCAATCGACTCATTAATTCAGTATCCACTAATAGGCAGTAGGGCATTGAAGAGTGGTAGTCCCTCAGAGGGAAATTTTTTTCATAGAAAATTAATAGTTGAAAGAAGACAGTATAGGTTTATTTACTTAAGAATTTTAAAACAACCATTTAGTTTTAAAGGAGATACTTAGTAATTGTACTTGCCATTGTCTCTAGTTATTTTATGAAATTTAGAGTAACTAAATTTATCTTTAAAAAAATACTTGAATTCAGATTTTCACTATTTTAGATTAACCACATATTCACTTTGGTCAAATCATTCCGCGTTCCTCTACTTTCATGACACTTTAAGAATTGGAACATTATTCCTATTTTCAGGCATAAAGCTTATTAAATTGTTAAGGATTTCTGGTAAAAGGAAGATTTTTTGGCTCAGGAGGTCATAAATTGTTAAAACACTGTACTTTGTTGATATAGGAATCATAACATGAACTTACATGTGTTTGATTTAAATCTCTGAGTAAAGTACAAAGATGAGATCTTGGCCTCTTCTGGTAAGCCCAAGACTTATTATGAACAATTCTGCCTAATTTAAAATTATGAACAGGTTCACACTGAAAGGAGCCTTATATTTCTGACAAGCAATAGCTAGGTGAAGATTTTCCTCTGGTTATTTGATTGGAATATTGCAGAAAAGGCCTTACAAACCACAAACCACAGAGAGAGGACTTTTGGAGGAAAACAGTGTATAGGCTTTAGTTTTTTGTTATACAGTTGAGCTAAAGGGCTTTAAAGTATCTCCTAGGTTCTTATTCCTTCTCTTTGGCTTCCAAAAGGCCATGGAGGCTGTGCGCCTATACTTTCCCTAATGCGAACAGTCTTCACCCGGATTTCTTTTCTTGTGGCTACTTAAGGTGGACCTCTCTAGTGACTGTCACCAATAGTAAATTGATTTAGAATCTATGCTCTATTTTGTTTGGGTACAAATTACTTACAATGTAATTATAAGTAATTATAATGTCATATTTAAATTCCTGGATTCATCCACTAGTGCCAAACTATTCTACCACAGAAGCCTGAGACTGGGGATTTTATAAAACTGGTCCAGACTCTCTTAGAACCAGTCTGCAGGTATGCTTTCCTTAAGAAATTCTAAGGTTCCCCAAGACTGATCCCAATATAATATATATCTGGGTTGGTACAGTCTCAGGAACAGAATGAGAACAGTTAATGTTGAACAGCACTTCACTGCCTGAGTTACTGTTAATTAACTGCTTATTCACATCGTTCTTAGTGTCTGCTTTCTCAGTCACATTCTTTCTCTCTAGATGTTGTCATTGACTGTGAGGGTTCAAATCCTATCTCTGTGATCTGCTAGCTATATGACCTTGAGGACGATATTTAACATCTGTAAAACTATAAGGTAGAGATAAAGAGTCTATACCTCAAAAGAATAAGAGTTAACTGAGATAACTCATGCGCAGTCTTAACAGACCATATTTGCCTCAATGTGTACGTATGTAGCACCACACACATATATAATATGGATATATAATAGGATAGTAAAACATGAACAATAATGTCTTTATAATTTAAGCAGTGTATACTCATTTTCCCATAACAAATGGTTATATCTTCCTGTTTGTCTAGAAAGAAGATGGAAGTTTCATATAGGTTCACTAAGAGGAAAGAAAGTGGATTTAGACTGCATTGAGCAAACATACCACATTTCCCCGAAAATAAGACCTAATCGGAAAATAAGCCCCAGCATGATTTTTCAGGAGGACAACCCCTGACAATAAGCCCTAATGTGTCTTTTGGAGCAAAACTTAATATAAGACCTGGTCTTATTTTGGGGGAAACACAGTAGGGACTATTATAATGTAATACATGATTAAGCTATTTAAGATCATACTTCACCAGTACACAATACCATCTTGTAGGCAAGCAGAAGGGAAGAAGCGCAGAACTTAGAATCAGGGAACTAAATTCTGTCATTGGTTACTTGTGAGAGCATGGGCAAATCTTTCCATAGTTCTGAGCCTCAATTTCCACCATTACTAAATGAGATTACAGTTGTGTTTTCGAAACTTTTTAAAAGTGGAAGCCTTTCTTTAAATATTCAGAGCCCCAACTGCTCACCCTCATCTCAGCCCCTGAGACACCTTTATGGAGTGCACAAGGCTCAACTGAGCAGAGATTGAAAACCACAGATAAAGCCCTTGTAACTTTATATCTTAGATATTCCAGCCTAGGCATTCATCAAGTTTAAGGTTTCAGTTTCTAAAATGGATTAGACATAGATGTAGGTATAGTCAATTAGTATATGTTCACAATTCTTAAATATAACTCAAAGTAAAACAAGAGATACCTTAATATCTGGATATTCTTATTTTCACTTATCCTATTTATACCTGAAAAAAATAAAATATTTTAAAATCTATTTATTAATATATTAATACTTCATTATCTAAAATTTATTTTTTTCAAAAAGGTCAATTCACAAGTTAATTTTCATCCCTTAGGATCTTATCAACCCCTGAAACACACACACACACACACACACACACACACACAGCATACACACAGCAGCAGCAAAAACCTTTAAATTTTTTTCCATTGGGTTTATCTTATATCTGAAAGAATAGGTTCACAAGAAGCTCTATTTAATAAATTGTGGAGTTTTAAAGTGAGTGACCCAAGCATGCTAGACAACACTGAATCCTCTTTGTAAAACACAACAGTAAGGGCTTTGCACATACAGAATAAACTGCCATGAACTTATCTATGCTATTTTTGTACAACAGAATATATTCAATTATATGTTCCCTGTTGGTTCAATGCTAATTTTGTTGGTACAGATCTTACTGACATTTTCAAGATAACAAAGCAAGTAAACCTATAGGCACATGCCCCCCCCCGTCCCCCTTCCCATATGTACATTCCCAGAACTGACCTTTCTCCAGGTACAGTGCAAACTGACTTAAATAGACCACCTGAATGTCTTCTGACCATTTAAATTGGTTTTCATGCTTGGAGATGCTTTGACCAGGCAACAGTTCTTGTGTTTGGTTAGAAAGGTTACTAAGTAGAGGAAATTTGCTGGTAGGTCAGAAATAAGTCTGTAAATTTTAAGTAGTGGAGTTGAGATGATAAACAAGTCGGGTTTTTGGAATATCTCAGTGGACTCTAAGTGAGCAATTGCCACATTGGAAAAATGACTGACAATATTCTATGTGCAGAATTAGGAGTAACAAACAGAAATAAAGGGAGGTAGGTTCTAGTTCAGGGTGATAGACTTTCTAAAAACTAGAGCACCTTGGATATATATATGGTGGGCCTCCTTGTGAGGTGTTCAAGCTGAGAGTGAATGAGCATTTGTTGGGACGACAACTGTTACTGGCTGTCCTCTCTTGGGAAGAGTGTTGGGCTAGAAGATCACTAAAATCTTTTCCAACTTGGACATGCTATGATTTCCTATGGGAAACATTTAGCAAAAAGATGACTTCTCACAGGTGATTTCAGTCAGCAGCGAAGCCAGATAGAGACAATTCCACTGCTTCCATCAAGTTTCATGCTATTAAAAACAACTTGGCCCTAGATAAATTTTAATAAATATATGTTCCTTTAACACCTCTGCACATTATGTTTATGGTCATTTTAAATTCATCTTATCCCAAATCTGGTCTTTTCACATTCCCACCTAACCTGCTTTTAGGGTGCTCTCAGATAATGACACCATAAACCCAACTTCCCAAGTTAGATATTTCAGTGTCTTTATCTATTCTTCATCTATTCAAATTTCATATCCAATTTGTTACCACATTCTGTTGAGTCTGTCTCTGTATATCTTTTAACTCAGTGAAGTATTTATAGCAGTGTGGTCATAAGTAATAAGGAAGGGATCCTTGAATATGAAATTTAGTTAATTTTGGTCCCACTGTATTCTATTCAACCAACTCTTGCCAGACCTACTATAAAATACTTCAGAATGATCTTCCCATCTTCAGTTTCTTACAATCTGTAAGAGTTTCCTTTCAAACCAGAGCCATTTTGTCATATCTTGCTCAAAGACTAAGGTTTGAACTAAGACTAGCACTAATAGCTCTTTAAGCTCTGGCCTAACCAACCTCTCAGCTTCATCTCCTTCACCTTCACTCTTCTGACACACACTGGGCCCCAATCTAGGTCTACTTGTGTCCTGAGTGTGTCCTGCTCTTTTAGGACTCTGCTGTTATTTATACTTTTCTTTCTGTTCCTCCTTTCCTTCCTATCAAAACCTCTCCAGTTAAGTATTTAGGAATGTGGAGAAAGACGTTCAACACTATATTACTGGTGGCAATGAACAATGACCCAGTCTTTAAAATCAATGTTCTAATAATAACATAAAAAAGAGAACTGCCCAATGCCTCTGGAAAAAAAAAGATTTACTGTAGGAGACTAGGCTTAGAAGACATGCTCCCCTTACTCTTCCCATAGCAAAAGTAGTAAGCTTCAATTAAATCATTCATACACATAAGGCACTTGGCACAGGGCCTGGCACACAGTAAGCATTTGATAATTATTAATTACTGTTTGTGGCATTCTGATGGTTTACAATGTATTGCTACTATGATTAGTGCTTCTATAAATACTAGCAATAGAGCTGTCTTAGATCAAGACCAATCAAGTTTCTATCTGCCTGGATCTTATATTCTAATGATGGAAGAGAGACACAAAAGAAACAAAGGTATAATTGTGGAGAGTGGCTGAGTGCAATAATGAGAATAATGCAGGGCAGCAGTATACAGAGATGGAATTGAGGCTTAGTTAGGATAAGTCAGGGAAGGACTTTCTGAGGTGATATTTGAAATGAATGACAAAAGGAGTCAGCCCTCCAGAGGACTGGAGAAGATCCTAAGAGGAAACACCAGAAACAAAGGCCCTGAAAGGAGAAGGGCTCAGTGCTCACTGACTGACGAGGAAGGAGGCTAGTGAGACTGCATGTAGTCACGGAAGGATGAGAGGCCTGTTTCTGGACAGCCAACTGTATGTGCCCAAAGCACCATTGTACTTGTTATTACTTCCTGAGAAGTTGTTGGTGAGGTTGGCAGGGGGTAGAGCTCATGAGGCAGTGAAAAGGCCATACTAAGGACTTTGGGGTTTATTCTAACTGCAATGGAAAGCCATTGGAGGATTTTAATGAGAGGCATATAATCCTCCAGCAGCTGGATGGAAAAATAAACTGAGTAGAAGAGGCCAATTATGAGGCCATTGGAGTAGCTCAGCAGAGGGACTAGAACCTTACTCTATAGTAGGCCAGTGATCAACAATGGATTGGAGCTGGGGATGGGAATAAGGAATTGACTGCAAATGGGTATGAGGGACTTTTTGGGTCATGAAATGTTCTAAAACTGAATTGTGGTGATGCTTGCACAACTCTGTAAATTTGCCAAAAATCATTGGATTTTATACTTAAAATTGATGAATATTATGGTATGTAAATTATACCTCAAAAAAAGCAGTTTAAAAAGCAAGTGGATTGGCTACTCTTTGTATGTACATTTTCATGTTTTGTGTGGTAAAAATGGGGGTGCAAATTAGCTGCCTGAGTCCCCGAAGTCAATCAATTAACCTGAAGACTGTTTTTGTTTCCTGCCCCTGAAAACTCCAAAGCGTCTTCATTTCAAGATAACTAGAAGTTGCTTTACCCAGATTTTAACTTCCCCTCACATGTAAGAGCTTCAGCTTTGCCTCTTTTCCCCAGGCCTGGAACTCCATTCCCAGGTGTCTACAACTCTGATTGATATACATAATATGAATATCCAATAATGTTTTAGCTAAGGACCAAGCCTAAATCACTTTGTACCTTTATTCTCTTAATCAGAGCAAATACAGTGATAATATTAAAAGAAATACATCTGAAAGTGTAAAAATCGCTTTAAGTGCTAGACTACCTCTTTCCTAAGCACCTACTTCATTCTTTCTTCTTACCAAATTCCTCATTCAAATCTTTTCCTTGGGATTTACAGGGTTCAGGAAAATATTTAGTGGTCTCCACTACTATACCTGCCACTGCCTCAGCTGCAGAGCTTTAAAATATTCATTAATACAGGATTCATTCTATGATTTATATGCATTGACCATATGTATTACTTTCCTGTAGTTGCTATAACAAATTACCACAAGCTTGGTGGCTTAAAACAAATAGCCATTTATTCTCTTACAGTTTTGGAGTGTGGTAATCCAAAATCAGTCTCACAGGGCTGGAATCAAGGTGTTGACAGGGCTGCACTCCCTCCAGAGGCTCTAGGAAATCCATTCCTTGCCTCTTCCAGCTTCTGTTGGCTTCTGGCATTACTTGATATGTGGCTTCATCACTCTAATCCCTGCCTCTGTGGTCACACTGTATTCTCCTCTTCTGTCAAATCTCCCTCTGCCCCTCTAAGGACACTTGTGTTTGCATTTAGAGCCCACCCAGATAATCCAGGATAATCTCTCCATTAAGATCTTTGACTTAAACAAACATGCAAAGACCCCTTTTCCTTATAACATTTAGTTTCCAGAGTTTAGGACCTGATATTTTGGGGTGGCCTTTATTCCGCCTACTATATACCACATAATTTGGGGCCATTTAGTTTGGGAACAGGTACAGAAGCGGCTTTATTTAATAAATTGTGGAGTTTTACAGTGAGTGACCCAAACATACTAGACAATACCAAGTCCTCTTTGTAAAACACAATAGTAATGGTTTTGCACATACAGAATAAATTGTCAATTTCTGCCCTCACTGTATTTTCAGAGTGTAATAATCTCGCTATGGCATAAAAACCGTTTTATCCACAACACAAATAGAAAACTGTATAAGATTAAAAACAGAAAGTGTTGTAGAGAGGTGGGAGGACCAGACCTTTCCCACCATTCCCCCACCCCCACCCCATGACTTGACAGAGTAACAGTCCTGCCTGGCTTGTCTCTTGGCTACCGGGAAGCTGGCACTGGCCCTTTCTTTCCTGAATCAGCTATGGAAAGAGGAAGCAAGAAGTAGTTGCCAGTCAAAATCCCTGACAAATGGCCTAACCTCACTTCTCTCCTACTTTTCCCTGACCTTAAGGTACAGCAACAAAACCTGGAACAGCCTGCATGGGGACTCGGAGTAGAGTTTTGTGGAAAAGGATGAACTCATTTGAGAACTCATTTCTGATTGATGCTGATAATGGGGCAGAGCCAGACTCTTACTGTCACTAAAAGGGCAACCGAAAGGGCCCTTTCACAGCATTTAATAAAATCTCATTTTGGATGAGAGGTTGGTGACTGTCCAAGGCTAGACATTCCTCTTTATCTCCACGTCTTCTCCCATTCCTTTCCCCTGTCCGTCGGAAGCGGGGTAGGAACAGGAGTTAGCAGTAATGTTGGGACAGGATCCGCGGTTATTCCCCCCAAATCGAATACTTTGCACAGGGCCCTGTGGTTCCAGAGTTACAGTCACCGTCCCCGGAGGTCTTCTGATCCCCGAAAACAACAGCAGTCCATTCCAGGAAAGAAACAATTTATTGGGCATCTACCATATGCAAAACACAAAGATATGGGAGGTTCCAGAAATAAAGACGCGCTGCTCGGGATCCTGCGAGCGACGACCCAGCCCTTGCCCAGCCCCCGGGCCGAGCCCCGCCTTTGTACCTGCAACCGACACCTCCTCCTAAGAGCCCAGCCGCATGCCCGCGGGGCGGGGGCCGGCGGCCGGGGCGGCCGCACCTGCGTTGACCCGACGGTGGCAGCGGCGGGGTCGCCTCCTCTTCGTAGGCGATGGCGCGGGGTGCTCCGCTCGCCCCCGCGCCTCCACCTCGCGGCGCTCAGTCTCCGGCCGCCGCCTGCTCCCCGCGAGCCGCGCTGGCGACCGTTGGGCACGTCTGCAGGGGGTCCTGGTAGGGGTGAGGTGGCGGGCTGCCCGCCGTGGGGTCGCTTCTGCCCCGACTCCGCCCACCAGACGCTGTCGCCCGGGCAACTGAGCACCTGTCCTTCCCCGCCCCCACGCCAGGAGCCCCCACTTGAAAGGGCTGCTTGCACCCAGCCGGGCACCAAGTCCTGCCAGCCCTGCCCCAGAAACGACCCGGGATTCGGGCCTCCACTTACACTGCCGCTCGAGGCCTCTCACTTTTTCGACAGCCTCCTGCTGTAGTCCTACTCTTTCCGCGTACCGAACGCCCCAAGCAATTCTCGAAGTTGTCCCCCCAATGATCTTCCCCAATTCTCACTGAACAGCACCGGTCCTATCTCTCCATCGGCGCCTTAAGCGTCAGGCCCAATCTTGTGGCCTCTCAGGCCTTCAACCTGCCCCACCTGCTGCTACTTCCTCTACCCTTCCCCCCACCCCTTGGATTACCGTTTGACCATTTCAAGTTAGCAGCATTTACATTTTGCAGCTCTGCCTTTGATTATGCGGATCCTCTGCCGGGAATTCTTTTCAAGGTTCAAATATGCTCTTCTCAGGATAGCTGACGCTCTCTCGCCTCCGGAGGTTTGTTTCCTCTGGTGTGCTTCAGTTGCTCTGTCGTCATCTCTGATATAGAATTTATCAGATTATGTGATTACACACTCAGACCTCTCGGTGCTGCCCAAATTAGTGCTGAAATGGAAGGAATCCAGAAAGCCCTGAGTATCATAGATGCAACCTGTGGCGTTAATACTATGAGCAGTCACATTATGAAGACACGGCAAATAACTTTATTAAATTGATTAGAACTACTAATAAATCCTACATTATATAATGTAGTCATAAATTTTAACGAAAATAGTATTAAATGCCACTAAAGTTTGCGTTTTATCATACCTATGATTTAAGTTATTCCATTTACTGACTTGGAGAGATCTAAGATTGCCTATGGAATCAAGCGTTTTAACAGGGAATGAAACATAAGTATTAAATGGAAAAGTAAAGGGCTTAAGTTTTTTGGCTAGACAGAAAACAATTTCTAATAATTTCGTTTTATTCTTTTATGCTATCAAAGCTTGAGTGTGGTCCCATGGTAAGAAAATATTTTAGTTACCTAATATGTGATTTCCATTGGTGTGTCATGTTTGCATTTGTACCCTGGACCCTAGAAACTAAAAAAGTTCCTTTTCTTTTCTTTTTGAAGTCTTTAATTAAAATGATGTGTTACTTAGAATAAACCTATTTAAACCCACATATAGTATGCAAGTTACGTGCAATTAATTTTATTATAAAATTATTTGCATTTTGAGTGTCCTGTCATTTTACTTCATGATTTTTTTTATATTGAATTTAAAAGATCTTCTTAGGGGCCATTCCGGTGGCTCAGGTGGTTGGAGCTCCATGCTCCTAACTCTGAAGGCTGCCATTTGGATTCCCAAATGGGCCAGTGGGCTCTCAACCACAAGGTTGCCAGTTCAATTCCTCAGGAGTCCTGCAAGGGATGGTGGGCAGTGCCCCCTGCAACTAAGATTGAACACGGCACCTTGAGCTGAGATGCCACTGAGCTCCCAAAAGGCTCAGTTGGTTGGAGTGCGTCCTCTCAACCACAAGGTTGCCAGTTCAATTCCTGGACTCCCGCAAGGGATGGTGGGCTGCGCCCCCGGCAACTAGCAACGGCAACTGGACCTGGAGCTGAGCTGCACCCTCCGCAATTAAGACTGAAAGGACAACTTGACTTGGAAAAAAGTCCTGGAAGTACATACTGTTCCCCAATAAAGTCCTGTAAGAAAGAAAGAAAGGATGGAAGGAAGGAAGGAAGGAAGGAAGGAAGGAAGGAAGGAAGGAAGGAAGGAAGGAAGAAAGGATGGAAGGAAGGAAGGAAGGAAGGAAGGAAGGAAGGAAGGAAGGAAGGAAAGAAAGAAAGAAAGAAAGAAAGAAAGAAAGAAAGAAAGAAAGAAAGAAAGAAAGAAAGAAAGAGAATAATCATTTTAAAAAAAAAGATCTTCTTAGCTTTTAAAATAAAAAATGTAGAGGTAAAGAATTTAGAATTAATGAAGGGGTCCATAGTTCCTTTACCATTCATTCAGTCATTTCACAAATATTCATAGAACACCTGACACATGCCATATGTAGGTGTTGAAAATATAGGTGTTAACTATCGGAGCTGACGTTCTTCTGGAGGAAAATCAGCAATGCACACACACACAAAAAAACAAGTTCAAATATGTCAGATGGGATAAGTACTATGGAGACAGGATAAGGCGGTTAGGGAGAATGGGGTGCTGTTTCATAATGCGGTCTGAGAAGGCCTCATGGATAAAGTGACATAGAGCAGAAACCTGCAGGACTGGAGAGAGAGAGCCATGAAGATGTTGTTGGGGCAGAGCTTCCCAAGCATTTGCTTGGTGTGTTTGAGAATCAGCCAAGAGGCCAGTGAGGCCAGAGCAGAGTGAACAACCAAGAGAAGGTTGGGAGCCCAAGTCACGAAGAGCTTTTTAGTAAGAGTCCATGCCTGTATCCAGGATTGTTATTCGTATCCCTTCACTGGGTTCCTACTGTGGACCAGGTCCAGTGCTGAGCGTTGGAGGAGATACAAAGAAGTTAGTTGCTGCCCTCAAGGAAGCAGTGTCCTTAGTGTAGTCAATTCAAATGGTTGTTGGCCTTTATGGGGATGCAGTTAAGAAGAGTCAGTTGATTTGTGGATGGTTCAGGAATAAGGAGGCCAGATCTGGTCTGAACTTTGGTACTAGGTATACGGCCTTGGGTAAACCATTTAATCTCTAGGAGCATCAGCATTTTCATCTGCAGAACGGTAGATGTAGACATTATCTCAAGGTTTTTTCTAACTGAAAAAAATAAACTGATTCTATAAAATCAAAGAATAGAACTTAATCTTCTTACAAAAATATATTAAAATTGTACAGAAAATCACTTCAGACATCATGTAGAAAATGTATATGTAGGATTACTTAAAATTTAATTCATGATTTCCTTAATTAATAAAACAACACTTTATTTCACTGGATGCAATCAGTTTTGTAAATGTTAGAAAAGACATTTTCATTTAACATATATAGTAGATTATGTAAAAATTTTTTAATCATTGTATTTCTTTTATAACTTTGACTTTAAGAATTTTTGCCAAAGATCTTCGAAACTAAACCAGAGTTACAAAGTAGCCTGTATTTTTGGTATAGATATTTTTTCTTTCTGACTATAGCTTAAAATTTTCTATTTTAAGTCTTATATAACAACCATATTTCCCCAGTGCCTGGTATAAAGTGGAAATATAGAAGTGATTCAATAAATATTGTAGAGGAAATAAATGACAAATCATCTCCGATAATTTTTACAAATAAATAGGGTAGGAAATATTAAAGACCACATAGTTCATGTTCTGACATTCTTCTCCCGACAAAGGACACAAGAAGAGAAATATATTTAATAAGAAAGTTTGAATTCATCCAACAACTATTTATTAAATTCCAGCTATATACAGGAACATCAGTGAACAAAACAGACCAAACCCTGCCCTCATGGAACTTATATTCTATTTGAGGGAGACAGGTAACAATCACTATGACCTAATTAACATATTAGAAGGTGGTAAGTGCTGTGCTGACAAACAAAATAGGGAAGAAGCGGGAGTGTGGGATGTATGGAAATTTAAATAGAGCAGGGAAGGACCCACCTGCTTTCCAGAAGCAGTTGTGATTAGATTTCTAGAAACATTTCCAGGCAGGGTGGACTAAGAAGACCAGCAATTTCTAATTTGACGTTACTTTTGAAACTAGTTAACAAGAAGACTTTCATGTACCTTCCTAAATGCGGAAATGTTTCTACTCTTTAGATTGAGGTTTTTAAAGTCCACTTTATTGGTGTATACTTACTTATAATAAAACTCACTCATTTTAAGTGTACAGACTGATGGATTTTGAGAAATGTATACACCCAGTAACCCAGTAACCCAGTGCTTCAATCAAGATGTAGAACATTTCTGTCTACCTCGAAAGTTCCTTTGTATCCCTTTGCAATCTCCCCCAATGGTAGGAGTTGAGCTTTTAAAAATATTAGTTCTTTAGTTTGTTTGTTTTGAGGATAAACACTTTATTTTACAGAAGAATGAAAAAAGGGATAGAAGTAGGAGATAGAAGCCAGATAAGCTAATAAAATAAAGGCAGATGGCCCTTTCTCCTCTAGTCTGTGTTTCTGCTGGTGAGGCCAATCACCATTGTCACTAGTGTCTTTAAAGCCAACTCTGTTTCTTGTAAAGGAAAGAAGACTTATGCCCGTTATCATAACCATCTATTGTTTAAAGTTAATACTAATGCTTCTGATGAGCTATGTTCTTATTATGATCTTTCACTTCTCATCTAGAAAGTAAAATAAATTTATGGATATAGTTCTATTAGCTTTTCAATAACTTACTACAATGATCCCTGTAACAGTTGTAACTTCCACCAGGTACCTCTATTTGTACCAACTGGACAAACAGTTAACCAAGTTTACTATTTGGAAGTGCTGAAAAGGCTGCGTGAAAAAGTTAGACAACCTGAACTTTTCACCAACAATTCAAGGCTCTTATATCACAACAATGCTCCAGCTGATACGGCACTGTGTCTGTGAGGGAGTTTTTAGCCAGTAAACAGATAACTGGATTGGAACACCCTCCCTACTCACCTGATCTGGCCCCCAATGACTTCTTTCGTTACCTGAAGATAAAGGAAATATTGAAAGGAAGACATTTTGATGACATTCAGGACATCAAGGGTAATACAACGACAACTCTCATGGCCATTCAAAAAAAGAGTTCCCAAAATTGCTTTAAAGGGTGGACTAAACACTGGTGTCAGTGTATAGCTTCTCAAGAGGAGTACTTCGAAGGTGACTATAGTGATATTCAGTAATGAGGTATGTAGCACTTTTTCCAGGATGAGTTCATGAACTTAATTTTCCGACCTCATATTCACATTATTTTACAACCATCACCACCATCCATCTCCAGAACTTCTACATCTTTCCAAATGAAAACTCTATACCCATTAAACATTAATTCCCCGTTCCCTTTCCTCCCACCCCTGACACCACTATTCTACTTCCTGTCTCTATGAATTTGACACTTCTAGGTACCGCATATAAGTGGAATCATACAGTATTTGTCTTTCTGTGACTGGCTTATGTCACTTAGCATAGTGTCCTCAAGGTTCATCTATGTCGTAGCATGTGTCAGAATTGTCCTTTTTTAAAAAAATGCTGAATAACATTTTGTTGTATATATATACTAATACCTCATTTTGTTTATCCATTCATCCATCAATGGAGCCCTTGAGTTTTTTTAAAAACTAACTTTATTGAGATATAATTTCCACGCAATAAACTGCATCCATTTAAAGAGTGCCATTAAATGAGTTTTGGCAGATATATACATCTGTTAAAATACCGCCTCAGTCAAGACACAGAACATTTTGATCATTCCCTAAAGAGTTGAATTGACTGTGGTTTAATAGTTTGGGGACAACCCTTATGATAGTTGGTGAAGGAGATGCTGTCAATTGCATACACAACCTCATTTCCTGTTCTTTCTCACAGAATTCTGGTTTTGTTTAAGGATTCAACGCATCCTACAGAGTCATGGTATTGCGTCACGGGAAGTTCTAGATAGCGGTTCCAGTGCTTAAAGTGATTGTTTTCAGGGAGGCTTCTTAGCATTCAGAGGTGAGGGAAGGTCTGCTGGGAAAGTTTTCCTCACTCTTGAGAAGGAGACAGATAAACAGATTATTCTTTTTGCTTCTGAAAGATTGTCTAGAGACATTGTGCAAACTTTAAAATAAGATTGATTTTTGTCTATTTGGGATGGTTCTGAGACTTTATTTCTGAAAGACTAAATAACCTTGTCTAGTTCCTTTAATGATTATTTAATGATCCATAAGAGCCACTAGATGTCACTCTGACTTTATTTTCAGTCATAACCAGTGACATTTTTCCATCTTTGAAATACTAAATTCAGAGGCATTTGAAAAATCCAGTAAGTTAAAAACCACATTTAAAATGCCAGCGGAGATAAAGAGAAAAATGTTAGGGATTACTATGAAAAATTAAACTCAAGAAATGAGAATTTTGAAAAGAACAAATGAATTTTTCCTTAAGTGATATTAACAAATAGACGGATGCATGATTTCTAAGAGGTCAAAACAGTGATTAGGCAAATGGCATTTACAAGAGTAGGATAGGCATGCTAAACGAATGGGAGATCGATATGATTGCAATGTTTTTTGGAGCCATATTCACAGTAACAGAGCAATATGGATTCAATTACCAACAGTGGGAATTTTTCAAATAGAGATACAAAGTTGTGAGCTGTGTTGGATCTAATTGTCGTGAAGGGAAGAATTTAATTAAGAAAGTGGGAGTAATTCTTAAGTTAGAGGTAAAAGGAAGTAGGGAAGCAATAGAAAGAAAGAGAACAATATTCAAAGCTGTATCTGTGAGATAGCACTAAGCTTCCCTAAACTTTCTCCTAAACCAGGAAGACCCATGAAGGGTTTCATTGTGTATTACTCAGAATTCTTTTAATTGTAAGCAGCAGAAACCCAACTCTAGATTTAGCCTTATAAAAACGGGTTCATAAAATTGTTATAAGTGAGATAGCCTCAGGCATGGCTGTTCTGGTTAAGGTAGCAATCCTCAAAGTGTGGTCTTAAGGATTCCCTGAGATCCTTTTGGGTCTGCAAGGTCAAAACCATTTTCACAATAATACTAAGACATAGTTTGCTTTTTCCACTTGGTCGCTCAGAATTGTATAGTGGAGTTTTCTAGGAGCTACATGACATGATATCAAACAGATAGAATGCAGTAGGTAGTAGGCCCCAACTGACTTCGACTCAATGTCTTTTTGTCAAATGGCCACGCTTCTCAAATGCAAAAATGTAAAACAATGCCATGCTTCTCAGTAATTTTTCTTTTTGTTTGAGAAAATATAATTATTTTTCATAAAAATATGTTATTTTAACATACAATGGATTTATTATTATTTTAAAATGAAATAAGAAGTAAATATTTTAAATGTTCATTCCTGTTTAAATTTTCTCATACAGTAAATATTGATAGATATAACACACATGAACCGCATTTCTTTGGAGTTCTCAGTAATTTTAAGAGTGTAAAGGAGTCCTGAAACCAAAAAGTTTGAGAATTGCTGGGTTAAGTAAGGTACAGTGCGCCGAAGGCTCAAATGGTATTACCAGAACACCATCTCCATATCTTGGACCGATTTCTTAGGGGTTGGTTTCCTTCTTGGGTTTGTGATGGTGATGATGATCTACAGCAACTCCAGGATTATACCTACCAGCTTAGCAACCCCATAGGACAGAATACCCCCTTTTGATATCTTCAGCAAAATTTCTAGTTATTACGTTGGCCACGCTCAAATTACATGTCCATGTATATACTAATCATTTGAGCCAAAGGGTGGTTGAAACCTGGATCGTACAGCCACTCCTGGAGCCAGGGCAGGGTCAGCCCACCAGCACCACAGGATAGGTGAAGAAGTGGTTCCCCAGAAAGACACTGAGCAGGCAAAAAAAGTCCTCCATCAGAAAGCCTGAACTCGATGCTGCCAAGGATTTAGAAAGACAACCACCTTGTTCTCAGCTAGAATCCTGTCAGCATCTTGAGACAAAAACGTTGTTTTTCTCTCCCTGAGGAGGAGAGAAGGTCCAATTTCATTCTCTAATTAGAGTTTGGATCCAAATCACATGCCCTAACAGAAGTTCTCCTTATGAATTAGTAATGCTGTCCCGTAGAAAGTTGTTTTTGTGCCATAAATTATGCAAAAGAACTATCTTAAGCTGAGATTCCATTCCTAAGTGTCTGAGGATTTTAATTCTATGCCCATGTAGCCTGTTTGTGGGATGACTCTTGTGAGATCATTTAACCTTTTCTGGCTGCTGCGTCCTAAAAAAACAAGTGGAGAGGAGGGACCTGGCGGGGAGGGTTGTCCCTTGTAGCTTTAACACTCTTTGAATCTGAGCAATGGAAGATGGGGGGAAATGTTACTCTAACCCTCATCTATCAGTTGCTACTCTGAATATCCACCAAGTAAAATTTTACATATTTTTTTCAGAGTATATATCAATTTTCATTAAATACTTGTCTTAAATTTTTTGGTGATAAAATACAGATTTCATCAGTCTACAAGCACTGAGTTCTATTCTTCAGTGCTTATTTTTTTCTTACTTCCTTTGCCTTTTTTCCCCCAGCTTTATTACTTTTAATGGTAAATGTTGATTCTGTAAAATCCCATTTTTTTACCAGGTGAATCAGGAGCAAGATTATAAGTGCCACAAAAAATAATTTTCAGGAAAAAATTTTCATTTACCTAGGACTTTTATTTAAAAATACAATGTGCATTCATTTAGTACTCTTTGTTTCCACTGAAATACTATCATTACATAAAAATGAGATTTTACTTTTTTTGTCTTTGAGCCTTCAGAGGAAGTTACTACTGAAAAATACCACTGTCATGTATCATACATTGAATATTGTCTAGACTTATTTGCATATTATGTCTGTTTCTCTAGTATATTAACTTTCATTAATGATAAGTACAAACACCAAAATTAAATTGGTATCAAAATCTACAGTAGTTTTTAGCCTCAGTTTTCAACATTATTTACATTATCACACACTTTGAAACAGAAAAGGTTTTAGCAAACATATTCTTTGGAAATCGTTCTAATTTGTTTCAGTAACTTAACAGCTGAGGCTTCTGGATAAAAGATGTAGTTATCTTGTACTGTTCACATTTTTAACAAAAAGTAGTAATGTTAAATTCTATATAACATTATTACAAAATTCTACTAATAACATGAACTCAAAACAAGATTCAGCCTTAAGTGCCTATTATTTGCCAGGCATTTCTTTTCATTCTTGGAGTAGATAATTAAAATATAGAAGAAAACCCTGAGCCTGTTGGTATCGAGTCAAACAAGCAGAAATTTTATTAGACAGTCTTATTTCAAGATGAGAAGCTGCTCATATTTATATTGGTATTTTCTTCAAATGAAAAAAACAAAAGCCCTTGTGCCACCACCTAGACGCTTAAATATTTACTCAAACAAACCGCTTAGGGCACTGCTGCTCAAACTGGGCTGCTAGCAGAACTGACCAGAGTTTAAAAAATGCCAATGCCTGTGTCTCATTCCCAGGGATTCTGCTTTAATTGGTACAAGGTGGGGCTGTTCTATCAACTACTTTTTACTCCCTGGTAATTAGCCATCTGTACGGTATTTTATCAGCTGTGAGACTGCTTTGATTGGTCAGGTCTTTGTGTTGAACTGAATTCTGCATAGCAGTGCTTACTGTGCAGGAAGGTTGCGGCGCCTCTGTCTTAATCCATTTCCCTCTCACTTCCTTACTCTTTCTCTCAGAGGAGGCAAGTGGCTGCCACAGCCCCAGAAGCCCTAGCTGATCATCATTGAAAATACCAAAGAAAGAACTGGGCTGCCTGCCTCCTGGATGTTTTTTCCACTGAGGATTAATTTACCAAGATTTTTTTTTTTTACTACATCCTGCAAAACTTTTTCTTTTTCAAGAAACAAAGTGTTAATTTATTACTGAAAAGTTTTAAGCAAAAAGTTTTAGCCAACTGCTCTGTCTCTTCAGGAAAAGTTAGAAATTTTTGAAGCAAGCAGAAGCATAGTAAGTGCTTTCTTTCTTTTAAAGCTACTTCTGGGGAGAGGGGAGGCTATTGTAATGGTAAATTTCACTCCCAGAGGAAGAAAGGGTTGATAATCAATCAAAAATGAGGTATTCGTTTGAGTTTTTGCAATTTTCTTACTATATATTATAGGAGTATTTTGATTTTCTCTGTAAAATATACGGAAAAGGTTTTGTTGTGTACGTGTGTGAAATAAAACCAGTCTTAAAAGTGACACTGAAAGAAGGTTTCTCGAACGGAGTGAAGAAGACGTGCATATATATATAAATGTATACACACCACTCGGGAGCTTCAGTAGAACCTGGAATGCCATGAGGAGACTTTACATTACTGAAAGTTAAAGTGAGACATCCTCTTGGCTCAGCATCTTGGATTTAAGCTCGGAAGGTCATTTTACCTCTGAATTCTTTTCTCAAAACCTGCCTTTTGACCGGCGTGTAATCATGAAGGATGGGATAACGTGCCACATAGAAGCACCGCTTTCTTGAATCAGTTTGAGGCATTTGCAATATAACTCGTGGGATCATGTGTTTGGCATGATGAGGACCACAGAAAACTTCAAGGAGACTCGTGCCACATCAAAACCTAACACGACGCCCACGGGAAGGTACATTTATCTGGAAGCATTCCTGCAGGGAGGAGCTCCCTGGGGTTTTACTTTGAAAGGTGGCCTGGAGCACGGAGAACCGTTAATCATCTCTAAGGTATGTTTCTTTTTCCAATATTGTCTTTATTCAAATTGCTTTTTCAACTTTTATCACATCTATCAAAACTGCAAAAATAATGCTGAGTTGCCTGAATATTGCTTAATTTGCTGTTTCATATACCTTGCTGATTGTATCTGGAGATATTTTGCATACCTTGGTATTTGAAAGAAGAATGTGTCTAGTTCATTTATTCTGTGAAATCCCAGGGGAAAATATGCTTGTTTGATGGATGGTCTCTTTTTCTGAAAGAAATAGTATAAAACCAGTTACCACATGACCTATTCAGTTATAAATCAGATTAAAGATTAAGATGGTTAAGATGAGGGCATAGTGTATGTTTTTGTATATGTGCCTTTATTGAGCATATGGCTAGAAAAATATCTGTTCTTTCCCCCTTCATTTGGAAATATTTAGCATTCCAAAATACTTTAGAATTTGTAATTCTGGATAATTAATTGCATAAACATTATTTATTGCTTTCTAGCACATTTCGAATTAAATTAGCTTTCAGTATAATTCAAGGGCAAAACACCATTTCTCCTCTTCTATTTATTCATGTATTTAAACCAATTTTTAAACTTTAGTCATCCTGCAATATGTGTCAGTTCTTCATTTATCTTTGGTGTAGGTAGGTATACCCAATGAATGAATCCTTTTTATACATTAGGCTTAGTATTACTTAGTATTACTGCTTTTCTCTTAAACTACATGGATTTCTTTTAAAATTTCAGAATAGTAAGTCTAAAACAACAGAATATAAATGCTTTCCACACATATGTATTACTTAGTATTACTGCTTTTCTCTTAAACTACATGGATTTCTTTTAAAATTTCAGAATAGGAAATCTAAAACAACAGAATATAAATGCTTTCCACACATATGTATTACTCAAGAAACATTTGTAACTGAGGGGAAATTTTTTTCAGTTTGATAAATATGGGATAATTATTTTGATAAATAAGGAATAAGTATGCATTTTGCCTGAGCTCTGTTACTTTTTCAGGTTAGTTTTCATATCCCCCTAAGATGTGTGTTTTGGGAGAGATTGAAATGATTCTTACTGTGGATGAGCCAGTGGAAATTGGCTTGTAGCAGTCAGCCAAGAGTGTGCAGGATACCACTGCCAGCTGTGTAACTTTTCCTTATCTTTCCTAAGAAAACAAAAGATATGTGTGTATGTACATCAGTTAGGATGTCTCCCAGCTATAAGTAACTGAAAACCTGATTTACAGCGGCCTAAGTAAATTGGGGTTTGTTTTTCTCATATTACAAGAAGTGTGGAGGTAGGCTGTCTAGGCCAGGAGCAGCAGCTCAATAATGTCAACAGGGACTTCTCTTATTTCTCCACTCTGCCATTCTTATGGTGCTGGCTTTTGTCTTCGTGGTTGCATGATGGATGCCACATTTCCGACATTGCATCTTCATTCTGGGCAGGATTTTAGCTTTTTGTTTAGAAAGGAACACACTCCTTATCAGACTTTTGCTTACATCTCATTGACCAGAACTGTGCCACATACTTATCCTCAGACCAATTACTGGCCAAGAGGAATGAAATTCCCATGACTAGTTTAGACAGTCAGGATTTCTTTCCTGACTTCAATAGAAGCCCACCCTTCCTGATGTTGAGGTATCTCTGCCCACTATTTGAACAAATTGGAGTTCTGTTTTGAAGAAGGAGGAGGGAATAAGTGCTGGGTAGGCAACAGAGAATATTTGCCACAAACATAAATATCATCTGTGCATTTAAAACCTCTGATTGTACACTCAATTTGCCTGGCCTTTAATGATAAGATGTGTCCATATACTGGAATACAGTTTGCTGTCAGACAGACCTAATTCTACCACAAATGAGCCACTCTTCTAGGGTTCCATTGTATCTGTAGAATGGGGGTCTACTAGTATCTCCTTTATCAGAATACCTGGAGATTAAATGAGACCATGAATTTAGAACAGTTAGCATAGGGCCTGGTACACAGAAGGAGCTCCAAAAAAATCTTAGCCAAGATTGTGATTATTACTTTTCATTACTCTAGGAGACATTTGTATTGGTATGCAGATTTGGCTGCTGTGCAAAGATCCAAAATAACTGTAGATTAAACAATACAGGTACTTATATCTCCCTCACATAATAATCTGAGCATAAAGCAATCTGAAAGATGGTTGCACAATGTCAGGGACCCAAATCCCTTCTACTTTCTTCCTTTCATCCTTGGGGTGATGCCGTCTGCATGGTTTAAGGCAGCTTGCCACAACATCTACTTTCCAGTCAGTAAAAAGTAGAAAAAGGGGCAAAAGAAGGCAATCTCCTTCCTTTCAGGGGTATAACCTGGTGCAATCTGCTCTGTCCAATATGGTAGCCACCAGCTACACGTGGTTATTTCCACTTCAATTAAGTAAATAAAATGAAATAAGATTTAAAATTGTATTCCTCAGATGCCAGATTTCAAGTGCCACATCGCTTCAAAGCTCCTGAATATCTCTCCCTATCCTGTTTGTCTGGCAAGTTCATGTTCATTCAAACTCCATTTCTTCCTCTCCCTGAAGTTTT
The DNA here is from genome assembly GCF_964194185.1 of Rhinolophus hipposideros. Classification (NCBI taxonomy): domain Eukaryota; kingdom Metazoa; phylum Chordata; class Mammalia; order Chiroptera; family Rhinolophidae; genus Rhinolophus; species Rhinolophus hipposideros. The sequence continues at coordinate 55,408,616 of NC_138047.1, forward strand.
GCTGATTTCATCAAGCTGACATCAGTGGTCTCTCTTCTACACTCCTATAACATGCACTTATTACTCTAAATCATAATTTTTTATTTATGTTACTTGTCTTCTCAGAAGTTGATGAGCCTCTTTAGGGTAGGGACTTTTTTTTTTTTTTTAATCTCTACACATTTAACACAAATATTTGTTGAGTAAATGAATGGGCATGGGCTATGTCTTACTCACCTTGCATTTCCAGGATCTAGCCGGATGCCTGGCACAGAGTAGGTGCTCAATAACTTCTATTGCATTAATAAGCAAAGACAAAGCAGAGCAGTGGGCAGGTTAAATAGGGAACAGTCTTATGAGATGAGGATGCCAGGCAGATTGCCAGAGATGGAGCAAGTATTAGTTTCCTGTAATATAAGTTTCCTGGAGCTGTAAAAATTACCACAAACTTTGTGGCTTAAGACAACACAAATTTATTATCTTACAGTTCTGGAAGTCAGAAATCTAACATTGGTCTCAATGGGCTACAATCAAGGTGTCAGCAGGGCTGTGTGCCTTTCTGGAGGCTTTAGGGGAGGATCCATTTCGTTGGCCTTTCCAGCTTCTAGAGGCAGGCTGGTCACCATTCTCCATCTTCATAGCCAGCAATTGCAAGTGGAGTCCCTCTCCTGTTGCATCACTCTGATCTCTAACTTCTGCCTCCTTCTTCCCATTTTAAGGACCCTTGGGATTGACCCTACCAGGATACTCTCCCTATTTTAAGATCAGTTGAATAGCAACCTCAACTCCATCTGCAATTTTAATTCCCCTTGCCACGTAACCTAACAGATTCACAGGTTCCAGGGATTAGAACGTGGATGTCTTTTGGGGGAGAGAGCATTATTTTGCCAACCAACAGGGTATTTGAACACTGATGGAAGTCTGTATGATTAAAACAGTACCAGGGATGAAACTAAAGTGAAATTTAGTGGCTGATCATGTATATCCCAGATCTTCTTTCTAGGTCAAGAAAAAAGTGCATATTAGCTCATACAATGCTAACCAAATGTTTGTGTTCCCCCAATGTAGGGTGACCCGTATTATATGGGAAGGGAAGGGACAGTACACACTGAGTCATACATATGAAAGGCACGGACTCATACAAGGCAGTTACAAGCTGCCAGGTATGGATGACAATATAATGAATGAAGTATCATTTTTCTTTAGGTACAAATGAGGCAGGAGATTGAATGGGGAAAAAGGAACTACAAAAGGGTGGCAATAAAAGAAATCATTTTCAAATCGCTTTCTTTTGGGTTTAATGTCCTTGAAAAAGAAAGGTGGGGTTGAGGAAAGAGCCTCTGTAATCTGTGAACTTCAAAAAGAAAGGGCAACTTAAAAAAAGAAAAGTGATTATACATGGAAGCTCAAGTCATTCGATAGTTCAGGAAGTTGGCAGCATGATTTTATTATGACTCACTCTGCATTGTGGCTGAGAAAGGCAGTTCCACCTGCAGCGTGGATGTACCTGCCCCCTGGGCTCATAAATCAAGTAACAACTATGATGACAATAAACAACAAGTACAGCTGCCACTTACTGAGGACTTACTATGTGCCAAGCTCTGTTCCAAGAGATCCACATGTGTTAATTCCTTGAATTTCCACAACTCCACGAGTAAGGTAATATTATGCCCATTTTTCACATAAGAAATAGAGATACAGAATTTGAGTAGTTTTCTGAAGCTCTCAACGTAGTACTAAGTGACAGAGTTGGCATTTCAATCCAGGCATTCTGGTTCCCCAGAGTCCATGCACTTAACACACTGTGCCATCCAATCACCATTGCCTACTGCATATTGGCTCTGTCTAGATTGTAGAGCTATTATCTGGGTAACATAAGGGATTAATGTTTTATTACATATGTTTTAAAATTTATTAGAGGGAAATAATTTTTAACGGCGTAGTCCTATAAGGTCTCATAAAATACATATGACTACCTGCTCAAGCAAGCCCTTTAAGTCATCCAAGGCCCATAAAAAGCAGGGGCCACTTGACATTTGTTAGCGTCTTTGTGGTATCTTCACCTGAAGAGGCACCTTTTTTGTACGTTTCAAACTTCCACATGTACTTCATTTTCTTTCATGGCCTAAGATTCCTCAAGAAGAAGACTACAATTTGTACCCAAGCCAAAAAAGAAGTTTGAGTGGGCCAGCTCAGCCTTTCAGAAGAGCAGAAGAAGAAGGAGGCCTGTTTTAGTTCCAGAGGGGTATCCTCAGCAAACCCACGCAGACTCAGTGGATACTCTGGGGTCTTTGACGCACTGCACTCTCTGAAGGATTGGCGACTGGAATGGGGTCGCCTGGAGGCATAACCACCTATAACCACAGCAGAGTTCTCACCAGCAGAGAGATCCTTGAAACAGTCAAACAAATCCCCTGGAAGAGCTTTTAAATACATGAAGTGGTTCTGACTGGCCCTATTGTTGAAATGGTTGCACTTGTCAAAAAAAATTGGATATATCAGAGGGCTGCATTGGAAGACAAGGTACCACAGGATTACCCGCTGCAATGGAAGTTTTGGCACTATACACCCGGTCTCTAGGTCCTGTGCTTTTAGCCCCTGCTGCAATTTGTAGAAAAAAATAAAGACACTTTCTCTTGTGTGTTTTAAAATTTTTTTTTTCTATGCTTCAGAATTTAGGGTAAACCATTGCCCCAGTCTCTTAAGTCTCTTGCGTCATCAACACTCAGAGCACATAGTCTTGTTTCCTACTCCCTGGGAGGTATAGTTTGCTCTGGCTGGACTCTCTCCTGTGCCATCTCATGTATAAATCCTGTTGGTTCCACCTTCTACACCATCACCCCTCCTTCTTCCACCTATAACGCCATCATCCTCTTCCTGTCAATCCAAATAATAGCCTTCCTCTAGGCCAGGGGTGTCCAAACTTTTTTCAACAGTTTTTACCAAGGGCCCTATGCGGTAAAATACACAAGCAGCCGGGCCACTCCCACGAGGTGAAGTACGTATTGCCTCACCTGGTTTATTTAAGTAAACTAAATATGTTTTTGGAATTTGCCGCGGGCCAATTCACAATGGATTGCGGGCCGCAGTTGGCCGCGGGCCGCAGTTTGGAACCCCTGCTCTAGGCCTTGTTTACCCACACGTGACTCACCAATCCTGTCACATCTCCATCTTTCCATTCTTTATCTACCGGGGTGTATGTTTGCTACCTGAAGTCGGAGACACCCTCACACATCGGCCCCCTGACTTCCTATTGGATGACACCACTCAGATTTCTTTCATTGGGTTCTCTAGCCTTAGTGATATGGCCTAATCCCTGAGTCCTCTTCATAGTTCCTCGTCTGGAGAGAACCACCCAAAACATCCCAATCAACCTGCCAGTTTAAAGTGAAATGAACTGCTGTACTGCACTGTGTAAAGTTTGGGGAATATACACAGGTCATAGGTTAGGAAATTATTCATTTGGAGCATACTTAAATTGCCTGGTTGACCATGTTGAGATTCCCTCATTTCTGGACTTTCTGTATTCATCGAGATTCAGCACTTCACAACCTTCTAGCTTCTGTGGTTCTCCTCAGTTTCAACACAACAGCATCAGCCCTGCAATCTCTCTTGGCCCATTTCTTCTGCATTAAAACAAGCTTTATTTTATCAGCTCTTCAGCTATGGTCCTTGAGTTCAATGTGAGTTGACTTTTGGGCAGTTCCCCAAGACATTGTACTGGTTTTTTCAGTTGACCCCAAAGCCATCTTTTCCAAGTACCAAGCTAGATCAACTTGTCATTCATTGACCTTTCAAACTAGCCAGTCACTTCTGAGGTTCTCTCCTTATCTTTCTTGCTCTTTCCTTTAGCTTCCTTTGCCCTTCATACCAGGGTCGCCTCATCTCTGTTCTGCCCGTCAGCTAATTTGTTTGTTCCCTCTTTGTTCCATCTCTCTCTATCCTGTATTTGCATTAATTCCTCCTTCCTCTCACCTCCCCAGCACTTTTATTCATTCCATCTTCTAATACATGTAGTTGTTTGCATTTGGCATCCTGCCAACAACTTATAATCTCTTCAAAGCCAAATGAGTTTCACTCAGGCTGTATATTTTGCTTCTTCTAGCAAAATACTTCTTATTTCACACAACAAATGCTCAATAAATGTTAAATGTCTTATAGGATTTTAGAGCTATAAAGATTCTCCGCAATCATCTAATCCGGCTTCCTCATTACACACAGAGAAACTGAGACACAATAAAGTTCATTTATTTGCCAAGATGGTTTCTGCCTTAGCAAACAAATGTGTGTGTGTGTGTGTGTGTGTGTGTGTGTGTGTGTGTGTGTGCAAAGCTCAGCTAGTGAGGAAATAATTGCTGTCTGGTTGTGCTATTCATAGTTTTGTATAAATCCTAGCTCCCCGGTTAGGCTGTTAATTTCTAGAAGCTAAGGATCTTTCCTCCCTCCCTGCCTCTCTTCCTCCCTCTCTTCCTTCTTTTCTTTCTATTATTCACAGTGCATAAACTATGCATACCAATGACAGAAATGAAAGTGTGTTAATGAATAAAGAAGAAGAAAAATGAATATTAAAGAGGATCTTCTTTACAATCTTTGTTAGAAAGATATTGAGTGTTGTGTGCAAACATGATACTAGTAAAACCCAGTTAAAAAAATAAGACAAGTTAAGTTTGACTCTCAATTTAATGATAGCTTGCACATATTTAATGTTAAATGTCTGTTGATTTGCATTAGATTGGAAAAAAGGGAAATTCATGTTTTAATTTAATCTTTAGTAGTTACCTAAACTTTGCTAAAAGTATTAGGTGTTTTAGACACAAACTAAGCTTGTGATCCTATCAATGCTGTTGGAAATAACTTTTATTCAAGTAACGTCCTGAGCTTGTATGCCAAATGGACCTTAGCATCAGGAAGAACTGTGCTTTCTTTTAAAGCTAATAGATTCCCAAGGCATTGCCTCCTATGCAGGGGACACAATTTAAGAAATATTTGCCTCATTTTAGTGAACCCACAATGTGTTTGGAGACACATAATGAGAGACTTACTATCACTCTTTGAAAAATAACAACACCCCAAAGGACATTCTGGATCTGAACTAACCCACAGACAGATTTTTCCAGATCTCTCCCTTTGATGTTCTTCCAAACAGTAAACATCTTGATCCAAAGAGCTGCAGAGTCAGTGTTCTCCTGCTCATTCCATCCCAGGAGTCCATCCATCTCTCACTCTCTGACATCCCAGGCCCTTCTCAATGAAACAAAACAAGGCAAAGACTGCTAAATCTAAGCATTGTTTCTCCCCCTGTTCAAATGACTTTCCCCACATAAGAGAACTTGTGTATTTTGATCTGTAGAATGGAAATGACAGTTCTTTCCTGCTTTCAGAGGAGGCTTACTAACTTGGAAGACTGATGTGTAGAACACTCTTTCCTGGGCAATCTGAGCCTGAATTTGTTCTTGCGTCAACCGCATTTTTCCATTCCTTAGCCATTCATGCATGTATGCATTATTTCCTTCTCCATTTTGAACAGCGTTTGATCTTAGACATTTATGAGATTTACCTAAAGTTTTTATTTTTAAATGGTGTTTGGTATGTTTCTATTGATTTAGGATTGCAATTTCTATGCTGTCTTTTTTCAATTTAGGCCTATCCAGTATAGCAAAATACACATCCCAGACAATATAGGGCTTGGAATGAAAATAAAGAAGTTTCATTTCCACCATAGTCTTTACTGGCTATGTGACCATGGGCAAGTAACTTAGCTTTCCTGAACTTCAATTTCCTCATCTTTAAAAATGGGACATTCACCGAATGGAGATGTTATAAATATCCAATCGGTTAAGCTATATAAAAGTGCTTTGAAATGACACAACACAATCCGGAGTTTAGTTATGATATGATGATACAGATTGGTGAGAGAATAGTAGGTACCAAACAGAAGTTAGCAACCTATACAACAAAGGTGATACTTGGCTGATTTTCTGTATCATAGCCAACAGTTGCTCCCTCACACTGAAACGGTGAACAGAAAATTCCCTGCCTTCATGGAGTATGTGTTCCAGTAGAAAGAGACTGGCAATAAGTATGTTTGTACATGATAATTTCAGGGTTGATAAGTGTTATTAAGAAAAAAAATTATGGGTTCCAGAGTGGTAGTGTCTGTGGGGTAGAGATATGGGGAGCAGGGTTTACTTTGAATAGGGTGATTAGAGAAGAGTTTTCTGATAAGACGACACCTGAACTAAGAAGACCTGATAGTTGAGAAATAAGTCAGACACACAAAAAGTTTTGTAAGTTGCACTGAAGCAGAAAAGTCTTGGAATGTTTCAGAAACAAGAAGAAAATTGGTGTTATTATAGTACAGTATCTTAGTCTGTTCAGACTGCTACAACAGAATACGATAAACAAGGAAACTTATAAACAACAGACATTTATTTCTCATAGTTCTGGAGGCTGGTAAGTCCAAGATAAAGGTACAGGCAGATCTGATATCTGATGAGCGCTCGCTTCCTGGTCCGTAGATCGTATCTTCTCACTGTATCCTCACATGTCAGAACCAGTAAGGAAGCTCTTGGGAGTTTCTTTTATAAGGGCATGAAAAGTCCATTCATAAGGGCTCCACCTTTATGACTTAATCACCTCTCAAAGGCCCCACCTCCAAATACCATCACATTGGGGGAGAATAGGTTTCAATATAAGAAATTTGGGGGAACACGTTTTCAGTATATAGCAGTAAACAAGAGAGAGAGTGTATGATATGAAAATAGAAAGATTGGCAGGGCTCAGATCAGATGGGGCCTTGTAGGAAATGAAAAGGACTTTGAACTGGATTTAAATGCAGGGTGTGAGGGTGTATCAGATCATGAGTCTTTCTTTACTTATGGTGGATGAGCCGATTGCATGCATTTAAACTCTGGGAGATGTTTTTAGTGCTGGCTAGTAAAGCTACCTTCTCTTCTGTCCCTCATACATTTCTAAGGTACTTCCTGGGTCTACCACAGAACAGGGCCTTCCAAAAGATAACTGTCAAAATTCATTGTGATTTATGGAATGATGCATAAATAAGCAGTAAATATCTTTTTTTTATTTATTAGTTGGGAGAAGATTCTCCTTCTATTGTGTAAAAGATCCTACCCTATAACTGTTGATCTTTTGGCTTATTTTTCACTTCAAGCCAATGAGATTTCCTGGTGTTGCTTTTGTCACAGTAATATGACTAATTTTACTGAGGTCCCGCTTTGTAACAGGCATGCCAGCTCACATAAGCTTTATAAAACTCTTGAGGTATAGGTTCTATTATTATTTCCATTTTATAGATGAAGAAACTGGAAGCAGGCTGAAGGTCATGAAAGTAAGTAGGGGCTGATCTAAGACCTTTTAAACTTGAAGCCTGAAAAAATGCCTTTTAAAGTAAAAACTGCATTGTCATTTTATAATTCCAAAGAATCCTTCCATCTACTTTGTCCTATGTCACAATAAACTGGTAGAAGTGTGATGTGTGAACTGTGTGAAAAAATCAGGCAGCTCAATGGTATCTTGAAGGTAGCTTGTACCACGAAACGAGGAGTGTGCTGAGATGTCAACCATGAGAATTAAATTGGACTCCCCATGTTCTCTCAGGCCCTGCTTCCTGCCACCTTTTACTTTTGCAAGGTTCCGATCTTGGTCTCAGTTTACCTCTCTGACTGTTGTTTTTCAACTGGGATCTTGTGTTTTCATCTTCATACAGTCATCATTTTTGTTTTTGTTTTTTTTCTATCATACCCTTGTCTCAATTGACTTAAACTCTCCCCTCCCTGCCAGCCTACACTCTGCGACTTACCTCTTGAGCTGGATACATGCCATCTCATGGTTAAGCCATGATAAAACCTTAACCCTCAAACCAGGCCCGTTACGCAAGGAAAAACACTAATGGACTAAATAAGCATGAAACAGTTTAAAGCTAACGGGCTGGATACAGTTAATATAGGAAATCAAACTTGGGCTTCAAACAGATCAAGCACTGATTTTCTGGGGTGCTTCAAGTTCATGCCCCTAGACTTGGTAAAGAGACCTGGTTATGAGATTAGCACCACAACAGATGCTCTTTCATGTAGGATTGTTAACTGCACCAAACTGTGTGTCATTTTGTTTGTCCCTTTCTAGTTCTTGTTTAGTTTATAATATATGCATCTGTTCTGCTCTTCCAGCTTGTCTACTGTAAGTATGACATGAATTTGGAATCAAAACACAGACAATTGTAGTGAAACAAGCATTCTTCTGATTAGTCAGACAACGTGCCTAACACTTTGGGTATTAAATTATATCCTAAGAAAGTAGGAAGAAAGATTAGACTTCTAGCACTAATTGACTTACTCTGTTCCTTTGAAAAGTTAAAAATTTTAATGCAGGAAAACATACGTGTATAATTTAAGCTTTTATCATCTAGTGTCTAGTCTTCTGAGACGTTCACACGTTTTAGGCCTTGTCTCATGGAAACTGGGCAATGAGCTGTTGGAATTCAGACCCAGGATCTGGCTAGGTTCCAGAAATATATACATATGTTGGGTGTTGAGATGGAGCATGAAAAGAACAGGGGGGTGAGTAAACTTTTGGGAATGAGAAGGCAGAAAATACCTGCCACTGTCCTGTTAGTCTTGGACTTTTTTTTTTTTTTCCAAGTTCTCACTTTTGAGTAATTGCTAATGAGCAGTAGGTCAGAAACAAGGCAGCCATTGACCTAAATATAAGCAGCAGGAAGGTTAAAAGAATTAGTCTTGTTCTCCAGGATTGCATTCATGGTTGCATAGTGGGACTGTTGGCTCAATGTTTACAATTAAATAAGTTGCTGGCCCTCTCTGGAAAGAATTACTATCACAGTTTCCCCTACATATGTAAGTTAATGAATTTGACCCCTAAGAAGAAACGGTTGGTTGTAGGCCCTTCCAGTGGGCCAAGATGTATTGCAGATTTCTGAACTCAGGCACTGTAAAGCACTACATCTACCTTTTCTCTTAATGAAGGAAAGCAAAATAAAGAAGGGGGGACTGTGTGGGAGAAAGGAGGAAATGGATATGGGTCAGGCACTATGTTCGGTTCTCTTATTTATTATTTGATAGAATGAGATTTGTTTTTATATATGAGAAAAGAGGTTTTTCATAAATGATGGAGCCAGGATTTATGCTATTTCATGGATTTACTAACATATTTAGTCAACACATTATTTATTGAATGCCTGAAACATGATAGCATTGGGAAACCAACAGCAAACAAGTTCGCTGCACCCAAAAAGTGTGCATGTTCAGTTTTTTTTTTGAACCACTTGAAGTGACCCAGTTGCTGCCACACCTGCATTCCCTCACCTTTCACTTCGGGGCATGTTGGCTTGACTTCCAACGGCAATATCTACATTTCTTTCCTTAAGGACTTTATTTTTCCTTATCTTTGCCACCTGGTTAATGACTCTGAGAGCAGCCCTCAACCTATGAGTGAGGGGAGTTGGTACGCAAACAGCCCAGCTCTTGCTCCTCTTGGGTTCCTCGGATGGGATAACTCTGAGGGGTGTAGCTCCTTGTGTTGCCCTGGCATAATTAAGCTGCACCTGCCGCTACACCTGCCCTCGGTTTTAGTTGGCTTGATAATCCATCGGTAAGGACTGACTTCCTTTCCCTCCCTCCTCTCAGTTTTCTTTACTTCACAGATAATCTGCTTGCATTTGAATTCTTGTCTCGAGACTGCTTGTGGGGAAGCCTAAATGAAGGTAACCACCATTTAGGGAATGCTTACTAAGTGAAAGCCAGAACCAAAAGTCTAATGCAGGTGATGGTCTTTCTACTCTGCTATGGAATTCAAGCAGGAGGAGTCCTATAGTACCTGAGACCTAATATTTTCTTGGGTGCTAAGTAAAGGAGTAGTTCATTCCTAGAGGTGATGTTTTGCAATTCTCTCTTTCATCTTCTGTCCTCTCATAGATGAGCCTGCCTTTCTGTTTTCCTCCACTGAATGGGTTGATGAGCCACACTGTTTTTATCATCACTTCTTTTTTTGTTATCAGTCAAACAACAAGAGAGTTTCCCCTCCCCTCTGAAAGGGGGATCCAGTCTCTTGTCCTATACGTTCCTTTATTCTACAGGTTCCATAAGTCAGTGGTTAGAGAAATAACTAATAATGTGGCCCCCTGAGCAGAATACACAGAAAATTATATATGATTCTTTTGGAGCTTTCTGAACACTTGTTTCTTTTCTGGAATTTTATTTATGTTGCTTCTTTTCTTTCTCAATTCATGCTATAAACATAGCACAAGAAGAAAAGTGAACAACACACCAACACACTGTTTTTTAGTTCAGAATATCTGACATTATAACATGGCAGTGGTATGAAGGTTGGCACTTAGCAAGCAATAAAATATAATTTCCAGCCCTCTCAACAGAATAACTTTTCAACACTAAAATGTGGTTTCCTTGTATAACTTGTCCCACCGCCAAATTCAATAAAAGAAACTTCTTTTCTTTTGGAGCTATTTCCTCACAATATGATTATTCTTTGACTCACAATGTTGCCCTTTTCCAATTTCCTTGTTTTTTGCTTGACTTCACTAAAGACTGACAAATAGTAGCTTCATGTGACAGCCATTAGTCTGCCTTAAACCTCAACTTGATCTTGAATGGCTAAAATACTGAATAGATTTTATGTAACATGCTCGATGTTCTCAGCTCTATGAAATTGTCAGTTCAAGAGAAACTAAAGATGCTTCCAGTCCTCTCTTTTCTAAATTCATATTTGAATATAATGCAAAAAAATATAAAAATGCATATAATAATAATAATATTGTTCTTTCTTTCAGTTAAAAAACTTTTATATCAGTCTGAATTCTGAAAAATGGAGCAATAAACATATATTCTATTTAAAAAGAGAGAAGGAAAGGAAGATAACTATTTGCTTCCTTCTATTAGTGGGAACTAGCAAGCGTTTTTTAAAAAATTGTGTTTGTGTGTGTGTGAGCACGGGGAGGGGCATTTCATCATTTAGCAAGTCAGCATTCATTTAATCTCATGGCATTGATTGCTGAACACATTTGTGCCTGTGGAATAGAAAATCATTCAGAAAGTAGTACAGAAGAAAATCATCTCCTACCTTCCCATCTCTCAAACAAAGAAACAATGCATTCTTCTTAGTCAAAACTCCTTGGTTTCTCCAATTTATGCTGTCATTTCACGGCGAATAAAAATACACCTTTCCATACATTGCTGGTGGGAATGTAAAATGGTGCAGCCACTTTGGAAAAACACATGGCAGTTTTTAAAAATGTTAAACATAGAAGTTACCATATCACCCAACAATTAAAACTTCTAAGTATGTACCAAGGAGAAATGAAAACATATGTCTATATGAAAACATATTCAAATGTTCACAGCTGCATTATTCACAATAGCCACAGAGTGGAAAACATCCAAATGCCCATGAACTGAACAAACACAATATGGCATAGTCATATAACAGAATACTATCTGGCAATATATAAATAAAAAGGAACTGAACACCAATACATGATATAAGATAGATAAATCACAAAAATAATGCTCAGTTAAAGAAGCCAGACACAAATAAAACCCCACATACTATGTAGTTCAATTTATGAGGTTTGACAATTAAGTTCGTTAACTTGTTGCAGCAATGTTGCTAACTTTTTTTGATATCAGAGGGATTATTCATTATGAATTTGTACCAACTGGACAAACAGTTAACCAAGTTTACTATTTGGAAGTGCTGAAAAGGCTATGTGAAAAAGTTAGACGATATGAACTTTTCACCAATAATTCATGGCTCTTGCATCACAACAATGCACCAGCTCACACAGCACTGTCTGTGAGGGAGTTTTTAGCCAATAAACAAATAACTAGATTGGAACACCCTCCCTACTCACCTGATCTGGCCCCCCAATGACTTCTTTCTTTACTCAAAGATAAAGGAAATATTGAAAGGAAGACATTTTGATGACATTCAGGACATCAAGTGTAATACAATGACAGCTCTGATGGCTATTCCAGAAAAAGAGTTCCAAAATTGCTTTGAAGGGTGGACTAGGTGCTGGCATCAGTGCATAGCTTCCCAAGGGGAGTACTTTGAAGGTGACCATAGTGATATTCAGCAGTGAGGATGTAACACTTTTTCTAGGTTGAGTTCTTGAACTTAATTGTCACACCTCATATGTGCCATGTCCAGAAGAGGCAAATCTATAGATAGAAAGTAGATTAGTCGTTGCCTAAGGCTATGGATGGGAATGAAGAATAACCATAAGTGGGTACAAAGGTTTTTGTTGAGGTGATGGTAATGTTCTGAAAGTAGATCACAGTGATGGGTGCACAACTCTTTAACTATATTAAAAATCATTGAATTGTAAAGAAAAATACCACTTTTATTTTGGTAATAAAAATTAGAAGAAACCAAAAAAAAAAAAAATGGAGGGGGGAAGAAAAATAAGAATCACAAAGTAGATTATTATTCACCATGGTACAGTATTGATTTAACTAATTGAAATTTGAAGTAGAGGAAAATGATCAAAATGAAGCTCTAGCAAACATTGCAGAGTCCTAATTATTTAAGGAATCAAAATACTCTAAAAAGTTGTTCATAAGGCAACTAAGGGAATGAGACAGACTATATCACATTCAGACTATATCGGCAGTAGAATTCCAGGATTTTCTCTAAAGGAAAAGTGCCTAGGATCCTCATGGTCAGCTATCAGGATATTAAATCTCTATGTTTAATTCTGCCCATATTTTGTGTACCATATGTCTTTGGAGAATTAAGGTGCAGTATCCTGTGAAAGCAAAATAATGTCAAATATTAAAGATTTGCTAAATTACTGAGGATGGAATTTCATTCTTCAGTAGAGTTTAAGGGCATAAAGGCATTTAACACTGTAACAGAAAAAAAAAATGGTAGCACTGCAGAAGAGTAGGAGTATTGCCAATTGAAATTTGAGAAATTTTTGTTCATTGAAATTATTGTAATTCAGTAGGGTCTCATCACTTTAGGGGTTATAAAGGTGAATCAGCTGCTACACTGGTTAGGTTATAAAGAAGGCAAAGAAGCATTTCAGAGTGAGGGGTGCGGAAGCATTTCACAAAGGCCATCTTACACTTTGTAAAGCCATGTGGGGGGTATGGGCCACATGAGAGCAGGAGTCTCTTGACCACTGATGATATCGCGTTGCTCCCCTTGACCCATGGGATCAGTCTTGGCTGTCCACTCTGACTTCTAATGGGGACCCTTGACCTGTGGGAGAAGAGGTGGTGATGAGTGGAAGAAGAGCCTCTCCAGTGTCTACAAATTTCCTTGTCATCCTCCATTCTAGTAACTGCCGATCAAAACTTTCTCAGATCTGAGGGATCTATAGTGAATGTACATATATTTGATTACCAATGTGTAGTGGAAAGATGTGATGGAAGCCTGCTGTGTAATGAACTATTCAATAACATCTATTTTTTTCAGTTATAGTCTGTAGCTCTCAGATGCACTAGACTTAAAATATGTTTTTGAATGGTATAAATTACATTTTCCAGATGAATTTACTTTTGATTTCTCTGAAATTTTATAATTGACACAAAAGAAAGGAAATGCTGGTTGGGTTTGTTGGTAGGGCAAATCACTGATTATGAGGGAGTGCAATAATGAAAGCATAATTGGAAAGCAATCCAGCGAAGCTTTAGAAAGTGCAATCTGCTTGCCATTTTCTTCTGGGGAAAAAGTCCTCCACAAAGTGTTTACAATAGTTCGTAGTAGAATAACTACAAAAATAATTCAGTAAGGTGACTGGTTATAAGATAATAAGGATTTTTTAAAATGTCAGAATCTTCCCTATGGAGAAGTAATAATAATAAAGAAAAATAATTGGGAGTGGGGAGAACCAATTTTCAATCATAATAAGAAATAAAAACTATCTAGGAATTAACTTAGATAGAAATGTGCAGTACTTTTTGACAAAAGCTAGAAGCTTTGTTGAGGGACATTAAAGAAGTCCTGACCAAATGGAAAAAGCATAACATGTTTTGGGATTGGAAGACTAACTATTATCAAGATATTAATTCTTCTCAAATTAATCTATTGATTTCCAAAAATTCCCAAAGACATGTTTTGGCAGACTAATGTTAAACATAGCCAAGGTTTGGAAAAAATATAAAAATGAGTGAAGAATTTATCTATTAAGTATGAATGTTTATTGTAAAACTGTAACAATTAAAAACTATGATTCTTCAAGGGAAATGGAAATAGATGTTCACAAAAAGATTTGTACAAGAATGTAGCAGTTGTATTCATAGTAGCTTCAAACTAGAAGCAATCTAAACAGTCCGACAACGGGAAATGGGTAAAGAAATTGTGGCATATCCACAGAGTGGAGTACTGCTCAACCTTTTTGATTCCATAAAAAGGAATCAACTACTGGTACATGCAACAACATGGATAAACTGCAAAAGCACTGTGCTGAGTAAAAGAAGGCAGAACACGATAGTGAGTGATGCCATTTATATAAATTTTTAGAACAGTAAAATCTAATCATTGGTTAGATTTAAATCAGAACAATGATTTAATAAATCAGAACAATGGTTGCCTCTGTGGTGGGGTGGTTGGGAAGTGACTGAGGCACAAGGCATCTTTACAAGTGATGGAAATGTTTCATATCTTAATAGTGGTATGTGCTATCTGGATGTATGCATTTGTCAAAACTTGTTGAATTGTATACCCTTAAGATCTGTGCATTTTAATTCATATAAATTACATCTTAAATAAGGTGTGATACTTAAAATGAGAGGCAGGAACAAATTGACTAACCAGTGGCACCGTGAAACAAAATAGAAAATGTAGGAATGGGTCCACTATATAAATACAAATTTGTATATGATAAAAGAGGAGTTTTAAATCAGGGGGGTTAGGTGTATGTGTGTGGGAGGCAGGATTATTTAATAATATTGAGACTAGGAAAGATAAAGCGAGATCCATTTCACCATTTCATTCCTAACACCAAAGTAAAGCCAGTTAAATCAAAGATTTACATATAAAAAGTGAAATAAATTTACTTCATCTATTTCTGTACTGTTTAAATTATTTTAGAAAGCAGACTTTTCCATTTTTTATTATGGTAATATGTACATAACATAAAGGTTACAATTTTAACCATTTTTAAGTCTACATTTCTGTGGCGTTAAGGACATTCACATTGTTGTGCAACCATCACCACCATCCAACTCCAGAATTTTTCATCTTCCCAATTGAAACTCTGTAGCCATTAAACAACTCCCCATTCCCTTTCCCCTAGAGTCCCTGGCAACCTCTACCCCTCAATTCCACTTACTGTCTCTATTAAATTTGATTACTCTAGGTACCTTATATAGGTAGAATCATACAGTACTTGTCATTCTGTGACTGACTTGTTTCACTTAGCAGAATGTCCTCAAAGTTCTATCCATTTTGTAGCATGTGTCAGAATTTTCTTCCTTTTTAAGGCTGAATAATATTTCATTGTATTTTGTTTATCCATTCATCCATTAATGGACATGTGGGTTGTTTCCATCTTTTGGCTAGTGTATAATGCTGCTATGAACGTAGGTGTACAAATATTGTTCCAGTATCTTCTGTCTTAGTCTGTTCAGACTGCCATAACAAAATATTGGGTGGCTTAAACAACAGAAATTGAATTTCTCACAGTTCTTGGAGATTGGAAGTCGACGATCAAATTTCTGGTCAATTTAGTTTCTGATAAGAGCTCTAGTCTGACTTATAGACAGGGATGGGGTAGAGTATGGTTCAGGGGTAGAGAACTCTCTGGTGTCTCTTCTTATAAGGACACTAATTCTGTCAGAACAGGTCCCCACTTTTATGACCTCGATTAACCTTAATCCCTTACTCCAAATACAGCCATACATATGAATTTTGGGGGGACACAACATTCAGTTCATTATACTTCCATTTTTTTGAATGAAAAAATACAGTGAATGTAGAATAAAAAGATTATTACAGTAAAGGACATATTACCATTAATCCCCCTCAAAATACTTCCCTTTGCTTCGAACACACTTATCTATCATTCTTGACAATTTCTGAAGCAGTTCTGGAAGTCCGCAGTAGCCATTAAGCAATAACTTCCTATTTCCTCCTCCCCTAATGATGACTTTTTTAAATCAAGAAAATTCTACATTCAATCATGTTTTTCCATTCTTTCCCCTTCTCAGCTACACATATACTTAAAAATAATTTTGAGTTATAATTCACATACCATACAAATCTCCCATCACACATATACTTTTTTTTAAATACATACAATTTTTATTTTTCATTCTTACCTAAAAGTTGGAAGAAAATTTTAAAATAAATACATCTTAAAAAAGAAAATCAAGAGGACATACGAGTATGCTAAAGAATTTGGGTGCAAGATATAAATATTAAGATATTTAAGAAATTAATAAAAGTAAGGAAACATAAGTGTATTTCTTAAATCAAAGGCAACCATCATAAGAACATAATCAGTATATATAACTTTTTTACCGTTCTATTAAAATTTTATTTTATTTTTTTATTAGTTTCAGGTGTACAAAATGTAATAGTTAGACATTTACACCCCTCACAAAGTGATAACCCCTCTCCCCGCCACCCCTCTGACGTCATATATAGCTGTTACAATCCCATTGACTCTATTCCTCGTGCTGTACTCCACATCCTATGACTATATGTATATTAAATTATAGTTGACATTCATTATTATTCAGCTTCAGTCAGGTGTACACTGCAGTGGTCAGGCAATACTTTTGAAGTATTTTAGCCCTCAGTACTTTTTTAAATTGGAAGCATTATAATAACCATACATGAAGTACAGTGTTGGAGGTGAGTGCTCTTGAACTTGTTTGGGAGAAATTATAGAGGAATAATTATAACTGAATTTTACCTGCCAGAAACTCAGTTCTACCGTTTGGAAAGGATCTCTGGGTATCTTCAAAAACCTTCAAACTGGTTTTAGGTCCAACTCCCCTCTGAAAGTCGAGTTAAACTCAAGAGCAGGAATCTATTAATAGGTCAACAGCAGGAGAGGAAGGGGAGGACTGGAAGGGGCCTTAGAGCAACTGCGGTTCATTTCGTAGTTTAAAATTGGCTTTTCTTTTATTCTCTTATTCCTGCTAACCCCATAGAATCCTGGAAGAATAGGGATGTTTTCTCCTACACATTTGATTATAATAACAAGCCAAGATCTCTTTGAACATAACCAGTGAAGAAAAGAAGCATCCGTGGCCATCAAACTGGGTAAAATAGTAACATAATCTCTGGTTTGTAGTTTGAATTCTATTAATTATAATTGTGCAGAATTGTACAGTGAGAATGTGTTGGGCGTTTTTAAAGCTCGCGTTTTCAAAGACTACATTCCTCATTAGACCTTCCCCATTAAGGCATGCTTGAATGATGCTACACAGACGAATAGTTGGGATTTTTTTCCACTCTTGTCATAGTCTGAAGACAAAGGATTCTTCCGCTTGCCAAAGTTCCCTGGAACCTAGGTTGAGAGGCTGTGACAGCACGTCAGCAGGGAGCTTTTTATTCAGGCTTCAGTTTGCTGTGAGGCCTCATTCACTAAACAGGATCAAGTTGGAGCTGTATATGGAAAAAAAAATCAATGAAGGAAAAATCCGACACTGCCAGATATGGTGCCATGGACTCAACTTTTTCCTTTCATTGATGCTGAGTCATGAGGAAGTCTAGGCTAAGGCACAGGAAATTGTAAAATCCTTGCTCTAACTGCATTGCGTATTCTTGGTGCTTTGACTACAGTAAGTCATGACAGTTGAGCAAATGCTAGCATTAGTATTGCAGCTTCCTTGACTTCTCTGGGAAGCAGCGAGAGTAGTATAAAAGAGCTGGGGGCCCTTCAGTTCAGACCAAAAACCTCCTCTTGGCCTTATAGTCTTGTTTGTCACCCATTTCTCCTAGGCTCAATATCCTCATCTGTAAAGTATGGATAATGTACCTGGTCTTTCTAACTCACAAGGTTCTTTCTTAAAAAAAATATATATATATATATATATACATATATATATATATATATATATATATATATATATGTAGTTTTATTAAATTTATTGAGGTGACATTTGTTAATAAAGTTATATAGGTTTCAAGTGTACAATTCTGTAATACATCATCTCTATATTGCATTGTGAGTTCACCACTCAAAGTCAAATCTCCTTCCGTCACCATACATTTGACCCCTTTACCCTTTCCTACCTCCCCTATTCCCCTTTCCCTCTGGTAACCTCTATACTGTTGTCTATGAGTTTTTGTTTGTCTTGTTGTTTGTTGCTCAGTTTTATATCCCACATCTGAGTGAAATTATACAGTTCTCGACTTTTTCTGACTTATTTCGCTTAGCATGATATTCTCAAGATCCATCCATGTTGTCGCAAATGGCAGTATTTCACCTTTTTGTATGACTGAGTAATATTCCATTGTGTATATGTACCACATTGTCTTTATCCAATCATCTATTGAAGGGCACTTTGGTAGTTTCCATGTCTTAGCTGCTATGGATAATGCTGCAATGAACATAGGGGTACATATATCTTTATGAATAAATGTTTTCAAATTTTCAAGGTTCTTGTGAAGATCGAATAGAGTAAATTCATATGGTTGTTATAATATTGTGGCATACTTCTTATTCATTATTATTAGAAGTTTTATATTTGAATTTAGATGTTGTATGTATATGATTCTTCCCAATTATGTGTGTATGGACTTCAGCCATTACCAAGAGAGACAACTTTTTAATATTACTTACCAAAGGGAAAATGTTGAGGGCTATGTAAGTTTAAAACTGATTTTAACTTAGGTATAAGATATAAAATGCTCTCTCCACTGGCCTTCAAGTCAATAAAAATAGCAGATTTGTGAATTGACGTATCCACAGGCATCCTTCTTCTTTATGTAAAATCTAGCACAGCATTAAGAGTACCAGATCTTCGGGCTGCAATCTGGGGGCTCCAATCCGAGCTCTGTCACTTGATAACAGTGTGTCTTAGACAAGTTATTTAACCACTCTGTCCCTCTATTTCCCTCCTTATAAAACTGGGATAAAAGGTACTGTTAATAATTATATCATAAAATCATTTTGAGGTTTCAAAGAGTTAGTAGAAGTAAAGTTCCTAGAACAATGGTTAATACATAATAAATATCACTCGTATTATCTAGGTAATTGGAAGCGAGTTTGGGGGACAGAAGGAGAAAGGGGGCTCAAATAAGACACCCCTCCCCCCCAAACAAAACAAAACAAAACAGGAAAGAGTCATCAAGAGAGAGAAAGAGAGTGGGGATGGTAGGGATTCATAGAGACACAGATGTACAACATACCAAAAGAGACACAAGGACAAGAGACTTCCACCCTGGTCTCGTTACCTTTACATCTCTGTACTGAAGGTTTAAAAGCCCTGTCACGTCTTTACACCACAAGCTATGTATTAGTTTGCTAGGGTTTCCATAACAAAATAATGCACAAAGACCACGTGGCATAAACAACAGTAATTTTTCTTACAGTTCTGGAGGCTAACAGTCCAATATCAAGGTGTCAGCAGAATTGGTTTCTTCTGAGGCCTCTCCCCTTGGTTTGCAGGTGGCACCTTGTCCCTGTGTCCTCACATGTTCTTCCCTCCATGTGTGTACATCTCTGATATCTCTTTGTGTGTCTAAATGTCCTCTTCTTATAAAACACCAGTCACATTGGATTAGGGCCCAATCTAACAGTGTCGTTTTAACTTAATCTCCTCTTTAAAGGTCCATTTCCAAATACAATCATACTCTGCAGTACTGCATGTTGGGGCTTCAGCATATGAATTGGGGAGGGGGAATACAATTCAGCCCATAATGGACTTTTTACTCCACAGAAAACTAAAAATTAGCCAAAGGACCAGAATTTATTCCAGTATCATATAAAGGATTCAAAGACAGTTGTGAGTCCAGCAGTGAAATTTGGTTAAATATCTTATGTAGTACTTATTTTAATCATATGAAAGATAATATTTTATGGAGAAACAAAGAATTTCATAGAAAAGTAATATACATTTGACAATATTTTTTCATTTGGTTTAGACACTTGGTCGGTAATTTTTGGTTTGGAAAGTGGGATTTGGAGTTGTCAGATAGGAAAATATAATCTATGCTAGTTATTTTGGCAGAGGAAATTTAATATGGGGATTAAGCACAAAGGTATTTACTACTACCTGCTCATCAGGAGTAGTTTAGCATGCTGTCATCGATGAGGTAGACACAAGTGATGTTCTGTGGATGTCAAAATGACCAAGATCTCTGGGGACTAGACTATGACAGAGAGCAGAAGAGTTGACATAGCCCTGAGGTAAGACAGTGAAGTTGTACTGTGGTCTCTGTTAGTAGAAAGCAACACGCTTTTGATCCTTGGGAACTGTTTGAAGGGGAAAAGATTAAATCAATAGCTGTGTACCAGATGTGAGATTCTTGTGTTAATTTGCTCAAGTAAAGTCATCGTATCTGGAACAGCATGCCTGATTAAGTTTGCAGTAATTCACAATCATTATCCAAGATGAATCCATCTTTTGCACAAGACAAACAGCTTAAGTGGAACGTGAATGTTAGGAATTGCCACACCTGAGTCTTCTAAGTCTTCAGTGGCACCATTAACCTTGGCAATTCTAGGGGTGTGGTATTGCTCTTAGTTTACTGTCTCGGGGGGAGTGGAGGGAACTCCAAGAGCTTCCACTCAGCCTTCCTACAGTAGTAGCTCTTTTGCCACATTCCAGTGCGGAGATCGGGCCAGTTCCCAAGCATGTCTGCATCAATTGTACACTCAAGGAAGTAGCCATAGGGTGGGTCCTGCAAGAGAGTCTTGAGCCCAAACCTCACTTATCACCTGCGCATCATAAGTTTCCTCTTTGATTACTGATCTCCAGTGGTATTTTGTTCTCCAGGAATTAGCATCCATTCAGAACCAGTATCTAGAAATTTTTGAAGATCTAGAGATGCTTTGATTTTCTTCAATAAAAAGGTCAAGACTTCACTTGAATCTTATTAGCAAAGTTGGTCCATAGTATTTGTTTATCCAAGCTACTATGTGTATATATCCTAGCTGATCCCCGATACTTACTATACTAGGCAATCTTTGCCCTGGGGATCCCCGTCAACTTAGCCAAGACTTTCTCAGAATTGAACTGCAGGCTGAATCACTGCCTATTCAGTCCTCCTTACTTCCCTCACTCCTTTCACAGGTGTCAGACCTGCGCTGTGGTCAGAAGGCTCTCCCCTCCTATTCCTGATCTCTCGCTCCTTTATCTTCCACAGGTATTTTCCCCAATACATATCTTGCACATCTAATTGCACTTTGGCTTTTGTTTCTCAGTGAACCTGAGCTGACACAAATTAAGTAATTGTGCAAAAAAGCCCAAAGTCCATTGACTACTAGCTCGTTGACAAATACAAAATTGCTGGCTCTTAGGGAGTATAATTTTACATTTTTCTAATAACTGAAAGTTTTTCGAAAAATTAATTAAGTCTAAATAAAGTTGGTTTCCTTTCCCTAGAAACCTATGCCCTAAGTGGGAAACTCACTTTTGGAAATAAAATTTCAAAGTGGATCTAGGGAAGAGATTAAATTTCTGGGATTGAGAGCAGAAGCTGGGAAACCAAAACAGCATTTACATGTTTGTCTATCTCTGCTGTTTATCTTACTCTTCATTTTGCTTTCTATTTTATATCATAGAGTGTTAACATAAGATCTAACATGTCAAAAATGAAAAATGTGGGGTTCATGTGGTGCTCTCAGCAGGCTTCTTGAAGAACATTTTTTCCTTCCTTCAAGGATCAGCTAAAATTGAATTTGGCATTGTTTGCCCTTTGTCGCCTAGGCATTTGGGTCAGACTCTTGTCTGACCTAAGCAAGGCAGTGATGGACAGTTCTGTGGAGGGAATTATCACAGCCTAATCAGAGAAATCAAAAGCAAAATTGTTTTTCTCTTCTCCCACGGCATCTGCTCCTTCATGTTCTTCCTCTTTTATGTTATCTTCTAACTAGCCTTGTGAATTTTCAAGACATAGTACAATTTATTGTTGTTAGTGAGGTAGAGATTTTGGTTGCAGAAACAGTTTTATGAAGCAAGTGTCTTCTGTCTTGTAGACAGACTCTCAGGAACTGAGAGCAGTGTATGTAAACTATTGGCATTAAGGCACAGCCAACTTTATAATACTTCCTGACCAATGCAGAAAGAGGGGTCCTGCTGATTCCTGGATGCTGTAGGCTTTCAGTAAATAATAATAATGCATTTCATCATGGGAGAGTCTAAAACATTCACCTTGTTGTAGTAACATAAGTCTGACTCCAGAATCAGCAGAAGTCATGCAAAAAATAATCAAACTAAATAAAACTTAACAACAACAAAAACCAAGAACTAAGGGCAATGAAAGAATCTTTTTTGTTGTTTGTTTAATTTTACATTTTAGCAATAATAAGAGGCAAGAAAGGAATATGCCTGAGTTTGGGGCTGAAGATACAATGACAATATAGGCTTAAGAGAAAGTAAAGTACTGCTAAAATAGTATTTTGCTTCTCTGCCAAGGGAATAATAGAAGGAAATTATTTGTTGCATGTGTGCTTTGTGCTAACCCTGGGCTAGATGATTTATATACATATTATCTTGGTTTTCCCCAGAACCCAGAAAAGGAAACATGTCATCTCCGTTTTATTGATGAGTAAACTGAGGCTTAGAGAAATTAAATTAACCCAAGCTCATACGGCCTGTTTGTGCTTCCTCTGAGATTCAAACTCAGGCCTATTTGCCTTTAAATTATGGATTAAGGAGAATGGTTATAGAACTATAAAGGACAGAGCAAATACTGGTAAGAAGGATGAACACCTGTGGCAGCTAAATAATGAATTCCAATCCAGAGCAAGCAAAGGCCAGACGCATAGTTATTGCCCCCATGTACTTGGCTAATTCTAACCAGGGTCTGAGAGACCTTACAGGAAACATTGAAAGTACAGTTGGTGATCTTCAAGGAGCTAAGTAAAGAGAAAGGGAAGACACAACAAGCCTCAAAATGGAGATATATAGTCCCTACTTGTATAAACCTAGTTGTAATTAAAAAAATTTTAATTAGCTTTGGGCCATGCTGGACCCTCATTTGCACTAGCTTGAGGAAGTTACAACCAGAACTTAGAAATGACTTGGTTATAAGACTGACTTCCAAGGAGTGCACCCTGCTTTCTGACACCTAATTTTTAAAATGGAAATGAGGAGTTTAGGCTTGATTTGGGCTGACTCTATTTTCCTACATTCTCTTGTAGGATTGGAACTTATAGAAATACTCACTTGTGTACATAGCTGTATATGTACAAGGATATTCACTGTAGCTTTCCTAAAAAGAGCACATAGTACAACTAGTACAATTTCTTGTCTCTTAAGTAGGATTTTTTGTAGTTTTTATAATTCTCTCTTAGAGCTTTCAGTAGCTATCATCTTGTTATTATTTTCTGTAATGAACTTGGGTTCATTTAAAAATTACTGGATTAATTCATAATTATGATAATTAAAGCCAAAACAAAAAATATATATGCATATACACACATACATACATATGTATATACATATATATACATATATATTCATATATATATATGTGCATATATATATATGAAAGTCACACTTTAGATTAACCAGGATCATGTTATCAAAGGTATTTCTAATCTAAGGTGGTACAGTGTTTTATTTGTTATGGCAATTTAATGTAGGGATATAGTCACAAGAAGCTTTCAATATTGAGTAAAATCAATTTTGGTTGTGACTATAGGTCATGGTTCACTCCTTCCAGAATTTACAATGTCAACCCCTATAGAGTTAGATGGGTGTTGGAGGTGGGGAAAGAGTGAAGGGCTGCTGGTTGGAGGATGTGTAATAAGCTTTTGGGGGCAAGACCACCCAGGTGTCCCATTTAAATTCCCAGTCATCTCCTTTCCCTCTTTTCTCTAACCTCTTAGTTTAGTACTCTAGATGAGTGATAGGACTGAGGTCAGGAAAGCTTCCAGTCAAAGAATGAAACTGGGTTTAATTTGAAGAGACAAGACAGTGTACAGTTGAACATACAGAGTTTATAGGAAGGAAGATTGAGATTTAAGATGAAAAAAGTCAAGAATGAGTAAACTAAGTTCTATCTGGTAAAATTCTGAAAGGATCTTATGTAAAGTGTCACTCTTCATTGACACCTTCATTGACACCCATTTGAAAACATTTTTTAAAAACAAAACTTATACCGTGTTTCCCTGAAAATAAGACCTAACTGGAAAATAAGCCCTAACATGATTTTTCAGGATGACATACCCATAGAACATAAGTTCTAATGCATCTTTTGGAGCAAAAATTAATATAAGACCCAGTCTTATTTTCGGGGAAAAACGGTAGCTAACTCTTAATTAGTACTTTATATATATCCAAATTTAATGCTCTATATGCATTGACTTATACTTTACAACACATCTATGAAGGTGGTCCTGTTATAAACCTTATTTTGCTATTGAGGAAAGAGACTTATTAATGACTGATTTGACCATAGACTCTCTGTACTGTGTCTCTCTGTCTGCGTAATAGGATTTCTATGAGAATCAAGTGAATTTTTGAAAACCACAAAGCACTAGGTACTTGAAAGCCATTTCTCAAGAGATAAAAAATGTTACTCACTGTACTCGGTGGAATACTCCTTTTAATACACTACTTGGAAAACAAGTTACTATTGAAGCTAAAGTAAAATTAACCATGGATTAGAGGAATACTTTTGGATGGCAAAATAAGTATTAAAAACATAAAGATAAAAAAATGGCATAGAATCAAGATAAGTAGTTATAAAAATGGCCTTTTTGATGGGGTGAGAGTTTTTCACAGGGCTGAAAACTGTGATTGCATTGCCAGATTGTATAGAAGAGTCTCTGGAACAGGACTGACCTGGCTATAAAAGGATAATTGCATGACCTAATAGATTGTTCCCACCTTCAGCTGCTAAAGAAGCTCTTGGAAAATGTATCCCCACTTAACAAATGAGGCTGAAAATGCCAAGAAGCCTTTTGCCAAGGATGTGCTCTCTAGGCTCAGACTGAATTCATTATTTTGTTAGGTTACTGCCACCAAGCCAACCATGGGCAATTTAGCATGCCACATTTCAAGCAAAATTAATTCATCTAATACATTCCCTTTTGTATGCCATACAAATACCCTATGATCACGTGATGGCCTGTCAGTAATGCCCTAAAGAGAAAGTAGTGGTGTTAATGGAGAGTCCAGAAATTTGCCAAGAATATCAAGTTCCTATCTTGTGCTACGTCTATGCCTTTTTAAGTGAAGAAGTAAAGGGGATGTGTGTGTGCATGTGTGTGTGTGCACACACATACATGTGTGTGCTACTTTATAATACGCAACTCCACTTTTGTTACGAAACTTCACTTTCTTCATAACAAAAAAACGGTAAATGTCTTGACCAAAGAAAGCACATCTGAGTGACCCTTAATCTGATATGGGTACCTTTTTATGGAATCACATGATCCTAAGTTTACCTGAAGGTAATTATCTGTTATAAATATTAGTTTCTTCTTTCTTTATGGCCACATGCTTTCCCTTATGTAGCAAATCTGAAAGGAGGGACTGTTGGAATGTTACCGAAAGTGGGAGGGGTTTACTCAGTCCTGAGACCCATAGAGCCTGCTAGCCAAGTCAGACAGTGTCACACGAATGCATCAAGAATAGGTCCAACATCCAACGATAAAAAAATATGTTGTAATAAACACCATTTATTGACTATTTCCTGTTCTAAGGCTATGCACATGTGAAGGAACATCTGAGAGAGACACAAGGGATCCAGTGTATGTCTTTTTTCCTAAACACTGACCTGTATACTCTAATAAGCTGAATATCATGGTAGTGAATTATATCTCAATCAAATATAAAATATGGGACAGTTTCATGCTTTACAATGGTTATAGTTGACTAAATTATAGAGTGTATGAATAGGAAACAAATTTGAAACTATAAGTTGGGGTCAAATTATAAAGGGCTTCCATTGCTGGGAAGTTGGCAACGGAAAACCATGAAAGGTTATTGAGAAAGTAAATAATGTTGCTAGAGTGTGCTTCAGGAAATTTAGTCCAACGTCATTTTCATCATCACCTCTACATCTTTCCTAGGCTTTGTACTAGAGAGTGCAAGTAATTTTGTACTTCGCAGTTTAGTTTTGTGTTAGGGAGTATGTATAATTTTGTGGGGTTTTTTTACTGCTCCAGTCAATGAAAGGGAGACTTTATTGAAGCCCCAGGGCCAAGGGGTTTGGGCAGGAGAGCTCCCTGTGGACCGAGGAGGTGGTGGATGGACGGGCCTTACGTGACCTCCTTCTTGGGGCGTAGGTTGTTGGTGTGGCCACACTTCTTGCTATATGGCTTTCTTTCATAGAAAAGTGATAGATAGAAGATGAAACCAAGGTTTTGTCATGTTTACAGTACAAATCCCTGATTTAGAGAACAGAAAAGGGAAAACATATTAGTGTATAAGTCCAGGTCTCAACAGGACACTTGTATTACAATAATTTGGTAAGAGTTGTTAAGAACTGTAAAGGATCAGATAATTTACCCTCTTGGCAAGCTAACAAGCTGGCCTGCCATAGTTTCATAGCTACTGGTAGAAGACACAAGACTCTTGGGTCAGAGACAGAGGATTTTGTTACTCTGTATTTTACCATAGTCCATTTCTACATTACTAAAAGAGTTAACTATTTACAGAATTTTTAGAAATATGGTCAAATTCATATTTGGAAGCTCTAATAAATGTACTGGAAGATAAAATATTAATGCAGAGACATGAAATCTGTTTCCCACATTGCTTTTAGACTATATGTTTACTGGACATTTTGAAAGCTTATAAATGTTGGCTTTGGGGATTGAAAACTACAAGCTGAAATAGAATGCTAAGGAATCCAAAACAAATTACTTGAATTTCTACAGTGCATTTAACTTTCTCAATGCAGTTCTTCAGGACAATTTCAGTAGAATGTGTTAACTGAAAATTCATTGTTTACATCAGCCTTCTTTAATCTAATATTTCATGGTGGGGAAAAAAAATTACAGTGAATGAGAAAACATTCAGTAGTAAATTCTCCTAGTGTTTTCTACAATATTCCCTAGGGTCCATGTGGTTTCAACACAAAACAATACTGTTCTAAAGAAACCCCCTCATTCTAGAAATAACATGAAACTATCTTGCCCGTATGACAATTTTATTGATTTAAACCTGACGAACAGCATGGGCATACAAAACAATCTTACAGCAGCTGTGCCGGCAGAGTATTTTTGCACATCAGGCAGTATGCTGAGAACTAGCATATGGGGGAAAATGAGACTTCGGTGAGGACTCTAGGATCTGAATCTGGAGGCAGCCATTTTTTAGAGTAATTTGAAAACTCTGTTTTGAAGGAGTCAGTTACCTAATTAGGTTAGAAAAGTATGTGTGTTTCATACACAAAGAGAGATGATCTCTCTACTTACTCTACCTTGACTCCCAAAGCCATTTACTTCAATTACATGACCTCCACTGAGGAATGAACGTCTGGCCTAGGATCTGTTTCTATAGTTCTCTAAATGCTGATCCATCCATTATTAGAGACTTGGCCTCTGAGCATCAGATTACTGCATTTCTTGTAAATCAGCTTAGTGGCAACAAAATCCAATTCATCTCTAGACATTGGTTTTTTTTTTTTTTTTAGCTAAGCCCTTCTATTTTTCTGTTTCTTGGTTAAAGAAGAGCTGCAAATAAGTCCACAGGCCTATTTGGTTATGAACTTTACTTTCAAAAGATCTGATCAGCCTTATACCCTTTTGTCCTGTCTTAGATATTTGCTATGCATAATTTTTTTTTGGGGGGGGGTCTACTGAAACGTCTTTCTTTTTCTTAAGCTGAAATAACAGAAGATTAAGAATTAGGATATGTAGCCTTTCCTTTCATCTCTTAATCCCCCATGTATAACCTACTGCATTAAGATAATGCTTCTAAGAATGTGCTATGGGTTTCTACAATATGTGTGACTGCTGGTGAGTTGGGATTGGCTCAACTACTATTTCTATGAGTTTGGAGAAATAAGTAAGGATTAAAGACATAGAGAATGCTCATGAAATATATCTTCATGTGTTCATATGGTTGAAATGAAACAGAGAGACTGGAATCAACATTTCTTAAACTGAATAAGATTTGGTTTAATTTGATGTGTGGCAAAAGAAAAGGACAGCCCCTCTTAGGGAAAATTAGACCATTGCCCCTTGCTACAAGACTCTGCATAACTTGTCTTTTTTCTGTTTTTACCTGAATTGTCCAGAAGCTCCAAACCATTCTTAATGCTCAGTTACAGTGACTACATTAATTTAAAAATTTTTAAATCATTGTCATAATTTTTTTCTACTTTATCATATATGTGTATGTATGGTTTATATGATTGATACATATATGAATATATATACACATATGTTTCTTATAAAGTCATCTATAATTGTTTTTGGAAAGAAGTGAGATATAAATACTTGATATAGAATATATGAGGTATGCAGGATGGTTCTTTTTCTGTCCATAATCTTTAGTTAGCATTTTCTTTTATCTCAAGGGAACACTAAAGCTTATTATGAACAGGGAATTTAGAAAGATGACACAAAAAAAGCAAATAAAAAAAATAGGTCTTGAGAGAGTTGATTATGATTCAGTAGGAGCAGCCTTTCAACTTTCCTTTCTTCCTAATACCAGGGATTTTACTCAGATTGCAAAGATGTGGTTGAAGTGTAGTGACTTGGAGACCCAACATCTGTTAGCAGAAAATAAGAGGGCTGTGATTACAATCTAAGTTTCAGAGCCTGGGTGGTGGGCCTGACATTTGAGAAACTGGACAGGGCCAGCCCTTTTGTCTCCCTCCCCTCTCTCTTCCCCCACATCCCTCCTAGGACCCAAGTTCTCATGCTGCCAGCCAGACCTGTCAAATTGAGAAAGCACTGAAGCCCTAGACCCTTTCTTCTCTACTCTGTTGACCAAAATATAACCTTCCTGTGCCTGTTCCCTCAGGTCTCTGCTAGGAGATGGAATCCAATGTGAAATAAAGAAGTTCACAGTAAATATTAAACATTAGAAAACTCATTTCCTTCTCAGATCACATAAGGACACCATTGTAAACACCTTTCCATATTATCTCAATGTCCTGTGTGTTCTCTGGATTCAGGAGTTGAGATATCAAATCAGTGATGAACCATTTCTTGCTCCCCAGGCTTATGTCCTCACCTTCCTCTCACTGATACCAGCCACCTGCAAATAACCTGGCCTCTGGCCTTTCTTTTTCTTTGCATGTGAAAAAGATTTAAAGCTCTGTTTGACTCCAGTTGGTAAGAAGGGTTAGAAAGTTGATAAACTCCTAATTGAGTATTCTTTTCCTAATATAAATAGAAAAATTATTAGAACATTTATGAGAGAAGAGTTACATGTTTAGTTGTTTAGAATGTTTTGTTTCAGAAATGAGTATCCAGAAATGTAATGTTTTCATGAAGCTCTCCGCCTGCTATAAATGGGTAAGATATGTTCGTTCACCTCTGTATAGAGACTTGGATGCTTTAGCACAAAAGCAGAACTAGTAGTGAGTATTTGAGACCTCCTGGCAGAATGTGTTGGGAAGAGTGTAGTTAGCTCTGGTCACGTAATCCCTTTGGATCAGACTGTAAAGGGCAGCAATATCTTTACAGAATGTTGCCTTGGCTGTCACCCATGTTTTGCCCTGCAGTTCCTGGAAAGGCTTTGTCATCGCCCTTTTGTCCTTTCTTAAGTCATTTGAAAACATATAGAAAAGAGAATAATGTGATCAGGGGCTCCAATTGTGTTTATTGCTTAGGTATGGTGGTAGTAGACATAGGGATATTTCCTTATTCTTTATTCCTTATATGTCTGAAATGTATCATAACAATTAAATGTTTGTTTAAAAAGCTAAATAGAACAACTGGTTATAGGGAATTAGTCCTACATAGTCAGAAGATTCATTTGCATAGATACTAGTATGGTTTCTATATTAATTTGATCTTTTCCAATTTTTTTCTGGTTACCTACCCCTTAAACAAACACATGTGGAATTTTACGAATGTGATCAGTTGCTTCCCACTCTCTCTGACATATAGAAGAAAATCTGTGAGCACTACCACTTGCTTAAAAATCAGCTACTTCCATCTCTGCTGGTTGGGATGAAAATGAACACAAATGTGTTTTATTCATAAGCATAACTATTTGCATTGCTAACTGTATTCACTTCAAAAGCACAGAAAGTTTTATATTTCATTGGAAATATAAAAAATCCAGAGCAGACAGTGGATGGCAATTAGTATATTTTGAAAAGGATGTTTGAAATATGCAGAAAAAGATTATTTGCCTGTAAATAAGAATGGCAATTTATAACCACATGATGGGTTGGAACCTCTTCCCTAAATATTTAAATGACATGAGGGCAAGACAGTAGGGTTGATCATGAAACTTTTCCTTGCAGAGCCTCATGAGTGCTGGCCATGCCTATTGGGGATAAACCATATAGCCTGGCTATCGGTATCCCAATCCATTGGCACATATTCAGTAATTCTTAAAAAAGAAAAAAAGACAAACTGGTTCTTTGGTGGTGATGGGGAGGGGAAATTCCAGAAAACAGAGCCATGTGCTAGTGTCTGAGTGGTAGCCAGGACCACCCTGTATGGCCATGAGATTTTGCTCTGCGTGACTCCTAGGGACAACATTCACATAGATTCCAAAATGAATGTCACTGCCGGTAATTGTGCAATGTCTCAGCCCTAGTGGTAATCATTTATTTGGTGATTTGGAAATGTTTCCAAAGGTATCCCTTGTGAAGGACAAAGGTTTACTGTGTATCTTATATACTTTACTACTAACCCTGTAACTTGTACTGAGTAACTACTGAATAAATACTATTCAGTGAAGAAAAGTGAGAAAAGCAACTTAAAAAAAACAGCTTTGTTGAAATATAATTCACATATAAAATTCATCCATTTAAAGCGTACAATGATTTTTAGTGTGTTTATGGAGTAGTGCAACTATCACCACAATCAATTTTATTTTATTATTTTTTGTTTGTTTGTTTTTGTGTTGTGGCCTAACATATGCTCTCTCTTGGAAAATGTTCCATGTGCGCTTGAGAAGAACGTGTATTTTGCAGCATTGGGGTGAAATGCTCTGAAAATATCGATTAAATCCAAGTGGTCCAATGTATCATTTAAGGCTGTTGTTTCCATGTTGATTTTCTGTCTGGAAGACCTGTCCCTTGTTGTCAGAGGTGTGTTGAAGTCCCCAACTATGATAGAGTTACTGTTGATCTCTGTTGTTATGTCAGTCAATATCTGTTTTATATATTTAGGTACTCCTATGTTGGGTGCATAGATGTTTACGCTTCACTTTCAGCCTGTGTGTGTCTTTTGATCTGAGGTGAGTCTCTTGTGTACAGCATATACAAGGGTCTTGCTTTTTTATCCACACAATCAATTTTAAAACATTTCATCACTCTCCTTGAAAAACCTCATACCTATTAGCAGTCACTCCCTGTTCCCTTCTTCCCCCAGCTCCTGGCAACTACTAATCTACATTCTGTCCCTATAGATTTGCCTGCTTTGGACATTTAATATAAATGGAATCATACATTGTGTGGCCTTTTGTGATTGGCTTCTTATACTTAGCATAATGTTTTCAAGTTTCCTCCATGGTTTAGCATGTATCATTCTTTTTTTTTTTTTTTTTTTTTTTTTTAGGAGAGTCAGCTTTATTACATCGGCGGGCTCAGCGGGATCCTTCCCAAAAGACTGAGCCATCATTTTTTTTTTTTTATTGCCAAATTATATTCCATTATATGGATATACCACATTTTATTTATCCATTCATCCATTAGTGGATATCTGAGTTATTTCTACTTTTTGGCTATTATGAATAATGCTGTTATGCTCATTAATGTACACATTGTTTTTGTGAACATATATTTTCAATCCTCTTGGTTATATACCTAAGAGTAGAATTCCTGCGGAGAAGAGGCAAGTTTTAATTTAGAAATCTCTTCATTATTAATTGCTACGTTAAAAGTCATCTCATTAATGGTGTGTTTCTGGCACCAACTTTCCACCCCACCCCACTCCCCGCCGTGTTGTGAACTAATAGGTGAACCACAGAAAACTGAATTGTGCTAAATGTTTAGTCTCTTCTAATGGGATCGTACTTACATTGAATTCACTCTGATTTATTATTTTGCTACTACCCTTGGAACACAGACAGTATTCACTAAGAAGTGAACTATGGAGTGGAAACAGAGGTTCCCTGTTTCCATTAGTCAACTCTCAAAGGATAGACGGAGCCAATTTCAGATTATTCTAGGGCCTTTGCTCTCTTAGTTCCTTACCATCCTTCTTTTGACGTTTTTGCTTTTTCATTAGTGCCACTTACTGAGCCAAGAGACCTGAAACACAGATAATTCAGCCAAAGTATTTTTATAGTCTTTAGGTGAAAAGAGGTTTTAATATGTATGGTATCATGTCTTTTGTGTGCCTTATAAATTGTGTTGTTTATCCTGAAACTGTAATATGAAGAAGTTTCAGGCTGCTTCTTTCAACCTATTCTTAGCTTCTAGTATTGCGCTACGAGAGTTGTTATTAAGGATGATAAAAAGAACTTACAGTACTGGAAGCAAATTGTTTAAGTGTATAAGTTATATCATTTAGTTTTTAAAAAGCAGGCCACTAAGTGAGAATGAGGACCGCCAGGAACATTCTTTTAAATAGACCATATTTTTATCTTAAGGGTAATTTTACACATAGATGCTTGGTTATCACTTTGCAAAGTGAACATTACCTGAAGATTGAGATCCTAGGATTAGTAGACTTGTCAAAAGTCTGATTTTTTTAATGAGTCAAAGCTATTTGCACTGTGCAGACATTAACAGTTTTATTAGTGGCATGTATATTTGAGTAGGAGGTTACAAAGAGTAGGCAGTAAGAGGGATGCTGTTTGACTTTTAAGAACATTATTTTGTTGAAGAGGAATAAAATATGGACTCCCCGTTAAGCAAAGCAGTTTGCGTTTCTATTGTCCAGATTTCTTAAGAACCTGATAAAGCATTAGCCTGGCCAGGTTTCTTAAGACCCTAATAAAGCATTAGCCTCACCGTATCAAGCATTCCCCATTTATTCTTCTTGGACTCTTTTCTACAGAATGAAATTGGTTGATTTATACACTGGCCTGAGGTTTTGAATAGAGAGCTTTGGGGGAATGTTTAGGATGTGTTCCAGCAAGCCATTGAGACTGTTGACAGGTGGCCAAGCCAAGGGAAAGAGTATTAGTAACAACAACAGCTTACACTTACATAGCTCTTACTCCGATGTCAGGCAGTGCCCTAAGCACATTACATATATCAACTGTCATGATTCTCACAGCAATCCTCTAAGGTCAATCAGTTTTTAGCCTTAATTTAGCAGAGGGAACTAAGGCACAAATAAAGTAAGGAACTTGTCCAACGTCACACAGCCATCATTTGAACCCAGGTAGTCTAGTTCCAGAGTCAGTATCACTAAGTGTTGCTGCCTGGAGAAATTCTCACGCCTGCCTGTAGCCATACCTCTGGAGGAAGGAGGGAGGTAGGACTCAGCTCCCTCCAGCAGTTGGCCAAAATGAACTGGTGAACTGATACATTGCCCTGGCCTTTCACTGCTTGGATAATTTCAGAGGGCAAAAGAGGCATTAGTTATATGGAATACTTGTAGCTAGAAGGTATCTACAGGATACAGGTCTTGCTTTCTTTGAAATGTGCTTTTTATTATTTTTGTAAAACAGAGAATGAGTGTTATAGAATACAATAGTCATTTATTATAGCTGGTTTGTGGAAACTGGCAACAGAGTCAAATTAAAAGGAATCAAAATTTGAAGATGAAATAAAGCTAAGTCACAAGACCATATCAAAATGAGAAGAATGTAATTTGTGTGTCCCTTTAATCCCTGGTGTAATCTTTAATCTCCAGTACTTAAAATGTACAGAAACCATCTAACTGTGGCATAAGGAAATAAAGAGCCACCATGTCTTCTCATTTCTGCTGTTTGAAGGTGCACAAATGTCAGAAGAAGATAAATTCTGTTATCAGCTTGTGGAAGCATAATGTGCTTTGAAAGAGTGAGTCAAGACATGAGGCAGAGTTCATGAGCTCAGATCAAATGAAGGTCTTCTTGAGGACAAAATGAGGTTTTAGAATTTTGGAGAAAGCTTTATTAAAGTATGAGCCATAGTACAAAATGTTGCTATGTTTGGGTCTCTCCTTAGTCAAGGAGAGAAAGACAAAGAGTCAATTCATAAAATGGAAATCGAGTGGTGGATTAGAGGTGCATTCAGCCAATGGAATAGTTGAATTTTATTTCACCAATTGAAATTGGCTCACTGAGGGCAGGAACCTTGTATATATTACCCACCCATACATTCTAATACATAGTAGAGTGCCTGCTACTTAATAACAAGAATAAAAAAATAATAATTACCATTTATTGACATCATGTATGCTGTGTATTATTATCCTCTCCATTTTATGAAGGAATAAACGGAGTCTTAGAGAGTCAAGTTAGTAGCCAAATATCACAGTCATTTAACTACAAAGTCTGCTTTTTTACCCACTGCAGCCCACTGTGACGGACCTCAAGGATTAAGCTAAGGTTTTTTTGTTTGGGTTTGGTTTTTATTTTTATTTTTTAAATTGGGGAATATTGGGGAACAGTGTGTTTCTCCAGAGCCCATCAGCTCCAAGTCAAGTCATTGCCTTTCAATCTCGTTATGGAGGGCGCAGCTCAGCTCCACGTTCAGTTGCCATTTACAGTCTTTAGTTACAGGGGATGCAACCCACCATCCCATGCGGGAATTCAACTGGCAACCTTGCTGCCGAGAGTCCGTGCTCTAACCAACTGAGCCATCCGACAGCCCCAGCTAAAGGTTTTGAAATATCTTCTGTAGCTAATGCGGGAATCCTTGAAAGTTTTCTGAATAGGCAAGTGATATCTGGGATGAGGGTGGAAGGCTTTGGTGGCTTTTGCACTTTAGTCTGACTTTAATAGATAAGGTGGAAATTAAAATTCTAGATTAGAACCAAAAGGAAAGGAGAGGTAGAAGGCACCCTGGGAAGTGATGGGTGATCTTGAAACATGGCGATGGACTGGTTATGGGAATTAGGGAAAGGAAGGAGTCCAAGATGAACCTGAGGTCTCCAGAGTAGTGACAAAAGGGTCACCAACATCAGGACTAGAAATTGGAAAACCAGGAGGTAAAGCCAGTGTAGAAAGACTGTCAAGCCTGAGGTGGTGGCAGGGCCCTGATGTGCAGTGCAACCAGTTAGTGCGAAGTGTGGCAGTACTTTCCTCGCTGTCAGAGGCTTTGTTCCACTCCATAGAAGCTAAAAATTCTGGATTCCTGCTTTCCTAGACTCCCTTGCATGTGTCTCTCTTGTGTTTCTGGTCATGAGACAGAAGCGGATATCTGCCAGGAGTTCCACGGAAAGATTTTTCTCTCTGCTGATAAAACGTCTAGTAAGAAAATTCTTTCTGCTTTGGTTTTCACATGCAAGTTTATCATACAGGAGCTGCTGCAGCCATCTTGTAGTCTTGAGGCTTAGGCCTAAAAAACAGGTGGGAAGTTGGCTTAGACTCCTAACGTTGGGGAGCTCCTGAAACAACGCTGGGACCCTGCATCTCTTGACTTGTCATATGAAAGAAAGCAAAGCCCTTTGTTCCAGCCGTTTTTACATGGGTATTCTGTTATTTATAGCCAGAGCATCCAAACTGATGTAGACTTCATACAGGTCCCAGATTACCTTTGGATCCAAGCCTGCTATATTTTCTCTTTTAGACATTAAGTTTGGAAAAACACCACATGGGGAGTGATTGTCAGAACTGTCCACTGAAGCCTCCAAAATAGTAGGAGTTCCTAAAAAGGAGAATGCACTTTGGATGCCATTTCTCGAAAATGCGGGCTCTTTAACAAAAGTCTAACGGCCAAACAGCCTAGCCCAGATCTTAGGCCCAGTTTGCTGGTAGGTGAGAGTCCTTGGTAGATTGCAGTGTTGCAGTGTTTCTCCAATGACAACAGGTCTCATTAGTAAATTGCCGCATTCCCATAGCCCTAGATACAAACTAGGCACAGGAAACATTTTCTTCTTTCAGAATGGCTGCTCTTTTCATTTGCTTCCTCCCACCTTCCTTGCATCTGCTGGTGTCTGCTGGCAGGGAGGCATGTTTAGCCCAGTGATGGATGTGCACTAACGAGAATTAGCCTGCTTTGTGGAGCTTTTGAATTGCAGCGAGGATGCATGCATTCTGAAGGTCTGAATGACTGATTGATGGAGAAGTAATTGATTGCAGAATTTCAAAATGAGGTTCAAAAGGTACAAGTTAGATTTCACAAAAGCCAACACTTTTCTTTATTGCACTCTTCTAATTATTCATTTTATACTTTTTAGGTTTACAAAATTAGTTTAGAATTTAGTACACACGTCACCATCTGGATCCTGAAGTTTGGTGTGTTATATGTGAAGTTTATGATAAGAAAATATTTGTGAGTGAGAAAGGAAAAAAAAACCACAACCTGCTATATAGATTCTAGTCCTGACTGCATTAATAACTGCCACCCAGGGAAAATCATTTAATCTTTCGGATCTTCCATATTTGTCAATGAAAATGTTTGCCTAAATTATGTGTAAGATCCTGTCCACATGAGCTTAGAGTTTCTTAGAGTTTCTGCTACTGTAGGCACAGATTCCTGTGTTGTTTATGAGGGGTGAAGCCGGGGGGGGGGGATCTTCCTTACACTCTTTTCAGAGAATGTACCTGAAGACAAATAAGAATCTTGCTGGAGGTATAATCACAACAAAATTTGGTTCTGATGGTGGGATTCTGGGTGGAGATGCCAGATAAAATACAGGACACTTAATTACATTTGAATTTCAGGTAAACAAGAATTTTATTTATTTTATTTATTTTTTAAAGTATAAGTATGTCCCAAATATATCATGGGGTCTACTTATATTAAAAAACTATTCGTTATGTATTTGGAATTCAAATTGAACTGGGAGTCCTGTATTTGTAGTTGCTAAATCTGGCAAACCCTAATTGGGGGAGGAGTAATGGATGATAATGGCATGAGCCTAAATTGCTTAAGAAAGGGTAAAGGATGTCCTGGCTGGGGGCTGAGTGGGTTCAGCCAAAGGTGAGGGGAGTGAGAACACTGAGGTATAGACCAGAAACTGGATGAGAAGGGAGACCTCCCTCTCCTTTCTTGTTCTTCACTTAACCTTGGACATCTCTGTGACTCCCTTTTCACCCTTAATTGCCTTTAACATAAAATGAAAATATTAATTTTTTATTATAGGCTGCAGTTATGACATCCTTTTTATGGTCCTTGTTCTGAATTTTGAAATGAGTGGGTTGGCCCTTGTTTGTTTTTCTCAGTCTCCATACTCACTGCCCCCTCCCAAATTAAATTGATTTCTGCGGGTGTGTGCCCTAGATTGATTTAGCCTCCCCCTCTGAACTGTCTATTTCTCAATAGAAAAATGATTGCCAAATTTCTCAAACGCTTTTCTAAATTTCTGGGCCTTTTCAGATTTTATTTATGCTCATCAGTTGTTTGTACACTCTTTACCCACATAGCATGTGTTTACCGCAAGGCAGTAGAAAGCATGAGTCTTTACAGCAGAGAGGGACAAAATTGCACTTAGGTTTTCACCTGGTCTGTAGCTAGCTGCCTGTAGTACTTCAGAGGCAGAATCAACATTGTGCACTACTAGCTTTGTTCCAGTTTGTCAAACAAGATCACTTAACACCTCTGGGTTGGGCAACCGAGCTTTCCCATGAAGTAAGAGGACTGCTGAGCTGAAGGAATGGAGATCTCTCCCAGATGGTAAGCATTTCAGAGCACAAGGCCTTTATGTTCAAAGTAGCAAGAGAATGAACGGGAAAAGGACACACACGTGATACAAGATATAGCTGAGGTGGGTGTCTCATGATAAGGGGATGTCCCCTTCTCCCAAATATTGGCAACTGGAGAATAGCTACAAACCCTGGCTTTTTAGTAATTTATTCCAAGATTGAGTAGCAGGAGGGGCTCTCTGTGGTACCCTCTGTGTGGTGCTCTCAGTGGTCCTTGTGTGGTATAGCCCTTGGTGCCTAACATGCCAGGTATGGAATTTGGCAAGTGAAAATCATCCGTCTAAAAATACTGCTTAAGTTTGTCACCTACGCAATCAGATTCAAAGGGTGAAAGGCTCTTCTCTTTAAAAAAAAGAACTCTTACGTATCTGACATGAAATTTCCTGCTAATGAACCCAAAACATTCATTCAGAAAAGCTTTCTTCTATGTGCTAGGCACCAGGAATACTGAGAAGAATGAATGGCCCCCACCATCTGGCAGCTTCTAAAATAAATGAAGCTGATGGTTAAACTACAGTGTAACCAGCACTGAGGTGATAGTTCACACTGGGTGAGGAGAGCGTTGGGGGAGGCGGAGCAATACTGAGGGATTCAACAAAGAGAGGAAGACTATAGTTGTAGGGAAGGGTGTGGGCTTGTTGTAGGGAAGTTGTAAGAGCTGC
Source organism: Rhinolophus hipposideros (assembly GCF_964194185.1). Classification (NCBI taxonomy): domain Eukaryota; kingdom Metazoa; phylum Chordata; class Mammalia; order Chiroptera; family Rhinolophidae; genus Rhinolophus; species Rhinolophus hipposideros. Next base: position 55,447,272 of record NC_138047.1, read on the forward strand.
TGTTTGTGCCATGCTCAGGTCCCTTTGACCTTACTGGTGTCCCCAAGCCTGAGCTGCTGTGAGTTTTGGCTGTAAGGCTCCCAGCTGTACTCTTCCATGGAAAATTGCCCTCTGCTGAAAGGTTATGTCCCCTTCCTCAGGGATGGCTTATAGCCAATGACTGATTGATAAGAGAGTCCAAACATCTGGCCTTCTTGCCTCAAAGTGAACAACTCAACTCTATGGTACTATTCATGCTCCAGAGCTCCTGTGGCCACAGGCTGAGAATGGATACAGCTGGAACCTTCTGTGCCACACCGCCTCTCTCACTTCCGTGCAGTTTTCCCCTGAGAACACCTCTCATACATACTGGCACATGAATCCCTGCCTCTGGCTCTTCTAGGAAACCCCATCTGATGAGAGAGAAGCAAGAAGTTGATGTGGGCTCTTATTTTCTCTGATGGGGGAGACATAGTAGAAAAGATGGTTGAGGAGATGGGGTGAACATCTGATGTGAAGTGTGTGTGGCTCACGTGGGGAACAGGAACAGCACTGACAATCACCTTAGGTGAGAGACCATTATATTTTTGTGGTACCAATCTGTATTGTGGTATCATTTTCTTCAGCACTCAGCAACATAGATATAAAAACGGAAGTAGATGACACGAGGTCGTAGTTCTGACAGATAGATGCCCTAGGAAGACAAGCGGCCAGGCATGATGGGAAAGGACTTGAAGGCAGGAAGGAAGAGAAAGGGAGATACTGGAGGCGTCGATGGACCAAAGATATTGTTAAGATCAAAGAGTATGTGTGATGAACACAGCACAGAGCACATGGCAAGATTAGGAGGCTAGAAGGGTGTGTTCAGAGTTTGGAACATAAGAATTTAAGATTTGAAGGTTAGAGCATTTCTGCCTAACAAGCGGTCTAGGATATGCCATGGCATAGGTTTCTGAATCACGTGGAAGGGAAGTTTCTGGGGTGAGGAGGTCAAAGCACTGCAGAGTTGGGGGGTTGAGTGGGCCCTCCTTGTGGATGTTGTCAGGAGAGGTGGGGAGCGGAGAAATGCACATTGAACATGCGACTCTGACCAGCCCCAAGCCCCAGAGATGCCATCGCTTCTTGTGTCTAAGACTTTGTGCAGTCAGGATTCCTATGAAAGCACGAGGCACAGACAAATTATTGGAGGTACAGGATTTCCTAGTGAGACCGTTTATCTCGGTGGTATATAACCCAAACGTTTTGTTAACAGCTTAAGGAATTTCGGTCTTGCAGTTTTCATGGTTTTACAGGTTCTCTTGGACTACTTGACCTTCCTATTAAATCTCTCAGACATGGGGAAGCCCATTCTTATTTGAGATTATCTATCTATCTATCTATCTATCTATCTATCTATCTATCTATCTATCTATCTATCTATCTATCTATCTAATCTATCTATCTATCATCTATCATCTTTGACATTCTAGTCTCCTAATTATCTTGTGGACCCAGACTTTGAAGAATAAGGAACACCATGATACTCTATGAGACACAGTTGATGTAGTTGGAAAGGATAGGATTTGCGCCTTTACTTCTGACTGGAATGTTCCTTGGTCCCTTCTTCATTAAGTTAATTCTTGCTTGTCCTTTGGGTTTAGCTTAACTGTCTCTTTCTGTTCTCTGCAGACTTTTTTAGGACCCTTTCCCCCTGATATATTCTCAAGCACTTATTCCCCTTTGGGACTTTTATCACAGCTTTAATTAAACAAACAAACAATTAAGTAATTCACTTGATGGAATGTAACCTCTCTAAGGACACGAACCATCTCTGTTTCCCTAGCTCCTGGCATAGAGCCTTACACAAACACAGTGCTCAAAAAATATTTGTGGAACAAATAAATGAATGTATGGTGAACTGAGAGTTAGGAAAGCCCCAGTTCTGTTTCCACACAGCTGTGTGATCTTGGACAAGTCACTTCAGCTCTCTGAACAAGAATATGTTTTCACTCATTTTAACCCTGTATAATTTCTGATTTCACAGCATATCAGCCAAATACCTTCACAACTCTTAACCCCAACAGTATGTCTGGGCTAATTACCACTTTACCTGGAACTTCTTAAAATAGCTTATTTGTAGAGAAACCATTGTCCTTTGTGCTTTAGAAATCAATTGCTAAGTAACAAATGAGTCCCATATTTAGTGGCTTAAATGATGATTATCTCAAGGTAAGCAGAAAAAAAATGTAGTAACAAGTGCAAACCAATGAAATAGAAACAGAAAAACGAGGAGGCCAGGCAGTGGGCAATGGGAATGTTTGAAGGAGGAATATTCAAGGCAGAGGGTACTGTCAGTCCGAGGGCTATGCCAGGGCATGCCGGACATGTTAGAAGTTCAGGAAAGCATCCCTGCGTGGCTGGAGCACGGCAAGGACACCAGTGGGCAGCCAGATCATGAGGGCACCCTTGGCCAAAAGGACTTTGGGTTTTCCTCTGAGTGAGATGGGAAACCACCAAAGGGTTTTGAGCTAAGTGGCGTGATTGAAAGTCTTCAGTCCTTTCTTTTGTGTGAATTCTAGTTTGTTTTCTTGATTGTAGTCATGCAGGTTTGTATTTTTCTGGGTCATGAGTTAGAACAATCCACATTTATATGATTAGTGATAAGCTGCTTCTTTGGGAAGGTTTTTGTTTCATGTTTGTAGATTGATAGTTTGCACTTTTGGTTCCTAGGGAGTTCAGACAGAGACGGGTGACCACAGTGTCCTATTTGCAATTTACCTGCTGTATGCTTACCTTGCTTCAGCTGGATTGAAGATCAGATAGATAGATAGATAGATAGATAGATAGATAGATAGATAGATAGATAGATAGATATCCTTCTCTTTTAGGCAGCTTATAAAGAAGACTGGTTGACTGTTTCTTTCATTGTGAATTAGAGTTCGTAAGTTGCATGACTGAATTAATGTTATCTTAAGTCCACCTCCTAATCATCAAATATATTCTACTTTAACAAATAGTAAATGGGCTCCTGCTTATCTCCCAAAAGACAGGAACGTAATGGAAATTTGGCACTGGGATATTACTAGTGGATGAGAGGCATATTTACTGAATAATGACAGCAGCGAACAAAACTAAACTTTGCCCTTTCAGCATGGGAATACTCAGTAATGCCTGGATCTTTTCTTTTGTGTTCTGGTTTTATGCAAACACAAATTACACTCTTGTTGACTTGACTGTAACCCATGAAACTGAAGAAGGGGAAATTTGAGTCCCATAGAAGGCAGTTTCACCAAACCTGCCTCTTGCATTTGTGTGATAGAAACTGAGAACACCTGTATTTTCTAACCGATTTTATGAAGGAAGAAATGTGCCAGCAGTAATCAGTACAGGCACATGATATGAACAGACAAAGCTACTTCTTTAAAATCATACATTTTAGAACAGAAAGCAACCCAAGAAAGCCTCCAAACCTCCCTCATTGTACAAATGAAGAAAGTAAGTGAAGCCTGGCAGTGCCTGTTCATACCTGACATCAATCTGTACTAATTGTGGTTAGTCATGTGACATCATAAAAATAGCACAGGCTTTGTGGAGGTCCGAGTGGGAATCGTAGCTCTGCCACTTACTCACTGTTGTGGCCTTGGGCAAATTACATTATCTCTTTGCCTTACCCTCATCTGCCCCTGCCTCATGGGCTGGTTGTGAGAATTTCACAGCATAACATGTAAAGTCTTGGCACAGAGTAGATACTCAATAAGTAGTATTAATAATTATGATTAGGTCCCCATTTGCTGCCTGTGATGATACAGGAAAGCTATCTCTACAACTACTCAGTATAATGGCAGGATTTTAAAATGTCAACCAGTGGTGAACTTGTTTCAAGCAATATTCAGTACACTAAAATTCCAAAATAATTCAGGGTAGCAAACATTTGTATATAGTGTTAGGCACCATATAGTTAGCTCAAAAATAAATAAGAATGAGATATGGTTCCTGCTTTTAAGGATGAGAACAGACGTGTACATAGGGCTGTGTTTCGGTGAAGACTGTGTTAAGTGACCTTAGAGAGGAGTGAACACAGGTCTCAGAATGCACAGAAGAGGCTCCACCTTTTCGATGAGGGGCTTGGAAATCTTGGAGAAAGTCACATTTGAGAGGCTTCTTGGAAGGTTCTAGAAAAGAGATTAGGGAACATTCCTGTCGAAAGGGGCTTCTTAAGCACAGGCACAATACAGAATATATTTAGATTTAATAAACTCCTCTGTTTAAATGACCATAGACTATGTAAAGGGGAACGCATAAAATAATAATACTAGTTACCACTTATCGAACACTTGTTACCTACTAAATCCTTCTCATGCATTCATTCTTTTGCTTGTTATACAACTCCATGAGGTAGATCATTATTATTGTCTACATGTGACAGGTTAGGAAACTGAGGCAGAGAGAGGTGAGATGTATTACTTAAAGGCTTCACAACTAGTCTGTGGCAGAACCAAACTTGGGTCCAGTCATCTGGCTCCAGACTGCATGCTCCAGGTTTGACATTAGTGTGCTCGATTGTCTCCTTTTGCTCCTCTCCCTCCATGCTCTGCCCCTCCCCCTCGTCTGGGCCCCAGGAGACTGAGCTATATGGACTCTTATCAACTGGCTCCCTTGCCCTCTGGTTTCCAACTGAAATAATGGAAGAAAAATGGAGAGTGGGCCTCAGGTTTGCCAGACTTGCATTTCTCTACAGAAGATCACCTCCTGTTGGTAGGCCTGTCCTGCAGCTATAGGCCTCACTGTGTTTCAAAACTATTCCTTATCCTTGGAGAAGTCAGTTATTACTGACCCCAGGATGCTTCCCTATCCCTAGTTGGTTCCTTTAATTCTGTCCCAATTTTTGTGAAGAGTGAAATTTTGGGTCATAGGGTAATCATATGTTCAGCTTTAATAGACACTGCCAAATAGTTTTCCAAAGTGGTGGTACCCATTTCTATTCCCAGGAGCAGTGTATGAGAGTTCCAGTTGCTCTACACCCTCGTCAACTCTAGGTCGTCTCTGCCTTTGTCATTTTAGCTATTCCAGTGCGTATGCAGTTGAATCTCATTGTGGTTTTAATTTGCATGTCTCTGAAAACTGTGGAAGTTGGACACCTTTTCATGTGTTTATTGGCCATTTGGATATCTTTTTTGGTAAAGTATCCAAGTCTTTTGCTTATTTTAAAATCAGGTTGCCTGTCTTTTTCTTATTGATTTGTGAAAATTATTTATATATTTTGGGTACAAGTCTTTTGTCAAAGATATGTACTGCAAATATTTTCTCTTCCCCTGAGGCTTGCTTTTTCATTCTCTTAATGATATCTTTTAATAAACATGTTCTTAATTTTAATACACTCTAATTTATAAATTTTAATTCTTTGTGCTTACTACTTTTTTATAGTTTTTTAAAGATATGTTTGCTAATCCAACATCATAAGAATGTTTCTCTATGCTTTCTTTAAAATGCTTTATAGTTTCATCTTTCACATTTGAATCAACAATTTATCTGGAATTGATTTTTGTGTGTGATATGTGATTAGAATCCTGATAGTTTTTTTCCTCTATCCAGTGGACCCAGAACCTTTTTCCTAAGTTCACTGCAGTGTTACCCTTTTAATAAATTAAGTGACTGTATATGTGTGGTTTTATTTTTGCACTCTATATTTTATTCCATTGGTCAACTTCCTTGTGCCAATATTGCACAATCTTGATTATTATAGCTTTATAATGAGTCTTGACATCTGGAAGTAGAAATCTTCCAACTTTGATCTTTTTCAAGATTGCCTCAGCTATTCTTGGTCCTTTGCATTTTCATGTGTATTTTAGAATGAGCTTGTGAATTTCCACAAAAAATATGCTTAAACTTTGATTAAAATAGTGATGAATTTATACATTAATTCATGAAAAAGTAACATTAGTGCAACTTTCAATCTATGCACATGATATATCTCTCCATTTATTTAGGTCTTCTTTAATTTTGCCCAATAATATTTTGTAGTAATCAGTGTAGAGGTCTTATACATATTTTGTGAGATTTATTGCTAGGTGTTTAATTTTGCTACAGTAAATGGTATAATTTTTTTTTAATTAAAGTTTATTGGGGTGACAATGGTTAGTAAAGTTTTATTAACTTTTATTTATTTTAAGTATGTGTTTTTTTTATTAGTGTCAGGTGTACAAAACAATGCAATAGTTAAACATTTCACCCCTCAAAGTGATAACCCCTGCCCCCCATCTATTGCCCCTCTGACACTGTATATATCTATTACAATTCCATTGACTCTATTCCCTATGCTATACTCCATATCCCGTGACTATATATATTAAATTATAGTTGACATACAATATTGTTCAACTTCAGCTTCAGGTGTACAGTGCAGTGGTCAAGCATCTACACCATCCATAAAGTGGTCTCCCTAATAAGACATGTGCCCATCTGACACCCTACAAAATCTTTACAACATTATTCATTATATTCCCCAAACTGTCTTTCATATCCCGTGACAATATTGTAGTTATCAATTTATGTTATCTAATCCCTTCCCCTTCTTCACATCCCCACCTTCTTCCCTTCTAGCCACCATCAGTTTTTCCTCTATATCTCTGAGACTATTTCTGTTTACTTTCCTCACTTATTCAGATCTTTATATTCCACATATAAGTGAGATCATATGGTATTTGTCTTTCTCTGACTGACTTGTTTCACTTAGCATAATTTTCTCTAGGTCCATCCATATTGTTGCAAATGGTAAGATTTCATTCTTCTTTATGGCTGAATAATACGCCATTATATAAATGTACCACAGTTTTTTAATCCAGTCGTCTACTGATGGGCATTCTGGTTGTTTCCAAGTTTTGGCTATTGTAAATAGCCCTGCAATAAACATAGGGGTGCATATATTTTTTCGAATTAGCTCTTGGATTTCTCTGGGTAGATACCTAAGAGTGGAATTGCTGAGTCATAAGGTAGTTCCATTTCCAGTTTTTTGAAATACCTCCATACTGATTTCCATAGTGGCTGTACGAATCTGCAGTCCCACCAATAATACACCAGGGTTCCCTTTTCTCCACAACCTCGCCAGCACTTGTGGTTTGATTTATTGATGATAGCCATTCTGACTGGAGTGAGGTGGTATCTCACTGTGGTTTTTATTTACATTTCTCTAATGATTGGTGAGGTTGAGCACTGTTGGCCATCTGAGTGTCCTCTTTAGAGAAATGTCTCTTTATGTCCTTTGACCATTCTTTAACTGGGTTGCTTGTTTTTTTGGTGTTGAGCTGAATGAGTGTTTTATAAATTTTGAATTTAACTCCTTATCAGATGTATCATTGACAATTATCGTCTCCCATTCAGTAGGCTGCCTTTTGTTTTTATTGATAGTTTCCTTTACTGTGAAAAAACTTTTAAGTTTGATGTAATCCCATATGTTTATTTTTTGTTTTACTTCCCTTGTGCTAGGGGATATGTGAGTAAAAACATTATTCAGAGTAATGTCTGCAAATTTACTCCCTATATTTTCTTCTAGGAGTTTTATGGTTTCAGGTCTTACATTTAAGTCTTTAATCCATTTTGAATTTGTTCTCATATATGGCATAAGGAGGTAGTCCAGTTTCATTTTTATGCATGTGTCCATACAGTTTTCCCAGCACCATTTATTAAATAGACTGTCTTTACCCCAATGTAAATTCTTGCTTCCCTTGTCATAGATTAAATGATCATATATGAATGGATTTATTTCTAGGCTCTCTATTCTATTCCATTGATTTATGTGTCTGTTTTTATACTAGTACCATGCTGTTTTGATTACTATAGCCTTGTAGTATGATTTGATGTTGGGTAGCGTGATACCTCCCACTTTGTTCTTATTGCTCAAGATTGCTGTGGCTATTCAGGGTCGTTTATGGTTCCATATAAATTTTAAGATTATGTGTTCTATTTCTGAGAAAAATGTTGGTTAGTAAAGTTACATAGGTTTCAGGTGTACAACTTTGTAATATATCATCTATATATCACACTGTGCGTTCACCACCCAGAGTCAGTTCTTCTATCACCGTATATTTGATCCCATTTACCCTCATCTACCACCCCCTTCCCTAAATGGTATTGTTTTTAAAATTTTGTTTTCTATTTGTTTGTTGCTAATATATAGACATAGAACTGATTTTTTTTTATGTTGACTTTATCTAGTAAGCGTGTAAATTCAATAAAGTGTAATGTTTATAGAAGACTTTTTGTATATATCCTTTATTAGTTTAAGGAAATACCTTTCTATTCTTAGTTTCCTCAGATTTTGTTTAAAACTAAGAGGATGTTGACTTTTATCAAATCCTTTTTTTGCGTCTCTTAAGCTGTCCACCTCTGTTTTAACTCAGCTCTAGAAACCAATACTACAGCCCTTCACTTGGCCTTGGCTCCTACCCCCACATTCACAAGACTCCATGAACAGAAACTGGACAAACAAGGACTTGAACCAGGAAAGTGGTAGTGAACAGGGAAAGGATGAAATAAATGTGAGAGGTCTTGATGTTCTGTAATATAAAATATTTTGTATGGTCACCAATGGGTTTAAATGAGATTGAACCAGACTTCTCAATTTTAAAAATGTCTACCACCTTTTGATAAACATTATAAAAACCTCACACCTTTGTTTAATATTTTTGTTATAGGTACAATAAGCAATTTTCCAAATATAAAATTTAATATTGATTTTTTTTTTAATTTCACACCCAATATTCCACCATATCCAAAGTCTAATACATGCCCTCTAGAAGCGTACTCTCCCTCATCGAATGGTTGAAAAGCACAGAACTAACATCCATAAAACACCACTACATAGCTGCCAACCAGCTGGGTATGCAGTCTGTCCTCAATATGGCCCGAGTGTCCCTGGATGGTTGGTGTAGGGAGAAGCATATAAAGATTCTATTAGCAATGGGATTTTATTATTGAAAGGTACAGAGCTGGTCGATTCTGACCCAAGTTGCAGATGACCCTGGTAGAATACACACTTATGGATTTCCAATTTTACTATTTACTATTTAAACAGTTAGATACTACGCAATTACTTCAATCTTTGAACATTGGACTGAATTTAAATGAGCCCTAGTGCCCTCTTGTGGACATGAGAGAATATTTGAAGAGTATAACTGACTTTTCATTCTGAGGACTGCTTTCTGTATCTCTGTCCCTCTGATCTAAGGTGAACCTAATAGTAGAAAGACCTCAAGTCATGGCGCCAGGCAGAGCGTTGCCACTTACTAGCCCTGTAACCTTAAAATTCCTTATCTGATAAATGGCAATAATAATAGTACCCACCTTAATGAGGTTCTCAAAAACATTAAAAGAGGTTTAAGGAAGTTCCATTCATGGTTTCCTAAGATTTTGTTTGAAAGTATGAATGGGTGTTAAATTTTATCAAATGCTTTATCTGGATCTTATATCCACTTCTGTTTTGACTCTAGGACCTAATATTATAGCACTGTCCCAGGGCGTGGCTTTACCCCCACTTTATAGACATCCAATACTTAGCCCTGCACATAGTAGGTTCTTAATGAATGGCATCTGTAAATATTATCAATAATCTTTACAGTGAATCCAGAGAGCAAGGAAAGATATGTAGAATGCAGTATCCTAAAACAATTTAACTACAAATATGGCACCTTTTTCTTCCCCAATCCCATTCTACCTCATTCCTGATTCCTTGAGGCAAATACTCTTAACTATTTCTTTTTATATTTGCAACCATATTTTTAACAACATGCTTATATGGCTTTTCTTGATTTTCTGATGTAGGTACTGTCTACTTACTTGCTATGAAAGATGAAAATTTCACTCTATTATAGTACTCCATATGCCCCCTCCAGCTCTTCCCCATTTATGATTCCATTTGTATTAAAAATAATTATGTATTTGTATATTTTTGCCTTTTTCACAATAACTAAAAGGATGGCCAAAGGCATAAAAAAGTGAATGCTAGTAAAAGTAATCTAGATTCACATAATTAATGTTGCACTTGAATCTTAAATGAGTCAGAGATAAATTTAAAATGAAAAAGATTACAATTTACAATAATAGAGTTTTTATGTAGCTTTATGCAACAATGGTCAGAAAGTTGGGAGGCGGCTGGTGGCCGCAAGATGGCCTCAGGGTTTTCTGGAAATTAATTTGGGGAACTTATTCAATAATGTTGTAGGGGTTTTGTTGGGTATCCGATGGGCATGCGTCCTATTTGGGAGACCACCTCAGGGATGGTGTGGATGCCTGATCGTGGCGTTGTGCACCAGAGGCTAAACATTAATGAATGCCAACTATAATTTTATGTGTGTGATGTGATGGCTGGGTGTGAGGTCAGAGGGATGGTGGGTGGGGGGAGGGGGGATGTAGATGGTGGGCATCTAAGTATTACCTTGTCTTGTACACCTGAAACTAATAAAAACAAACAAACAAACAAAAAAAAACCAATGGTCAGAAAGAATAAAAGGAAAACATTCTGTAGTCTTGTCTGATCCAAGACTAAGAAAGATGTGGAAGATCTGAATAATGTGATGTAGATAAATCCAAATGTGCCTCCACATAGACTCATGGGCACAAGTGTGAGTAACACACAAAAACTGACCTGATGTTTGGTTACCAAAACAGTTTTGTAAAGCAGCTGCCCCATTTCACATTCCTACCAGCAGGGTATGAAGGCTCCAATTTCTCCACATTCTCACCAACACTTGTTATTATCTATCTTTTGATTATAGCAATCCTAATGGGTATACAGTGATATGTCATTGTGGTTTTGATTTCCATTTTCCTGATGGTTAATGCTGTTATGAATCTTTTCATGTAGTCATTGGCCGTTTGTATATCTTCTTCAGAGAAATGTCTACATAAATCCTTCAGCCCTTTAAAAAATTGAGTTATTTGTCTTTTTATTGTTGAGATCTAAGAGTTCTTTATATATTCTAGATACAAGTCCCTTATCAGATATATGACTTACAAAAATGTGCTCCCATTCTTAGGGTTGGTGTCACCTGAAACTCAAAAGTTCTCAATTTTGATAATGTCCAATTTATCAACTTTTTTCTTTTGTGGCTTGTACTTTTGCTATCGTATTCAAGAAACCGTTGTCTAACTCAGGGTCATGAAGATTTATGCCTATGTTTTCTTCTAAAAGCTTTATAGTTTTAGCTCTTCCATTTAGGTCTTTGACAGTTTGAGTTAATTTTTAAATATGGTATGAAGTAAGGGTCCAATTTCTTCATTTGCCTGTGGATATACAGCATTCCAGCACTATTTGTTGAAACAATTAGTTCATATCCCCATTTAATTGCCTTGGTGCCCTTGTCAAAAATCAGTTCACCATAAATGTTAGTGTTTATGTCTGGGTTCTCAATTCTATTTCTTTCTATTTATGTCTCTCCTTTTACCAGTACCATACTTCTTGATGACTTTATGGTAAGTTTTGAATAAGAAAGTGTTAATTCTCCAACTTTGTTCTTCTTTTTCAATTATTTGGATATTCTGGATTTCTTGAATTTGCATCTGAATTTTAGAATCAGCTTGTCAGTTTCTGCAAAAAAGACAAATGGGGTTTTGATAGGAATTGCATTAAATCTGTAGAACAATTTGGGGAATATTGCCATTTTAATAATATTAAGTTTTCCAATCCATGAACATGGACTGTTCTTCCATTTATTTAGGACTTCTTTAATTTCTTTCAATAATTTTTTGTAGTTTTCAGAGTACAGTTGAACAAAATGGGGTGTAGGGATGCTGACCCTGCACAGTTGAAAATCCACATATAACTTTTGACTTCCCAAAAACTTAACTACAGTCAGCCCTCGGTCTCCACAGAGGATTGGTCCTAGGACCCCATGTGGTTAACAAAATCCATGGATGCTCATGTCCCTTGTATAAAATTGCATAGGTCAATATAGACATTCAGTCCTCTAAATCTGTAGATTCCCAATAGTTGATCGAAAATGAAAATGTTGATTTTGATCCATGAAAATGTTGAGTTCAATCCATGGATGTGAAACCTGTGATATGGAGGGTAGACTGTATATTTATTGAAAAAAAAATCTGCGTGTAAGTAGACCCACTCAGTTCAACCCCGCATTATTCAAGGGTCAACTATACATGTTTTACACTCCTTTCTTTAAATTTATTCCTAAGTATTTTCTTCTTTTTGATGCCATTACAAATTGAATTATGTTTAAAAAATTATTTCCTGATTGCTCATAGCAAGTATATACAGATTATTTTTAAAATATGCACATGAATGCCTTTCCTCTACATTTACTGCAAACTGCTGCCTATTTTATTTCTCTGGTCTGTTTTCCTAATTTATTTACCTGCCTAACTCCTGAGAACATTTGAATTTTTGAATCCTGATTTACAGCATTTTCAAGGTTATTTTTATGTAGATGGGTTAGTCAGGATAATTAGCAGGTACTTCATTGGGAACTTTTGGACATTTACCTATTTTTTTCCATATAGAGTTTAATAGATCCAAAAATGAACTTATTCTTATCTGATCCTTTAGATTACTCTAGGTCTGAAGCTCTCTGATAGAGAAGGATGATGGAACACAGGTTGTTCTTCAATACTGCCCGCATTTAGGTTACTCACAGCAGAGTAGAGAAAATCTGGACACTTCCAGTTTTCATGAGGAAGGGTTAACATGGGTACTATCACGTACTATTGATGGGACTGTAAAATGCTACATGTTCTTTGAAAATCAGTTTGCCATTATCAAAAACCTCAGTAAGGGTTGTAACATTTAACCCTATGATTTCCCTTCTAGAAATCTATCTTAACTCCTAGTATTTCGACAAAAACTTATATAAAGACCTCATCAGAATTATTGTATAGTACAAAAATGTTCAAATCAATTTAAATGTGCCATAAAAAGTTTATCTCTGAATAGGAAAAAGCTGGCGGGAAAGGTACCAAATTGTTAATAATGTTATCTCTGAGGAATAGGAGAATAAGTGATTTTAACTTTCTTTATAGTTGTCTCATTCTTCTAATGCTTTAAGAGTATTAAGATGGATTTCTTTTATCACCAGAAAAATATGTTATTAAAAAGTGGTTTGGGAATTGCAGAACACTGTCCGAAAGGTCAAGGGGCTTTACTGACACCTCAATTAGCTGTTACCCCCAAGCAGGGGCTTCTGACGATGCTGCTAAAAGTCAGCCTGGAGGGGGTTTAGCTCCTCTTCTGTTGGTTCCTTCTAGGCCCAGAAAGAGTTCTTCTTTTTCTGCTTCTTTTTTTGGTGGGTGGCTGACCCTTATCTCTCAAAGCCAAAAGGCATGAGGTCAAGGGGGATTGGAAGAAACTGCAAAAATTCCAGGAGCCTTTTTCTTTTCCTGTAGCTAAATAAGAGTGGAGTCTGGCCGCTCCTAAGTTAAACATGTTCTCTCTGTTTTCTGTTTTTAAACAGATACCTAAATTAGTGTGTCCATTCTTTCTTTACCTTCGAACCATTTTAAAAATACCTAGATGTTCTATAGCAGTGGATTGCAAACTTGAGCAGCACCACAATACCCTAAGAGCTTGTTAAAGCTCTGATTGGCAAGCCCCACCACTAGAGTTTTTGATTCAGTAGGACTGGGGTGCCCAATGAGAATTTGCATTTCTAACAAGTTTGTGGATGCCGGTGAAGCTGCTTGTCTGAGGACCATAGTCCAGGAGAGCAAGAGAAAGGGAGGTCACAGGATATAGACAAAGAAAGGTGGTACGTGGATGGGACCTTAGGGATCTCTCCTAGTTTGAATGTGAAGTGAAGCTGGGTGGGGCAAAGTCAATGTGATGGGTAGTGACAGACTTAGGAGCACAGACGTTGCACTGTGCACACTCGAGTTTGAATTCTCTCTCTGTGTGGCTGTGTGACTTTGGGCAAGTTACTTAACTACTCTTAAGCCTTAGTTTCCTTAAGTGTAAGATGGGGATGATAATAGTTGTTGCTTCATAGGGTAACTGGAAGAATTAGTGCTTTATTAACATAGTACCTGCTCGTAATGAGTGCTCTGTAAGTGTTAGCTCTCATTACCACATACTTGGCCCTGTCTCACATGACCGCAGTCCTTTGGGAATGTTTTCATAGGATGAGGCATGTATACATGTGGACACTGGTGTTTGCTGCCCTGCACCTCAGTGGCCTCAGTTGTTTGAGGACGTGCCTCGAGTGCACATGCTGTGAGTGTAAATTTCCAGAGAAGTGGGGTGGCACAGGAGAGGGGCAGGGGCTCTTGATGCCAGTCTCGGCCTCAATTTCCTTGTCTGTGAACTGAAGGAAATTGGATTAGAGAATTTCTAAGCGCTCTTTCAGCTCTAAAATTGCTAGTTTCTCTTTGTCAGAGCAACTCTGTGAATTTAGACTTTCTTCTCTTAAACACAAGGTGGCAGCAGAAGACAAGACTCTTGGCTGCCATTTGCTCCATTTAGTAAGATACACTGATATTCCCCAGTTTACACTGTATTGTAACATAAAGGATGCAGATGGCTTAAGAACACCACCTGCTCTTAGTGGTTTCTGTGAGGTCAAGGTTTAATGTCCCTAGAATGATGCTTATATCACTATAATCAGGATTTCCTTGCTCTTCCAATATATCCACAGAAGATACGGAGCTACCACTCAGCACCCCCACAACACACACACACACACACACACACACACACACACACACACCCTTTCTCAAAGCACTTTCCATCCCAGCTACTGCTTCTCAGAAAAATACCTGCCAAGTTTTCACCTGTGATATACTGGGAGCTACGTAGTGGGGTCGCAGCTGTGTGCTTTACATGGTGAAACAACGACGTGGAAAACAACTTCTTCCTTCTAGGATCTGGGAGGATTTGAGGTGTGATGGCCTGGTAGTGCTCACCCAGGGAAATAAATTTCAAATAAAACACCCTTTTGTTGCTGTTCTTTTCAAATGTGACCCGGTTACATATGGTGGTAGGCGAGGCAAAGCTGGGGGGTGGAATAGTGTGATCCTTGGTTGAATGATGGCCCCTGGCCAGGAGGCAGGGAGTGGGTAGGGCGAAGGCGGGACACAGGCCCTGAAGTGAGAGAGGCAACCCTGGTGCAGAAACAGAATAAAAGGCTTGTTTTCAGAATCTAGAGAAGGTGCTTTTGAGGGTTCCTAAGGAGAGAGGCCAGGTGCAGGTTGGGTGACCTTTAGGAGAGAAATTTCAATCTGAATTCACAGGGAGTGGCCATGAGACCAAAATAGGACTAGGCGCTTTGAAGACTTCAGGACAAAAGTCAGTCTAAGCATTCAGGTGGAAGTGGAGTGGAAGGGCTGAAAAGACAGGGTCAAGGGTCTAGTTAAACGGTTTGCATGTAGACTAAGAGAAACTTGGCACACAAATATCAGGAAGAAGTTGTTTAATTGTACACCAGAGGACTCAGCAACTTGGCCCATAATCCCTTCAACAGCATTCAACTCGTTTACTGAGATTCACTCCCCTGAGGGTACACGATGGTTGATTGTGAACTTATGCAGATTCCTGGGATGTTCCAGATCTGACTGGGGAGGCCATCTCCAGAGGAGAGAAAGGAGTGCAGACCATGAACTCATTCTTGGTTTCCAGAGAAAATCCTCTTCCTTCTTTCCCTTTCTTTCTACTAGGTGGTAATAACAGAATACTTAAGGAAAGCAGCAGCAGGAGACTGGTTGATTTGAAATGTGGGCCATTTTCTCAAAATTCCCTTGCTTTCCACCCTCACGTGCCTGCTGTAGAGGTTATGTCCTTTGCAGGGTGTTTGGGGATTGAGGGACAGAGAGGGAAAATGCTTAACTTTGGAATTTGGTGGCATTTTGGGGGAGCCACTACCCAAATTGCCTCCAAAGTGAGTGGGGGAAGTGAGGGGAAAGAAAACCTGACATGGCCCTAAGGTGCTTGGAGTTGGGGGAGTACTGCTGTGAATGTTGAATCACATATTACTCTTGCAACTTGATGAGGCATTCCCAGGAAGGGAGAATTAGCAGAAAATTTGGTAAAGGTCTTATAACAGACCTGAACTATTACCAACTGGGGAGAGCTTTATGGAGTCTCTAAGGTGGAAAGTGGTGGATATTTTGCTAAAATGCAGGGAAGAAAGGTTGACTGGATCATAATATTGTCTTGGCAACTTCATAAAAGTACCCCAAACCACTGAGCATGCCCACATCTGCATGAACAAGTCCTATAAAATGCTTGTGTGCTTGGCAGCATGCCACCCACCTCAGGCCAGCTTGGTGCTAAGTTGCCTTAGCAGATGCTGGGTTCCCAGCTCTGGAGCAGGTGGTCGACTCTGTGTCAGAGACTTACCTTGAATTTCCGTTGACTTCAGAGATCTTCCATGGAAATGTTGTACTGTCAGTCCTTTCACGATTCCCTAACACAGTTTGCATGTGTACTTTATCCTCTGAAAGAGAGAGAACCCAAGATAAACACATGAAAAAGCTGTTCAAGCTGCCTGTGGGAGAAAAGGAAGCTAGTTGCTGATTCTAATTCTAATTCTAACATTTGGAAGAAAAACAATTTTTGTATCTCGTTGATCACATTTACAGGTAGTTGCTTCAAGGGAGGAAAGGAAAGCTGGATAATTGCTGAAGTAATGCCTTTAAAAGAAAATGACTTCATTGTCATTAGGAAACACCCACACAGGCAAATCTCTGTCCTTACCTGGTAGGCACTGAGAAAATGTTGACGCTAAGGAGGAAATTTGGAGGACTTGGGATTTTGCTTTTTCTTATCTGGGTCAGACATTGATCATTAAAAACAGTGATACACTATTGTATAGTCATTAACTAATCATTTAAAATGTTCTGCTGCTATAATTACTGGAGTAGGGGTAGAACACTTGAGTTTATTGAGGACCAATGACCCG
The DNA here is from genome assembly GCF_964194185.1 of Rhinolophus hipposideros. NCBI lineage: Eukaryota > Metazoa > Chordata > Mammalia > Chiroptera > Rhinolophidae > Rhinolophus > Rhinolophus hipposideros. The sequence goes on from NC_138047.1 coordinate 55,464,125, forward strand.
CATTAAAAATCAATCAAAGGCCAATGGGAAGCTAGAGGCAACTTAATTGACTTTTTTTTTTTTTTAATTTCTAAAAGCCATTCACTGGATAAATATTTAAGTGAAAAATATGAAGGGTAGTAACATTTTGCATCCACTTTGGAAAACATTTTGGAAGTTCCTCAAAAGTTAAACATAGAGTTACCATAAGACCAGGAATTCCACTCTTAGACATATACCCAAGAGAAATGAAGACATATATTCACACAAATGTTCATATGAATGATCATAGCAGCATTATTCACAATGCCCAAAAAGTGGGGAAATCTAAATGACTATTAACTGATGATGGATAAAGTAAATGCAGTATATCCATATAATGGAATATTATTCAGCCATAAAAAATGAATGATACATGCTATAAAATAGAGAAATCTTGAAAACATTATTCTAAGTGAAAAAAACCAGATACAAAAAGCCCCATATTATATGACTCCATTTATATGAAATGTTCAGAATAGGTAAATCCATAGAAAGCACTACGGATTAGTGGTTGCCAGGGGCTGGGTATAGGGGAGGATGGGGGTGCGGGAGTGACTGCTAATTGATATGGGGTCTCTTTTGGGGTGATGAAAAAATATTCTGGAATTAGATAGTGATAATGGTTGCACAACAATGTGAATATACTGAAATCTACTGAATTGTACATTTAAAAATGGTGAATTTTATGGTATGTGAATTATATCACAATAAAATATGAAGCATGAAACTTAATTCAAGAAATGCATTAAACATTTAAAATATAAGCCAATTATAATTAAAAGTGAACTATGGGGAAGGAAAAAAGATAATGGGAAGAGATGGAAGAGAAAACACTTGGCACAAGAAAGAAAATAAGAACAAAAGAATAAAAAGGGAGGCTGATTCCATGATTTTTGATATAACAGAAAATTTCTTTCGTTGTTCTCTGAAGGTTATTTGGGCTGTGGTCTTCAGATTGTTATTACCTATTATAGCCTTTTGAACTTCTAATTGACAATTGACCATTGTTTCTAGGTTTTCTGATTGCCCTTTGCTCTTAAACTCTTCAGTGGCTTGGTCTTTATTCCAATAGAATTAATGAACTGAGGATGTGAAATTTGTCCTGATTTGTAGTATCAATCAGTGACCAGTATTGGCTATTACATCTAAAAAACATGTAAATTTAAGCTGAGACTTGTCTGGTAAAGATTCTCCATTGCCAAATTGAATTCTATTACTTATGGTCATATTTAGAAGCCCAATAGCTGGTCTTTCTTCTGACCTAGAATAGACTTATCACTCTCACCCAACTGTTACAATATTATGAGATGAATAATTAATTCAAGATCTTGGACATGAATTGGTCTTGGCCTCTTCTCAGACACCAGATGATGTAGGGCCTGGCATGGAATGTGATTATGTATAATTACTTCTAATAATCAGAAATGATATTTCATAATGGAAAAAAGACAATGAGAGAGGTTGGGGAAAAAGTCATGTTGTGGAAAATTATGGAAACTATCAGTAAACTAAGAGAGGATGTGGGTTCTGGTCCTTCTTAGAAGTAACCACAGAGTCTTCCCTCTTCTTTACCCACTATGATAAATCAATCATCAACGCTGCTGATTTGGACTCCTATTATTACTCACATTTCTTCCCTTCTCTCCATTTTTTCTCTTACTCAGTCTCTTTTCACCTCTAGCCTGGTCAATTGCAAGAGCTTCATAACAAATTTTCTAGTTTCTAATCTTGCTCCCTCCCCCCACCAAAATCCATCCTTCAGATTATGAAAGTGATATTTCTAAAGTCCAAATCATACCATGTCCCTGCCCCATTAGTTCCCTGTGTTAAGAGCAGATGAAGCTAGCTAGAAGGAGAGGTGCTTGTGGTGTAAGGACTTGGGTTCCCTTACACGTCCAGCAGACTTTACCTAACCTGAGCCCAGACCCAGGAACCTGGACAAATCCCTGAACTAAATGGCCTGTCAGCTAAAAAAGGAGTATGATTTTTTAAAAAAGGAAACCAAAATTACCAGCTAATAGGTATTATGCAATAAGCACATGACAGAAATGCAAACACCCAGTGTTCATTCTCAGTGCCAGTCCCTGGGGAAAGTCTAGTTCATAAGCACATTTGAGTTCAGTCTCCCTTCATTCCTGGTTCTCTGTTCTGGTTCTGGGTTCTTTCATGAATTACAGCTGATAATTCTACAAACACAGGGAAAATCTGTGAAAATATTTTTTTTTTTTAGTATTATCATTCCTATTTTATTTTAAATTAAATTTATTGGGGTGACAACTGTTAGTAAATTTACATAGATTTCAGGTGTACAATTCTGTATTACATCATCTATAAATCCCATTGTGTGTTCACCACCCAGAGTCAGTTCTCCTTCCATCACCATATATTTGATCCCCCTTATCCTCATCACCCACCCCCCACCCCCTTACCCTCTGGTAACCACTAAATTATTGTCTGTGTCTATGAGTTTTTCTGTGAAAATATTTTTATAGGAGGCTTGGGAACCTCCTCTGAGCTAGCCATTGCAGAGAATTTTGTTTCTAGCCGAACTTATACCCAGAATTCAATGATGAGCTTTTTATGTTCCACTTGACGAAATCCTTTCCTACCCTGTGAAACTTCTGTTCATTTCTTTTTCTTTTTTTTAAATTAAAGTTTATTGCGGGTGACAATTGTTAGTAAACTTACATAGGTTTCAGGTGTACAATTCTGTAATACATCATCTCTATATCATATTATGTGTTCATCACCCAGAGTCAGTTCTCCTTCCATCACCACATATTTGATCCTCTATTCATTTCATTATCATTAAAACTCTTCAAATAGGTTCCCTGGTGCTACATAACAGGCTTGGTGACTTTCTCACCCCTACTCTTACAAAGGGATTAGAAGGGATTAGAAATTTAGTATCCAAAGAACCATTCCAAGGGTAACCATAAGGTTTCTCCTGAGTGACACACGCTTGGTCTGCTCTCTTATAAAAGGAGTCTGAGCTTTGAAAAGTGGAAATGCCTGTGATGGCCACAGGTGGGGAAAAGTCGGTATTTGTCCATCCTGCACCACACCCTTGTTGTCCAGGAACTGGCGAGTCACCCCAGTTTACTCTCCGTGGGCACTGACAGGGTGTAGGCAAATTACCTTGATGATTAAAGACAGACTGTCCAGAGAGGCCCTTCCTTAGCCTATACCCAGCAGTACAGCCTCATCCCTAGCACAGAACATTCCTTGCCCTGCAGGCCCAATGGACTGCTGTCAGCTCTGCTAGTCTAAGCTCTGCCTGGATGACTTCTCAGAATTCCTGTCTGCCTCACCTTGTCATTTTTTCACACGATGTGCAAGATAGAGAGATAAGATTTCGTATTCTAGTCCATGCAAAGGAGATTTAAAGAATTTCTCTTGGACTTACTAGAGAATTCATAGGGTTTTTTTGTGTGTTTTTCTTATTGTTGTTGTTGTTGTTTGTTTTGGGTTGGGGTACAGTCAGTCTTCACTCAGTGGCTGGGGTCGTCTTGGAAATTTTTTAAATATCATGGGATCTGTTCTGCTAATTCCCAGATCCATGAGAGCCTATGTATGCTAGCAGCTGTCTGCAGCGTAGAACCCTGGGCCAGAACTTGTCACCGTGTGACCTTGGACCACTCACTGAACCAAGGCCCCCTAGCTGCACTACCCGTAAATCGATGTGGGTTGAATGATCTACTAGTTGCCTCACTCGGACATTGTGGCTACAACAGAACAACGGTGCCTGGAGGAATGGGACATGCAGCCTTTTTCCTTTTTCCTTCCAAAAGTAAATGCTATTATTTGTTTGTGATAAATTTCCTTAATTCAGTTGTGTTGTTTTGTTTTGTTTTGTTTTGTTTTTAAATCCAGTAGGGCAGCTTTTAAAATGAGAGATTTGTTTAGGTTATAAGGAAGTATATACTCAATTCTCAGAAATTACAAGACAATTATTTTGATTTTGTGTGTGTGGGTATTCCCAGTGAAGAGTGAGAACTAGACTCTTAAGAATCCTATAAAATATCAAATTATCTGAATTTCTGATAAATAGGGGGAAAAGAACCACTGAGGCAATTACAGGTATTTTGGGGAGGCTCAAACCTCAAGAATTGTTTAGATGCTGAGCTCCCTGAGGGCAGGGACTACACGTATCCATGTGTATGGTCTCCTCTATTCTGTCGGTATCTGACACATAACAGGCACTTAGTTCATGTTTGTTGTGGTCAAATGAGAGCCTTTTTCAATAACTTTGAAAGACAGGCAAAGGCAGAGTGAGTTCTCCCTTCCTTCCTTTTTCTTTTTCTCTCTAGTCTTGTCTTGTCTTCTCTTGTTTTCTCTTGTCTTGTCTTGTCTTGTCCTCTCCTCTCCCCTCCCCTCCCCTCCCCTCCCCTCCCCTCCCCTCCCCTCCCCTCCCCTCCCCTCTCCTCCCCTCCCCTCCCCTCCCCTCCCCTCCCCTCCCCTCCCCTTCTCTCTCTCTCTCTCTCTCTCTCTCTCTCTCTCTCTCTCTCTCTCTCTCTCTCTCTCTCTCCCCCTGTGTGTTACATAACCTAAATGATTTGAAAGAATTTACTCTTCATAGTTAGTAAAGCTCTACGGGGCCTGCCTGAAAATGAACATATTCCAAACTTGTGCTGTAACAAATGTGAGACCAGGCATCCATGCCTATTTCAGAGTACTCTCTCATTTGTCTAGAGAATACTGAGATTGCTACAGGTCAGGGAATCAAACTTTTGAGGGCTCTATTAAAATTCCTGTCATTGGAAGTGACACACAGCAAATTAAGCGAAAAGAAGATATTTATTGAATCACCACAAGAAGGGCAGGGGCACGCCCGACCCTAGAGATTACTAGAACTGCAACTGGAATGGAGACCGGAACCCTCTCTCTATCACTCAACATTGACTTTCTCTGCCTGTTGTCTTCCTTCATCACACAGGCTGAGAACTACTTTCTGGCTGCAAGTGCAGAAATCCTGGGGGAGGCTTCTGATTGGCCCTGCTTAGGTCACATGCCCACCTGTGTGACCAGGGAGGCACTATGGTTGGTGGCATCTTAGAATCATTGACTGCAGTGGGGAAAGGGCAAATCCCCTCAAAAGGGGTGCCTTGTTCAAAAACAAAAAGCAGGGTGCTGGATAAACAATCAAGTGCATCTCCATGGGCCAGGGAGTAATCATAGAAACCGTGGACTAAAAGAGAGCTGACGGAGGAGCCTTGGTTTGCTCCTAAAGGTTCAGAGGAGTGCATTCAACGTCAGTGACTTCAATTCTGTGCACTTGGACACATAGAAAAAAAAAGAACAAATAGACAAAATGTAAAAATAGCAAACTAAATGGTACAATCAATTCAGCTTGACAATCCCCTCACTAAATATATGTCCTAACCTGAGAAGGAGTAGGTGACATGAATCTCATTGTTCTCATCGCCCCACAGAACAAATATCTCTTCCCCTGACTGAGTATATTGGTTAAACATATATCTTTTTCATAGAACGTCGTACTTAAATTCAAGCCAACTCCTGATTTAGTGCTGGACCAGCAAAAGCAGAGATCAGTTCCAGCGCTGGAGGGAAACTGACCGTGCTAGGCTTACAAAGAGGCAGTTGCCACGGTGGTGGCCTCCTAGATTTTTTAGAGCAATTTTGACTGGTTGTGATTTTTACCATATACCCTGACTGATTTTAGAAGTTAAGCTTCTCGAAGATAAGATGCTTCTTATGTTTTTGTATGTGCATCTGAGTGTAGTATTCAGAAGAGGTCTCTATCGCACCTCCTTCCCGCTTATGTGGGTACTGGGTGAAATGGGAAGGACGACTAATTAGTCGATTTGGGAGGTGTGAGGTGTGACAGTGTTACAACATAGGAGTTTTTATTGGTGTCAAGCTACTTCTATTTTAACCATTCTTTAAAATTCTGCTTCATGCTTTAATGGGTGTATTTGATTATAGACTCACTTTTGGATCATTTAATTCAGTTTTCCAGCTAATTCTTAAATCCCAAAGTATCATCCAAGGTGGGATTGAATACCTTAGTAACCGAGGGCACCTCTCATTTAGAGCAAGCCTCTAATTCAGATAACTCTGTTACAATGATGGGCCCTATGTATTGAGCCCAGGCTGAATTCTTGTAATTTATACCCTTTGCTACCCATGTGTTCCCAGGGTCACATGGAAATCATCTAATCCCTATTCCTCTTGGCAGCATTTCAAACCTTTGAAGAGACCAGGCATGTCCCTACAAGTCTCTTTTTTATCTTCCCCTGCTTTCTTTTCACCAGTTGTTCTGATGATGATAGTGATAGTGATGATGACACTAGTAATAATGATAAGCATTTACTGGTTACATATTATGTGCCAGGTGTATGATATATACATATATATGTGTGTATATATATATCTATGCTATATATATACATAGAGCTATATATATATATAGCACACACACATATATTCATAACAACCCTATAAGGAAAGTACTACCCCATTTTATAGAGGAGGAAACTGAGGCACAGAGAGGTTAAGTAATATGCCCAAAGTTATACAGCTAGTAAGTAACAGAGCCTAACTTTGAATCCAGGTGATTTGGCTCCTAAGGCTTCCTTCTTAACACCATTGTTAGATGACATTCCTCTGATGTGATCCAGGTTGTCCCCATCTCTGTTAGAAGGACATCCAGAAGAAGATACAGTGCTACAGGCGCTGTCTCTCTATGGACTCCATTTTTCTACTTAGTAAATTTCTATTAACACCACCCAAGTTTCCGCTGGCTGTGTGCTGTATCTCCTAAACACTGAAGCAAAGGGGAGCTCATCAATTTTCTTTACCAGTGCCATTATGCCTGGGCCTCATTCAATATGTGAAGTTGACTCAGACCAAGCCAATTAGAACCATCGCTACAGCTTTCCCCCAGTCTTTGGGCAGCTAAAACTAGGGACCACATATTGTAGAAGAGAATTCCCTTGTGTGTGAGAATCAACAGCTTCTGTTACAGCAATCAGGGTCCATTACTTCCATCTTTGGATCGGAGGTAGCTTTCTGCAGCTGCTGTTATACTTAGAAGAGTTGGCTAAATCATATAGCTTCATTAGTATTTGGTTCTATAGCAAGAGCCTTTTATTTTTTTTATATCATTCATGATCTATTCTCTAACATTCCTTTTCAGGATTTGATTAAAACTGAGTACCTTTGCAGAAATATTGACCAATGATGAACTATGGTGGACAGAAACTCATTTACAGGCAATAAGCAATCTGAAGGCTCTGTGTGTGTTGAAAAATAAACACTTTTTAGAATCCATATTCTATAATGTTGCTATTACAAACATATTAGCTAACTCTGGAAACTAGCCTAAATTGCTGGGACCTTAATTCAATGTCTTGGAAGAAAATAATGACATTCAATTCAGTAAGACGTAATTTGTTTTCTTTTTGAGTCTTCTAGACAGCCATCCTGATAGCAATGTTCCAGAGCTCCTGAGCTCACCATTGAATCCTATCTACACCAGTACCATTCTGCTTGCATAATAGAGTTCACATTTCAGTGCAGAACTTTAACACTGTAGACGTGGGGATGGCAAAGGCACTGTGCCCAGGGATTTCTGTGATTAATAAGAGGTGGTGTAGATGATTAATAAGAAATTGCACATGTTACCAAATTTTCAAATTTTTTGTTTTAGTATAAACCACTGTACTTCATAAGTCTCATTCATTCATTCATTCATTCATTCATTCAGTGAACAACTAAGGGCTCGCAGGCCTATTGATAAGTATTGGAATACAGTAAGACACAATCCTCCTCTTTAACCATGTGGCCAAATTTACCATTACCAATACTGGGTTTTGGTAATCAAATCAAATGTCATAATGTGTTTCCTGAGGTGATGCACTGAGGACACAGTATCACCTTTATAGTTTCTTGCCAAACTTGTTTAACCTGAATTTAATCATGAGACAACAATGAGACAAATCCAAATTTTGCGCAATATACAAAACTGGCCTGGACTTTAAAAATGTCAAGGTCAAGAAAATAAAAAAAAATAAGTGGAAAAAAAAGGCAGGGAACTGTTGCAGGATAAGAATATTATAAAAACATGATAATTAAATACAATGAATGAAACTTGATTGAATCCTGGATTTTAAAAAAATACTGTAAAGGTTGTTGTTAGGACCAGTGTGAAGTTCGAATTTCTACTTTATATTATTTTATTATATATCATACTGTATAATATATATGCCCTATATTACATATATCATTGTATTAATGTTACATATTAAAGTATGACAATGATATTGTCATCATGTAAGAGAATGTCTTTATTTTTAGGAGATACATACTGAAGTACTAAGAAGTAAATGTCATGATGCCTAAAGCTTACTTTCAAATATTTTAGTAAAAAATATTTTTATATCTATATTAACAGAGATATCAATATCTATTTTATATTTTATATTATACATTGATTTTATATTTTATATTAATAGATATAGTAATATCTATGTTGTGTGTATGTATATAATCATATATGGGGTCAGACGATTAAGTTTGCGCACCCATCCTAGAAAAGGGGCTCCATACCTCATTGCTGAATATCACTATGGTCACCTTTGAAGTCCTCCCCTTAGGAAGCTATGCACTGACGCCAGTGCCTAGTCCACCCTTCAAAGCAATTTTGGAACTTTTTTTCTGGAATGGCCATCAGAGCTGTTATTATACTACCCTTAATGTCCTGAATGTCATCAAAATGTCTTCCTTTCAATATTTCCTTTATCTTTGAGTAAAGAAAGAAGTCATTGGGGGCCAGATCAGGTGAGTAGGGAGGGTGTTCCAATCCAGTTATTTGTTTACTGGCTAAAAACTCCCCCACAGACAGTGCCGTGTGAGCTGGTGCATTGTCGTGATGTAAGAGCCATGAATTGTTGGTGAAAAGTTCAGGTTGTCTAATTTTTTCACGCAGCCTTTTCAGCACTTCCAAATAGTAAACTTGGTTAACTGCTTGTCCAGTTGGTACAAGTTCATAATGAATAATCCCTCTGATACCAAAAAAATGTTAGCTACATCATTGCAACAAGTTCGCAAACTTCATTGTCAGACCTCGTATATATAGTCATATGTATGATTATTATATTATATTTTGTATATATATGTATAATTATTTTATTAGTTCCCTGGGACTGCTGTAACAAATTGCTACAAACTTGGTGGCTTAAAACAACAAAAATGTATTTTCTCACCATTTTGGAGGCTAGAAGTCTGAAATCAAGGTGGTGGCAGGGCCATGATTCCCTCTGCAGGGAGGCTCCTTCCTTGCCTCTTCCAGCTTCTGATCATTGCCAGGACTCCTTGGCATGCTTCGATTTGCTGCTGTATTACTCCAATCTTTGCCTCTGTCTTCTCATGATGTTCTTCTTTCTGTGTCTTTGTCCAAATTTCCCTCTTCTTATAAGGACACCAGTCATTGGATTAGGACCCACCCTAATCTCTCATGACCTTACTTTATCTTGATTATATGTGCAAAGACCATACTTCCGAGTAAGGTCATTTTCACTGGTACTAGGTAGCCATGAATTCTGGGGGACACTATTCCACTGGTACGGTAGTATATAAAGATTTTATAGATGGAGGGAGAAAGGAAAGAAGAGGGCATCATGTGGCAAATATTAACGAATGGTGATTTTTGGTGAAAAGTATGTCTTTATTTTGCCACTTTTTTCAAATTTTCTGCAGGTTTGAAGTATTTCAAAGTAATATTTCAAAATTTGAGAAAAAGTGCTATACCCAAAAAAATGCTATACCTGAGGCAGGAGAACATTGCTCTTGCCCGTACCGTTATCTTGATGTAACGAAGGGCACAGTGGAGGGACATACATCATGATGATCTCAGTGCACATGCGACAGGGACAGAGATAACAGTGCTAACCTGGCTTAGGCACATGAGGAAGGGCTTCCAGGAGAAGTGACACCCAGCTGAACAGAGTCCTGAGGGACAGTGTAGGAGTCAGCGGCAGGGGTGAGGGTGCACTTGGGGAACTGCCAGCAGACCAGAACGGTTGGAACAAAGGGCATGTGTGTAAAAATGGTGGGAGTGGAACCTGAAGAGAAGCAGGACGCATGTCATCACAGACGTTGCATCGAGAGAATTGGTAGTTGCCATGAAGGCCAGGAGGAGCCAAGGTGGGACTTTTGGCAACGTATAACCTACACAAATTTTTGTTTGAGGGCTAGGAGTGTGGAGAAATCTGGAACAAGCAGTTGGGAGACTGGCAAGATGAGCCAGATAAGAAACAAGGGGCATCAGAGAGGGGAAGGGTGTGTCAGAGCGGTGAAGGAGCTTGGCTGCTGCATGAATAGAGAGGTAATAGAGGGAAAAGGGAGGAAGAGGGTGGCCCAGGTGACTGGCTAGTTGGGCAGCCTTCTTTGCAAGGATACCGAAGGGCTGTAGACAGAGGGTGGTAGAGGAGCATATAGGCTGTGCTCAGTTTGGACATGCTGAACTCGAAGGGCCAAACCGAAGCCCTCAGTGAGGTGACCTGAAGCCCAGGAAATGGACCTGGCCTGGTGAATCGTGCATATATTGGTGTTGAGTGAAATCAAGAAGTTTGAGGTATCCCAGGTAGAGTATGAATGTACTCTACTCATTCTTCCAGAAGAAGAATGTAGTGACAGATAGAAGACTGGCATGGAACCCTGAGAAGCAGGGCAGAAGGAGAAGGCCCAGCAAAGGAGACTAAGGAGAAGTGGACAGAGAGGACAGGAACTTGAATATCTGACGTCTTAAAGACAGTGGCCCCCTTTGACATGGTCAGGCTGTAGCCACAGGAAGGAAACAAATGAATGCAGGAGAGAAGGCCTCTAGGAGGAAGTCTTGGGTACACTGTACACCACACAGAGCAATGTCCTTCCCTGACAGACTCAGAGTCTCTGGCAGGTTATTTTTAACCTCGCAAAGTCAATGTTTACACTTTGATAATTTTCCTGTCCTGATAGTTGTACTGTCCAATGGCTTGTTCTGAGCTCTGGCCTGGGAGGTTACTGTAAGAGCCTAGAAATGGTATGTGAGAGAGAAACCGGGTGAGTGAAATATAATAATCCTGTAGCCGCCAGCATTGATATCCATGACAGATCAAACAATCGATGTGCATTGTGTTCCACAGCTTGCATCACCTGGTCATGAGTTGTCAGTGGAATTTGCGGAATGAATTGTTCTCTTGGAGTCACCCAATATCCCTGAACAATGGGAGCACACATTCTTAGTTTCATATAAGAGCTAATAAGGAATGTTCCATCCACCCAATCAGAAGCAGAGAGCCATTGCTAATGCCACCTGCCTGCTATCCTTCTCTCTCCTTCTCCTTCTCCTTCTCCTTCTCCTCCTCCTCCTTATTCTCCCCTCCCGTCTTTAGGGAAGAAAAGAACAGGGAGTGAGGGGGCGAAGGAAAAGAAAGATAGATCCGTTGTGCAGAGGCCACTAGAAGAATGACACCACAGGTTGGAAGGAGGATAAATTATGAAATATGGGAAATAAGGATACTCAGGGTTTTACACTTCATAGAATTTGTTCTTATTTCTTTGTTGGTTTTTCTCATTGAAGACTTTTCTAGAAAAAAGGCATTAAAAGTATGAGGTAACTATTGTGAGGCCCTACCTTACTCATACATTGAGATTTAGGAGCTGAGAAAGTCCCCTTTTCCAGCTGCAACATTTCAGGGTGTTTTGGTTGCGTGAAACATAAAGCCCAACTGAAACTGGGTTAAACAATAAAAGAGACTGATTAACTCAGCCCTGGAAAGTTCAGAAGCAGTGGTTTCAGTGTCCACTTGATTTAGTAACTTGCCAGATGTCTTTACTTTCTATGGTGTCCATTTCAAACTAAGGCTGACTCCATGTTTCAGTGTTCATCTGCAGAGAGAGACCTGTCCTTAGGGCTGGCTGCATGGCCCATGACCAACCCCTCTGGCCCAGGAAATGTCATGAGCCAATTGGCTGAGCCTTGGCTTTCCTGAACCAATCCTGCAGCAGCAGAGGTGGGCTTGCCCTGGAGACACAGTCACCATGTGCACAGTGAAGGAAGGATGGAGTGGATATTGGGGCAAAAAACACAATGCCCACCGCTCTCTCGCTTCACAAGTTCCTTCAAATTCCTGCACTGAGGATTAAAACTCCTTTAAGAGGGCTTTAAGCCCCTCATTCTGAAATTCGAGATAAAATTATAGTAGCAGTGCATTTACACTAAAATGTGTTGAGGAAATAAATTTTTACTGTCGCGAATGTCAAGTGAGCTAAAAAGTAATTTTATTTCTCTACAATTGAATTAAATTAACTCTTGACTACAATTTTTACATGCTAATAGAAAACTCAATCTTTTTGATTAAGATAGATCTGATTCTTCTGCTTTAAAACCCAGTCTTTTTCTTTATTTTTGAAAAGCACTGGTTAGCATTTAATGAACCTCCTTCCATGTGATTTCAAGCCACCGGGACATAGGTCCCTGACCCCCAAACATCCTTAATCTTCTTCTCAGCTTTTCTGCTAAAGAATTTGAACTTCACCATGACAGTCTGCTTTGGGTGCTTTTCTTTCTCCAGAACTCTGTAGTAGCCCAAGAAAAACAGAGAAACCGGCTTATATGACACCATGGCAGCTACCAATTCCCTGGTGGGTATAAGGAAAGATGCCTGCTGACCCACTCCATCTAGGAGCCAGCGAGGGCATGTTTCTGATCTGGGCACCCGTGGGGGACACTGATTGCCCTCCAGTGACTCAAGACCAGCAGATTCTCTCTGAGGGCTCTAGCACACCAGGACAAGAGTTGTGTCAGGACGTGACTCAGGAAGGCCAGCCCTTCTTGAGTAAATTCTTAGTCGATTCAAGATTCTTCTCCTCCTCTCACTCTTTTTATTTTTATTTTTTAAAACTGTTTCCCTAAGGATGATCTTGGTTCCTAACATTCTTATGTATGATCTTAACATTTAAGGAGTGGGCAACTGTGGGTTCCTCCTTGTGAGGAAGCCTCTTCTGAGCTGGCTTTGGCTTTTGGCATCTGTCCTTCCTGCTGTCCTCTGCCAATGTCCGTAAGCTACCCCTGCCCTTTGGCTTCCAGGTCCTCACACCATAAGGGCCTTCTCAATCCATTGTCTTTCAGCCAGACTCTTACCTGGTTTCATGGGGGAAGGCTGCGAGGGAAGCCACGGGAATATGTCTGCTGCTCTTCTGTACTGCTCTGATGCTGCAGGAAACAGAGAGCTGGAGGTGGTGGCTTTACCTTAGATGGTCTCTCTAGCTTGACCTGCCCTGTGGCCATTGCCCCTCACGTCACATAGGGCTCTCTGTGAGAACATCTCCTTGCAGAATTCTTGAGGGAGAGTGGAGGCGCAAGTCCTCCTGCTCTGAGACTCTCAAACCCTTCTGAGGGTTTCCATCATCCCTGCCCCCCAGGATCTGGACTTTCCATCAGCCACCCTGACCAGTGACTTACTCTTTCGCTTTCTTGTTTGCTTTTCTTGTAGCCCAGCAAAGATTGTTTTAAAAAATTACCTCTCTGTCTTGTTTGAAGTTGGGGGTGGGGGGGGGTTGAGGGGTGAGGTTTACATAATCTTCATTCTTTTGTATCTCCTGGTTATGGCATAAGCCCTACTACTTAATAGTTTTGCTCTAGGTCTAGACATTGATGGCAGTCATGTGACTTGGAACTATTTTCTCAGCTTTAGCAATGTAATAGAACGGTCACACAAATTCAATAGTGTGATGTGCTCAAGCTTTATTTCTTATTGATTTTGTTCCTGGAAACACATTTGGCACAATTTCCCCTTTGTGGGGGTTCCTGGTCCAATTCTCTTGAGGTGAATAGTGATCTATAGAGATCTCATTATTCACTTTTTTCTTCAGAGATTCTTATTTTTAACATTGAAAAAATGGTCTTCTCTGAAAAAGTCATTGTACGCAAGCCAAATGGGAAAGCATTTAGGAGCAAATGACAACTGTTTCTGCTGTTTCCATAGTGGGCTAGTTCTATAAGACATGGATCAACAAAGTGTTGGTTAAACATTGGGTAAAGTCTGGTTGAATACTTCTAGTGTGTGGTATTGCAACTTCAAGTCCATTTCCTTTTTCTGTGGGAAATCTGCTTTGTGAAGAGGCACCTACAAGTTCTAGGCTCCTAAAACAGGCTTAGATCAGCTTCTGTGATGGCCAGCTCACAGCCACAACTTGCCTTTTCATCCTCCAGAGTCTTGTTAACAGGCAAACCTCTCGGTTCCTTCAATACTTAACTGGCAGCAAGCCCCACTGAAATGGTTGGGGCTTTCCTTAGGGTTAAACTTGTGTGTAGTTCTGTTATATTTAGTTGCTTTTCTTCTTTTCTCAGTAGACATTGAATCTAACATTCTAGGTGAGTGAACAATAAACACTCACAAGATGAAAAATATAACTTGGGGAAAAACACCCCAGAGAAAGGTTTTGTCTCCGGGGAGAGAGACAGCACATGAGATCTTTAACTCTCAGACGAGCTTTAAAGAAACAGAACATGGAGCAGAGAGGACCCTCAGATGAGAAGCCCTCCTCACCTTCTACACCGGCCTCCTGTAGACCAGGATGGTCACACGTGGGAGCTGGATACTGACTAGCTGGTCTTTGAAAGAATATCCTCCTAACCAACTCCTTAGTGAACTGAGAGGCATAAAAAGGAAAAATTGCCAAGGAATGTACTTGCTGTCTTCCCAGATTGTCCTGGAGTATGTGAAATTAGCCTGAAACAAAGACTTCTGACTTTTCTAGTACTATTTTCAATCTGCAGTTGGGAGTCTGCCGATGCCGAGGGCTGACTGTATGCATTGTTCGTTGCCATTTTATATAAGGGATTTAAACATCAGTGGATTTTGGTATTCCTGGGGGCTCCTGGAACCAATCCCTTGCAGATACTGAGAGATGACTGTGATTGGTTTTGGAAGTCAAAAGTTATATGTGGATTTTTGACTGCACGGGGGGTTTGCGACACTAACCCCGTGTTGTTCAGGGGTCAACTATATAGTAATAGTTGTGCTGTTTGCTTGGTTATGCAATTTGACATACCCTCCTACTCAGAGTATATATAGAGTAGAATCTTTTTACAATGTAGCAATGAGATGACAGAATTTCCTTTTTTTTAAATTTAGGTTTAGGCTAATTTGTTAGTTACATAGATTTCAGGTGTACAATTCTGTAATACATCATTTATATATCACATTGTGTGTTCACCACCCAGAGTCAGTTCTCCTTCCATCACCATATATTTAATCCCTTCTACCCTCATCTATCACCCTCCGACCTCTGGTAACCACTAAACTATTGTCTGTGTCTATGAGTTTTTGTTTCTCATTTGTTTGTCGTGTTCTTTTGTTGTTTTTGGTTTATATACCACATATCAGTGAAATCATAGGGTTCTCTGCTTTTTCTGTCTAACTTATTTCGCTTAGCATTATAATCTCAAGATCGACCCATGTTGTCACAAATGGCACTATTTCATCTTTTCTTATGGCAGAATAGTATTCCATTGTGTATATATTCCGTAGTTGTGGTATATAGACTACAACTTCTTTATTCAATCATCTATTGAAAGACACTTTGATTGTTTCCATGTCTTGGCCACTGTAAATAAAGCTGCAATGAACATCAGAGCACATATATCTTTATAGATAAATGTTTTCAGATTTTTGGGTAGATACCCAAGAGAGAGATTTCTGGGTCATATGGTAATTCTATTCGTAATTTCTTGAGGACCTCCACACTGCCTTCCATAGCCGCTGTACCAGTCTGCATTCCCACCAACACTGTATGAGGGTTCCTTTTTCTCCACAGCCTCTCCAACACTTGTTATTATTTGTCTTGTTGATGATAGCCATTCTAATTGGTGTGAGTTGATGTCCATTAAAGCATCAAATGGTGGCCCTAAAAGCCCTGAACACTGCAAATACAACCCACTAGGATAACCCAATAAAGTGAGGATTTGGCCCATGTCCCAACACCAGCATCATGGAGGGACTCAGATAAATTCACTCTTCAAATAAAGATAAATATAATTCATCCCATGGAGATATTTGTGAGAATTTCACCCCACCACACAGATACCCGGTACACTGCAGTATAAGGTAGTGGTTAAGAGCTGTTTTTTTTTCAATTATTTATTTTTTTCAGGTATAGTTGAAAAAAGTGAAGGGATTAAGACATACAAATAGGTAGTTACAAAAAAGCACAGTTTTTGTAAGTCACAGCCTTGGGTTAAAATATCAGCTCAGTCACTCTCTTAACCGTAGCAAGATACATAGCCCTGTCCAAACTCAAGCTTCTCGGCCAGTGCTGTGAATGGTGTACGTGTGTGTGGAGCAACTGGTCCTCTCAGCCCTCGAGGAGGTGCTATGATCAGAAAATGATTGGAAAGATCACCATAATCTGAGCTTCTGCATCTGTCAATCATAACTGTGTTTTCCTCCTGGGGTCTGTTTAAGGATTAAATGCAGATCCTGCCAAAGTGTTCAGTACAGCACTTAGTAAGCGATTACTAAATAACAGCATGCCCTATGCATATAGTCCTCGGCCAGCCATCCAATTTAGCCAGCACTTGGAAAACGTCTAACAGATAATCACCTCCTACTCCTTTACACAAAGAAAATCCTGAAAGCCAGGAGCAAGGCTATTAAAGAAATAGTTCCTTTCCCAGAAGACCAGTGATGGCCATTGGAACCAATCCTGGCTCTCTCTGCCAACTTGCTCTTGAAGGCTTCCTTTTTTTACAATAAGTATCTGGATAGTATAAACACTTCAGTTTCCTGTTCCACTGGGAATAAAATAATTTCCTCAAATTCAGAGCCTACTGCAGTTCATTTCCAACAAGCAGGAAGAATCAGGCCAGGATTTATTTTTCCTCTTGATAAGCTATCATTTTATTTTGTTTTACTTATGGGCACATTGCAATAATTTACTTCAGTATACTATGCTTACTGTAAGGGCATATATGTTAGGGTCAGAAAGGTGGCAAAAAGCAGAAAATGTAATTAAATTGAAATGGACACAAAAAAAACCTAAGGGCAGTTTGGTGATTTCCCAGAGAAACCCAATGGCCGATGTCACTGGAGTCAGAAACCATTTTTCTCATCACTCTAAAAAGCCTGTTTCCAGATTTTTCCCATTTGTTTCCAAGGGGCTGGTTGCTAAAATAGTTCAGGAGATAGATGGCTGTGAGCAGAAGACAGAGGTGAAGAGTCTCTGGGCATCATCTTAGAGAACACTGTTGTGGAAAAGCTGAGAATGAGCTCACAAGCAGTGCAGAATGTTTAAAAGCAACACACCCTGCAAGGGCTCTGTATGTAAAAAACAAAGTGATAAACCTATAAGACCACCACCCTCTCTTCCTGACCCAATAGCTGTTTGGATGTGAAAAATAATAACTGGATATCACATGCACTTAATTTTTTTAAAAGGAGTTTACACACAGTCTGGGAAGTTGTCAACTCAATGAAACTCAAGGGAGTCATGCATTCGCCAGGTTTTATTTTTGCAGCTGCAGAACACACTCCTGCGTCTGGGCTACTTAGTGTCTTCGAACAGAGATGGGAATTTAGAGGCTGGGTGTTCAATGCCTGTGCTGCAACTATTTAGCTCTGACCCTGGGCAGGACAAAGACAATCATGAATCAGTCTCCACCTGTAAAATTATTATTTATAAGGTTCAAGTGTCCATGGAGTGAAATTCAGAGAACCAGGGTTCCAATAAACAAGGTTACACATGGAAAGACTTGGTCCAGGGGGTGGTATGCAACAGGTGCAGCATTAGGTAGCTTCTGGAATGTGTGTAGAGCACGGCGTCCCAGGACTTCAGAGCTGGGTGGAGCCTTAGAGGTTATTCCATCTCCTTTATTTGTCTTTGCTTGTCTCCACTGTGACCCATTGTGCACTGATTTTACAGATTAAACTCTCATAAAACAATCTTATTTCCTGCATTTCCAAGCTATTGGAGGTGGGTGTGACCCTCATTGGAGCTCCCAAGTTCAAACATACAGGTTTACCATGGTCACTTGCAACGTGGCAGATAAATTGTTTAGTTGTCAGTTTCCTCTTGATTGAGAATTCCTTCACATACAGAGTCCCTCATTTTTTGAGCCCTATATCCCCAGGACCTAGCACAACGTCTGGTGCAAAACAGATGCTCAATAAGTGTTTATTGTTGTCAGTGTTGATTGAAACACAAAGGAAGATGTAGCCCAATCCAATTGACTTTAGATTTATCGGAAGACATAGTAAGTTAGCAGAAGACTGGTATCCTCATGGAACGTAGACAATGATGGGACATCAAAGGACAAGCACATGTCACTGTTACCTAGCACTGCAGGGGTGACCAGCATCACTAACCTGCAGTTTATCAGTCTCTGAAGGGTGCTCTGCCTGTTGTCCCAGGTCTTTGTGCCCTTAAAGCTGGTCCTGGCTTCTCCCCAAGGAGGCTAACCCCTGCAGGCTACACTTCTCAGTCTCCTAGTCAACTGGTATCTCGCAGAGTTGCCCAATGGGAGATGGATGATTGGACGGTAGAAAGACACAGCCATGGTTGTTCTCCTGTCACTTGATCTTAGACAGTATCTGTGACAGTGGTTTTGTCTTCTCTACAACACTAAATTCTGCCTGCCATAGGTCCACTGGCAGCCCATGGAGTGGGAGTGGTAGTGGCTTTCTGCTGTAGCTTGGGAGTTCATCCACTATCTACATAACCAATTCCTTTGTTACATTCCCTCTGTTCTAAATAGTTAGAGAAATTTCTGTTTTCTTGGATTGACTCTGACTGACACATGCGCCATTCTAGCTTCCCACAATTGGCAAGAAATTAATCCAGCAATATGTATGTATGGAACATTTATTTTATGCCACCTACTGTGCTAGGTACTGAGGACACAAAAATAAATAAGGTGTAGTCCCTGCCCTGGAGGAGACAGTCTGATTGGAGAGAAAGACATGTAAGCAAGAAACTAGGAGACAGTGAAACAAATTTATTAATGAATGAAATGTATTTAGTTAGTTCACAGTGGTACATGAGCCCAGGGGCAGAAATGACTAACTTGGGAGAAATTAGAGGGGAAGGTTTAAAGAGGAAGTGGTTTAATATAGTGGTTTAATATAGACACTATATAGGCTCTGGAAAACTGTTAGATTCAAATCCTGCCTACAGTATTTATTAGCTGTATGACCAGAAACTAGTGGGGTTTTATTTTGTTTGTTTGTTACGGTTTTTTTTAAATATAGATTTTTATTAAAATCTAGCTAACATACAATATTACATTAGTTTCAGGTTTACATCCTAGTTATTCAATAGTACACACCTGGCATTGTACATAGTTATTACCATATTATTGACTATATTCCCTATGCTAAAGAAGTAATCACCATGCTAAGTCCAGCAACCATCTGACACCGTACCATGCTATTTGTTTTTTTTAACCTCGTTATACCTCAATGTCCTTATTGGTCAAATGTGAATAATAAAAGTAACTACATCATAGTGTTATGTGCAGATTCAGTGACATAAAGCATTTAATACAGTGTCCAGCTCATGACAAGCCCCCAAAATTATTAGCTAGTATCATGATTATTGTTTCTTGAACAGCAAGGAAGTATAGGTGTTCAGTTCCTAATATAGTACCTGGCACACAGTAGGTGCTCAACAAATATTGGCTGACTCAACAAATGAATCAGCTAAATAAGTAAATGAATAAATGAGTTTACCAAATAAATGATGAGGGATGAGAAGAAGGGCATTCCAGGCACTAGGCAAAAGCATGGTGGTTTGCAATACCACAAGTCTGATTGGTTGGATGTATGTATCAGTGTCTTATGAGTTTGATTCATGTGAACTTTTCCTCCTGAACTTAACCTCTAGCTGCAGTGACCAAATCAAGCTCCTGGCCTGCAAAGTTGAGCTATCTCCTTCCACTTTCTAAAGGTTCTTTTTTTCAAAGTCAGTATAAAACATTCAAGGAAAGCAGTCCTGAATAGGATGTAGTAGTGAAAGTAGGATTGCCAGATTTAGCAAATAAAAATACTGTACATTGAGTCACATACTGGACAATTTCAGATAAACAGTGAATTACATCTAGACATTAAGACAGTTGTTCTAAAGTCTGTACCATGCACACAGAGCTCATGACCCATGAGCATTTTTTCTAAAAGGATAGATAAATTGGCCCTTAATATTATACATGCTTCATTGACCTCATTTCAGTTTCCTCCTTAGAGACCATGGAAAAGATTTATTCTCTAGCTCAACATTTACGTAATTCAAGAGCCCTCATAGCAAAAGGCCTAAGAGCTTTGCAGGTCCAGGTCAATACCCCTTCCCTCCAAAAGGCCTTCCTAGTCCTGCCTGGCCACAGTGGTTCCTCTCTGTTCTGAACACAGACAGCATTTCCTGTTTCTAATTATGTTTGACACTTGGATATGCTATCTTGTATTTGCTAGTTATCTTTCTTTTTTACAGGCCTTTCATTTCCAACTAGATTACAAGAGAGTAAAAACCAAATGTTTTCGTATCTTCTGAACCCAGTACACAGCAGGTACTCAGTATATTGGTTTACTTATAAACCAGTAAAATGAACATTTCCATTGGGCATTGCCAGCGATCGAGTTAAACTGAGTCTTTGAATTACAATACCTCCCCCATATTTAGTATTAGACTTTGGGGCAAGTTAGCTCACATTCCTTCTTTATAAAATGGGTATAATACTAATTGACCTCTCAAGATTGTTATTCAGATTAATTGATTAACTTTAGAATAATTGGCACATGGGAAACATTTCCAGCTGGAAGTTATAGTTATACTGATGGCAATTGATAAGATTTAGGGGACCGTGTCATATCCTGACTACCATTTATTTCATTCCCAAACTTCAACTGTAGGAAGTAGAAACCAGATTTGATAAGATATTTTAAATTAGCAGTTTTATTGAGCTGATTTAATACTTAGGGAAAATCAACCTACAATAGAAACCAGCCTCTCTCTGATGGTTCATGGGCATTTAATGAATAACTTATCACCATAAAATATGTGGGGAGAGGTAGGGCAGGAGGCAGGCTGCAAACAGTTCCATATGAGTCATTTGTTGTCACCGCTCCCTCACATCCATCTCCCTACTTACAGCACAGAGTTTTTGACTGATTGAAGTTAGTCTAGGCAAGAATTCCAGACAGGGAAAAGCAAATACATAAGTCAGAGGTCAGGGAAGAAGAATAAACCAGAGTAGGGGAAGAAATGCAGAGCTGATAATTGAAAGATAATGGATGTGGGGGTGGGTTTCAGCAGTTTAAAAACAGGGGGAGCCAGACACCCCAAGCTCTCTCAGGCCCAGGGTTACAACTCATCTTAGAAGAAGCTCTTTGGAACATGGGTTTCTAAATACAAGTATTTGGGCCACCTAGAATGGAATTTGGGGAAATGTCACTGTTGAGAAAAGCCATTAACAAATTGCTTTCCTTTCATTTCCTGCACCGGCAGGACCTTCTGTTTATGTCTCCTTAGTAGCAACTGGAAGGAGTAAATTGGCTGACAAGCATCTGTGTGCAGTGGGCCACCTGATGGAATTTTTATCACGCAAAAATGATCCCAGATGATTAGTTGAAATATGTCAGGAATCTCTGGAATCTCATTAAACCTCAGTTGAGCACACAGAAGTTTCATTTTAGGGTAGAGTCAAGGTGAAGAATTTATTTAAAAAAAAAAGCCATATTGATTTCTTTACTTTTACAAATATTTGAATTTTGTAATAGGCGTTCATTCCCAGCTTGCATTCAACTAAATAGGAAGCTGGAAGTCTGTGATGTAGTGGGCCAAGGATAGGTTTTGAGGTTAGATTTTTGATTGGACACTTAACTCTATTATTTAGGTTTGAGGTTAGATTTTTGATTGAACACTTAGCTTTACTATTTACTAGAGATTTATTAGAGATTATGACTTAATCCCCCCATTCCTTGGTTATCTCATCTTTAAAATGGATGTTTAATTGTCCTCATCCCATAGGTTGTGTGCATTAAACCAAATAATAAAGCAACTAAACCCTGAGCCTACGAAAACCTTGGAGTTTAAATATCCTTTTTCTTTTCTCTTTTCCAGCCTCCCTCCAACCTTGCCCCACCAACTGTTTTTTTTTTTTTGGTTTGGAACAGCTTTTGCTAAAATTATGAATAATGCAGGAGACCTGCAGGAGGAGGGAGTGAGCCGCCTGGCTGCCTGGGGGAAGGGGTTCCAAACAAAAAAACCCATCAATTGCAAAAACCATGCAGTAGGTGTGTACTTGGACAGTTCAGAGGGTCTCAGGGAAGCCAGGGTGGCTAAAGTAGAGTAACCCGGAAGGAGAATGACAGGAGAAAGGGTCAAAGAGATACAGAGGGGAGATACAGAAGGGCGATTGGATTTTGACTCTGCTGTTTATAACTTTTGGACCTTGGGCCACTTAATCCTCTGAGTCTTAGTTCTGTTGTTGACAAAATACCTACCCCATAAGTGTTGCTGAGAATTAAATGATATTATGTACGTCAAGCTCTTACAAGATAGTAGGCACTTCAGAGATGTTATTTTTTCTTCCTGTATTGCTTTTTCCTTCACCTGTATGCTGATGTTTCTACTGCTTTATTTCGAGTTTCTAGCAGTTCCAGCATCTGACTTCTAATCAGAAGCCTTCTTCTAGGGATGGTTGACATTATCAAGCTGACTTTAGATTGGCGTAGAGTCACTCTAATTGTTTACGTTTAGAGTGTCATGTTATGCTTTTCAACGTGTTTCATAAAATTTTTGTAACTTTAACCTTTAAAATAACCTGTGAGGTATATAAAAGAGGTATTAATCTTCCTAATTTATGGAAGAAAATAGAAGGTACTGAGAGTAACTAACATTTACGGAATATTTACTACATGGCATTTTTCTAAACAAGGTACAGGCATTAACTTAATCCTCACAATAATCCTCTGAAGGGTATTATTATCCTGATCTCACAGAAAGGGAAACAGGCACAAAGAGGTCAAATAACTTGTTGAAGTTCACATAGCTTCTAAGCTTGGGAACAGGATTTGAATCCAGACAATTTCATTCCGAAGCTTAACCACCGTATGGCTCTGACAGAAGGAAAGTAAACAAATCATTTGTTCAGAACTTCTGAGTGAAGAACTGCTTTTGGTTACCGCTCAGGTAGTTTTCTGGCCTCTGGAATGTCAAGCAGCCTGAAATGCTGGTAGTTCACAATGGTGACTAACAAAATACTATTGTGATCTTTTACAGAAGGGGAGCCTGTGTGAGTTTTCTTACCCGGTTTCCTACTAGCTCAGCCACTACTGAGAATTCTTTTGCAAAGACAAAGAAGGCAGTCCCTCTAAGATAATTACAATAAGAATAGCCACTCTTGTAGCTATTACATTACAGTTCTGCTGTTGCAAGCCAAAGCTTTCTCAATATCATAAATCTAAAAACCTAGGAGAAACTTTGGAAAACTTTAGGAAACAAATACAGTTGACCCTTGAACAATGTGGGGCTTAGGGATGCTGGCCCCTGTGCAGGCAAAATGCCGTGTATAACTTTTGACTCCCCAAAAAGTGAAGTTGTCCCTCAGTATCTGTGGGGGATTGGTACCAGGACCACACCCCACCCCTGCAGATACCAAAATCTGCAGATGCTCAAGTCCCTTATATAATATGGTGCAAATCAATGTGTAGAGTTGGCCTCCACGTCTGTGGGCTCCCAACTGCAGATCAAAAACAGCAAAGGGATTTATTGAAAAAAATATGCATATAAGTGGACCTGCACAGTTCAAACCTGTGTTGTTCAAGAATCAACTTTAGTTCATGAGGTTAAAATGAATTTCATGATTCTTTGGCCAAAGTAGATTTATCCTTAGGAAACAGAAGAATATGTGGCCTAAGATTGAACTATTAGGCGTTCATGAAACTCATCTTAGAACAACAGAGCTAGCATGTCTATGCTAAATGCTAGAAATCTGAAAGCTAAGGCATTTTTCTTAGGAATGGATCATCAAACATTCAAAACATCTTGAGATTTGTCCTTTTTCATCTTACTGCCACTGATTTTAGTTTTTAATCATTAGACCAGGAGTAGGGGAAAAAAGAGATGATGAAACTAAAGCCTGATCATTTTAGTAAGTCAGAAACTTTGATATAAATTTGATGAAGGAAGAGTTGGAATTGTTATATAAAGCAAGATAAACTGTGTATGTTTTGTGTGTGTTTGTATGGGTATACATTTAACTACTATCCTATGATTCCTATTTCTATTTGATTGGTATAAGAAGTGGACTTATTGTATATACTTATGAAGTACATATGTTAATTTGCAGATTTTATTTATTTTCCAAGGAGGCAAGTGCTCCATTGATGTGGTTATTGAAAACAAGTTCTCTTTCTCTTATTTGCAAAATGGTTTATATTAATTCCCTATATATGTACTTTTAAATCAATGTTCTATATGTTATATGTAATATACGATTTTTCCATGAGTAAATATAGCAGAATCAGTCTAATGAATGAAAACATTATGACTTGAACATAAACAAAAGGGGCAATTGAAAGGGTCTCTCTTAGGAACATGGAAAAACATATTAACTAAGATGCCTGAAATTATTTGAGGAATGGGGTAAAATATAAATAAATGCCTTTAAATGTAAAGAAAGTGCTTGCCCAAGTCTTTGATCTGAATGGAGCAGAAAGAAGGAATTGAGACCTAACTGTGGTCCAGCTAGCCTTGGCCTTTTGTTCTCTGAACTACTCCAGCCCCTCCCCTCTTTGAAATTCAGTGGCAGTCACTGGGGTTCAGCACATAATGACTGCAGGGGCTCAGGGAATTCGCTGAGAGGGAAACAATACCAGCTTACTTTCTGAGGAGGCCAGGATTTACACACGTGGGCACACACAGAGACACATGGACACATACCCCAGCAACTGGAGTGTCACAGCCTAGGGATCCCCAGGGCTCCTCCATACATTGGGGACTCTGAGAAACTTCTTCAGGGTTAGAACTACCTCACACACCTCTTTCTAAGACATTAGAGCCCAGTGCCCGGCTTAGAATGTTCAAACACCAAAAACTCAAGTGACTCAACTTGGAGAGCAGTGGTCTCTTGTCTGTCAGTTGTGTTTGCTGGACTTTCTCCTCTTTCAGCATCCTGAAATAGAGGTGGGCAAAGGTAGGATGGGGGAAAGGAAAGAGGCCTCTATGATGAGGCCCTCTGCATGCAATGAGGGGTAGAGGATTAAGTGTGTATAATCTCTTTACCTACTTCTCTCTGTGATGACGATGATAAGACGAATATGCTTTGATTTCTTACTATGTGTCAGGTATTGTGCTAAGCTTTCCATTCATTATAATAATTTACTTTCATTCTTTTAATAATCCCTAGGGGTAGGTACTGTTAATATCATCTTGCCTTTTTTAAGGAAAATAAATTGAGGCTTAGAGGAGGGGAATAACTTGCCTAATGTCACACACAGCTAGTAAGTGGTCATAAGCATAGTAAGTAGTAGGTAGAATAATGCCCCCTCCCCAAAAATGTCTACATACTAATTCCCAGAACCTGGGAATATATTATATGGCAAAAGGGAATTAAGGTTACTAATCAGCTGACCTTGAGATTAGGAAGAATCTTCTAGATTACCTGGGTGGGACAAATGAAATTACAGGGTCCTTATAAATGAAAGAGGGAGTCAGGAAAGTCCGTGTCAGAGTGAGACAGTGTGAGAAAGACTTGACTGGCTATTGCTGGCTTTGAAAATGGAAGGAGGCCATGAGCCAAGGGAGGTGGGAAGCTTCTAGAAGCTATAAAAGGCAAGTGAATGTATTCTTCCGTGAAGCCTCCAGAAAGAACACAGTCCTGATAACACTTTGGTGTTAGTGCAGTGAGACCCATTTTGGACTTCTGATCTCCAAAACTGCAATATAATAATTTGTGTTGCTTTAAGCAACCAGGTTTGCAAAAATTTGTTACAGCAGCAATGGAAAACTTAATCTGGGATCTTTAGGGATTTGAGCAACATACACAACTTTTCTCTACGCAATGCATTTGTTTTATATTTTCTATCACTGGCAAGATAATATTTGTATCCGTCAGAAGAGACTAGGTTATGCTGCAGTAACAAACACCCCCCCAAATCTCAGTGGCTCAAATCATAGGTTTATTTTTTGCCCGTTCTATATGCTTATGGTGTTTCTTCAGGATGGCAACTCAGGGACCCTAGCTGACAGAGTAGTCACCATCTCAAACATTGGTAGTCACCATGACAAAGAGAAAGAAAATTCTGGACAGACTCTGCCTGCAGGGGACACAGGTTTCTTCTGTTTGAAACACACTGACCAGAAATTATTTAATGGCTCTACTCAACTGTAAGGGTCCCAGCCTAGGACTCAGAAAGAGGAGAATTTCCTCTGTAGCCAAGTTGGAGAGCCAGGAATATTTGTTGAATACCATTAAGGACCACCACCGTGTTCATTAGGCATTTAATATGTGACACTGTTAAGCCAAACACAAGGCAATTTAGAAAGACTGGTCTCCACCTTCTTAGACTTCTTTTTTTTATTAATTAAGGTTTATTGGGGTGACAATTGTTAGTTAAATTACATAGATTTCAGGTGTACAATTCTGTAATACATCATCTATAAATCCCATTGTGTGCTCACCACCCATTGTCAATTCTCCTTCCATCACCATATATTTGTTCCCCTTTACCCTCATCTCCCAACCCCCACCCCACTTACCCTCTGGTAACCAGTAAACTATTGTCTGTGTCTATGACTTTCTTTTTCTTTTTTTAGATTTTATTGGGGGAAGGGGAACAGGACTTTATTGGGGAACAGTGTGTACTTCCAGGGCTTTCTTTCCAAGTCAAGTTGTTGTCCTTTCAATGTTAGTTGTGGAGGGTGCCGTTCAGCTTCAAGTTGTTGTCCTTTCAATCTTAGTTGTGGAGGGCGCAGCTCAGCTCCAGGTCCAGTTGCCGTTTTCTAGTTGCAGGGGGCACTGCCCACCATCCCTTGTGGGAGTTGAACTGGCAACCTTGTGGTTGAGAGGACACGCTCCAACCAACTGAGCCATCCGAGAGGCAGCTCAGCTCAAGGTGCTGTGTTCAATCTTAGTTGCAGGGGGCGCTGCCCACCATCCCTTGCAGGACTCGAGGAATTGAACTGACAACCTTGTGGTTGAGAGCCCACTGGCCCATGTGGGAATCGAACCGGCAGCCTTTGGAGTTAGGAGCACTGAGCTCTAATCGCATGAGCCACCAGGCAGGCCCTGTCTATGACTTTTTGTTTCTCATTTGTTTGTCTTGTTCTTTTGTTGTTTTTGGTTTACATACCACATATCAGTGAAATCATATGGTTCTCTGCTTTTTCTGTCTGACTTATTTCGCTTAGTATTTATATTCTCAAGATCCATCGATGTTGTCACAAATATTCCTATATCATCTTTTCTTACCGCCGAATAGTATTCCATTGTGTATATATACCACAACTTCTTTATCCATTCACCTATTGAACAACATTTTGGTTGTTTCCATGTATTCGCCACCGTAAATAAAGCTGCAATGAACATTGGAGCACACGTGTCCTTATGGATAAATGTTTTCAGATTTTTGGGGTAGATACCCAGGAGAGGGATTGCTGGGTCATACGGTAATTCTACTTTCAATTTTTTGAGGAACCTCCACACTGCCTTCCATAGCGGCTGCACCAGTCTGCATTCTCACCAACAGTGTATGAGGGTTCCTTTTTCTCCACAGCCTCTCCAACACTTGTTACTATTTGTCTTGTAGATGATAGCTATTCTAACTGGGGTGAGGAGACATCTCATTGTGGTTTTTATTTGCATTTCTCTGATGATTAGTGATGTTGAGCATTTTTTCATATGTCTATTTGCCATTTGTATGTCCTCTTTAGAGAAATGTCTCTTCAGGTCCTCTGCCCATTTTTCAATTGGGTTGTTTGTTTTGTTGTTGTTGTTGTTGAGTTGCATGAGTTCCTTGTATATTTTGGATATAAGCCCCTTATTGGAGGCACTGTTTGCAAAAATCTTCTCCCATTCACTTGGTTGCTTCTTTATTTTGCCAATGGTTTCTTTAGCTGTGCAGAAGCTTTTAAGTTTCATATAGTCCCATTCACTTATTTTAGCTTTTACTTCCATTGCCTTTGGAGTCAAATTCATAAAATGCTCTTTGAACCCAAGGTCCATAAGTTTAGTACCTATGCTTTCTTCTATGCAGTCAGTTTATTGTTTCAGGTCTTATGCTTAGGTCTTTGATCCATTTTGAATTAATTTTGGTACATGGTGACAGATAGCAGTCCAGTTTCATTCTTTTGCACGTGGCTTTCCCATTCTCCCAGCACCATTTATTGAAGAGGCTGTCTTTTCTCCATTGTATTTTTGGCTTCTTTGTCAAAAATTGTCTGTCCATATTTATGTGATTTTATTTCTGAGTTCTCAATTCTATTCCACCAAGGATCTTAAATCTTCTCCAGTAATAGATTTCAATACTGTCATCTCCATGCTCCATAATGATTTCCTGTTTTTATAGATAATGTTCCTATGACTTTTCTAACTATGCATGTTTGCTTTTTGCTTTTGCCATCAAGAAGCTGTGGGCCAAAACTGTGCTGTTCTACACTCCAGGTAGCTGTTAGGATCTGCAAACAATTATATTAGAAAAAGTCTGCCTAAGAGAATCAACTTTAAAACAGGAACCAAAACATGATTTTTATATTATATATAGTTGAAAAACAAAACAAATGACTATGAAAATAAGTTTATTCAACCTTGTTTTGTAAAAAATGTAAGTGACAATGGCAACCATGTGTTCATCCTTAGAATGAAGAATTAATTATGTTGACATTTTTGGTCTTAATTTTCTCACAGAATTTTAAGATAGCTTAATGTTTTATCCTTTATATTTTGCCTCTTTTGGAAGATATTCAACTATACAATTGATTTGCATTCTATTTTACATCCTGCCTCTTTTGAAAGACAGGCAAGTTAACGCTGCAATTGTTTTGCATTGTATTTGCTTGTTGTATTGGTTATTTGCAACCCCACATCCAAGCAAGGGACAGCAACAACTTTGATGCCAGTACCAAACTGCAAGGGCTGTTTCAGTGAGGTCTTATCTGAAGCTGGTCTCTTCACTACAGAATATTTTTGAATTATGAAGACTGCCTCCCTATGAAACCTTGTAATGAATACCCAGATAATGAGAATCCCCATGTATGGAATGCATTGCTTGCAGTTCATCTTATCCCTGGCTTTTATTTTACTACTTTTTTCCTTTTTGCTCAGGTTCCCTCAACTCTTTCCTTTATTCTTTAGTACTTACAAGGAGTTGCCTCAAATCTTTTGTAAAATGAGGCAGAGTATATATAAACAAATGGAAATGAATGCTGAACACTCCACTTTTTAATTACCCACACCTTGTTTTTTTCTGAATCAACCATCTTGGGGGAGATGGGATCCGTGAACTTTCCTGCAGGCAGTGAAGATAGTGGCTGAGGTGGCTTCAGTGAAACTTTACTTTTATCCTACCTTTGAGATCAATTCCTTCTGCCCAGTGAGCAGTAAATCAAGAACTGAGGGCATGTCTCCGTTTTCTGGGGCTGCAGCCCATTTGGACCACAGGGTATCACTGGGTAACGTCTTGCCCTGGGATTGCTCTCTGAAATAAAAACTTCCCTCCAAACAAGAGACTGTCTCCTATTTCACTTATAAATCAAGTTAACTCCTGTTCTTTGACTTTAAGAAAATGACCTCTCTCCTCTTCCCAGCAAATTTCTTCCCCTTGAACTCTGCAATAACTAACACACGTCTTCTTGCAATGGAAACAGTGAGTAAAGTACTCAACTTACGCACTAAAACCTCAAAACCCCACAAATAATGAATCACACCTTAATGGAGCTCTTGCTATATGTAAGGAGACTTCTGTGTGTTAGTTTCTGTAATTCTCACTCCAGCTCTGTGTGGTTGGCCTTCTAGTACCCAGATGCAAATGAAAGAAATGGGCTTGCACCGAGGATCTCTGTTGGTCACAGGGGCCTAATATAAAAACAGCGCCCAGTTTTTACACACCACACTTCTTTTAACTCTGTTTTGGGGCTTTCCATCCAGGTTATGAATCTTGAAATTAAAACACTGTATCTCCTATTTAGAAAATAACAAAAGAAAGTGATTGTATGATTTTTAATAGTAGCTGTTATATATGTATTCCAATTTAAAATAAAACTATAGAATTTTCCCTGTTGGTCATTTTAAGTGTGAGAAACACATTTCCGTTTCTAAGGCACTGTCTAATCATAATGCACAGCAAACAATATTATCCATATTTTATAGATTAGAGACTCATCTGGGGCCCAACAGACAGAAAGGGCCAAAGTTGGGATTAGAGCACAGGATTCTTGACTCCTAACCCAGTGTTCTTTCTTCTACTACAATACACATCATTTTCTGACCCAAAAAGAAAATTTCAGCAGTATAAATAAACCCAATGGTTTGGGGTTAGATGAGAAGCAGGTGGGAAGAATGGGGGATATTACGTCTATACCCTGATGTCACTGTGCAAGTCACGGGCATATTTCTCTGTTTTGTTTAAAGTTGGGCAGTTAGTCCTAGGTTCCCAAAAATGCTTATTCATTTTAGAGGA
Source organism: Rhinolophus hipposideros (assembly GCF_964194185.1). Classification (NCBI taxonomy): domain Eukaryota; kingdom Metazoa; phylum Chordata; class Mammalia; order Chiroptera; family Rhinolophidae; genus Rhinolophus; species Rhinolophus hipposideros. Next base: position 55,494,817 of record NC_138047.1, read on the forward strand.
CCTGAGAATGAGATATAGTTCCTGGGAGGAGCTTTTATTTATTCTACTTTATTTTGTTGTTCCCACTTTATATAGTTTAAAACCAAGAAGGCCCACCAGGTTGTGAGTAATAACCCCCAGTGAATAAAAAACAACATTCAAAAGCTTTGTTTGCAAGATTATTAATATATTCCTTTATCTACTTATCTTTTTATCTTTCTGCATTTTGCTTATTGTTTTAATACAATTTTTGCACCCATAGAGAACATATTTTTCCTGAGATCATCGACTACACAGGGCACACAAATTTCACGCTATGATGTCGCATTGATTGTGAGGTATTGAATTACCTATCCCTCCCCATACTCCAACCTTGTCGTCATCCAGGAATGAAAGTAACAGGAAAGGGGGGGGGGAACCACTCAAGAATTAAAATTAAACTGGTGGACGTCTGTAGGAAAAGTTCAGTTTTAATCAAAACTCCTCATAAATGGAATTGCACATAAATGGAAGTCATTGTATGCTCAGTTGTACACGGCAAGGCCGTCCCCCAGCCTCGGTGGCAGGGCAGGCCAACTCTTTTTCTCATATGTAAACTGTGGGTTTTGTTGAACCTGTGAGCTCATATAATAAATAGCCTCAGAGTTCTTAAGATCTCAGAAAGAGAAGGGTCAGAACCTAGAAGTATTGGGTGTCAGGTTTCTTGGGCAATTGAAGGATTAGGCAGACAAGTAAAGAAGTGTTAATCTGGGGACAAAGTTCCAGGGGATTCTCTACAGCAGCAGGATGAAGAGCGTGGGCTCTGAAGTCGGAGTCTTGAACAGCTTTGTCGTTTTCCTGACTTTACAACCTTGAGCAAGTCACTGGACCCCTCTGAGCCTTGGTGACCGCATTCATATAAAAAGGAGCTTATAATATCTTACGACGTCTTTGTGGCTTTTAAGATAATGCAGTAAAATTATTGGAGCACAGAAGGCGCTCAACAACTGGTAGCAATGATGATGAGGATTTGTCCACTCACAGTAAATATGGAGCATCTCTATGTGCCTATGCTGCTCTGGGCATGGGGATACTGCAGTAAGACAGACCCGAATCCCTGCCCTCCTGGGGCTCACATTCTAGTGGGGAGATGGACAATAAACAAGATACATAAGTAAAAAATATAGTCACTTAGACGATACGCACTAAACAAACAAAAAATGAAGACAAAAAGGAAGATAAGTAGTATTAGGAGAGCTTGAAATTTTAGAGGGGTGGTCAAGAAAGGCCTCATCCAGAAGCTGGATTTGTGTAAAGACCTGGAGGAGGAGAGGGAGAAAGGCAACTGATTCCCCGAGGGAACAGCAGGTGCAAGGGTTGACGCAGGAGTGTGTCTGGCATACTCACATCTAGGGAGGACTTTGGTTTCTTCTCTGAGTGTGATGAGGGCGGGCACACAGGGGGGGTGGCCTGATCTCATTGAAGTTGTCATGGGGTCACTAGGTTGCTGCCAATGACATGCTTATTATAATCATGGTCATGCTGCAGCTGATGACATAAGATGGAGAACAGGAAGGCAGAGTCAAGGCATTTGAGTTTGGAAGGCACAGATCCTGGAGAAGCAGAACATAGGACCAATCCCCACGTGGCAGCTTCACTCTTCCTCCTTTAGATTGGGCTGGGTGGACTAAGAGAGAAGGAAGGAAGTTGGCCTGACTTCCTACCCTTCCACGTACCACACCCAGCGGCTGATATGGGCACACACACATACATATCCCTTTGTGCCTATACTTATTTTGAATGTATTTCTCTTATAGCATGTATTGACCAGCACTGTATTTATTTCTTTAAAGTCAGCTTCCCCAGACTTGTTCAACAAATGTTTATCGGTCACCTATTATGTGCAGGCATTATGCTAGGTGCTAAATTTACAGCAATGTAAAAGACTATAAATGATTCAAAAACCAAAGCCTCACATGGTCATCAAAGCAAAATCAGTTTACTCCTATAGGTGTGGGTACATTTAGGATTTGAGAAGGGAAGAAGCATGCTAATGCCAGCGAGTTTGTTGGCTTAGGGATTTCCCACCCAGTTCTACCTGGTGTATTATCTGAAGTCATTTAACCTGTTGACAATCACATTCTTGGAATAAGTAAATCTGTGCAGGTGAAATTGGACAAACAATGCAGTGACCTCTTTAGCTCCTCAAGTATTGGTCCAAAGGTTTAAAATAATAAGCCTCATTTTTCACTGAGTCTTGTTGACAGACAGTATCAGCAGGTCTTGGGGTTAGAAGAAATATAATCCTCTTTGAGGAATAGTTTAAGAAAACTATTGTTAAACCTTTTGTAAATATTTTTTAAGTTATAATAATGATTTTAGATAAACTGTGTGAATAATTGACATCAACTAAAGATTTATGTATTTACTTAACCTCAGTACATTGAAATTGATTATGGTGTTACCAGTACATCAGCAAAAGCACCTCAATATCTCAGTTGATCATTCATGATAATAAATGGAGATAACAACTTGGATTAAGGTAATTCACAGCCTTGTTTGAGCCAATAGCTTCAACCTTCTTGGCAACCAAATTTATTACCTGAGTGGCCAACAAAGAAATATCGACTGACATTGATGCTATCGGATAAAAAGGCAGTGGCAGGGTCAGCAGTAGCAAGGGAGGAGGAAAGGAATGTGGGGTCCCAAGTATCCACAAACTCATACAGCAGCCTATAACTGAGTTAGCTGAAATGAGTTAGTCCAGGCATCTACACTTTGGCACCAACTGGCTCAATTCAAGTTCTCCTGGGACTCTCACATTTGGAGTGGAGCCCCTGGATGAATATTAGCACAGAGCAAACCTTCTAGGGCTCCTGTGATTCCCTAGAAATTGTCTGACCTCCCAGAGGATGGATGCATTTAAGGACTTGAGGAACAGAAAGAATCCAGCTTTGTTTTTTTTAAAAAAAGATTTTATTGGGGAAGGGGAACAGGACTTTATTGGGGAAATTGGGGAACAGTGTATATTTCCAGGCCTTTTTTCCAAGTCAAGTTGTTGTCCTTTCAGTCTTAGTTGTGGAGAGCGCAGCTCAGCTCCAGGTCCAGTTGCCATTGCTAGTTGCAGGGGGCACAGCCCACCATCCCTTGCGGGAGTCAAGGAGTTGAACTGGCAACCTTGTGGTTGAGAGCCCACTGGCCCATGTGGGAATCGAACCGGCAGCCTTCGGCGTTAGGAGCATGGAGCTCTCACCGCCTGAGCCACCAGACAGGCCCCAGCCTCGTTTTTATCAATGTAGGCTCTCTGACCTGCCTCAGTGAATGTGCATTTGTTAAATACAAAGATACGAAATACATAAAATATATACTAGAATGTAAACTCTTGGAAAGGAGAGAATACAGTTTGTTTCCTTCATTGACATTTCCCCAGGCCTAGAACAGTGCCTGACACATGGTAGATGCTCAAATATGTTTGTGGATGAATGAAAAAATGAGTGTTTGCCAAGTTTCCTATCTCAAGGAGTTTAAAATCTAGAAGAGGTATAGGGCATGATCAGAAATACTCATGAAAGGTACTAGACGTATTGGGGTGGTCCCTTTGTAAAATATATAAATGTCTAATCACTATGTTGTACACCTGAAATTAATATCATATTGTATGTCAACTGTAACTGAAAAATAAAAAAATGAAAAAAATAAATTTAATAAAGAAAAAGAAATATCCACGACAAATGTAGGGATTGTGACTTGTCTCAAGACAGGTGGAAAACATTTAGAGAAGAAAGAGAGAGATTCTATCTGGATTGATAAGGAGAAGTTTCATGATAAAAGAGGGGTATTCGGAGGAAAACAGGAATAAGAGGAAAAAAGAAACTGAAAATATAGGATAGGGGCTTATGCAAAAGATCAGTGTTAGTAAAGAGATTTAAAAGTCATCTCTGGTAATAATTAAAACCTCAAGATAGCATGAATCACTAGGAGAGAGTATGGAAACATTTGAGAGTCAAAATATATAGTAGGTACCCAAAGTTTGATAAACACTGCTTCAAAAAGTCATGCCAGTTCCCAATTTTATAAGCAATTATATTAATTAATCTTTTTAAAAGTAAGTTCTGTGCCAAGTGAAGAGATTATGAGAAACTCTGTAAATACAAAGGGTTATACAAATAGTTTATGAGAACAGTGAACAACAATGAAATCCTTTATGACATTCTTCCTCATAATGTTTCTTTTCACATTAAATCAGTCATGAGAAGGACATAATGTAAGCTAGGCAAATGAGCTTTCTTACCTTCCTTTTTTTATATAAAAAAATCGATCATTTCCTAGGTCTCGTTTCATTCTCATTTTATGCAAAATGTTGGCAAGTAATACAGAGGGGATTCAATTCCACACAGCGCAGTTGAGCAGGATCATATCTGTGCTGTTCATCACTGTACCCCCAGGTTTTAGCTCCATAACTGGCACACAGTAGATACTCCCTAATTACGTGTTGAATGACTGAGCCAATATTTTCTGAGGAGGTCCTTTGTGCAAAGCTCTGGGGAGGCATTCTGGGGTAAGTAACGATGGAGGCATGGTTCCTATCTTCAAAGAGTTTACAGCCCAAGCTGGGAATAGGGTGGGACTGTGGGCAGGGAATAGGCGTAAATAGCTCTCCTGAAAGACAGGGTGTGATAATCACAAGCAGTAAGTTAAAGTAGTATAAAGATAATAAACTATTTAGATGACATTCATTCATAGTTTATGTATTATTTTATTCATTTGATTCTCTGAAAATGGGGGAAAGAAATCTCTGAAAATCTTCCTAAAAGACAGATTGTATGGACGAGGAGGTAGGGTGGCTATTAATGAGAGGCCTGGAAAGTCTTACAGGAGACAGGATTTGAACTTGGCCTCAAAAGATGGGTACTCATTAGAGCTAACCTTTACTGAATACGTACTTTGTGCCAGGCACTGGTTAAGTACTTTACTTGCATGAACTCAGTCCTCACAATCTCTGTGGTAAGTACTATCATCTTACAGAAGAGGAAACTGAGGCACAGTAAAGATAACCTGCTCAAAGTAACCGAGCAAGCAAGTGACAGAGCCATATAGTCTGGTTCTAGAGCACCACCTTAACCATCTTAACCATCATGATATACTGCAGTTTTTATAGGTGGCTCAAGGGTGTTGCAGGTGGTGGAGAGCAACCCAGGTAGAAGAAAAACTGCAGCAGGCTTGAAGTTAGAGTGTACCCAGTATGTTTGGGAAAAAGTGAATTTACAGAAGGTTGGCAGGGAAGTTTTGTAGGATAAAAGAGTTAGAAAAGCAGGAGGAAATGACCGTCAGTAGCAGATTGACTAAATATACCATGTTGCATTCATACCAAGATGGTATACATACTAGAAAGTTTTATAAACGGAAATATCTTCATCATACATGACTTAAAAATATCTTCATCATACATGACTTATAAAAACAGTAGCTACCACTTTTGAAATCTTACTGTAAGTCAGGAATTGTTTACCTATTCATATGACTAGTCTCATTACTCTTCACTGCAGCTCTATGAAGTGGGAGCGATTTTTATCCCCATTTTAGGAGTCTGCAGCTTACAGAAAATAAGTGACTTCCTCTTACTTAGTTTATATATATATATATATATATTCAAAAGCGAAACTGTAAACAGTGGTTACCTTTAGAGAGTAACATGGAGAGAACAGGTGTAAGACTCACTTTCCCCTTACACACTTTCTGTATTACTTTTATCCTTTATAATGAATTACTGACTGTATGGTGATTTCTTAAATTAATAAACATCAATAAATTAATTATTGACTTTAGCATATATTATTTTAATAATTAAAAATAAAATAAAAGCGAGCAAGGGCCAAACTTACAAATTCATTATAGGAATTTGGTCCCTTTTAAACATATTAAGATTATTGAAGGTTTTTGAACATGTGGGCAGTTCTGAAGAGTAATTATTGAAAAGAGAGAAAATATGGGTTAGTTTGTATTTACCTGCTTTTTTCTTTTCCTTTTTATTCCTTTTCATCATTAGTGACATGCCACAAGCATCCACTGGCATATGACACTGGATTGAATATTATTTTGCTCTATCGGTTTCAAATGATCCACTTCTCGAATCCCACATCAATTACTTGTTTGTTATGTTTGGTGTTTGCTTCCCTGTCTCCGCCCTAAACACCAGAAGAGCAAGGGTTTCTGTCTGTTTTGTCTACTCTTACAGCCTTAGCACCTGAAACAATTTCTGCTATAAAGCAAATGTTGCATGATTTTATTGAATGAGGTATAATTTTTAATAGACTTTAGTTTTACAGCAATTTTAGGTTCACAGCAAAATTGAGCAGAAAATAGAGTTCCTATATACAGTACTCCTGCTCCCCATTCCCATGTATGGCCTCCTCCCCCATTAGCACCCCCCCACACCAGAGGGGTACATTTGTTACGATTGATGAGCCTACACTCACATCATTATCACAAGTCCAGAGTTGACGTCAGTGTTCCCTCTTGGTAGTGTACTTTCCACAGTATGATGTCATGTACCTACCCTGGTAGTATCATACAGGTTAGTTTCACCAGACTACACATCCTGTCTTCTGCCTACTCATCACTCCCTTCCCCGACCCCAACGATTGACCTTTTTGCTCTTTCCATAGTTCTGTCTTTTCCTGAATGTCATAGAGTTGGGATTATACAGCACATAGCCTATTCAGATTGGCTTCTTTCACTTAGTAATATACATTTAAAGTTCCTCCTTGTCTTTTCATGCCTTGATAGTTCATTTCTTTTTAGTGATGAATAATATTCCATTGTCTGGATGTACCACAGCTTATTTGTCCAATAAATTATAGTTTTAGACCAAAAAAATGAATAAGAAGAGCTTAACTTCTAAAGGAATGAAACCGTTGCTTTGAGTGGACTTTGGGAGTTGATGATGTAAAGGGGTAGGGGTCGTCACCCCAGCTAATGTTTCTGAGCGTCCTCTGTGGGCAGGCAGGGTGCTGGGGGTGGAGGGGGTGGAAACCTGAGCAGGCCCACAGCGTCCCCTCAGGTTGGCTGAGTGGGGCCTGGTCGCTGCCCGTGTTGGGCTCTGCAGGGTACAGGCAGTGCCCACAGCAGTTCACTCATGGCTCTCTTGTCTCCCCGAGCAGATTGAAGAAGGGGGCAAAGCAGACTTGGTGAGTTCCAAACTCCTGGCCGGGGACGAGGTGGTGCACATCAATGAGGTGACACTGAGCAGTTCCCGAAGGGAGGCCGTTTCCCTGGTGAAAGGATCCTACAAGACCCTCCGGCTGGTGGTCCGCAGGTAGGCTGGGCTGGCGCCCACTGTACTTCCTACAGCTCCCGGCACCCTGCCCCGCGTCTGATAGCTGGCTCTGTTAACCTCACCAGGGGGATCATTAGGCATTTCCCCCACCCTAGTTTTTCCTTTTTTCTTGCCCATCATGTGGCATTTGAGGAGGAAGTTGGGTGAAGACATTTCAGACATTGCTGCTCTTTTTAAAACATCTGGCTTTCCCAGCCGGTATTATCTTGGCAGAGTTTCGCCTCACTGTACTTCCTAAATTTCTGAGCTTGTTGAAAAGTGACCCTCATCCCAGGTGTGGTCAGAGCTCTATGAAGTGTTGTCTCATTGTGGGACAAGAGAAAGATGTTGGCTTGGAGCTCTAAGTGGCATTCCAGTAGTCTCACCTACACCATAGCGGTCATCAAAACAAGCACATTTTTTCTTTTGTTTGTTTTTCTGGTTGTGATAGCAGTGGTTCCTTTGTTGGAAAACTTTTGGGCTGTGATTGGTTTTTAATGCCTTTAAGTAAGAAGTTCCCTACTCCCAGAAAACCAACTCTTAGAGGGAATTAGTTATAGGAAGGGGAAGGGAGGGTTTTTTGTTTCTGTTTTTGTTTTTTTGCTTTTCTTTTTTAATCACTATTACAAACTAATGCTGCTTGAGGTGTTTTACATATGTTTGCTCATTTACCCTGCACAAGAACCCAGAGAGAGAGCTATCACTATCCCTATTTTATAGACAAGAGGTAGGCTGCTGAAGGTAGCAGAGCTGATAAGTGCAAGATCAGAAGAGTCTAGAGGCCCCTGATTCCGTTTCACCACACTATTTGTGTGTCATTACTTTGACCTACTGAGCCCTAAGCCTACAGATTTTGCTTTTTTTGACATTTCTTCATTCATCAGGACTTGGCTGCCTCACATGGCAACTAGATGTTATAATATTTGACAATGTTCAAATTGGTCGGAACTTTAGAAGTCATTAATCAAGCCACCCCATTTTCAAGATGTGAAAAGTAAGCTGGTCTTCTGATCACACCACTATGGGACGCTGTACTCCGGCATTCATTCATTCCTCAAAATTGACTGCGTGTCCAGAAGAGTTTTGAAGGTTTTGAACTCACTTCGGCATTGGAACCCAAAGCCAAACTTTAGAACATTGGCATTTATCTGACGAGGACTGACAGAGGAATCCACACTCCCGATGTGTTTTGATGGGACTCGGTTAATATATTAACCTCTGGAGAGGGCTGCCCTGTGTCCTGCTATGAAAAGTAGACATGCTGGCTTCTGGTTATGCTTTCTAATTGATGGTGACACGAGATTTGCATTACTTCTCTCAGCAAAACAGAAGCCAGTCCTGGGGTTGAAATCTGGCCTAGTCATTCGCAAATTGTGTCACCCTGGGTCTCCCTAAACCTCAATTTCCTCATTTATAAAATGGAAATAATAATTCCTTCTTCAAACGGGCATTATCAGGATTTAATGAATAACATGTAAGTACATAGCCGATGTTCAATATTTGATCATTATTATTTATTCTGGATTGGGTTAGACAGGCAGGTGGTAAAATGGAGGAGTATTGCCATATTACCAAATATGCTGCCTTTGTGATTATCAAGAAGCCCCCCTTTTTAGTCCCTTGGTGAATTTACCACCATTAAGGGGCTGATCCCCAGCCTAACAGATACAGAATTGGTCATGATGGTCAGTGCCCAAGAACTCATGGAATTTAGGAATGTTAATTCATATTTTCCAAACTCACAGGAAATTGAAGGATATACACCAGAATGTAAATGCATTAACTCATTTTGAAAAAGACAACCCTAAGTGGGACATGTATCAGTATACTTTATCTACACAGGAAAGCTGACTAGGAAGTCTGACCATAATTACGTGATGATCTCAGACTCAGAGTGAAGAGAGTGGGTCTGTGGCGCCAGAGTGTGCTGGCATCTGCTCTGGTGGCCAGATGGCTCATCTTCCCATTAGGGACACGTCTGCCAAGTGGCACAGAGCTCACACTGGTGAGTCAGGGCCCTTTCCCCTCTGGACTGCAGGGAATCACACTGCCAAGCATTCCTCTCCAATCTCATTTCTTCTCTGCCTGTCTACACCAAATCCCTTTTCTGATTGACACACTCTTTCCTTAGATATGCTAATATGATCAATAAGGTTACTGAAGAGTCCTTGCACTCTCTGCTTCTAGTGTGGGAAACATTTTGTCTCTAAGATGCCTTTTGAATATGTCTTATCTCATCTATTATGTGTTGATTTTTATAGTTGAATGCTCAGAGTTTGAGGAAAGGAGGCTATCTTTGACTTCTCACAGATACTTAGAAATGGGGATTATGAACATGCCTTGGTAGACATGGATGGACATTCTTCCCTGACCTTTCAGAGAACTGGGTAGAAGCCCCTTTGCTCTGGGTTAATCTGGTTTTGTATTTAGTAGGGCTGTCACTTTCCTGAGAAGCTTTACCTTTATACCTTGGCAGATGTCATGTCCTGAGAGTTTCATTTCCCTCTATTTATTCATGACAAGGTGACTTGTTATATTTCATTTATTAGTTTTCCTTCTTTTCCTAAATGATCTCTATACTTTTGCTTTTTTTTTCTTTCTAAGATTGAAGTCATTTCCTAGCAACATAACTGGGAGGTCTGTTTCCCAGAGAGATCTTTTATTTTATAGTGAAAATTTAAATATTAGCAGCTCCATTTTTACCTGCTTCTTTTTCTCTCAACATTAATTTTGGACCTGCTTCCACATTTATAAAAATGCCAAGAATGCAGAGCAGAGTGGTGGTGTTGATATAAGTTTTGAGGGTGTTTTACCCGGTGACCAAAAACAATCAAAAGTAGAAACACCTCTTAAAGGCTACAATGACAAGAGAAATGCAGAGTCTCAAGTGAGTTGTGGGTCAAAGACCTTAGAAAGTCTGCTGACCCATAAAGAGCGCAGAGTTTAGTCCTTTGGGAGGAAGGAGTGAAGGGGGTGGTATGGATGCTGCAAAAACAAAGAATGTGTCTGCTGCTGGGTACACAAAGAGGGAAGGTCTGCAGCTAGTGGTGGATAAATGGAGAATAAATGATAAAGTAAGAAGTAGGCCAAAGAAAAGACCTTCCTAAAGGAAAACAAACATCTCAGCTGAAGGAAAATTGAAGAAGGAAAACCTTCATGGAATGCAAGGACAGTACAAAGGACATAAATTAGGAAAACAGACATGCACACAAATAAGAATCAATAATCCAAACCAAACTCCAAAATCAACAGACTTTATTTGGCAGATATGTGTAAAATACATGTCTTAGAACCATGTAACAGAAGCCCTACAATTTAGGATATGCAAAAGAAGCCACCTCAAAATTGGCAAAAGGGGCAGAGACATGGAATATGCTGGTCCCACATCTGAGTATAATTAAAAATCAGGAGAGATAGCTCAGCTGTGGAGGTCCCCCGCCCCACAAAGAGTGAGGGGTCCCAGCTCCCAAGGCTAGGGTTTCATGCCAGGGAGAGAAGTCCCCATAACTTCTGGCTGTGAAAACCAGTAAAGATTGTGGGTAAGTGAGATGGAGGGTGGCTACAATCCCAGGTGCTTCTCTTAAAAGACCCATGCAGGGACTTACTTGCTGATAGACTCACTTTCTCTGAGCTCTAGCATTGGAGCAGCAGCTCAAAAGATGCCAGGGACAATGGGAAGGAATTGAGTTGTCTGGCATCAGAGTAAGGGCTAGAGCAGCAGTTTTTTCCCAGATGGAGGAGCTGGCAGAAGTCACTGTATTTTTGTGAAGCCTTCCCCTTTCTCAGTGTACAGATGCAAGCTGCCACCATATCTGAGTCTCTATCAACCTAGCTATCGTGTTTCCTTCAAAATAAGACCTAGCCAACAATCAGCTCTCATGCAAAAAATTAATATAAGACCGGGTCTTATATTATATTATGTTAGATAAGACCCGGTCTCATATTATAGTAAAATAAGACAGCGTCTTATATTAATTTTTGCTCCAAAAGACGCATTAGAGCTGATTGTCCAGCTAGGTCTTATTTTCAGGGAAACACAGTAACACTGTTCGTTCTATCTTGGTGATTCCCTGAGACCCCGCTTCACCCAACTTTCAGGCCCACCCGAGCTCTTCCGGTGGCTTTCTGCAAAAATGGCCTGTCTTGGTTCATGCTGCAGACTTTCCTAAAATCTCTCAAAGTTTCACAAAACCCAAATGAGCAACATATGACTTTGGCATGTCCCATACCTCTAGCTGAGCAGCCCTAAGCCCAGCACTAGTGACAGCTGGCCTCAGTTCATGGCTTGGCCTCTTGAGGAACCTCCAAGCATAGTATGAATGGAAGCCATCTACGGATTGCTTTGTGACTCATGCCAGGTGGCCCTGGCACAGACTACAGCTGAACTTGGCTTGCAGGAGGTACCCTCCCACCCTCACTGGCTAATTTCAGACAGAGCTAAAGCATTATCCAGCCTCCACCAAGGATGACACACTCAAAGGGCAGACTGAGTAGGCACCAGATCCCTGCTAAAGCAAATCCTGTTCCATAGGGTCAGCCCCTGCACCACAAGTTGTCCTCTGTAGTCACAACCAGTCCTCACAACCAACAAGCCTGAGCATCAATCCCTCCTATTAACATGCAAGCAGCAATCAAACTCAACTACAACGTGAGGGCACACACAATACACACAAGGGACACACCTGGAGTACGTGGTTCTGGTGACCTGTGAGACTGTGTCACTGAGACCCACAGGACACCTACTACATTAGGCCACTCTACTAAACTGGGAGACATAGCAGCCCTACCTAATATATAGAAACAAACACAGGGAGGCAGCCAAAATGAGGAGACAAACAAGTTCCAAATAAAAGAACAGAACAAGGTCCAGAAAAACAACTAAACAAAATGAATACAAGCAATGTACCAGAGGCACAGTTCAAAACACTTGTTATGAGGATGCTCAATGATCTCAGGGAGAACTTCAACAAAGAAATAGGAAACATAAAAATGGAGATATAAGACATAAGAAAAAAACAGTCTGAAGTAAAGAATACAATAACTGAAATGAAGAACACATTAGAGGGAATCAACAGTAGGTTAGATGAAGCTGAGGATCAAATCAGTGATTTAGAAGATAAGGTAGCAGTAAATGCCCAATCAGAACAGCAAAAAGAAAAAAGAAACCAAAAAAATGAGAATAATTTACGCATTAACTATCAAGTATAACAACATCAACTATAATAACATTCACATTTGTAGGGATACCAGAAGGAGAAGAGAGAGAGCAAAGAATTGAAAACCCATTTGAAGAAATGATGATGGAAAACTTCCCTAACCTAGATAAGGAAAGAGGCATACAAGCCCAGGAAGCTCAGAGAGTCACTAGCAAGATGAACCCAAAGAGGCTCAACCCAGACACATCATAATTAAAATGCCAAAGGTTAAAGACAGAGCAAATCTTAAAACCAGCAAGAGAAAAGCAGTTAGTTACCTACAAGGAGCTCCCCTAATGTTACCGAGCTAAGGTCCAGGTGCTTGATGCTTGAAAAAATTAAAAATCAAGAGATTAAGCTGGTGGAAAGAAAAGCAGGTTTATTCAGAATGCCAGCATTCTAGAAGGGTGGTGGACTCCTGTCCAAAGGCCACATCCCCGTTCCTATAATGGTCAGAAGGTTTTAAGGGTACAAAAGAAGAAGCAGTACAAAGGAAAGGGGGAGTTGGTCAGGCAGGTCCGAGGACTGACATCATTTCCTGGGGTCTGCTCTGTTTTAAGACAATGTTATCTCCAGACTGGGGTTTTATGCATCACCAGTGAAAATTGCAAGGGAGTTGCAAAAGGATTCTGGTGTCCGGACCCCTGAGGATTAAGGAATTGCTCTTTCCAGGTTAGGATTCTGCTGATTAAATGGATTAATGAGGTATGTGTAGACTTAGGAAAGGGAACAAAACGAGAGTTCTTAAATTAATCAGTGAGGGGAAAAACAAACAGAACATTTGAATATCAGGGTAGATCAAACTGCAAACTAGCTAAGTCTAACTACGTTATAGATTCCCCCAGTGTCACTCTTACACTAAGACTATCAGCTGATTTCTCAACAGAAATTTTGTAGGCCAGAAGAGATTAGCAGGAAATAGCCAAAGTGATGAGAACCTACAACCAATATTACTCTAACTAGCAAAGCTATCATTGAGACTCAAAGGACAGATAAAGAGTTTCCCGGACAAGAAAAAGCTAAGGAGTTCATCAACACCAAAACAGTATTACAAAGAATGTTAAAGGGACTTAATTAAGATTAAAAAAAGATAAAAATATAAATAATAAAATGGCAATAACAACATATCTATCAACAATGATTTTAAACGTAAATAGATTAAATGCTCCAATCAAAAACATAGGATGGCTGAATGGATAAGAAAACAAGACCCTTACATATGCTGCCTACAAGAGGCTCATTCAGATTGAAAGACACACACAGACTGAGAGCAAAGGGATGGAAAAAGATGTTTCATAAAAAGGGAAACAATAAATAAGTAAATAAAAAGCTGGGGTAGCAATATTTATACCAGACAAACTAAACTTTAAAACAAAGGCTACACATCAAGAGACAAAGAAGGACCTAGTAATCCCACTTCTTCATATTTATCTCAAGAAACCCAAAATGCTCCTTCGAGGGCCATGTGCATCCATATGTTCATTGAAGCGTTATTTACAATAGTCAAGATATGAAGGCAACTTCGGTGTCCCTGAATAGATGAATGGATAAAGAAGAGGTGGTACATATATACAATGGAGTATTACTGAGCCATTAAAAAGAATGAAATCTTGCCATCTGCAACAACATGGGTGGACCTAGAAGGCATTGGGCTGAGTGGAGTAAGTCAGATAGAGAAAGACAAATGCTGTATGATTTCATTTATAAATGGAATCTAAAGAACAAAATAAACAAACAAAATAGAAACAAGCTAATAGATACAGAGAACATTTTGATGGTTGCCAGATGGGAGGGGTGTTGGCAGGATAAAATGGTGAAAGTATTAAGAAATGCAAAGTGGTAGTTACAAAATAGTCATGGAGATATAAAGTAAAGCATGGGGAATATAGTCAGTAATATGATAATAACTATGTATATTGCCAGGTGGGTACTAGACTAGTCAGGGGACTCACTTCTTAAATTATATAAATGTCTGACCACTGTGCTATACACCTGAAATTAATATAAAATAATATTGAATGTCAATTGTAACTTAAAAACTTAAAGGGAGGTTGGAGGGGAATAAGAAGTTCAAATTTCCAAGTATAAAACAAATGAGTCATGGGGATATAATGTACAGCCTAGGGAATATAGTCCATAATATTGTGATAGCAGCGTACAATGTCAAATGGTTGCTGGATTTATCAAGGTGATCACTTCTTTAGGTATATAAATGTTGAATAAATATGGTGTACACCTAAAACTAACATAATATTGTATGTTCGCTATATTTTAATGAAAAATCTTTAAAAAACAAAACAAAACAAAACCAGGTAATACTTAAAATGGAAACTAACAAAGGAAAGGGTCTTCAGGTTTAATCTGACATCCCTGAGGGTTGATGCAAAGTGCATTTAGTACAGGGCATACTCACTGCTGTTCACTGATAACCCAAAACCTAAATATAAAAAAATAGGAGGCGCTATAATTCCCCTTCAGAACAGACTGTTGGGGTTTTAATTGCTGGATATTCATTCATCTAAACTCATAGTTTTACTCAGAGTTGGGATTCAGATTCCTATCTTGAGTTGGATAATCAGAATGACATTGTAACCAATGGATCTGTAATCCCAATTCTGAAGTGCACACCACCACCACCCCCTCGCCCAACACCTCCATTTTTCTTGGCAAAGCCAAATTTCTGCATCAAGGTGCTACTTTTGCCAAATACTGTCCTACTCCTAAGTTTGGTATCAATGGTTGGGTTGTGTGGCAAAGAAATGTTTTGGGGTATATTTCATGGTCATTGTTTTGTATTTGTTTTGCAAGGCTCATACAAGCCATGTGAAATTCAGATTAGTTTTTCATAGGAGATAGGGTGCTTGAGATGGTGATGCAGGTCTAACACTGCCTGGATTTGAAGTTTGATGGCATTAGGCACTAGCTCTGTGACCCTGGGTGAGTCATTTAACATCTCTGTTACTTGTCTCACAGGATTGTTGGGGTTGAATAAGAAATATGGACATACAGTATATAGCATGGTGATTAAAGTATGATCGCGACTGAAAATAAAATGCATATTGGTTAGGTAAATTACTTCTTTATAGAAGTCTACTTTAATCTCTAAACATAGCATATGATTGGGGGTCCCAGTTAATGAGACAACTCTGGTGGGGAAATGGTCTTTCTGGGAGTAGGAGGCAGTATGCCTGGCTCAGGACCATAAGCAGAGAGGGTGGGGAAAAGTGAGCCCGTTTCCAAATGGAATCTTACTCCTAAATCCTCTAATCATCTCTGCAAATTTGATATAACCTTTCTCCCTCCCATTCATTTATTCTATTGATGTGTTGGAAAGGAATGTTTATTTTTTTATTTGACTGAATATAGGGGTGTGTGTGTGTGTGTGTGTGTGTGTGTGTGTAGTAGGAGGAGATCACATTTTACTGAGAAAAAAACAGTTTGAGAAGTGGGGCTGAATTAGTAAAAAACAATAATCATCTACCTAAAATATTTGTGCTCCCAGGCTATGTGACTTGCTCTGTGTAGTGGGCCAGAGTGAGAATTGAGGTCTTGTCACCTTCAGCCCATGGCTCTACCTGGAGATAGAAATAACAGAACTGTATCCAAAGATGTGTACTAGTGACCTTCCCAAGGCCACACATTAGTATTAAAATGAGAGTCTTGGTCTCTGAGAACATAGGTCTTGGGGCCTCTTGGCACCTCAGGCAGTGAACTAATGCTTTCGGAAAACCCACTGCCTCCTCCATTTAGAAATATTGGTGATACTTTTAAAAAGAGACAAAAAGCAAAAACAAAGCAAAACAAAAAACCCCACGAAATTGACTTTTAAGTTATCTAGGAAAAACTGTCAAATGAAGAAGTGATTCTCACTGACTTTGAACTTCCTGTAGGAGTTCAGAGGCAATGCACTCAATCCTCTGTGTACCCAGCTGACTTGAGGCTCTCTACCAG
This sequence comes from Rhinolophus hipposideros, assembly GCF_964194185.1. NCBI lineage: Eukaryota > Metazoa > Chordata > Mammalia > Chiroptera > Rhinolophidae > Rhinolophus > Rhinolophus hipposideros. The sequence continues at coordinate 55,511,236 of NC_138047.1, forward strand.
CCTCTGGAAATAAAACTTTGTTGCTTTGCAGCTGCTTGCTCCCTCCCAACAAAAAATCGTGATGAAATTAAGTTCACCACAAACTTTGAGCTCCTACTCCCCCCAAAAAACCATCCCACATTTCTGAGAGTTAGCAGAATAGTTCCTTTTGTAAATGGGTGAGATGACATTATTGGAATGGAATGGAATGGGTGGCTCACACACACTTGCTACCTCTGTGTCAGATTTCTGTGATTTTTTTTTATGTCTAGATTGAGACTGTAACTCACCCAGGATTTGCAAGTCAGTGATCTTGAAAGAAGTATCTGGTAATGAATGGAATGCTTTTTAAGGCCCTCTTAAAGGATACAAAATTAACTCTATTAACTCTATTGACTATTTAAAAAAGGATTTTGCAAATCACTTCCTTGTTCAACTCATGGTTGCAGTTGATAATAGAAAAGAATTTCTTGGAATATTCTTGGATATTACTACCCCCTCCCCACATTCTTCCCACTAATTTGCCACCTCTCCTCTACCCACACCTGCCTGACTCTATTCCCTTAAAAGGCTTCTATAGTCTTAAAGGAACTTACTCTGATTAACCACATGATGGCTCTTTTCAACTATTTTAAAGCAGTTTAAGGAAAATTCATTAAGAGTGATTCATTAAAAAGTAAATTGAACAGAACTCCCTAGTTTTAAAGCAACAAAGTTTAAAGAGAGAGTTAAACTTTTTAGAACATAAAGAGCATCTGTTTTTTCCTTATAAATTGACAATCTCTAAACCAGATTGTGCCGGCACCAAGTTGCCGGTTTTGGATATGAAATGGCAAACGTGGAGGAGTTCGTATCATTTGGATTCCGATCTCAGCCTTGTTGCCTTCTGACAATGGTGTCCTGGGCACCATTAATCTCCCTGAGACGAAGTTTCTTCTTAAAATGGAGAACAGTAATAATATCTTCCCTACTGAGTTGCTTGAAGGATGAAATAAGGTAGTGTATATGAAAATGCTTCCTTGTACTAAAATAGTAAGTCATTACTCCATGAGGAGCATTTCTTGTATAGTCTCAGCTCATTAAAATTTACTGGACCACATTCTCTTTTGATTGTTCTATGCAGAGCACTGATTTGACTTGTTTGTGCAAATGAAAACATACAGGTTTTAAAGTTTCTGATTATAACCTTTTTGCTAAAAGGAAATGTCGTTTTAAAGGACAGTACCAGGTAGGCCCAAGTTCAGAATCGAGATTTAAAAAACAAAGTCTGTGCGCTCTGGAGAACTTAAGCAAACACATTGAAGCTACAGAAAAGGACCCTCAGACAGCAGAAGGGGGTTCTCGAGGCAAGTGTCTTTCATCTTCTGGGGCACCTTCGTTCCATTGAATTCACTGGCTAGGTTATACAGGCACACGCAGCACAGGCTGAGCAGTTTGAAAGTATAATGTTCTTTAGACAACACAATATGTGGCCTTTGGGGAAAGTATAATGTCAAAGATAACTCTCAAGTGGGCAGGTGGTAGGCGTTGAGAACAAATAGAAAAGGAGCAATCACCTTTTTATAGGCAATTGCCCAGGTAGTCCCCAATGTTACAAAGCTCATGTGGCCTCCTCTACCTAACCTGGACACAGAAAGCAAATGAGAAAGAATTTTCTTCCATGCAGGTTCCATGACTTGCCTGCCAAGGTATATAAAAGGGCCTGATGCTGTGCTCGATGGCTAAGCCCCTGTGTGTTACCGCAGAGCCCTCTGAGGAGGACTGGCTGTAGTCACAGCGAGTACGGTGGCAGGAAAACACTGTGACTTCTGTGGGAGCATTTCATGTCTTGTATGATACCTGCCACCTCCACACGCCGCCCTGACACTTGTGACGACCCTGTCATCCCATGTCCATGGACCCCCACCATTACTTCATGTGTCCTTTCGTTCTTCTGAGTCTTGCAGCCCTTCAGTTGAGCAAAGGACTGGCAAATACCTGGGACATGAATACAGATTTCAAACTTCAGTACAGTTTGCATCACATCTTAGGACCCAGGATTAGACTTCCCAAGAGGGAAAATCAGTACAACTGAGAACTGTGGTAACTTACCTTTTATACATTTTTTTCCACTTGAGCAAGGGGTTGAAAGGAGGGGAAGGAGGCAGCTGCAATGGACTTTGACCCGCAGAAACTTTTCCAAGAGGCCTGGCATCATGGGAATTTGCTTAGTATGCTTTGAGGAGGTATTTCAATCCTGCTGGGACCATACTCAGAGCAGTTTTTGGCTTCCCTGGAGTCCTAGGTTTGAATGTCACTGTCTAGAAGTATAGTATTTGATTTCCTAACCAGTTGTTCCTTCCCATGGAAAATTCATGTAACACATTATTAGGTTTCCTGAGAGGTATGCAATAAGACTCCCTTACTGTAATGAGAAAAGGGACATTTTTTTCCTGTAGCACATAATGATAACCACTATTTTTATTCACTGGGTTACGTATGCTCACTGGCTATGCACGGAGCACTAGCCACATACAAAGGAATGCTGTATTGTTTCCCAGTGAAGGAGGTTTGATGATAAAAGACCTGGTTTCATTCCTGGGATAACATGGTTTTATCTCAGACAAATATATTCCAAGCAGGAGTCACTGCTCCATGCCCAACCATGAAAGAACGGCACTCAAATATCTGTCTGATCCTTTAGGATACGAAGACTGAGTTCTGAGATCACACAGAAGTCATGGTGGAATCTTTTCCCCCAATTCCAGATGTGGGCGCATCAGCTAGGACAAATAAGTTTGGATGATTCTGATTCAAAATATGAACCAAACGTTTGTAATTCTGCATCCCTGAATCAAAATGGCTTAAAGTTTCTCCTTCTCAAACTCTACTACACACTGGAATTACATAGGAAGTTAATCAAACAAACAAACAAACAAACAAACAAACTGATGCTTGGGTTCCACCCCCCAAATATTCTAATTTATTGGTATAGGATGTAGCCTGGCATTGGACTTTTTTTTTTAAGTTTTATTGGGGAACAGTGTGTTTTTCTAGGACCCATCAGCTCCAAGTCATATTGTTGTTTTCAATTTAGTTGTGGAGGGCGCAGCTCACTGGCCCATTGGAATTGAATCGCCGGTGGGAATTGAACCGGCGACCTTGGTTTTATGAACACTATGCTCTAACCACTGAGTAAACCGGCCACCCCGCATTGGACATTTTTAAAGCTAGCTGGATGATTCTAACATGCAGTAAAGTTTGAGAACCACTGATTTAGCTGTAAGTTGAAGTGATAAAGAGAAACAGAGAGTAGTTAGAAACTAAGAGGTAGAAAGAAGACACGCAGAGTGCAAGGGGATTTAAGGATAGTAGCAGGAGAATCAAGAAGGCAAGCTGAGAGAGGCAGGAAGTGGAACAAAGCCTTGTTAATAGTGGGGAATAAGTGCAAAAACAAAGACCCCTGCTGCTGATTTTCTGGACTCTGGGATCCAGAGCGGGAGCAGCGAAGGACCCCACCACCAGTGGCCTCTGCTTTTGGCATTTCTATGAAGTCTGTTTCTCGTTATTGCTATATGGAGGTGTAACTTTTTTTAAAAAAGCTCATTAAGTGATATTCCTACCAGTAAATGGGAGTGGGCAGGGGAGGGGTCGTCGGGGGACAGCACTCGTTGTGGCCGTCCCTCAGAACAGCTGTGACTGGAGCTGTTATTACATGCCATCGCTCCAAGAGTTCATTTTTACCAGCAGATTTGGGGGCCGTCTAACCATTTGAGCCGGTAAAACCACAACCATCATACTGCAGTTGCCATGTTCACTCTACATGTCCTTTCTGGATGGTGTCCCCATGAAACAAACCATGAAAGAAAAATGGCTCGATGCCATTGAACTTATTCAGTCTAATGGGACACGCTATATTAAGAAAATGTCAAGAGGTACTAGAGTGGAATAACCATGAGAGCATCTCTCTATCCTTATGGAATATTCATTCCTTTACTTTGTCAGTCCCCAATTTTACAAAATCACACTTTGTATAGCCTTAGCACAAGTGCCCCATTCCTTGGGAGTGAAGGGTAGAGAAATGGTTTCCAGAATCATTAATAGAAAATCAGAGCTTGAAAGGTCCTGGCCGTTTTGTCCTGTTCTGGATACTTCTACTGTTTTACTTGCCTTCTGGATTATACATATTTTATGTCTTATTTAATTATGACTGCTCTAAGATCACAGGTATCCTAACAAGGTCCTGGGGAAGAGGCTTTCCAAACCAGAAGCATTAAGAGCTCTATATATGAGGTGATTAGCCTTCAGAAGGCAGAGAAACTCCTGGGTCCTTCTGACTTCAGATGACCTCTAAGGTTCATTTTTCTCTGACGATTGCTAATTAAAGTGTCGTCCTCCAAAATGTATTTGTTACCACCTGTCTCCTCTGGTGCCATAGCATGTGGCAGTTTTGAAGAGCCTAGTTAGTCCTTGGTAAAATTATACCTCCAAGGCCAGCCTCTTTGTGCCTTGACCTCTGTCAACTGCCTCTCTGGTTAGAGGCCCACGTCGCTCTCTCTCCACTAGCTGTTGGATTGCTTAGTACAGTTTGTCATTGCATTTGAAAAATGCAATTTTTTCACTATCCCTTTATTCTACTGTCAAACCCCTGTCTGATGCTGTTTTGGCTTAGTGGGTGGGCAGTGTAAAATTATCCTCCAGGGACAGTTGCTTGGTTAGTGTGTTTATTGTTTATGTAGAAAGGTTGCTATGTTGTTTTCATGAAGACTGTGATTCTAAAGAAAATTTTGAAAGGATTCTTTGGAACGTTTCTTTACAGGTGTTGCTTAGGAATCAGCCATTGTCTTCTATTGATTGTAAATAAGCAGGGCCTGCAAGCCCTGGCCACCTAAGGGCGTCTCACAGAATTGTCACAGGAGTGAGACATTTTCATAATCTTTTGTCCTTCACCCTCATAACTTAAAGGTGCAGACAATGAAAGAGAATCCAGTTTTTTCACTAGTGGCTGCATGTGATTTAAGTTTTTCTAAATAATAAATTTTTTAAATCAATTATACCTTTTTGACTGGCTGCCCCACTTCCTTCGGGTATTTGCTCAAATCTCAGCCCTCCCTGTACAGACAGTTAAAAATTGCAGCCTCTTTTTATCATATTCCCAACACTCTCTGTTTTTCATTTTTCACCTGTGAGACATGCACTCACAAAGTTATTCATTCTGTTTCCTCTCATTAGAATATAAACTCCTCGATTTTATTCAGTGTGGTGTCCCCAGTGCCTGGAATGGAATGAGCACCTAATACGTGCTCAATGAATATTTGTGAAATGAAAACAAAAATATACCCAATAGCCACTGGGGCGTGGTGGTTAGGAGCACAGGCTCTGAGCCAGGTTGCTGGATTTGAATCCCAGCTTTACCATCTACAAGTCGATGCCTTAATTAACTTCTACCATAGTTTCATCATCTGGCAAATGGGTATAATAACTCTCTCCCTCACTAGTTGTGTAAGTTGTTGTATAAATGTTGTCTGTTATGAGTTATGTCATTAAACAGACTTTAGGCTTCTTCCTGCATTAAGAGTTCGTTGGGATGGGCAGGCTGGGCTCATCCTCACTGCCCTCTCTGTTCCCTTATGGTCAAGGGTCTTATCACTAAACTGACCACACTTTTCATCTGTATTCCGCCTGGGAATGAGATCGACATAATTCCCTAGCACCTTCCTGCCCTGTGCCTCCCCTTGGTAAGGCAGTGCTCTCCAGCCTTTGCTTGGGTGCTGGGAGCCTGACGTTCGGGGTGCTTCCTATGACAGGGCCCACCCTTCTCTGTGCCCCCAGCTGCTGCAAGCCTCACTGGAGTAACGTTGTCACATGGAGGTTTGTGTTCATTTCCAATACCGCCCCCTCCCCTCCAGTGACAGTGCTGTACAGTGGTTAGGAGCGCTGGCTTTGACTCGGACAGAACTTGGTTTGCAGCCCTGCCCCTTCCTGTGAGGTCATTTTTCTTTTTTTTCTCTGGGAAGTGAAGACAATCATCCCCTACTTTGTAGGAAGGTTGTGACAGTAAAGACCACCGTGTGTAAAGACAACAAACCTCGGCCCTGGGTTTGGTGCACTTTCATTCAATCAGTGAATAGTCATTGAGCAGCTATGGGACCAGGTCTCAGCAATTACTTGTCAAGGCATTTCCATCCTTTTAGTAAGAGAAGGGGGTTCTTCCCTATTTTTAGCCTGATTTGACTGCAACAAAGCCTAAAAGATGTGGGTGGGAGCAAGATTCAAGGGGGGCGGGGTGAAGGCAGGTGTTTCCAGCCAGTGAAAGTCAAACCTAAACTGGACAGAAATCAAATTTGTCAGGAAAAAAAGAGAAAGAGAGAGAGAGGGAGGGAGGGAGGGAGGGACGGAGGGAGGGAAGGAGGAAGGGAGGGAGAGAGAGAGAGAGAAAGAAAGAGAGGAAGGAAGGAAGGAAGGAAGGAAGGAAGGAAGGAAGGAAGGAAGGAAGGAAGGAAGGAAGGAAGGAAGGAAGGAAGGAAGGGAGAAGTGGGAAAAGGCGTCTTGCTCAAGGCTGTAGATGGGGGTGGGGCCATCAGAGGTCTCTGGCACAGCCTCCCTTCAATCCCCAGAGGGGTCATTCTGGAGAAACTGCTGCCTGCTTTGTGAAAGTTGAAGGACTTAGCCTTAGGTCACAGGACAAGAAACACAGAATTAGGAAGAGGAGCCAGGTTTCCTAAATGCCGAGGTGGTTGTCAGGGCGTCCGTAACAGCTCCAAGGCCAGTGCTTGTCTTTGCTTTAATCTTACGGTTTTCCTTCCTCATTGGGAACTGATAATTCAGTGTGTGTGTGTTTTATTTAATTTCTCCCTTCTCAGTCGTCAGCATCTTTCATGATTTCCTATCTCCTTTCTATAACAGGTTTTCCTCCAAGTGTGAACTTTAGACAACTTGAATTAAAATTGGTGCCTGTTTTACATGCAAATCCTGGTCCTCTTTTCTAAATCAGACTCTCTAGGGGGAAGCCTGCTTTTTAATATACTTACCAAGTGATTCTAAGGTGCCCACAGAGGCAGGCAGCCTGCAGCACTATGTGGTCCCTTCCTCTGGCTGGAAGGTCATCCCTATGGCTCTTTCCTTGTCTCGTTGACCCACATAAGATCCAAAAGAATGGGATCCTGTCAGTTTGAGCAACTCCATGGTTATTCCTTGAAGTGAAAGACTAGCTTCCTGCTTCTTCTTGGCCATGATGTGTAAGTAAAATTCAAAATTCAACTTTAAATAGAGATCGGAAATGGTTCTTGTCCTCTCTGAACTCCCTCACAAACATGTTTGAACACAACCCAAATGCACAGAAATGTTCAAAAATAGCAATAGTGTGTGGTCTGCCTACTTTCCAAGGGCATAGCAGCCTGCAGCAGTTTCTAAAAATAGACCTTTCTAGTACAGGTCACTAAGCAGGAATGGCCTCCCCCGTGTCCCTCTGTTTACACAGTTTTCCATCTGACACCTTCATAGCAACAATGCTGACTTGATGAAGCATGAGGACCTACATGGTCTGTGGGAATTCCTGGGAAAGTGCAACCTGGCCTGCCGCTGCCCGCCCCCCGGGGAAGGTGAACATTCAGCAGCATCCCAACCGACCCAGACCCGCGGTGTTTGGATTAAGGGCCCTTTCACCCTTTGCTTCGGGATTCCTTGTCCCCTTTCCATCACTGTCTCAAAGTCAGGGGCAGAGGTCAAAAACTCCAAGTCACTCTAGGAGATACCAATGAACAGAAAAATAAGCTCGTGTTCAGGAATTTAAGACCCAAAGTGTTGGTTTGGTTTAATCGATCTTGCATGTTGCCTCTTTGCAAAATTGTGAGTTTACAAGGCATTCTTGTTGCAAATTTTAATAAAGTTGCAAATTTAATTTTGAGAACTTCCAATAAAATGTCCAGAGAAGGTTAATTTACCTTTGATATTTTGGGAACAGCCCTATAAGAGTGAGAGTTCTTTTCTTCTCGTGTAATCATCTATGGACACAACTGTCCTGGCCCCTAAATGCAGACAACCTGAGTGTTATTTGAATTAAGATTTCTTGGGATTAACATTCTAAAATTAAGGAAATGGAATAAAAGAATGGGGGCACTTGGCTTTAAATATACATGAGGTGATTGAACTGGATTACCGGGCATTCACATTCCTAGTAGATTCATAGTAGGTTCTGAAGAAGTAGATTCTTTTGGATCAAGTGTAGAATATTATCTATAGGAATCAATTTTGATTCACAAGTTAGCCTGCCACATCTAAATAAATGATTGCAGTAAGCCCTCCTCCGTAAATTTGGGACATTCTAAGCATTTCTTCCTCTCATTTGATTCTCACAACAAGTTCATGAAATAGGGATGTTTAGTACTCCATTTTACAGAAGAGGAAACAGACTTTCAATAGGTCAGACTGGATAAAGGGACACCTCTATGAAGTGTGGATTTGAACTCCAGTCTAGCTGACACAGAAGCCCAAGCTTTTAAGCCAGTAGGTGTTCAGACAAGCTGGCATTCTATGATTGCTCAAACCCCTGAACCAGCACGGGTTCTTCTGCCTTTGGGAAACCACAGTTTGGGTTCTGCTGATGCTTTTGTTTGTTTTGCTTTCCAGACAGTACACACTGGTGCCTTTTGTTTCCCCAGCAGCGTTGATTCAGATTCCCTTAGATAAATTAACCTTCCCATGTTGTCTAACTCATTTGAAGGGAGTACATCCACAAGCCAATAAAAATAGAAATGGGAGAAACAACGCAGGAAGAAGGGAGAAGTGGCAGGGTTTTATGGTTATTAAGATGTGAGTACAGGTTCATCATTTTCTACTTTCCCCTCAAACAAGACAAAACAAAAAAAAACCCACAGCTTGATTCTAATCACAGGTTGTTCTATAATTTTTAAATGGTTGAAATACCTGATTAATATGGAAATGTTGGAGCATTCATTGTTTTGTAAGAGAACATTTGAGATTTTATCACTTTTCTTCCACACAGTAGACGCTTGAAAATGATGTTGAGTTTAAGTGTTAGACTTGAGTACTTACCCACAGCCCTGGAAGAGTCTGCCCTTTGCAGGATGGATTTGGCTGAGGTCTAATCCAACTTCTGAAGGAGACGAAAGGTATCTTTGTGCTTTGTTCTTGCCAGCATCCTAACGAAGCCCCCTGGCTTCTTCCCATTTCAGTACCCACTGCTCTCTGCACACCCTGCCTGCTCTCTCTCAAATCTTTCCCCTTGTAGGAAATTGTTGTTCTATCTCTTTCCTGGTTCCTCATTCAAACTTGCCTTTCGATTTCTTGCTGCCTCTGAACCTTGCTGGGGGATGACTTTCTAAGCTCCAAAGGCATGGCTAAGAATAGCTGAAGTCCTCTGAGAATAATACAACCTTACACTGATATAAAATGGCAGTAATAAAGCTATTATTCATATTTTTAAAAAGCGATTTTGCAGGGTGTCAATATCTTAACGTAAACAAATATGTTTCCAATGGTGTTTTCTCTGTGACAAATTGTTTGGAGCTCTCTGTGGATAGAAAAGTGGGTCTTGCCATTAGAAGCCTTCAAGTCATGGGCTAAAGGTGACCTCGGCCTCATAAGGTTGACCTTGGCCACGTCAGTCAGAGTCCTGACAGTTCCTGTGTGGACTCCTCGAGTACAGTCAGCAGGGAGCCGTGGTGGACAGTGATGGTAGACCCTGGAAATGAGGGTGAGAGGATACATCATATGTCCTGAAAGTAGAGTTAAAATGCTTGTTTCACAATTTTGGAAATCCTCTTACAGGTATAGTATGATGATGCAAATATGACAATCCATGTCTTAAATATAGTAAAGAGAAAGTGATTGGTATGTTTCAGGTATGGATTTGCCCCTTTGTAGACCGTCTGCAGGGAGGGCTTTATCCCAAATTAGTTTCCTCTGCCACCTGACTATTTCTGAAATATTAACACAAGCTTGAAAGCCAGTATGCACAAGTTGAGCTTTAGCTCTGTTAATTGCTCTCAATTGGCACAATAATGAGACATATAATAGTTGAGATTTGTGGGCTGAAGCAGGCAGTGTGATGAAGGGACAGTCGAATAACCGTATCAGCACATGCGCACATGCCATAGTAGGTCAAATGTGGGGTTGCAGATTTAGGAAATAAAAATATAGGATGACCAATTTGAATTTCAGATAAACAAGTCATGTTTTAGTAAAAGTATGTCCCTGATGTTATCTAATAACCCTAGTCCCGTGGCAACTTAGTTGTACAGAAAAAAATGTGGATTCTTTATTTAATCTAAACTTAATCTGGTCTTCCTCATAAACCCACACTTGCTGGTTAGCAAGGAAACAGACCTTTAGTCCTGGCCAAGTTAGAAGCTAGCCTGGTCTAATTGTTTGAATAGTCCCGGGTGGTGACGCTTAGTCTCTAACATAAAATGCTCTCCTCTCACATGTCATCTTCTGTCTCTACTGCCCAGCTACTTTGTCAAAATAGTGTCTGCGGGGTTTGGGGCAGTGGTGAGTGCAGATCTTAGGGCTCAGTGTCCCCTGATCTCCAGGCCCTGCCCGTGGTCTTCACTGCTGACCTCCACCATTGAATTTTGCAGTGGGTGAACTCATGGTCCGCTCTGGCCTGAGCAATCCCCCCAGGGATCCCTGGCAACTTCCCACTGGCAGCCTCACTTCTGCTCAGCTCCCATTAGCTTCAGACACCTTAGTGTCTACCAAGTTCTTCATCTCAGTAATCACTGGCCCAGGGATTACCCTAGCATTCACTCACTCCATCATAGCTGCCTCAGTCCAAGTCTACTGGCTGGCATCTGACATCACTCTGAATTGAATTGGGCCAGGCCCTCCCCACAGTGAGCTTCTGCTAGAGTCTCAACGGAGCAATGGAGCCAGGATTTCCTGACCCCCTGGGCATTCCCCTCACTTACCTTGCATGTTAGCACTCTTCTCCCTGAGGCCAGAGAGGTGAAATCAGAACTTGGTTCTGACAGTGTGGCTTGCCATCTTTCTTTCCCTTATTCCCACAATATCCTAGAATCGCAAGGGCTGGACTTCCATGCTATTTCTTACTCTGCTCTGTGCTCCTTCTGTAACTGCAAGCCTCCTGTCTTAGGTGAGAGGGGTATCTTAGAGAGGGGTACTTTCCTTGCACTATGGGAAAACTTTGATGATAGGAATCCTCTAGGCTTAACCCTAGAGAGGTTACAGCGGTTCTCAAAAGCGTGGTCACTGACCAGGTGCGCCTATGAAATGCAAATCCTTAGGCGCTCCTCTAGACCTACTGAGTCAGAAACTCTAGGGTTTTGGCCTAGCAATCAAAAGTTTGCCAAGTTTTCAGGGTGATTCTGATGCACCCTAAAGAAGCCTGGCTTTAAAGATTCCAGCAGATTCTTGTACTCCTCTCTTATGTATTCCAAGCCTAAAGTCTTATTAAACAGACCAAATAGGCCCCCTCAATCTAGTTAAATGATTAACTTGGTAAATAAACTTGAAATATTTTTGGTTAAAAAAAGGAATTTGCAGACTTAAAAAAGGAAGGAAATTCTGACACATGCTATAATATGGATTAACCTTGAGGACATTATTCTAAGTGAAATAAGCCCGTCACAAAAAGCCAACTATTGCATAAATCCAATTATGTGAGGTACCTAGAGTAGTCAAATTCATTGATACAGAAAATAGAACGGAACTTGCCAAGGCCTAGGGGTCAGGTGACTGGAGAGTTATTGTTTTATGGGTACAGAGTTTCAGTTTGGTCAGATGAGAGGAGTTCTGGACACGGATGGTGGTGATGGTTGTACAACAATGAGAATGTACTTAATGCCACTGAATTGCACACTTAAAAATGGTTAAGATGGTACATTTTGTGTTGTGTGTATTTTACCACAATTAAATTTTTTTTAATTAAAAATAAAATAAGGAATTTGGTGGCTAAGCAAAGATTAAAATTGTGTGTTAAAATGGCCTAATTTCGTAAGCAACAGGTATTGATTTGAAGGAAGGTTGCATGGCTAATTCAGCTGGTTATCTGTGGAACAAAGTCCTGGACATTAGAGTTTAGATCTAAATTTTGAAACGGATGCTCCTGGTAAGTTTGGGTATTTCACCAGACATTAGTTGAGTTTCTGAGCTACCTAAAGTATAAGAAGAAGCTGGTCAAATAGATCTGACTCTAGAATACAAGTAGGATAGTTGGTCTCAGTGTGGCTATTGGTATAAAAGTTAAAGTATACTTGGAATTTTTTCATATCTCAGACGAAAAAGCCTTGGACATAAATGAACTCCTAGTGGTCTGTATGTAGCCTTCTATGTAAAAAGAATTGACAAGCCATCAGCTTCTCCCCATCTGCCAAAAGGAAGAGCCACCGGGGAGGGCCTGGTAGTACACCTTGTCCATAAGCTTGACTAGGAGGTCTTCTAGGTCCCTTTGTGGCTCTACTCTGCCAGTCATTTGGCACTGTGTATATGAGCCCATCCTCCCGAGGGGCAGCAATAAAAGGGTGGTATTGGCAGATGGTGGGGCTTTAGACCCCCTCCACCTCCCAATTATATGCATTGGTTGCCCACCCGATAAAATAATATCCTTAGTATAAACAGTTTATGATTTCTCAATGTCATTAAAGAATGAATGAAAGCATCTTTAGAAAACTGTTCCCAGTCTACGTAAAAACAGTGAACTTACTATGCAGAACATAGCTTCAAGACCAGTTGCCTGCAGCTCCTTCACAATCCACTTGCCACCAGGAAGCACCACATATGGGATATCCTATAGTCACCACTGTTCTAGTCCAATTTCCAAGCTGCACAAATTTCCAGGGAGAGAGAAATATCGTTAGACACCCAACTCTGCTTCCTGTCTCAAAACTCTATTCAAACAAGACAATGTTCTCATAAGCCCCAGGAAATAGATAGGGTAGACCTATGCTATTAATAGGTTTTTTTGTTCACTATGTTCATTAAGTTGTTTTAAAAATAAAAGTACCTAGATAATAAACATCAGCTTTCAATACCCTTCAACACCAATAGCTGTCAATACCTTTCAATACCACCATCAATCCTTATGACGTGAATCCTGGTCAGATTCTAAATTGAATTAGGTTCATATGCTTCTGGTTAAGAACTGAAGTTTCTCATATTCTTGTGGAAGGGTTAAGAAAGCACACCAGTTACCAATTTGATGGGAGGCCATGTAGTCCAGTGGAAAAGTACCTGGGCTTTGTAATAGCCCTGCCCTTGAACCTAGCCTTTTCATGTATCAGCTATGTGGATCTAGATGCATAAATTATCACAGGTCCAGTTTTCCTTAGCTGTACAGTTGGAATAAATTTTATCTAAATTTGTATCTCTGACGGTTTTTGTAATGCTTAAATGAGACGCTCTATGCAGAGTGACAAGTACATACTTGGTACATGGGAAATGATAGTTACAGGAAATGGGAAAGTATAAGCAGCAGAACTTGAAGAAGTACTTGGCTAAGTCTATAGCCTTCTCGTGGTGTTGGGTTTCCCATGACTCTTTCCAGTTGTACTTTTATTTAAACCCAGTTTTCTTTCTTTCAGACCTGAAGCCACTAAATCTGTTATCAATTTCCCATGATTAAGATTTGAACTAGGGAACGACAGGCAAAGCTAACTGATGTTAAAAAGTGGGGGTGGGGAGTCTGGAATAGGCTGGAAACATCTGGAAGGAACCTTATATGGATGCTGGAAATATTCTATATCATTTTTACTGTTTACGTAAGATTAGTGTACCTTACACACTCTGTGTGTTCTACCTTAATAGAAAATTAAAAATGATTTCAACTAAGTGTTGATAAGGATCCGAAGATCTCCACATATCAAATCCACTATTAAAGTTAGTCAATTTTATTTTTAAAAAGCCAACTCAGTGAATTTAATCAAGTTCCTTGATTGGCAGAAATTGATAACTGCATCTTAAGAAGCATTTGGCCTGCAGACGTTTGTTTGATCTAGAAATATTTGGCCTGCAAACATTTGTTTAGTCCACATTAAAATCTGGAAGTTTTACATAAGAATCTGGCTCTCTGGCTTCTGGAAAACTCAGATGACCTGGCAGCAGTGGCTTGGAGCGGTGTGTGCCCAAGTCAGGTGAGGCGTCCCCTCTCCAGTTTCCTTTGGGGTGCCACAACTTTCTATGATCTCACAACTGCCACTTTTTTCATTCCAGACAATTGTCCAAACTGAGTATTTTCCAGTAGAGGGATGGTTGACAGTTTCTAAAACTAAACTGGGGCTGGGAATCATTATGTCTTCTTCTCTTTGATCTTTCCAATGCCCACCATGTTAAGCACTCGTGAATTGTTTGCTGAGTGAATGAAAAAACCCACATAATGTGCTGACTATCTGCTTGTGACATCTCCTGTCATGTTTCTTTTCAAGGCACATGGATTTCCTAGCCCCACTGTGATTCAAACTGCCCTTTTGTGCTGGAGTACAAGATGGAGGCTTAGGAAAGCGAAAGGAAGAATGTTCTCTACACTGTCCATTTCAATTATGACTTAAAGCAGGTTTTACTATATATACCAAGTTATTATCAGGCTGATTGCTTGACAGCCTCTCTCATTACTGCTGGCTGGCGCCATTCAACTGATTTACTCTGCTGATATATGGAAGGGGGCGGCACGGCATATTCTCCCTAAGGAGAAATCTGCTAGCCAGAAAAATACCCAAACTCCTAAACATCGTACATGCCATACACATCCCATTTCTAAGTCACAACAGATATAGCATATACAGCAGTGTTTAAGAGCATATGCTTTGAAATCAGGCTGCCTGGGCTCAAGTCCTGCTACCCCCACTTGCTAGTTTTGTAATCTTGGGCAAGTTTTTCATCCCTCTGTGTCTGAGATTTTTCAGCTATAAAGTGGATATAATAATAGTAGCTCCCTAGTAGGGTTTTTAGAAGAGTTAAAACAAAATATGTAAAGTGCTCCGTATCCTGCCTGATACATAGTAAACACCTGCTAAGTAATAAATACATATACAAGGTCTGACAATTACATTCACGAGGTCTGACAATTACATTCACGAACTCATCCTAGAAACAGTGCTACATGCCTCATTGCTGAATATCACTACAGTCATCTTTGAAATAGTCCTTTATTTTGGAACTCTTTTTCTGGAATGGCGATCAGAGCTGTTGTCATATTACTCTTGACGTTCTGAATGTCATCAAAATGTCTTCCTTTCAACATTTCCTTCACATTCAGGTAAAGAAAGAAGTCATTGGAGCCAGATCAGGTGATTAGGGAGGGTGTTCCAATACAGTTATTTGTTTACTGGCTAAAAACTCCCTCACAGACAGTGCCTTGTGAGCTGGTGCATTGTCGTGATGCAAGAGCCATGAATTGTTGGCGAAAATTTCAGGTCGTCTAACTTTTACACGGGGCCTTTTCCGCACTTCCAAATAGTAAACTAGGTTAACTGTTTGCCCAGTTGGTATAAATTCATAAAAAATATCTCTCTGATATCAAAGAAGGGTAGCAACATCGTTGCAACAAGTTCACGAATATAATTGGCAGACCTCGTATAATTATATAAATGTCATTGACATTTGCTGTTACCTTTACACCTTATTCATTTTTTATATTAGCTGTGTAATTTTCCTAGAGATTGAAATTAGTCATTAATAATGCTGTAATTTGTATTCTGTAATATTCTTTCTTCAGTTTTTTTTTTCACCCTCGAGAATGTGAACCCAAATGTAATTCCTCTATACCTATCATTCTTAGCATTCAGTGGTAACTTGGGGTTCCCCATTAAGGATGTTGGCACTTTGAAGGGATGACTGAGCTAAATGCCTTTATTTGCTACCTTTTGGCCACTAACATTCTTAGGAAGAAATACCTTGGTTTCCCCCAAAGAATTAGAGACTGTGAAGAGAGAAAAAAGAACAGGGGTGATATGATTACTTTAGGCCTGTTAGTCTCAGACAGCACAAAAGAAGTATAATGTAAACTGAAACGTGTAACTTTCATTAGGAACACCAGCAATAAAAAACATGGCATGCCTTCTGACTTCTGTATCATAAGTGGCTTATGTCCTATGATGATTATACAAGAAACGGTATTGTATAATAATACTTTGGACTTAACTGACATCTTTTATGACTCAACGAGGCCTACAGGCATTATCTTATCAATCTTGATGTCAGCATGTGGTTGGTCAGATTGGGATAAAAAAATGTTCACCTGAGTACAAAGTGAGCACAGCTCAGCTGCTGTGTCCACTTTCCTTACAGTGTCCTCAAGGATCTGACTCCCTTAGACATACTCAGATTCTCCAACAAATACAGTTTCCCATGAAATTAAATAAAAATGGACTAGAAAAGAGAAAGTAAGCTTATTAAGTTTCTCTCTAGGTTCAGTGACTAGTTTTCTTTTCAGCCTGGAATGTCCATGTGAAAATTTACAGAGTTGGGCTAAACTAATTCTGAACCACACAAAAAATTATTTCCTTTTTTTTGTCCTTACACAGCATCATCACCTTGGACGTTGTCACTGTCCTTGCCTGTGTGATCTATTCTTCATTGCCTCTTCCTTCTAATGACCCAGTGTGATTTCTAGAAGTGAGAGGTGCAGGATAACAGTTCTACCTGAATTGTTTACATGATTTTATAAAGTCGAGTTTACTTATTGAGCATCTAGTATATGCCAGTCATTTCTCTGGATGCTTGGGATTCAGCCATGATCAAAACAAACACCTCGGTCCTAGTGAAGCTGACATTCTTCTGAGCAGAGGCAGGAATAATAAACACAATATAAATGCAAATTACACAGTATGTTAGAAGGTGGTGAAGTGCTCTATGAAAAGAAAGCAGACCCAAGGCCAACAGTCTGTTTTTATCTCCTCCACTCACAAAAGTCTTTCAGTTCCTCCTGGGAGTATTGAGGACAAACTTTTAATTTTTAAAACTATACACTGGAAGTACTTTGAGCTTCTGGAACATACCATAAAAATATAAGTAAGTGCCATACAGCCATTTAAATCTACCTTACATAGTGGACAAATCTACCTTATAACTGCTGGAGAACAGTATAACTGTTATCCACAGACACAATGAAACTGAAAATCAGTAAGGAAACTACATTTTCTTCATTGTTTTGTGAGGCTTTCCCTCCGTAGAGCTCCCATCTCTAACCACAAACAAGCACCCTACAAGGACATGTGCAAATCGTTAAGGAAAAATACCAGTGGAAATCTGGTGTTCTGACATCAAGACTATCTATCTTGGTCTGCAGTTTATCAAGAGTAACATAAGCCTCTCCTGATTGTGGGTTTGTTTTTTAAAAGGTAATAAGAAAACAGGATGTGCCTGAATGAATGGCTTACTTACTAGCTTTTAGAGAAAAGGAAAAATAAAACCCCCATATTTCTTCAAAAACTCATCTAGCATCTTCTTTTCTCCCTCTTCACCACAGATATGAGTGCTGGGAGGAACTTAGTGACGTTCTGGAGTAGAATGAGGACTAGAGCCCAGAGACAATGAGTGACTTGCTCAGGCTCACTTAGCTGGTCAGCAGCAGAGGCAGAAGGGAAAGCCCAGTCCCTCAGGCCCTGGTCCAGCACACGGTGGGTTCCATAGCCCCTTTTCCAGATTAGATCATCAATGCTTCTTTAAGCACATTGCACAACCCGCCACAGTGGATTGCCAAAGAAGCTAGGCAGGTAATAAATGAGAAGTCTCAGATGTTTGTGAAAGCTTTCCAGATTCTCATAGAACTATGAAGTAGAGCAAGCAGGAAATAAAAGAGAGGTCTGAGGACAGAGTTTATGGGGGAGGGGGTGGGAGTGGGGAGCACGGTGGTGGGAGGCGGGGGCACAGCATGGCATGGATGGTTTCTCTTCTGGAAGAAGGGGAACTAGTGCAGTGTGAAGAGCTTCCTATGCACCAAAGTCACGTGCACTGACTGTGAAGGGGGTCACTTCCACACTTCACTGTCCCCCTGTCCATGAGAGGCTGCCAGACTACCAAAGGGTGATGGGGACACACCATGTGCCATCTCACTTCAGGTCCTGGGAAAGGTGGGAGAAGGATCATCCTGCCCATACCACCGCTACTAGGTAATATGTGAGCTCCCGTCATGGGCCAGGCACCGGGCTAAGTGCTTTATTTACATCATCACATTTCGTCCTCACGTCAGATAGGTACTATCATCAGTTCCATTTCAGAGGAGAGAAAACTGAAGCTTAGAGAAGTGTAGTAATTGATCCAGGGTCACAAAGCCCGTGAATGCCAAAGTCAGAAGTCAGTTCTCCTTCCTAGAGGGTAGTGATACAAAGCGTGGGCTCTGAAGTCAGATTGCCAGGGTATGAATCCCAGCTCTGCTGCTTGCTAGCTACGAAGGGTTCAACACGTTACTTAACCTCCCCAAGCCTCCGTTTCCTCCTCTGTAAAGCTGTAACAATAATTACAGTATTTACCTTATAGACTTGTGGTATAATTAGAGAATGGAACATAGTGACTACTGATACATAATTAATTACTAGTTGTGTGGCAGTAACGTACTACCACAGTACTACTTGTGTGGTAGACGTGTGTGGTAACTATAGCTCAACTACAGGTTAAATCACATGAAATCGCTATTGTAGTAGACCAAAACTTGTTGAATATTGACAATTTCATATGGTTCAATCTGATACTACACAGGCATCCTTCTTTGTATATATGACAGTGGTTGCCTTATTCATCTCATAATGTGTGTAAGGACAAGTGACTTCATTGCTTTTTTTTTTCTTTACTTGCCTGCTTGTTACAGATTTTCTGAAGAATCACGTAGTGATATCCTCTCTTCTAATGTAAGATAGCATCCACGAGGACCTACACAATATACACAGTTCCCACAGCCACCAATCTGTTGAGGCCATTGTCACAGGGAACTTGGAGGAGAATAGACTTAGAGTGAACTTAAATTGTACAGAGCTGCACTGTAAGGAAATTACTGGTGGAATGCAGAAGGAGCAGTATCCCGGCTCCTTTAAACCACTGCGAATGTTCTGCGCCTTGTGGAATGGCATACCCATATAGACGACTAATTGTGATAAACAGATGTCAAGCATAGCCAGTTGTCATTCCACATCGTGGAGATGAGCTCCTGGTCAGCATCGGGAGGTTAAATTTAACACATTCAAAATTAATTTCATGGCCTCGATGCTCTTGAACTCTACTTTGGTGGGGGTAGCCTATGAAAGGAGGACATATAACTCAGTTGTGGTGTTTGGGGAGGCTGTAGGGTGCAGGAGCAGAACATAAAACTACGATAAGAATCTTGCCTATGAAAAAAAAAACAAGGAAGGCTACTTTTAAAAGAATGCACCTATGATGCAAGACCTAGTGGAACATTTCTATTCTGAAAGATGATTCTCTGCCCCACCTGACCATGGTTCCCACTCCACAGTTGCCTCAACCTATTTCCTCAGATTTCATATAATATAGTAATATAAATAGTCTGGAATTCAAGTGGAACATCCTGGAGAGACAGGCTTTCTAGTTAATACAGGAACAGTCTTTAAATAAAATTAGTCTCATCTTTGAAACATAATGATGCTTTAGATCTTTTAGACTTTCTTGGTGTTTGGAATGGAATAGAATACTACTGTATTTGGAGGATAATGCTCCCTGTGATTTCAGTATTCTGCCCTGTGTGTGTGTGTGTGTGTGTGTGTGTGTGTTCCCTTTCCATCTTCCTTCTTTCCACATCTAAAAAATAATATAATCTGCAAGTCTTGTAAGGATTCTTTAGCAAGGAGGTTTACAAATTATCTGTGGATCCTATGATTTGTTTTTTCTCACCATAGCAGCTGTAAAATAATGAAAATGCATTACAGAGCCACTAAATCAGACATACTTGGAGTCCCATTTTCGTTCTGCATGCACTATTCCTTTTCTCTCTCTTTGTGTCTATGGTTACTGTTAAGCTGACCCCTACAGTCTGGGGCAAATACCAAAACTTGAATCAAGCACTATTTATCTATACAGCTGCAAAGGGTTGCTGTTTCAGGGGCTCAGAGGATAGATTTAAGGAAAATTCCTGTAACTGGTGGCAGTTTAGGAAGCTGTTGGGATCCCATCCACAAAGCTGAGCTGCTTGGCACTTTACTGAATTTTAAAATGCAGTGCTTTGTTATGTATGTGTTTTTTTTATATATAAGCACTATGTTTATAGATTTTTGTGTCTGAGGTGATTTTTTTACAATATTGAATTTTATTGTTGGAAAACAATGACTGTAGAAAGATTTTTGTTTTTATTTGATTCTCCCTCCCCTTCTAGTTTTATGAGAGACTATTGCTTGCAAAAACCATAGCTAATTAAAAATTGAACTTATTCAGCTTCAAAGAAGCCCAAGTGGAGACTAGCCAGGGTCAGACAGGGCCACTCAGTAGTTAAGGCTGCCCACACGGTTCGTGCTTTCTAACCTTCACTTTAATTGTCATCACAGTGCATCGTGTTATTTATGAGTCAAAGAACCGAGTGCGACGATCTTTGGGAAGGGCAGGAGATGGCTTACCCTGTACCACAAGCTCTCCTTGCAACCGCCTGACAAACAGCTTCTCCAGAGCATTGGGCAGGAGTGTACATGGACCCAGCATGCCAGCAGCCACTGTAGAAACCGGTTCTCAGGTTCTGGCCGCGTGTACTTCCCCTTACATCAGGGGCTTGCTGCTGTCAGGCAGGCCAGCTGGCGATTGGCTGGGAGGAGGGCAGTAATCCGAACTGGCTTTTGTACTTGGCTAATCAGGGCAGCCGTTTGATTGCAGGTTCCAAGCAGAGGTGCCTGGGTGGTGTCAGACACCTGTGTCTTAGCTTTTGCCTTCCTGGCACTGGCTCCTGTGGATTCCTTCTGTGCCGGAATTGTGCGTCTCTGCTACCTCTCCCAAACCACTGAGCCCCCTCAGTGGGTCAGCGTGGCCCAGTGTCACGCTGGACAGAGATGGCCAACAGACAACTGAAGACAATGGAACTGTGGGCTTAGACTTCCTAAAGGTAAGTCCATTTTAAACCAGATATTTCTCAACACTATTTTCTATGTTTATCTTGACAGAAAGGCCAATATTGGAAAGGTAAAGTAAAGAGAGGCAGGGAAGTTGTTTAATTTAGTTCTTTATGATGAAATCACTAAGTTATTTGCCTGTCAGTTGTGCTGGCAAAATGATACCAAGGCATAAATAAAGATGTAAAGGGGTGGGGGTGGGGGGACTCGACAAATTACGGTAACCCTTGCAGGCACTTGATAGCATTGCGTACTCCTTCCTATTTGATGAGACACTCAAGTGATGAGAGAACAAAGTAACGTTTAATTAAAGCCAACAGATATACTATGTGCTAGCTTGTACAATAACAGAAAGTCAGGCTGCATATCCTGGCTCTTTCCAATCATGCAACCCCAGGATTTCTAGTCTCATTCTAATTACTACTTATTTTTAAAGCTCTCTTTAACTTTTTCTCTTGTGAAATGAAAGCAGTTTTTCTTTTAAAGATTTATTCAGAGAACTAGTGCATTTCACTTCAGTATGGGATTTGAGGTATTGCTTGGCTCACTTCACTAATATTTATGTGCAAGAGAAAGTCAGATTCTAAATGGGAGCACCTAACTTGGAGCAGCAGATGCTCAGGAATGTTCAGCTATGATTCTGATTAAACGTAAGCTCCACTCTGATTTCATTTAACTTGTAAGCTGATTGACAAATACGTCAAGGACCAGCCTGTCTCCCCTCTTAGATTGCTGTCAGCATCCTTGTAATTCTAGGATTTAGTTATCTAAGGTGGGTAAGAAAGCTAGTGGTTTGGGACTTGTGCTTACACCTCTGCCGGGTTTGGCCTGATAGGGAAGAAATAATTTTCCCTTAGATTTTTTTTTTTAATGAAAACTCTCTGAAATGGGCAAAGGTCTATTTATGAATCCAAAGTTGTTCTGAGACTACTTTTCCCACCTTATTAATTCCAAAGATATAAATACCTTCATGAAATATTAGGTTGGTGCAAAAGTAATCGCAGATTTTGCAATTATTTTTCACCTTTTAAACCACAATTACTTTTGCACCAACCTAATACATGAAGTTCTGAATGATTCTGTTCAAGTAGTAAACAGTAATAGAGAGACTGGATAGAGGTGGTGAAAACAGACAATAAGCATTCAGAAACCATTCACTCACAATCTATTTTGATCATCCTGAAATATGTCTTTTTCTTCCAACGTTTATAGCCAGTTGGAAATTTCCATTTTTCTCAGCTGTTAACTAACTCGTCTTTATTAAAATATTTTCCTATAATGAGATGAATATGTTAGTAATACTAAATATGAATACTAAAAATGACTGCTTTGATGAATAAAGCATCAGAAATGACATTACCCGTGTAGTGAAATGTGATCATCACCCAAGTTTACAGCAATCATTTTTAATATAATGTACTTGCAAATACATTATAAGTGGAGATAATTGAAAAATCAGATTGGTTGGTAGGTAGATCAGTAGATACTACATAAATTTATAGTGTTGAGGGAGTTAAAGGAGAAATGGACATTGGAAAGCTAAATAAACGTATATGTAGCCTCAATTTAAATTATAAAATTCTACCTTCACATATGAATTACAACCTAGAGAGTATATAAATCAAAGATGATTACCTGGGTTAAGGATAAATCATTTTTGTATGGGGAAGAATACATACCATCTTAGCCTTAATCACTATCTTAAAAAATAAAACAAAGTACACTATCCATAAAAACAAAAACAAAACAACAACAACAAAAAACACTTCTGTCCCGAAAAGGTACAGAAAGGAAGAAAGAACTAGTTGAAAAACCTCTTCATCTCAAGTTAAAAAGAAAATAAAATCTAAAAACCCCACATTTCATATTAAGCGTATAGAAAGCCCTTGTACACATCTGCAGAGAACCAAGGAACCCCCAAATCTGTAATTTAACATAATCATTAATAATTAAGACACACACACAGGTATTTCATCCCAAGAACAGTATCATTAAAGAGTTAGATTGGGACAGGGGATTAAGTATCTTAAATTCATTATTCCCCAGTGACAGTTTTTAAAAGTCTTCTTTCTGGAGCCATGGAATGTCTGCCAGGCTCCTTAACAGCCTGCGGTATGGTGAGGGTCCCCTCTGGTGTCGTGGACAGCACACAATGGGGCACAATAGAGAGCACTCAGCCCCCGCCTCCCAGACACTCACTCTGTGTCCCATTGGCTCTGCTTGAAAAGTTCAGCTATGCAAATAAGCTGCACACGTCAGATATCTCCCTCCCCCCATCTTTCCCTCTCTCCCCCTTTCTCTCTCAAAAACAACTCCAGGTCTCATCAGCCTTTGCACTGACTTTTCGAAGCTGGAGAGGCCTGTGAGCTGAGAGGTTGCACAGCTAGGTGAAACCTCCCCTTGCTCTATGTTCTATGGCCATATTGACCAGACAAGCATGCTGGGTCCCTTAGCTGTAGACACATGGGAAAGAAAGCATTTCCCCATGTCCACTCCTCTGTGGATGGCTTCATTAAAATGTCATGGGTTAACAGGAAGAAGTTGGCACTTGTTAAGCTAGACCTCTAAAAGGCATGTTTAAAAAGAAGAACTTCCAGCAATCCTAATGTTCACATTTTGGAGACAAGAGGGGAACCATATCTCAGCACAAACGGATGATTTTGGACGGCAGGAGTCGAAGCAGCCTCAACTCATTTTACTTCTTAGTTGGACAGATTCAATTCCCAAGTGAATGTCAAACGATGGTGGCAATGTGGTATTTGCGGCATATCATCTGATATCATTGGGAGAAAAGCTCTTAGGGAACTTCTGTGACCTAAAACTGCTAGGATTGCTCTGATGTCCGGTCAAGTGATCAAGTGAGCACTGGCGTCAGACACTGAAGGAAGGCTTCGCTTGTACACTCCAAGCCTGCTTTGAAAGCCGTGACTCTGGGGATGGAATTTAAATGAGCCCCACCCTGAAAAGCCATGGCTGTTTAGAATTACTTGTTTTTTTCCAACTACCAAAGCTCCTTAGTGACCAGTAAAGCTACCAGTAGTCCCTTCCCAGCAAAAACAGTGGCTGGTATTCCGGACAGTAGTCCCAGCAATTAGACCCTGAGGGATGGGTCTCCAAGTTCCTCCCGTGTCTTTTCCCTGGGAGCAGTGGAGGCCCATCTCACTGACCTGATATTTATGTAATAATTTCAAAGTTATTTATTAATCATGGCTCATTAATTCCTCTATCTGCTGCACGTAGTTCAGTGTCATTATCCCAGCGTGGAAGACAGAGAAAGGTGATAAAACGGAATGATTTGTCCAACAGCACCAAGAAGTTAGTGAGAAAGTAGAAACTCGAATGCCATGCAGTCCTCCTTCCCTTTATGTCTTTCTGTCAAAAGAGGAATCAGGAATCCTTGAAACTTCTCCCGCAGCAATTCTGTCTGGGCACTAAAATGCTGTAGTCCAAAAATATGCCGCTCTCTTCGCTGGATCACTCTGTGACTTGGAGGGGCTCAGAGGCTTACAAACAATGCAATGAAGTGGGTGTGGAATATGGTGCGCATTCTTGAGTGTGTGTGTGTGTGTGTGTGCACGCGTGTGTGTGCCTGCACACACGCATGTGCCACCTCATACTCTCCTGAACAACTCAAAACCCCAGGGGAGTGTCGGTGAAGCTTGTCTGAAGCCTAAACTGCAAAGGACAGCAACCTCTCTGCTATGGCCTTTTCCTAGACAGGCCTGACCATTCATTTATAACAAATTTCAGCCGAGGCCACTTGACAAGGGAGGCCAGACAAGGAGGAGCTGCGGTGAGCTAGTCAGAAGGCAGGCCAGCATTGCCCCCGAAGGTATTTCAGGAATGTTAATGGTATGCCTGAGTGGAGGGCTTCAGAGCCCGGAGCTCGGGCTGAGAACTGTTCTGTGGCCATCTGTTGAGGCCCAGGAAGTCTCATAGCAACAGCTTCTCAAGAATGGTGCCTTTTTTTTTTTTTTTTTAATTAAAATTAACTAACACAAAACCAAAAACTGCTTCAGTGCTCAAGAAGAATTGGGACAGGATTCAGATTCTTTCTACAGAGTGATGAGCTTTTAAGGAAGAAAAGCCCCCACATCTTTCATTCCTGTTCTTTAAATGAGCAATTTGTACTTGGTTTTGAGGTCTTCATTTTTTTCCCCCAAGGGTAGAATTCTTTTTCGGGGGGGAAAGGGGAAAGGGGTGGCCGTGAAAACTCTAAAGCTGTGGAGAAATAATTGGCAAAAATATGGTTAAGAAAAAAGATTTTACTGGTATTTGTTGCTCTTAGCAATTTTGTCAGCAGTTGCATTTTTCCCTCTGTAATAATGTGAGCTTTATAAGCCAGGCTGCTTAGTTAGTGAAATGAATGTCAGACAAAGACGTTAATTTTACTGGGATGAAGTATGTGCTCCAATATGAATCTCTCTCGAACCTGTATAAGAGTTGACCTTAGAAAAAGAGCAAGGGGAACTGATACTGGTAGTTTTAATTTTTTAATTAATGAGGCATTAAGTTAGCCATTAACAAAAACTGTGTTTGTTCCTCAGGACAGAAGACCCTGTAAAATAATCAACACCTGAAGCCTAACTAGCAGCTGTGTGTACAGGGGCAGGCACGCTAGCCAGAGACAAAAGAAGTATAATCTATTCCAAATTCTACCCCTTACTGGGCTATTTTAGGAGGGTACACAACCTCTTAGAGCATAGTTCCTCATCTGCAAATTGGATTTCTGCATTGTTAGGAAAGTTAAATATAATCAGATGAAAGGAACTCTGGGAAACCCCCCTTGAATCTGAATGGAGTCTATAAAGCAGTATTATATGCTGTCATTCTTACCAGTGTCCAACCCTGGGAAAATATTCTCATGAGAACTTTTATATTCTCTTCATTTTTTTAATTTGGCTTTTTTTTTTAAGTTTCCCTCAAGCCTTATCAAACAAAATTTCCCCGTAGAGTCACAAAACATTCCAAGTGATTTGCCTACACATATATATATCATTCTTGAATATAGTACACATGTGGAATATTTCATTCTATTCTTGATTGGTAGTGTGTATTTCTACTCGTGAAATTTTAGTCAGAGCTAATGTATTTCCCCTCATGATCAAAGGTGATGCCACTAACTCTCAGGAAAAAGATATGTACTCTGAGTTTGGTTTCTGGAATGTGGGTTCCTAATGAAGTTTTTCTTTCTATAAAAAGCATGACCACTTACTCTCTCTGTATCCATTGCCTCATGTATAAAATTTAACCAATAAATATTTAATAAATATTTAAGAAGTGCCTCTCATGTGCCAGCTATGTTTCTAGGTGCTGGATTTAGAGCATGAACAAAAGTACACAAAACTCCTTGCATACATTCTGGTCAAGTAAGTCAATTGTGTGGAAGGTGATAAAATGACAACTGCTATGGAAAAATATAAAGCAGGGTAGTATGGTCTGTAGCAGCAGAGGGGACATTGCAGTTTTCTACAGAGTGGTTGGAGCAGGCCTGAGTAAGGTGGTATTTGAAAGAAGGCCTGGAGTAGGTGAGAGACTGAACCTTCAGGTAAGCTGGGGAAGAGTACTCCAAGCAGAGAGAACAGCAAATGCAAAGGTCCTGGGGACAAAGTGTAGTAAGGCACTTGTGGTAAGGAAGAACCAAGAGTCAGTGCAGGAGGGGCAAAGGTGGCTCCTGAGCCACTGGAAGGCATTTGGCTTTTACTCTGAATGACCGCTATGAGAACTTACTTCATAGAGCTTGTTTCAAGGTTTAAATAAAATACTTTGTATAAAGCCTTTAGCACAATGACTACCACATAGAAATCTTCCATAATTGATAGCTATTGTCCATTTGTTTATTATTACCACTGGATTTAAAGACAGAATGATGTGAGCACACAGAAGAGAGCTTTGTTCTGATCACAGCCGATTGTTCTTACGAGAATTGAACTCCCAACCTTGGCCTCTTAGGTATTCAATTCTATCACCTAAGAAGGTCCCCGTTCTATATCTTCACACATATAGAGGGAAAAACTTAGTTTTTAAAAACTGGCCTTGTTTAAGCGAAACCATTGTTTCTATTATGAAAGTACTGAGTCCATACTCTCTAGGGACAGGTGTATTTTGATACATTTGTTTTAAATTTCAGCTACAAAAGTCCTGTTGAATTCCACTGAATTCACATGGTCTCACAGTGTACTCATGTTTGAATTTTGATATGGATATCCTTCTCTAGGCCACAGGGTTCCAGGTTGGAAGGAGCCTATTGCAGATAAAATGCAAACAAGGAATCAATGTCTTTACTTCTCTCCTGAGCCTAGAAGTAAGAATGGCTTTCTGGGACACTTCAAGAACCCTCTCTCACAATGATCTTCCTGGACACTCCTCTGAGAGTCTAGATTGATCTCCTCTTTTGAACTTGAAGGGTTTTGTTCATAACTCATGTCAAGGGATGACTAGCTCAGAAACTAGAAGAGGGAATCCTTTTCTCCACGAATTTGAAGACCATCTTTGAAAATTGAGGTTATCCTTATTCCAGAACCTGGATAAGTGGTTTGAAAACAATAAAAGGAAGTACTTGATGATAACTAGAGATGCTCAATAAAGGAAAAGGCTATCTAAAAATGTGAAACCTTATCAATGGAAATGTACCATTAGAGGCTGAGTAACCAACGGTCAGAGAGGTTATCAAACATTTGGATGACAACTTAACTTCTAAGATGTCTTCCAAATTTGTGATTCTGCTTTCTTCTAAGATCTGCGTATTGCAAATTAAATTCTGCGAGAAAAATCACCTTAAATTCTCTTTAACCGACGTCTTAGTTTGGGGATTCTGAGAGCAAAAAACGACTGATTGTGGAGGCTCTATTCTGCTTAGGGAGGTGGTCTGGGGAGTAATCCACCCCAGGGGAGAGACCCTGGCCCTGGTACCTGGAACCCCAGTCCACCTCAGCACTGATAAAGCTGCAGTCCTGTTTGCAGATTCCAAGGTTAGCATGTTGTGCTGTCGCTACCACCTGTTGCAGAGTTGCTTAATTAAGAACAGTGAGTGCAATAGACTATAGCTCACTTTCCCTTTTGAACAAATACTTGTAGTGTACTTATTATGTTCTATGTGATTTATAAAAATGCTTTCATAACTACCCTATGACAAAGCTACAATTTTAACACCCATTTAACAGGTTAAACAATTGAGATTCCTGTTCAGTAACTAATCCAAGGTCACACAATAACAGCTGGGATTTCAACCCAAGCAGTGGGCCAGCCGGGTCTGCACTCATAACTCCTACATTGGATATGCTCACAAAATGCCTTTTCTAGTCTCATGCATCTTTTACATTTGTTGTAGCTCTCCTGTTGATTTAGATTTAAAAAAAATGATCTGGCAGATCATTACATTTTATTGCCCTCCATGAGGGCAGAGAAAGTAACCTGTTGAAACCCAGTGTCTAATGTTGTGCCTGGGGCATGGCAGATACTCAAATATTTGTTGAATAAGTGAGGGAGTAAGGGTGTGACATGAATAAACAGTAGTAAGGCCGGAGAAATGCCTTCCTGATCTCACAGAGCCACAGAGACATATGTGATTGCAGGATGTCACTTAATGCAAAACACTTTGATATTGAACACTCAAAAAATAGATATAATTAGAGGTGAGGGTATAATGGGGCAATTATTTGAACCTGTGTAAACAGTTTCATCCCTTGTTAGGTGTTCATTGATATTTTAATTAATAAGTCACATCACACTGGAAATAGTGCCCACCAGAGCTCCCAAACTAACAGCTGCTATGTGACAATTAGGAAAGGAGCAAACCAGGGAACCATGAATTCCACTAAATTGGCGTTTTAATGTGGGGTTTGGACTCAGTGCATTTCACAAATGGACATTAAGGCTCACAGACTTATTATGGAGGGGAGAAAATAAGCCTGATTCCGGCCAATTCCTGTGCCTGAGGAAACATTTGGGTGCAGTGATCGTAAAACCACACAGACCAGCTCAAATAAAAAGAAGGTTCTTTGAAAAGATATGAGACAAGCTTGTGGACTCCAACTGCAGGAAGCCAGGAACACTGAAAAGTTTAGCCTGATGATTAAGTCAGAAGTAGTCAGAAGCCTAAGTGTGAGTTCCTACCTTGGCATTGCTGAGTTTGTGACCTTGGATAAATTACTCAATGTTTCTGCACCTTGTTTATCCATCTGAAAAGTAGGGAGTAATGGAAGTATCCACCTTGTTGGGTTGTTGTGTAGATTAAATGAGGTAATACACGTAAAGTACTTGGAACACTGACACATAGTGAAAGGTCAATAACCATTAGCCTTTATTATGATTTACCAAGTAAGCAGCTATTCACTTTCTCATTGGACTATAGTTCTTCATTTGAGTTGACTTTGAACATCAGTTTCATTACTCTCTCTGCA
Organism: Rhinolophus hipposideros; assembly: GCF_964194185.1. Taxonomy (NCBI): domain Eukaryota; kingdom Metazoa; phylum Chordata; class Mammalia; order Chiroptera; family Rhinolophidae; genus Rhinolophus; species Rhinolophus hipposideros. Next base: position 55,540,610 of record NC_138047.1, read on the forward strand.
GACTGGCTTCCCAGAAAACCTGGTTCTAGGGTTAGTTGAATGACATAGTGATGTCATCAAGGCTCTAGGTTGATCTATTTCCATTCTACCATCCTTAACATGATGATTTTCATCACCAGATTGGCCTTTCATGATTAAAAGGTAGCTGCTGCTGCAACTCCAGGCATCACGTCCTCATATAACTTTGTCCAAAGGCAGGAAGGAGTCCAGTTTTGTGTATTTGATCAAGAATGAGGAACACTTTTTCAAAACCCCTTCTGAAAACTTTCCTTTGAGTCAGATCTCATTAGCTAGGGTTGTGTCCTATACCGATGCCGAGACTAATGACTGGCAGGGGGATCAGAGTACCATGACTGATGGTGAACAAGAATGATTGATCTCTTGGGGCCATGGAAGGAGCCACCTTCCTGAGCACATAGTCGTCTAGTACTGCAATGGAATCCAAATTATTTTTGTCAGGAAGAAGGGGAGAGTGACCACTGAGTAAATAATTCTAAGAGCCCATCTTAGATGAGTGTGTGTCCGTGCCAGGCAAGTCAGAGTCCTCCCCTGAGATTTTATATACAGACTAAGAGAAGGTAGAGCTTCCTTTCCTTTGGAGTGGCTAATATGGGATGAAGTAAACCTGAGGTTCTCTGCTCTGTGGCTATTTCCTGAATTACTCCTCCCCACCCCCCACGCCCCCCCCCCACACACACACATTAAAGAAGAATCCTATTTGCTGTAGACAAAAATTATAGCGGGGATGCCAAAAAAATGTATATACATTTTAAGATATATTGTCTATGCTTAAGCAGTAGTTTGCAGTAATCATAAGTGTCTGGACGCTGATGGTAACCACTCTGAGCACCTCTTGTAATTGCAGAAGTCAAACATGACTTGTATTCATCTTTTGTTATCAGTATATATTGAGTATAACAATTAATACAGTCTTTTCCTTTCTTAAAACGTGTATACATTTTTGGCACCCCCTTTATATATAATTTTATATATACATTTATACATATGCACATATATATTTGTATATCTATATCTATATATATATAAGAGAGAGAGAGAGACAGAGAGGCAGAGAGAGATACAGAAACCAACACACACACACACACACACACACACACACACACACACACACACACAAAGAGATGGTGGCTGATATGGTAAGGGAGAACCTGACAATATTATTCAATCCCTGAGGTTTTCTCCATCCTTGGCCTTCCCAAGAAATTCCCATTTGTGCTTGAATTTCTTTGTGGGTTCAATGTCACTTGTATTGTTTGCAATAACAACAGCAAAATCCTGTGTGATGCATTTCTCAGAACTTCTGGTTTTTTAACGTCCTACATCTGCTTGTATGTGGCCCTGGCTCTCCACGGAGCCATCTTTGAGTTCTACTCCATGTGTCCTCACAGCTCTGGAACTTTTAACTCAGTCTCTGGGCTTCCGTTCCAAGTTCCATGGGCAACAAAATGGACAGCTTTTTAGTAGGCAAGGAAGTGCTGATCCAACCTCACCCCTTCAGCAGGGGCTTGGTGGGGGCTATGTTCTCCTAGAATAGTTGTGAGCGGGGAAACAATAATATCTATCTCTGATTGAAAACATCTGATATCAGCCCAGCCCTTCCTAAAATGGCTCTGCACTTAGTTGAAAAGTACATTTTCCATAAGTAAAATGGCTAGATTTCAGATACGCAAGTGCTATTGACAGGGAGTTAAAGTCTGGCGGCTCTACTCCCTTTGGCCTTACTTACATAGAGGAGAATTCTGGATTTGTATCAGGGAATTAGTGAGGGATTTGAGGAGGGAGTGACTAAAAGAGTTGAGTGAAGTCATAAATAAAATCAGTGGGGCCATCAGGAGCAGGCCAATTGAGAGAGCCAAATAGAACTACTGGGGAAAAATCCCATGGAAGGCAGAAATATAAGAAGTGAGCCTGTGATTCAGTAAGGATGAATAACTCTTAACTTTTTTAATATTTATTTTTACTTTTTTATTATGAAAATGTCCAACCATTCGTGAAAGAGAGTTCCACAGTTTTCCATGCACCCACCATCTAGCTGGACGGCTCTTATTAAATAGAACAAGTCTGGGGGGAGGAAAAGATGAAAGAAGGGAGCAGAATCCAGTGAAGGACAAAATAGTCAATGACAGATGTATTAGTGAATTTGTCCGAAGGGAACAAGCAGTTGAAATCCAAGCCGTTTGTTCTTCTTAATCATAGGTTAATGAAGTAATTGCCAAATTCAAGTTGGCTTCTTGGTATCTGAGTAGGGATTATGTAATTTGAGGAAGCAGACCCCCCTCCCCCCCCCCCCCCCCGCCATGGCCTAATCTTCAAATTGCTGGGAGTCTTACATGGTGACAAGACTAAGAAAGCAAAGGGCGTCATTTGTTTGACATTCAGCAACTCTTGATCTGCAATCTCCCAGGCACTGTGTTAGGCTTTATAAGCACGCAGATCTGAAAGACAGAGTCTTTGCTTTCACAGAATGTAGTATTGAGTGAGGGAAATAGACAAGAAAATCTCTAACAGGCATGCTCTGATGAAGTTTTTTTTGGTAGCATAAAATAGTGAAAGCTCCTTGGGGGATGATTGTCTTGATTTATAGACGGATGAATAGGAGTTGGGTAGAGAGATTTAGTAGGTAAAAGCATTCTGAACAAAGTAAACTGAGCAATGTTTGATGAGAACCTGCAGGGCCCATTGTTTACGTGTGACCTACAAAAAGACAGGCAGAGATGGGGTGGGAGCAGGGCTGAAATCCAGCCCAGACCTTGTCTCCTGCAGCAGCTGCATCCACCTGGAGGAGAAGATGCCTATGTCTGGTCGGCCCAAGGTGCCACACGGACTGGATGCATTTGACATTTGGTATTCTTTGACCGGAGAGCATATGCGACGACGCTCATGAGTTTGAACAGGACCCTGAAGGTGATGGGGAGCTCATGAGGAATTGAAAAGGCAGAGCAGTGACACAATCAGATCCGTGTTTGAAAGACCATTCTGACTGCATTTGGGAAGGTTGGTTTTGAAGATGGCAAGTCCCAAGGAAAAGAAATTAGTGAGAGAAGACTGGTCCAGGTGAGCAACTCCAAGGGCTTGAGGAAGTGATGGATTTGATATCTGAAAGGTAGAATAGGTGGGCGTGATGACCGGCTGGCTCTTGGGTGAGGGAGAGGGAGGCGATTAGGATGGCTCCCAGGTTTTTAACATCAGCAGCTCAGTGGAAGGTTATAGCAAAGACTGATAAACGCAAGAACTTTGACATAGTGTGTGGTGAGCTGTTATAACAATAAAAAGTTCCTTATACAGCATTGTGGTTAAAGGTTAAAAGGAAGGCTTCCATGGTACCTTTGGAGACAGGAAAAACACCCTGATCTTGAGCTGCTCCCCTTCAGAGAATGACCAATTGGCATTAAAGGAAATCGTGACTACCCTTTTCAAGCACAGCACAACCTCCTGGAGTGGATAACCAGTCTTTTCAAGAGAGGATACAAAATAATGCCAAACTGCAGACAGCTGGGTCATAACCCTTCTTCGTTCTTTTAAGAGTAAAATGATATGAACCAAGAGTATCCCAAACCCTTTTCCCATTCTTTTGGAGAAAGCAGTTTTGTGTCTGTTTTGTTTCCGATGGTGGATGTGCCAGCAGCATTCCTTCTGTCTTCCTGTATTTGTCAAAATGGTATAGCAGCTCAGGCTTTGGAGTTGAATGGTCCAGGGTTTGACTTCCAAGTTCATCACCTTCTATCACTTGGGGCAGGATACTTATCTCTGTGAATATCATCTGTAAAATAAGGGGAATGCAACCTACCTCACAGAGCTGCTGCGGAGGTTAAGGGATAATGAAAAGGAAGTACTTGACAGGGCCTGGCCGGTAGCATGCTGGTCACAGTGCTGGCGGTAGAGGTAGGTGGCAGTCTTTGCTGTGCTTCTTTTTAAGGCTAATTTTCAGACATTATGAAAAGAAACAATTTGCTTCTGCAGACTTTCATTATTCCTTTGGTTTGCGTCTATGAGACAAAAACTGCATATCATGTTGACTTCTTTATGGACTGGCCCCAGGAGAAGGAGGTGCATGCCACGTGAGTTAGAGGGCAGGTTATATACGCCTGGCTCCTTCCTGATGCCTTGGGATATTGGGCTGATTATGTTCTGGATAGAGGAACACACCATGATGTTTTCCTAGAACACAATAGGCCTCTGAAGTTACACTTGGTATTACATTTAATAATTCAACATAGAATATTTATGGTTAACTACCAGCGTGAGGCTTCAGCAGCCACTTACACCCAAAGAAAATATGCTTGACTTTCTTATCAAGAAACGGTCTTGATAAGACTGTAACTTTGGTCATTGCTCTGGAATGTCCCTACTGGGCCTGCCAGTTTTCATTGCCCCAAGGTGTAATATTTTTGTAAATGCCCCCATTATATGCTTGCACGAATTAAAAAATGTTTTTTATGTTGTACTGTATCTGAAAGCAAACAACACATGTGCTTCTATCTCACCTATAAAAAGGGGAGTGGTGAGAATTCAGGAGTTAATATTGTTAAAATGCCCAGGATAAGAAATAAATGTTTAAGTGTGAAGTATTATTGTTCCTGATTGCCTCTCAATCCCCATGATGCAACATGAGAATCAATCGGAGACTAGGAAAAGTGGACATCGATTTTTCATACTCCTCTGAAATCTGTTAAGCCTTTGAGAAAAAAATAAAAAAGATTTCAAAAAGATTTAAAATTAGCCATTCATAATTTGCTATCAAAAAGAAAGAAAATTCAGTAACAGTTAAAATTTTTAATTTAAATTTTAAATCAGTAGTTCTCAACCAAGTTGATTATGCTCCTCAGGGGATATTTAACAATGTCTGAGATATTTTTGGTTGTCACAACTTGGGGTGGGGCAGGGGTGTGTGTGCTACTGGAATCTGGGAGATAAACTTCAGAGATGCTGAGAAACAATGCCCCACCACCAAAAATTATGTGGCTCAAGTGGTGCCAAGATTGGGAAACCGGAGTTAAATAATGGCTGTTGGGAGCAACAGGTGGTTATTATTCAATACTGGATGTCTCTGTAAACAAGAAATTAGCCTTCCCATTGCTTTCTGAGAATTGAAATTATTTTCCTCAGTCTGTATAGGGAAAAGAACTGGTATATCTTCTTATAGGTTTAGTCTGCGCTGTCTTCTTTCTACATAACTCTCAAAGTATCAGACAGTTCAGTCCAAAAAATCATCAGGCCACTGGCTTGGAAGATTGTGGGTGGGGAAAACCAATAACCACATTGACTAAAGTGTTCACTTTTCAACGGGTTGGTTTAGCACGCTGTGGACACACAGCTGTTTGTCGTGATAAAGAGAGGAGCGAAAGAGAGAGGTTGGGGGAGGAAATGCCTTCACATTTCAACACTCTCCTTCAAAGAAAGGGAAAGTTGGCTTTTCAAGTTTGTACCAAGTGTGAAGCCATCCAGGAGCAATCACAGAACCTTCCTTTTATTCTTTGTTTTCCTTGATAATCTTTATTTCACAAACTATTAATAGAGTATTTTCCAACTCAACTCCTGTGATAAGTGCTACTCATGATACAAAAATGCTCAAATGATTTTAAGAATAAGCTAAAAGAAAATCACAAAGTCCTATAGGTAATCGTGCTATCTCAAAAAGAGAAAGTTAATAAAAGCACTTCTCCCCCATATTTCATGTACTTATATCTTACAAGGTATAAAATTAACCCCAATTTTGCTGTGCATTTAAGTATCTTTATTGAAAGCTGTAAAAATATATAACCTTAAGATAAATGACTGCTACAGCCATATGTCACTTTTCTTGATTTTGTTCTCTGTAGAAAGCTTTAAAAGCTTTATCTTTTAAAGATTACTCAAGTATGGAAACTACTGATAGAGGTAGGTATATTGGTAAATAGTAGACAAAAGTAAATTTAATCACAATAAATAAACTTAATCAATTATAGGAAATTGTTTTCAGTTGAATCTCTCTAGGTCAGCCTGTAAGAAAACAGATTACTTTTCATTATGTTGAATGTTAGTGTATCTTCAGGTACTTCTGTGGAATTCGCTGTGCAAATATGACATAAGAATTAGAAGGGAAGACTCTGGGACCAGACTGTCTGAATTCAGATCCTGGTTCTGTCACTGACTCTTTGTGACTATGGAACTTTGGACAGATCACTTCTCTCCCAGTGCCTCAGTTTCCTTATCTTCAAAATGAGGATGATAGTATTTTCCTCAGAAGGTAATAGTAAAGCTTCAAAAAGCTAATACATGTAATTAGCACAAAATAAGTGCTCGACACACTTTAGTTATTTTTATCGTCATCATTTTCATTGTTGCATTGTGTTTTATTATTCTGTATTTGTGCTAAGCAGGAGACTGGTTGATAGAGCCATTGCAGCTTGCCCAAATCTATCCTGGTGTGAATGCATCTAACGCTGAGCACCTCTCGTTCCTTGAGACAGTTATTTTTAAAAAATACATGCTTTGGAACTCGCAGGACAGAGATTTATTGATTTATAACTAAATCCTCTGGCTTTCTGTGCAGTATGAGCTATGAAATACTGGAATAAGATCAGCATCTTGGATTCCCACGTGCATTCTAATCTTCAGGCAACAGGGGCCAGATATTAGAATTTGAGCTTCTGGTTGCTTTGGAAGAGGGTGTTTTCAACTCTTTTAGCTTGTGTAATACTGGGAGGTGTTGGATGATTGTGCTCTAATGGATGTCAATGTCAAATATATCCTGGCTGTGTTTATGCCAAGTTGCCGACATGTTACATTTATTATCCCTAAAACTGGATAGGATCAAAATGCTAGGTGGAGATGATTTTATAGCTTTGGTTTTTCAATTTATTTCCTGAAAACATGTATCACTTGCTCTCCTACATGAAGACACATGATTGCTTTTGAGCTTAACTATGTCATTTAGTTATGTACCTCCTACTTAACAGGATATCTAAGTTACCTCTGTGTTATCCAGTAAACGAAGGTGCTCGATCAAAATAATCTCTTGAAAGTTGAGTTATCTTGTTAAAATGAAAACTAACCATCTAAGGAATGCCTTGAAAATATTAGAAATCATTGTTTTTTAAGGATCAATGTTAGTAACTGTTAGATAATGTTGAAACTTCTGAAATCAAACCACCTAAAGGAAGAAGAATGAGGATGTAGAAACACTAAAATAGTAAGTTTTATAAGACAAATGTGATATTGCATTCAAAATAAGATATATTCTATCTATTCCAGATTGAATTTCAAATAAATAACTAATTACCTGAATATGTAAAGCTAAGGATTTCCTCATCTCTAACACCAAAAATGAACTAGTTGGTGTTTAAGGTACATTTTGTTGCTAGCACATGTCTAAATCAATCTAATGTGGCTTTTGCATTGAATTCCTCAAGGGGCAAAGTAGATGCACATTTGATTCAGTGCTGACCAAAGCCTTACTAGTAAACATTAAACTGATTTGGATTTAAATACCTTCTACAACTCAAATGTGGGCTGTTGAAAAATGTCCCCATGGTGATAAGTGCTTCAGTATGAGGGTACATGTGGAAAGACTGCCCTGCTGTAGGTTGGCCCTATTTCCCACTGACATCAGCCATGTGGGCACAGCAGTCGAGATGGCGGCCTCAGTGGCATCATCAGTGTGATCTTTAATTAAAAACAAGAGTGGAGAGATCAAGAGCTGAGATTTACCCAGGAAACGACAATGGGTCAATGACGTTCAGCCCAGAGAGAGATTTTAAAACACCATTTGATTACATATTAGTGGGAGAGAATAGTTCTCATTATAGAAATCCTAAAAAAGTGGGAAAAATAAAGAACACCATAAATTAGATTTGAATTTAACTGGCACTGTAGCCTCAAATTCTGTGTCCCTTTAACAGTTCTGTATCCATTTAAACTATCAGTTTGCTACCAGAGAGAAAGTAAGTGTAACCCATCCTTCTAACTTTAGTAAGCGGAAATTATAAAAATCCTACTTATGATATAAATAACAAAAGAAAGAAATAACAAAGAAATGGTCAAATAGAGTTTCCCAAATGGTTGAGAGAACTGTGCAACTCAACTAAGTGACGCCAATGGGGAAAATCTAATGGAATTGCTGGAGAAAGGAAAAATACATTTTCAGTGGCATAAATCCCAGAGCAAAGGAAAAAATGAGGAAAAGACATAGGCTTTTAAGTAGATGGAAAAATCTTTGTTTTCTGTAACGTATCTTTAAGGACATCTGGTACAAATTCTAATAGCTATAGTTAAATTTCTTTCTAATAGTAAAATTTTAGATACAGAATCATTCTTTATCATTTTAGATGTCCAAAATTTGTTAAAGGCACAATACTATGTATTTTAAACAAGGAAATATTCTGAAATATCATGCTTACTACTTATTTTGCTGCTTATATGTGTGGTGCAAAATAACTGCTCTGAAATCTGTTTTCTGTAAAATGAGGGTCAAAATCTCTGCCCACAGAGTTATCTGGATTACTAATTATATGTGTATACATTAAATTACATACATAGTATTGTACTAGGTAGACTGGCAGGAATCTAGTAAATGTTATAGGGTTATGCAGGTGGGTTTGGTATGTTAAATTGTACCCTAACACAATTTGCATATATTTTACCAAATCAGTTTACTAAGTAAGCATCAATTTCAAAATCTGCAAAAATAATGGAAAACATTCAAGTATGTGTATGTGTGTGATATTTATATTTATGTGTGTGTATGAGACAGAGAAACATTTGAGATTTGCAATCTGCTAATAAATATCTTGGGGGGAAAAAAGTCATTCAGATATAAATGAATACTTGTCATTTCCCCCAGTTTTGTTGACTAAATATCATCAGCTGCAACATCTCATAATAATAATCTTATCCATTTCTGTTTTATGGAATTAAAACTTGATTCAAGGTATGTTTTGTGGTCTTTCTGGGTCTACGAGCTGAACAGGCCCAACTGGAAATAAACAAAGCCCGGAATCTTAAGCAAGAGTGTAGAGAGTGTAGAAACTTATTCAATCCCACTCCCTGAGGAATTTATGACCAGTAAGTTGTTCTCTAATGAGCACAGAATGAAAGCATTGCATCTTCTCTTAATTAGTTTGACAGATATTCATTTAAATTTGAAAAGATTCCCAGGCTTGGGATAGCAAAGGAAGGTTCTGAATTCCTTTTGCGTCTTCTGTTTTTGTTGTGGTGGCTCTGGGGAATGTCAACATCTGAAGAGGAATAAAGCCCACGTCTTCATCCAGGGACCTCCACATTTTCTATTGACAAGTGGCTGCAAACCACCACGCTTTTGCTTTGCAGCTGTGAAGTCCAATACTAGCACCAAGAATTGCAAGAACACTGCTGGGCTTGGTTTCTATGAGGGGTGGGGTTTTTTTCTCATGCCTTGTAAGGGGAAGGCTGGCCTTCAATAGCCAGTTTTACATCAGAATAAGTCACTGATTTGGGCATAATGACATGAAGAACACACTGAAGTTGATAAATTCACTAAACTATGAATTGTTTTTATCCTCAGTACATCATGGATATTAGGTTACAACCAGCCTTTGGTTATCTATGGAAATGAGTAGTCAGGAGGCTATCTATCTATCTATCTATCTATCTATCTATCTATCTATCTATCTATCTACCTACCTACCTACCTACCTACCTATCATCTATGATAGACCTATGGCCATATGTGCCCTTTTTAAATTTTATTTTATTTTATTTTTTATATTAGTTTCAGGTGTACAAAACAACATAATGATTAGACATTTACACCCCTCACAAAGTGATAGCCTCCCTCTCAGTCTCCTGCCCCTCTGACATCATACATAACTGTTACAACAGCATCGACTATATTCCCTGTGCTGACTCCACATCCCATGACCATGTATACCAGGGGTGCCAAAAAGATGTATACACATGACTTGTATTCATCTTTTGTTATCAGCACATATTGAGTATTACAATTTAAAGACAGTTTTTTCCTTTCTTAAAATGTGTATACTTTTTTGACACCCTTTGTGTATTTAATTATAGTTGCCATCCAATATCATTCTACGTCAGCTTCAGGTGAACAGCGCAGTGCATATATACCCTTTTAACCAATAGTAACACCAACCTTTATCAAGGTTGTTAAAGTATTACAACAATGGGGATGACTCTTTTGATTTTATCACACTCTTATCTTCAGCTATTTACTGAACAGTGACCAGTTAAAGAACACACAGGGGCTGACACCCACCCTCCCTCGAGGACCTGGCCAGGCACTGTGGTGCTGGCTGCATAGATTCTGAGAGGGTGCCTTTTCCCCCCATATAAAAAGAAAGGCCCCAATGGGCTAGATGTGTTCCTGATTGAATACTGCTATTAGGGGAATGTCTAAATACAGACAGCTTGGGGAGGAAGACACAACACTTGCTAATCTACCAAAGCTAAACAGCTAGCTCCTGAGCAAGTTCATTCATCCGGTGGGTCTGGTCTAGCAGTTCTTTGTCAGTGTCCTACCCCCGTCTCCTACCACCACCATTTCCCCCATTCACTTAAAGCAGATTCCTTTGTTTTATCAACTCATCTTAATGAAGCCAGAATATAACATCCAAGAAAAGGGGTCCAGAATTTTAGTCCTGATTTAAAGAGAGAGCTTGCAAAGCATCACCTTTTCTCTCAAGTCCATTGACTTAGTCATTAGAGTGTATTCTTTGTGGACCTTATTTAACTTATTGTGGCAGAGATGGTACAGCACAATGCAAGGTCAGAACAACAGGGGAAAGCCCCTGCGTTACCACTTACTGGTGGAATGAACTTGAGCAAGTTTTACCCCTGTGAAAGGTACCATTTTCTCTTCTGTAAAACAAGAATGATGTGAGGCTTAGGTGAGATAATATATGTAAGGCGTTTAACAATATTGCCATGTAGAGCAGTTTCTCAAAGTGTGAGTCCCAGACCATCAGAGTAACTGGGAACTTGTTAGAAATGCAAATCTCAGGCCCTATATAAAAAACTCAGGGATGTGGGAGAAAATATTCACAAATCATATATCTGATAAGGAATTAATATCCAGAATATACAGAGGGTGCCAAAAAACCCATGTACACATTTTAAGAAAGGAAAACAGTCTTAAAATTGTAATACTCAATATATATTGATAAGAAAAGATGAATACAAGTCACATTTGACTTCTGCAATTACAAGAGGCACTCAGAGTGGTTACCGCCAGGGTCCAGACACTTCTGATTACGGCGAACTACTGCTTGAGCAACGTTGACCAAACTGTCCACTTGTATACATTTTTTGGCACCCCCAGTATAGAACTCAAAAACAACAACAAAACCTGATTTTAAAAAGGGCAAAGGACTTTAATAGACATTTCTCCAAAGATGTTATACAAATGTTCAATAAGCACATGAAAAGATGCTCAACATCACTAATCATTATGGAATACAAATCAAAACTATAATGTGATACCACTTCACACCCATTGAATAGCTACTATCAAACAAACACAGAAAATAGATCTTAGAGAGGACATGGAGAAATTAGAATCCTTATGCACTGTTGGTGGTAATGTAAAATGATACAGCTGCTATGGAAAACAGTATGGTGTTTCCCTAAAAAATTAAACATAGGATTATCATATGAGCCATATGATAATTCCACTTCTGGGTATATACACAAAATAATTGAAATGTAGGTTTTCTAAGAAATATTTGTGCACCCATGTTCATAGAAGCATTATTCACAATAGCCAAAAGACGGAAGCAACTCAAGTGTCCATCTACAGACAAATATATAAACAAAATGGGGTCTATACATACAATGGTATATTATTCAGCCTTAGAAAGGAAGCAATTCTGACACATTAGTTTCAACATGGATGAACCTTGAAGACATTATGCTAAGTGAAATGAGCCAGTTACGACAAAACAAATACTGTATGATTCCACTTATATGAGGTACCTAGAGTAGTCTAACTTAGAGAGACAGAAAGTAGGTAAGTGGTTGCTAGGGGTTGTGGGGAGGGGGAAATTAAATGTTGCTTAATAGCATAGCATTTTAGTTTTGCAAGATGAAAATAGTTTTGAGATTGGGTGCACAGCAATGTAAGTGAACTTAACACTACCGAACTGTACACTTGAATATGTTTAAAGATGGTAAATCCTATGTGCATTTTACCACAAATTAGAAAAAAAAATTAAGGGTGGAACCCAGAGATCTGAGTTTTACTAAGCCCTCCAGGTAGTTCTGATGCTTGCTCAAGTTTGAGAACCACTGATCTGGAGCATTTAATAACATGGTGGCCACTATAATAATTATCATTATTACACGTGCATCAGGAAACTATAAATGATGTTCAGTATAATTTGAATTAAAGTGTACTTCCTGATAGCCTAATTCTTGAAAATTAGTGAGTTGTATTTGGAAAATCCTACTAAGTGAATTGGGATAAACAGTCAACAAGAATACTCCTCTTCCCTAACCATTTTCCATTTAGGAAATCTTGTATGTCTTTCTAATTTTCTGACAGCTGAATGGAGAAGGGCAGTCATTTTATTTCTGGAGTACCATTCAGCCTTGTGAAGCCAAGTAATCATTTCTCCAGGCTCTTAGGACCTCATAGTCCATACAGAATATTTCTAGAACCTGTTTCTGACCATTGTTGCCCCTAGGATCACAGTCCTAATTTTTTTTTAATATAGAAAAGTTAAATAATGTTGTAAACTTTGCCTTTCCTTTAAAATGGCCCCATCAGAATCAGAATAGATGTTAAGAGCAGTGTTAGCAGTAAGTTTTTGTGCCCATCTATGACTTCCTAACACTTAACTAGAGTGTAGAATTATCATCTACCCACACCATTCAAGATTCTGACTGAAGTTAACAGAAGAGACAGCATTAATTTGCCTTTTCAGTAGATACTACTGAACTGTAAACATCTTATAGCCTTCAGTTTAGATTCTCAAACTTGTTCGAGGCAGCTCTTTCCACCTGGTATCCATTTTGCTTTATTTTTATTAATCTTTTGGAAGGCAAAGGGCAAAAGGCTTTGAAGAATTCCCCAGGCAAGAAAGGGAAGCATTTTCTGCAAAGAAAATTGTTTTTCTCTACAAAAGGTAATGAGGACATAATCTCAACGCTACACTTGACCATCATCTCTCAAACCAAAGCAAACAAGCCAGTGCCAGTCTTTCTTTATTATAAAACTAGGACAGAAAATAACTGTCATGTGGTGGTTGTCTAGCCAAAGAAAGCCATCCTCATTTCACAAAATATTTACTCCTTTGCTCTCATTGAGTGATGTGCCATTAAGGTATGAGACACAGCCTTTTGTGGAAAAGTTTGCTTTTTTCCCCATAAATTTTATTGGGGAATGTTGGGGGACAGTGTGTTTCTCCAGGGCCCATCAGCTCCGAGTAGCTGTCCTTCAATCTAGTTGTGGAGGGCGCAGCTCAACTCCAAGTCCAGTCACCATTTTCAGTCTTTAGTTGCAGGGGACACAGCCCACCATCCCATGTGGGAATTGAACCGGCAACCTTGTTGTTGAGAGATCGCGCTCTAACCAACTGAGCCATCTCCCGCCCCTGGAAAAGTTTTATTTGGTTAGCAAGACCACTGTGTTCCTTTCTGGTTAATTTTGGCTTTCTGAAAAGGTGACTGTAGGTTCTGAGGATTTTTCTTCTTTGAAGATGAAATTGAAGCACCAAAAAAAGAGTAGCATGCTTGGCATTATATGTATTAATGTAAAATTTGGAGATTAAACCTCCTCTTTTGCAGAAATAACTGCACCCCTTCATTTTATGCTCTTTACTTTTATATATATTTTTAAATAGCCCCCTATCTTGATACAGTCTTGTAGTGATTCTTGTTTGTATGTGTATTTTTCCAGTGAGATGCCCCACAGCCCTACAGAACCATTCCTGATTTGTCCATGTTTCTTCTCCAATCTGGGTTTTTATTTGGAAATGCTGTTGGTGTCCCTGAGGAGGGATCCTGGTGTTATTGCCTTCCAAGCCAAATCTCAAGACTGTCTCCCACTTTATTGACTGAGAGATCCAGAGTTAAAGGTGGGTCAGGGATTCTGAGTGAAACTTCTCACTAGTGGATGCGCTTTCTCCAGACCAGCTAAGGCAGGGCTAGGGTTCTGAGGACTGGAGACGTGAGGTTTAACCCTCTCAACCTCCAATGTGGGTGGAGGCAGGAGAGGGACTTGCTTAAAGAGTTATCACGTCACTTTTCCCCCATCAAAAAATAAAACCATGGTAAAGCATACTGACATAGACTGAATATGTATCCCCTCCAACCCCAAATTCATATATGGAAATCTGATCACCAATGTGATGGCGTTTGGAGGTGAGGTCTTTGGGAGGTGATTAGGTCATGAGGGTGGAGTCCTCATGAAAGAGATTAGTGCCCTTAAGAAAGAGGCCCCAGAGAGCTCCCTCACCCCTTTGCCCTGTGAGGTTATAGCAAAAAGACAGCCATCTATGAACTAAGAAGTGAGCTCTCACCAGACACAGAATCTGCCTGCCCCTTGATCTAAGACTTCCCAGACTCCAGAACTGTGAGAAATAAACTTCTGTTGTTTATAAGTCACCCAGCCTAGGTATTTTGTTGTGGCTGTCCAAACAGACTAAAACGTATACATAACATAAAAGCAACCATTTTAACCATTTTTAATTGTACAATTCAGTGTCATTAAGCACTTTCACATTGTCACACAACCACTATCCATCCCCGGAACTTTAGGTAATTTTTGTAAAGTCCCTTCTTGCCTCAGCTCCCAAATTCCAGTTGACTCTGTGCTTGCTTCCTCTCAAAGTCTATGTTTCTGTCCTGATTATTTAACTTGGAGAGTAGGAAGAAATTTTTTTTTTTAACACTACATGATGAATTGGTTTCAGTGGAATTCAAACGATCTTGTTTTGGTTATTTCTTATCAGGAATGCTGAATTTTTTTCAAAGTGTAATGGCAGAGGTGAAGGGGCACAAAGGAGGTACCTCTTTTGTGAGTCAATTTAGCAAAAGAGAGGAGATGGTGATGTGGCATTAAATCATTCCTGGAAATATATTTGGCATGCTAACGGGGCATGTTGGTACCTCAAAGAACTGAGACTCCAGTTTTTTCTTAGTAAACCTTCTGGCTGCACCTTAGGGCAATGTCCTTAGTGTTTTTATATTTGCTCTCTATTGATAGGAACTTCTTAAGGTCATAGTGCCCTTGGGTTCCCATTAAGCTGGGTGACGGGAAGTTCTCTAATATTTACTTAGTGTGCACAGCATACCAGGAACTCTACAACAGATACACAGCATGCCTGGCTTCTAGCTGGGCCTGATTAGGGAAGACTTCTCTGGAGGCTTGTCTGCTGGTTCCAGCTTCTGGAGTTTCTGGGGGATACCTGAAGGCGTTATAACCCTCCTCACCCAGTGTCTAGATTATCAGCTATGGAAGTGTGTTTGTACAATACAGGCTGAATCAATCACACATTGACTAAGATGCACTTTGCTGCTTGGAATATTCTGGAACAATTTAATTGTATTTTGCCCAAAGAGAAACTTGCTCAGACACATTTCTTTTTGATCCAAACACCTTATCCACCTCTGCCTCCTTTCCTCCCTCCTCTCCATTGTAAACCCCAGATGTTCTATTCCGTTGCTCTAAACCTTCTCTGGGGAAATTCTACATTTTATTTTGGAAGTATTTCTTTCTTCCAGATATGGCAACATCTAGGAATATTACATCAGCAAGAAGCAGCAAAATTTTAATCTATGTGTGGCTACCTACACATCTTGTGTCTCCTAGGCAGGATTTTCTAGTTAAATCTCTGGTTAATTAAAACAATAATATTAGGTATAGAGCTACTTTATTTAGCCAAACAAGAAAAATACGTTTGGAAGCAGTGCTCATGATATACTTAAAGCTTTGTGGAGCTTTAAGTGAAGCTTAAAGCTGAAAACCTAATGGTGTGTTAGCTGTGAGTTTTAATTTCCTGTATAATTGCTCATGAATCCCAGGGGATAACTTGTGACATGCTAAGTAACCTCTAATGAGTTTATAGTCAAGCTTAAAAATGTTTTTTTGTTTGTTTGCTTGTTTTTTGTTTGTTTGTTTGTTTTTGCCAGAACTTTAGTGGTCTTCATATTTTATACTCATAACTATTATTTTTAAATATTTTTTAAAAATTTAAAAAGGATTTAGTATAAAAAGGATTTAGTATAATACTGACATTTGTTTCAGGCAAGATTTAGTCACATATGACAAATCCTATGAAAAATACATTATAAATTCAGGTTCTTTTTAAAACAAACAATGTTGAATACCAGCTAAGCAAGAGCCTAATCCATGTACTATCAATCATTCTAGCATCTTGTGATGTAAGCAAATACTAAATCAGTTGGCTTCTAAATTATAGAAAAAAGCAAAAACAAGGAAAAGGAAGAATCCCCAGTATATGGAGTGGGAGGGGTGTTAAGGGACGTGTAGTCCACCATTCCTCCCATACTTCCCTACCCCTCACCCCGCCCTATGTCCAATGCAACAAACTCCTCTATGATATCTAGGACAGAGGCTCATCCAGCCTCTACTTACGTAGTTTCAGGGTCAAAGAGCTCAGTACCTGACAAGTCAGCTCATTTCTATTTGCATGGCTCTAATTGTTAGAAAGTTGAAACTATAAGCCCTCAACTCTCTACCTTAAATAACCACTGACCATACCCCTTGCCAAGGCAAATTGTTATTTTATGCTGTCAAGTTTAATAAACACATGTACATAATTCAGATGAAGCATTCACTGTAGACTGTTAATATCTTAACAGAGTTGGGATATAGCAAGGAGTCATATTGCAACATTACATTAGAAATGTCTTACTTGTTTCATCAACATCGCCTTCCTTTGCTTTGATAGAATGCCCTCATGTGATCCTGGGAACATACTACAGATGGGCAGGTTGGCATGGATCTTAGAAAAATCAGATAGGACTTGATAAAAATCACCCATTCAAACCTGAACTTCATCTTCAACTTCCCTTTGGCTCCTCTTGTTTATAGAGAGGGCCATACCTATGTTCAAGTAAGCGCATATCTGAGAAGAGGGCTGGAGGGATAGTTGGTCACTCAGTCACAGGCATCATTGGCCGTGCTATGTACTCCTCGCTACTGAGAAAATGGGATCAAGAATAGCATGATATCACTTTTGCTCAGCAAGCCACTAAATCATATCATCAATGCAGCTGGAAGGCCAACCCCAGTAGTTTACAGACAGGAAAACAGATTGAATAGGCTTTGACAGAATATCTACCGGGCTTGCAAACTTACATGACTGTAGGACCAAGGAAGAGACACAAATGAATGAAATGTGCAAGGTACGAAATATAAATAGCCCTTTTTCCAAGAACACAATGGGGAGTGGTGAAGACTAGGGAAGACTGGATGACTCGTGTCCCATGTACAGGGGCAGCTGATTCTCAATTCTAATTGGTTCCTATTATGAAGGAATGCAGACCCAGTGTTGCCAGAAATCTGGATTTTATGCAAATAATTCTAAATGACTAAGTGTTCAAATTGAAAGCACTGTGTGGACTAACACAGTGCAGGCCAACCAAAACAAGCCTGTGAGCCAGATTCTGTTTGCAGATGCTGGTCCAGGTTTGGGGAAGTTCATGGATGGGTTATACCCTGAGTAAGGTCATTAAAGAGTGGGACTGTGAGTGGATCCAGATGGTTTTCTGCAGTTGGCCTTTGCCCATCCCTCCCCCTTCTCCAGAAAAGATTGAGTTAAGCTCCGTGTCACCCCTAGAGAAATGCCTGCTTATCCTCTAAGATCAATTGACCTCATCAGAGTGCAAAGGAGGAAGCTAGCTGAGAATGGGAGTGTGGGGGAAAGAGCATGCAATAAACAGGAAAAGAGCAGAAACACATGGGACTACAGAAAGGTCAAGTATATTTGAAGATATGTCTCAACTTTTGATGTTAAAAATTGTTTTTTCTCTTTCCTTAAAAAATAAAACAATCCTCTTACTTAGTGCATCTTGCAAGTACCACCTCCAACCAAAAGTATAGTAAATGGATTTGCAGTCAGTGTTCTTTAGTCTTCCGGGACACGGTGACTGATTAGTTATCTATAATTTCGACTGACATGTGCTCTTCAGAGGATCAGATGGGAAAAGTGCCTGAGAGGAACACTGGGGAAGTCCAGTCCTGAATGGAAACAAATGATTTATGCTAACCGATGCTGAAATGCAGCATGTTTCCATTTAAGAGGGCCTGCTAGAAGCATGCAGCTTTTGTGCCTCCCCTCATTTATCACAGTGTTTACAAATCCTATTTGAAGTTGAAAGTAAATCCTCATCCTGCTGCTCATGGCTGTTTTACAGCTAAGAGTTTTAGAGGTGATGGAGCATGAGCCTGTCGAAGAAGTGAAGGGAAAGGGGCCTGTGGAGAGGCACCCGTGGCATGTATTTAACCTAGAAAAGTTGCCCATGGCCAAGTCCTGAAACAGGGGAAGCTCTTCATCTTCCTATGCATCATCTTTGCATTGATGCCCTGTATAGTATGTTTTGCCATTGCGTCAGTTGATAAAACTGAAGTACAGAGAGTAAAGTATCCATGTCCAAATTACTAGAGCTGATAATTTTACTGTAGTTACAAAAGAGAATATTGTCCCGGTTGAACGGTCTTGCTACATAAAATGCAGGATGAACTGGAATTTGGAGTTTTGATCAGGTGATAGGATCAAAGAACAGTCTGGTCCCTCAGTTTCAAATCCACATATAAAATGCAAGTGGTGCATCAAGCGAGGAAGATAAGGCCTGCACCTCATGGAACCCCATGTTACTCTAACTCTCATGCTTCATGGTCATCGCGTCTGTGAGTATTTACCTTACAGTAGGGAAGTCTCAGAGAGCTTGTGGCTTCCTTTCGATAGGTCGTAGATCATGATGCTAAAACAGGACTAGATTCCAGAGGACAGAATTAGGGCCAAAGGGTGGAAGCTAAAGGGAGACAGAGATTAGGTTTGACATTAGGAAGACTTTTCTAACCATTACCGTTGTTTGAAAATAGAAGAGGCCTTGGGTCAAGGTTGAACAAGGGTTGGAAGTGATGTTCTAAAAGAGATTCAGGCATCCTCTGGGGCCGAGGTAAAATGAAATCTCTGTTCTTATTCTAACCTTGAGATTCTAATGATCCGGCTTGGAATCGTGAAAGGTCAGCCCTCCTGCATTTCCTGCTTCCTAGATTATAAATCATGTTTTAAGACCAGTAACCTGGCTTCTTTCTCTACCAGTTGGGGTTCCTTAATGGCAGAAATGAACATACAACTGCTAGTGAAGTTCAATAGGTAATATAAGCAGTATGAAATGTGAGGAAGTCTCAGAAGTCAAAGTTAAGTGAAGGTGTATTTAAAAATCATGTTACTTCATAGTTGAAAGCTGAATCAGATCAGTTTGTATTTTATCTAAGCTAGTGGTTAAGAGCATAGACTTTGGAGCCAGATTGCCTGTGTTCAATTCCCGTTCTGTTCTAGATCAGACCTTGAGCAAATCACTTTCAATGCCTCTGTTTAATCATCTGTGAAATGGAGTTAACAACAGTACCTGCCTCATAGAATCTGTGGGGAGAGTAAAAGGGTCGAGAACACATAAAGCATTTAGATCTGTGCGTGGCACAGAGTATGAGGTCAGTTTTGCTAGCTGCCACTGCTGATGTCATTATTATACAGCAGAATGATAGGCTGTGTTTCAGAGTTGAGTTGATGGACTAAATTTTCCTTTTTTCCCTCAGTAATTTATTTAGTTCAAGTAATAGCCCATGTTGGTATTTGACTGGTATGTAAATATTTTAAGTGAATGTTTTCCTGTCCAAACCGGTGACGTCATGAAGAGTCTTTGTCAGAATGACGGTATATTGATAAAAGGATTAAAGGAAGTTTTTGTTGTCTAAGGAAATTTACCTTTGACCACAGTCCGGTGTTTGTCAGACTTCAACCTTATAGACCTATACTAATATGTTTGACTACTTCACTGCATTACAGAAATGTGCCATTTAAGGGTTTTCTGTTTATTAATTATCAAAGAATTTAGTTCTCTAAGAGGTGGTCTCAGCCTCATGGTAAATTCTTAGTTACAGGAATTGGCCCATATTTATTCTGTTTTTCTTTTTTAACCAAGAAATAACACATGGAATTTTAATTTAAAAATGATAGCTAAATTTAAGATATCTGGGTAGCCCTGTAGAAGGCTAGTTATTTAGCACTAAAATATGAACAGTTAGAATAACAGTATGAAACTAATAAACACATGTGTTTATATTCATACATTTTATTTTGCATATAGTATACATATCTGTATACACACATATTTTATTATGCTGTCCTCAAATATATCTTCATTAGTATAATTGGAGCTGAATTTAGGAACAAGATGTTAGAAAGCATGGAAAGTGGAATGTGATGAACATGAATGTTACATAAGCAGTTGCTAAGCTAAAGAAGGTTTATGCGATAGACATTCATTCCTCAAATATTTTTTGATTCTTTGCAATGTGCAGGGCTACCCTGTTTATCAATGATACAGATATGAGGACTTAATTCTTTAAAATATTTTAACGTTTTATTTGAAACTAATTTCAAAATTATGGAAAAGTTAGAATAAGAATAGTGCACAGAACACTCATGATATCCTTTACACCGATGCCTTTTTACCAAACTTGCGGTATCATATGTGCTATCTAGCTATAATATTTTTTGAACCACTTAAGGATAAGCATGGCCCTTTTACTTCCAAATATTTCAGTGTATATTTCCTAAGAATAGGAATATTCTCTTTTGTAACTACAGTAAAATTATCAGCTCTAGTAATTTGGACATGGATACTTTACTCTCTGTACTTCAGTTTTATCAACTGACGCAATGATGTCCTGTATAGTATGTTTTTTCCTTCTAGTACAGGATCCAGTCCTGGGCTAGGTATTGCAATTAGATATATCCTTTTAGCCTTTTTTGATGTGGAACATCTGCATTGTCTTTCTTAGTCTTTAACAAAATTTTCAATTTTGAAGAATACAACCTTCCTTTTTTTTCCCAATAGAATACTGAGGTCACTCCATTTGGCCTTTAACCGACATTGTGTGAAGGAACAATGGTTTACTCTGACAATTGCTCAGGCTGAGCCCTGCCATCCTGAGGTGACATGGTGCTGGGACCTGGTCAATGAGTTTTTTGTACAGACCAAATCAGTCTTGAGAGAGCAGCCAGCCTGCCTTTATAGAGGTTTAATGAAGCCGTTTATCACATATTCTCACATCTTAGTGAAATTTGTAAGCATACAAGCATTCACCTATTTTTAAAACTTCTAAAATACTAAATAATCCCATGGTCACATGTTCATTTATTTTCCCAGAAGTGTGAAAACAGGGAGTGGAAGGCCAGAAGTGTGTAGAAAGAAGGTCAGTGCAAACGTGGGGATTCATACTGTTGAATGGCAGTGAGAGAGCAAGCTGGTATTTTTATTGTAAGAGAAAGGCATGTAGTAGTTTAGGGGAAAGGTAATGAAGAACTGAATTAGGATAGTGATACTGGGAAGGAAAGGAATAGGATGGTCTGGACGGGCCCAGTGGGCTTAAAGAAACAATAGGATTTGATCACTAATTGCTTGCGAGGGATATTTGAAACACATTGACTTGTGGATTTGTGAGGTCATTAGTACAAATAGGCCATTCAGGAGGGTGACCTGGAACTTTTCTGGTTGGAGAAAGATGATGATTTTGGTCTGGAACTGGTCTTAGGTTCTGCTGGTGAAGGTACCCAACAGTCAGAAATGCAGGACAAAGCTAGGGAAAGCATTTGAAGCAACGTTATAGATTTGGGAATTATCTACATAGAGGTGATCATTAAAGACGAGAATGATGAGATCCCTGAGGAACAGAGCAGAAGCAGCAAAGAGAAGAGGGCCTTGTACCTTGGTACTTAGAAGAAGAAAGAATAGAGCAAAAGTGCCATATGGAGGAGTGATAAGAACATGCTGTTTGGAAGGCAAGGGAGGGAGTTTGAAGGGGAGGGAGTGGTTAACAAGCCGACATTGAAGAGGGGTGGACTCTGAGAAGCAGCAGCCAGATTGGTCATTTGAGGAGGAGCAGTTTGGACAACCATGAACTTCAAAGCCTGACTGCAGGGGTTAATAAATTAAGTGGAGAAGGAGGCAGAGGCTGAGAGGGAAGACGAGTCACTAAAGATGTCCAGCTGTAGAGGCGGTGAGAAGATAGGGGTGCAGGGCCACTAGGCTGAGGGGCCCCACAACTGTCTCCTTGTGTAACTCTCGGTCTTTCATCCTAGTGTGGAGGCATTTCCCCACTCTTTAATGAATCTTTTAAATCATTCAGCAGTCACTTCTATCCCAGAAGCAGATGAAAGAATGAAGGGGTACTTTTCCCTCAGTCAGTCCTCCAGCCTCACAGCTGAGGTTCTGCCAGAGAACAACACCTTATCTGTACCACGGTGTGATCTGAAGGGACTAGAATGACTCCAATTAAAATCTTCAAGCATTCAGCCCTCAAGAGGGAATGCAAAAACACAAAGCAGCACCTCAGAATGCAGAGTGCAGAAAAATGAAGCTGACTTCAGTGGGATTTTTGTGGTTTTCTCCTTTGTTTTTCTGTTTTCATCTCCAAGAGCCTCTTATTATCAAATATTTTGTTGAAGCCTTCTATCAATCAAAGGCAGAGTCTCAGTGCTGTTGAGAACCTCACACTGGGCCAACACCATCATCAGGAAGTCACAAGGGCCACTCAGGTGACCTGACTGTGAGGCACAGTTTCCAGAGGATATTAGACTGCCGCTCCCAAAGGCCCCCCTCAGACAAGTTGAACTGGCTTACACTAAACACAACGAAACACAAACAGTACAAAGAAGCATTTCTAGTAAGAATTATTTTATACACTTTCCTAAACCCAGAACAACCACCTTCACAGTACAGCAAACGTGGGACCTTGAGCCTTGAAGGTTATACAATGGTCTGAGTGAAGCTTTAGTTTCTCCTCTCCATTCTTTCTTTTTCCTTCCACCTTAGGTGGGATGTAGGTCCCAGTTGCCTAAACAATATTTTGTTCAGGTCTGATATAATTTGGATTTTCTTACATTTTTTTAAATATCTTATTTAGTTTGGGACAATTGGATGAGTAGATTGATGAGTTTTCATAGAACTCTGAATTTGATGTCAAATTTTATGCTTTTTTTTCCCCCTAAACACTTCTTCTTGGTGAATTTGTTATCTAGAGGATGGTTACATCAGAATGAATTCACCTAGTACAGTACCAGTTTTCAGAACAGAGCTCCTGTCCTCACTCCTACTCTCTTTTCCTGGAGTCAGTTCTTCTCAAATGTCAATAAAATGGCAGCTCTCAGCGAGGGAACATTCTTGATTCCTGAGACAGGGAACGAAGCCAGCCACTTGTACATTTGTTTTCAAATGAACTGGTACTTATGTTGTAAATATTTAACTATTCACCATAGTATTCCTACCAAAGTTTCCACTAGGTTTTCAGCTAATTCCATTTCCCACTGGCAGAAGGAATCTTTCGCTTTCCAGAACCCTCTTTAAGCAAATAGAGACTATATTTCTGGGAGTTTTGTTTGAGAAGGAACAAATAATAGGATCTGGGAGGCATATTTTCCTCCTTGGTTGAAGCAAGGAGGCCATGACGGAACTAAATTGGCCAGCAAAGAACAATGAATGTTATGGTAAATTTTATTGTTGGTCTTGAATGTTTTTATTGTTTCCTATGTTGCCTTTGCTAAAATTGTGGGTGGTGATGGCTAAAAGCAAAGGGTTTTTTTTCTTCTCAGTTTATGGTTTTGAGAATCAGGCAGAGGGACATTAGTTATTAAGCTACTGAAGAAGGCCAGGTGATCTTATCTCTGTAATGAAAATGATTTGAGTCAGCTTTCCTCTAACTTCTGAGTTGTCTGGGTTCTTGAATGCTCATTTCTCACCGGCATCTGCTCTCAAGAAGAAACTCTAGGAATGCATTAGGCAGAAGATTTTGATTTACAGCTAACCTCTGTTTACTCTTTTAGTGATATATTTGCTTCTTTTAAGGAAAGAGTACCTTATAAGACACAGGTCATGCTTTTGACTTCTTTTATGAGTCTTCTTTTAAGTGTGGCATATTTTGCCTTCAGGAAATAGATTGTGGTCCTTTCCTTTCCCTCCTCCCGTCTCCTCTCCTCTCCTCTCCTCCCCTCCCCTCTCTTCTCCTTTCTGTTTCTATCCTATCCTATCCTATCCTATCCTATCCTATCCTATCCTATCCTATCCTATCCTATCCTATCCTATCCTTTCCTTTCCTTCTTCCCTATAACACGTATCACCTGTTGTCCTAAGACTGGACAGCAAGGCAAGAAGTCACCTGAAGTCTCAAAGTCTAAGCTTATCAATCTGTACACCACCATCTTTCAGAATGTCTGATGATGGCACTTGGACCACAAATGACTGTTAAGGTCAAAGACCATAAACATGAGTCAAATTGGAAACTACCTGGCAGAGCCAATCTGTCTGCCTGGTCACTTAGCAGTTTATAAAACTTAACTCTTCGCTAGAAAGCTAATTGCCAGGGGGCCCAAGGAAAGCACTGGGCTCTTGGTCAGGGGCCTTCAGTTACTATGTGGCCCAAACTATGACTTCGATCTTTCCAAGGAGTTAATAATAGCATTCTATATTTTTCTCATCCAATTTACACAAATATTTCTTTTAAGAATGAGGATATTTAAAAAATTATTATTCAGTTGAATATTTCTTAGGTACGATAAAGTCCCTTTTTTTCTGATATCTAACGAACATGATACAGAATTACTTTCTTTCAAGATTAATTATTATGCTTCAAAATCTTTTTCTGTCTCTTTCCTGTTTAGCTTCAGATTTGCACAAAACATGGGAGTGTTTTTCAGCAGTGTGAACTGAGAGAATGGAACTGAAAGAACACTCTTGGAATTTGAAACAAGAGACCTTGGGGGCGGGGAGAACAAATAAATGTCCTGCACACTCGGATGTACCATAACTGAGAACTCTGCATTTTCTTTCTATATCATTCAGTGCAGAAAAAGTTTAAGTCCAGTTATGAAACTCTAGTTTTACTTTGTCTTTAATCTCTAGCATCTTAATATTTATAATTCATGTATATGGATTTTAAATTTAGGTTATTTCAATTTTTCTAATCAAATACTTTTAAAATAGTGCTCGCTTCGGCAGCACATATACTAAAATACTTTTAAAATATCCATTAATGTTGGAGAGAAATGGACATTTTAAAAGAGTTATTCGGTAATTTTAACACAAAAATAAAATGATCATAAAGCCTTCACACTTCCCTTTTAATTCTCATTAGGATGCCAGAGTGAAAGGTGATGGCCAGCATGCTTTGCATTCAGACATGTCAGTGCGCTGCCCTTCTGTTCTTCTCTGGTCTGGGCCACCTCTCTGTGTCACTGTTTTGTGCTTGCTGATAGAGGTTTTCTTCTGCATGCTGTGCCTGCCCTTGGTGTTGTGGCTTTGACACTGAAGCACTGTTGTCTGAAAAAGACAGTATATTACAGCTCCAGGGTTCACTCAGCTGCCTGCTTTGCTGCTGTAACTTCATACTTGGGAAGTTTCTGAGTTTCCCAGGAGATGAAGCATTAGCAACGTTTGCTCAGCCTGAGAAACTTCAGAAGGCCTCCAGTCCTGTTTTGTTATTCAGGTTTCCGAGAGTGGGTGTGGGGCAAGAGAATCCCCAGTCAGGGTAATTACCACTATACAGCAAAAATTGGGCCATTTGCCTCTCCTCTGTCACAATTTGGTGAAGAGTGGTTATTATGGTGTTTTTAAATTGGGCGCTTCTTGCAAAAGCTAAACAAAAATTAGAATGAAATGTTTGAAATGAATCAGGTGTGTTAAAAGCACATCTGAACTAATACGGAGTGTAGATTTTGAATATTTCAGAACTGCCTCAAATCCTTTTTGGATGTAATGATAATATTAAACAGCGGAAAAATTGTTTGAATTAAAGCCAAATGAGACTTGCCAAATTTGCAAAAATTTCTGAGGTAGTGTGGGATGAATTTTAATATTTTTCTGAGTTAAAAGGCATAATAGTATATGATTCATAATTTTTACTTTTATGACGTATTGTCCCTCATTAACCCAAGCGCAATGATATTATATTATTACTGGAAGTAAAAAGGCCCCTTTGTGCAAAGTTAACATATAAACATTGATCACTCGTTCAGGTACCTTTGAATTGTGTAAGGAGAGCAGAAATACTTTAATGTCACACACTTCTAGTTTATTCAGTGCTGTTGGGATGCATGCAGTTCCCATATTAAATGAGATGATCAGCCAAATCTCTGGCCAAAATAATTTCCAGACTACAATGGCAGTGCAGCTACAGTTTCAGCTTCACTGGCCCTGAAGAAAATTCTAACAGGTGCTATTAAACATATGATTTAAAATTTCCTGATGAAAACTACAGGTCTTAAACGTTTTGTTTTCACAATTTTTACCTAACCCCAAATAGCTAGCTACTTACTTATGCAGTTATGCCAAAATGAAGTACAAGAGAAAGTTCTTCTTTTGGGGACATGAGACAAATATTTCCATTTTTAACAAAAATAGCGCCTCCCTCCCTCTTCTGCCCTCCTCTTCTGCCTCTCCCCTCATTACTCCCATCCCTCTCCCTCTATCTGTACTTTCTTGAATTACTTAAAGCCCTAATTGTTCCACTGTGTTCAAGATAAAGTAAAAAGTTACACACATTATGCAAGGATTTTCTCTCTAGCCTCACACCTGACCAAGGCCTGCTTCCTCTCTCCCTTCTCACTCCAATCACTTGAGCCCCTTTCAGTGCCGGAGCATACCACACCTACTCTCTCTCCTCCTGCCTTGGCACTTGGTACTTCTTCAGAATACTTGTTCCCTCTTCCCTAAAGGCTGGTGAGTATTCTTATAATATCCTATCTTTGTTTACCCCTTGTAACCAACAGCATTATATTGTAAGCTTATTTGTCTACGCCTTTAGACTCTAAGCAACTTGTGAGTCTACCTCTTAGACTCACAAGTTGTACCTCTTAGAGCCTAGTACAGTGCCTGGCATACAGTAGGTGTTCAGTAAATTTTTGCTGAATCCTTGATTGGGTCTGATTGCCCCTCAGCTTGCTTTACATGCAGAGAAATGCCTTGACTTTTCAGTTTATTCATGCAGAGAGTAGAGCAGAGGAGCTGGACGTGCCCTGGGGTGTTTTGTAACTCTGCAGAAGTCAGTTCCATATGGTTTGAGGGTAGGGAGGATGTTATATACATCTCAGATTGAAGCACAAAAGAATTGTGATGCAGAAGCACATAAGACTCTTTCATCCAGCTCACCCTAAATCACGTGACATGCAATGCTAGGAAATCACAGGAAAGAAAAAGCACTCCCTCCATGCTAACAGTTCTTTTGGTGAGAAAAATTGATTGTGGGATTTTCCATCTCTAGGTTGAGATTATTTTAAAACCTGTCTCGTATCTTTAGTGAGATTAGAAGAGGATTGTCTGTACATTAAAAGTGAGCATACTTGCCTGAACATTAATTGTTGGTATTTAAATAAGGTCTCCTGAATTCACAAATGCTGCTTGCTGCCACATTTCCATTGAAAACGTGACTAAAACTATTTTTCCTTAAATGATTCCTTCTAAAATATACATACCCACTGTTTGTCTAAAATACTGTTTATCATTCATCTCCAAGTTTCACCAACAATAGAAATTTCTGACAACAGTGCTTACAGTTAAATATTGCAATTAAGAAATTGCTGAAATTTCAAATATATGGTGATGGAAGGAGAACTGACTCTGGGTGGTGAACACACAATGGGATTTATAGACGATGTAATACAGAATTGTACACCTGAAATCTATGTAAATTTACTAACAATTGTCACCCCAATAAAATTAATTTAAAAAAAAAAAGAAATTGCTGAAATTAAGAAATATAATCTTAGTTTAGCATGGGTAGAATTACCTAAAGTAGCTACCATTTGTACAGTCATGCCAGGCATTTTATTTGCGTCATCTCTGATCATCTCAGCAACCTGGACAGGTGAGGGGTATTGTCCCTCTTTACAGATGAAGGAACTGAGGCTCAGACACATGAAACGCCTTGACCAAGATCACATACATAGTAAGTGGCAGAGCTGGGAATTGAAATTTGGTTGGTCTTTCCCAAAGGCCCTATTCTCTACTGTGTGTTTTTCCTTTATGATAAAAGTGTCATTGTTTTCTCAGGCACTGGATGTTGTACATAGCATTTCAGATTACTGTCCTTTGTATGTGCCACGATGACACAGTGACTGAGGGGTCATCAGCTGCAGCACTGTCTACTCATTCTTGAATTTGTGACCATAGACAGTTAGGAGAACTTTGGCATTTTAATTCAAACTGTTGGGGGTCTGTCCTCAAAAGCTCAAAAGATTAGCAATTGCCAGGGCAATGAGCCTGTGATTGTGTTTCCCAGAATTCTATGGGCACATCAGGGTACATAGGCAATGTTCTCCTGTGTTACAGTATTTGTTAGACACATACCACTTTGGGGGATGCTAGAACTGGCTTTTTCTCTAACATTTTTCTCAGACTTTCTCCCAACTTCCTAACTAGTCCCGGAAGGTAATTCAGGAGCTTCTGGATAGCAGTCTGCAGGGGGAGGTCCTAAGGATCATGTAAAGCTTAAGAAAAAGTCAAAAATCTGGGGCCTGAGTCAGACCCACTGCAACTGTAGATTTATTTCTCAAGATACAACCCAAGAGCCATCTCTTTGGGGACTTCTGGCTAAATTAGTTCTAATGTTTTAAGAAACGTAAGTTTTAGATCTTACAATTATGCCAGTGACCTGTCTGTTGTGTAGAGATTCTATCCAGTGTTGTGTTCTCTACTGTAGTTTTTGTTTTTTAATGTTTTAATATTTTTCTCTATTGTTCGTATTCTGTTCACGATAATGGAGATGACAAGGACTTAGGAAGAATGCCTGTTTCAAGCTCTCTGAAAGTCAACTGCCAAGAAAATTAGCAATCTTTCTAAGATTATCCGCAAAGCCTGTGATTATCATAGGTTTAAGGGCATATACATTCCTCTGTTTTGCAAAAGTTTTACTACTGCTTTTTCATTAACAAAGGTAATTCAGAAGATAAGGTATTAGTTCCAGTCTGTAAATATTAGAAGCTGTAAATATTAGAACCAAGTAAATTACTATAATTTGACACGGACAACCTCCCCTTTGATGGGAATCCCCTTTCAAATGATTCCACTTCCTTTCTCTATATTGGATTACCAGACAGGGCTTTTAGGATTAGAAATCCTGCTTTCTGATAGTTGGGCAGACTAACAGGTCTGTATGAAAGGCATTGAAAACATAGGTATGGTTTCCTCAAAGAAATGTAGAAATGACTGTAACATGGGTTTTTTTGTGTTTTTTTAAGAAATTATAGAGTTAAAGTTAAGAAAGCAATCTAGGAAGAGAGCCTAGATCTTACATTAAAACACTATTTGGCAATTCAGTTGCTGACAGATCACTGGGTTTTTCCCTATTTCCAAAATCCATGGTTCAATGGAGGAAATAGTCTTAAAAATCAAAGCAAGCAAGGATTGTCATGTGCCATTGTGGTTCAGCGAGCTGGTTTGTTCTCTTGGGATTCTTGATAGTAAGATAGGATCAACCAAGAGGGGATTTGGACAATGTTCAACGAACCTTAGACAAGCTTTTATAGGGAGTGGGTGCAGTGAGGGCACAGACACAGACACTCCCAGCCCATAATGATACTCGTTCTTCACTTCACTCAACAACTATTTATTGAATGTCTATTTGTGTCAGGCACAAAACATACCAAAAGCCCTACCTTTATTGAGATGTATTCAGGATAGGGGTATAGGAAACAAACATAATACATAACTATATTATAAAGACTATTAGAAGATTAGTACATGGGGAGAAAATGGAGCAGGGCATCTGGAATTCTGGGGTTGGAGAAACTGTAATTTTAAATAGGAAGACCAAAATAAGCCTCAGTAAAAAAAAAAAAAAAAAAAAAAAGTGATATTTGAAGGAGGTGAGAGAGGTAGCCATAGGGACACTGAGCAAATGGAATTTTCTCTGCAAAGATCCTAAGGCAAGAGAATGCTTGGTGTGTTTGAGAAATAGCAAGGAGGCCACTGTGGCTAAAATAGAGTGAGAGGGGGCGAACAGTAGCAGATGAGGTCAAAGAATTGATAGGTGGGTGGGGAGGAGTAGATCATACGAGGACTTGCAAACCATTGTACTTCTTTACTCTGAGTGAAAGAAGGAAACATGGCAGGGTTTTGAGCAGAGGACTGACGTGATTTGACTCATGTTTTAAAAGAATAACTCTGGCTGTGAAAAGACTGGAGGTGGAAGGTATGGGTGAAAGCAGAAATTTGAGTGAGAAGGCTATGGCAGTAATCCAGGAGAGAGATGATGATGATTGGACTTAGATAATAGCAGTGGAGATGGGAGACGCTGTTGGATTTGGACCTATTTTGCAGGTTGAAACAACAGGACCCACTGGAAGACTAACTGTGGAGTGAGAAAAGAAGGGAGTCAGGTTTTAGGCTTTAGCATCAGAAGGATGGAATTGCCCTCTACTGAAATTGAGAAGATGACAAGGTGAAGAGGCTTTGGGGAGAGGATTTAAACAATTAAAGTTGGATATACCTATTAATATCTGGTGAAGATGTTGACTAAGCAGTTGGGTATATGAATCTGGGCTGGAGATAGGAATATTGGAATCTTCAGCTCATATATGGTACTTACAATCATGCCCTATGCCATGGGAAGTCACCAGTCTCTTCAAGTTCTATCTCTAGAAGCTGCAGCCAATCCTCTGGCCAGGTTGACCCCACCTTCTATTGTCTTTTGACTATAGTATGACAGCACCAATCATAACCAGCTTCACCAATGAGTTTAATTGTTTTGTATTTACTGGATACAAAATATTTCCACACCACACACAGTTGGAGCTAAAGGTCATCTACTAAAAGCTTCTCATTTTACAGACAAACAAGGGAGGCTCAGGGAAGTTAAATGACTTGCCCAAAATTATGGTAAATGATTATAGCAAAGCCAGAAGTAAACCTTCTAGCTTAGTACTCTTCCTTACACCATCTAGAGCACTTAAAATTTCATTAGATGGAATATGAAAGGTGAAAACAGAGAGGTAAAGTCAAAGATCATTTCTGCCACCATTTCCTTCACAGCACAAATCTGGTAGTGGAGCTCTCTTATGTGTTAACTTCGGCAGCACTCGCCTCCTTACTGTAGTAAGCCACAGAGTGAAGTCCAGCTGACCTGCTCTCAAAGACAGGCTTGGAAAGCACCTGCTGAGTTGCTCAGGCAAGGTTTTGAGTAAATGAGGGCATGATTTTTTGGATTATAGGAAGCTGGGGTGCAGAAGGAATAATTTCTTTCATCCGATAAGTCACAATAAGTTATTCTTTTCCTGTGAGACTTTGAAACTGGAGGAGAAAAGAGAAGAAAGAGAATGTGAAAAACTCTGCCATCAGCTTTTGATGATTCTCGATGATGATTTGGAGAAGGCTGGCAAGGCCTAAAAGAACATAGAATTGAGCATCCTTTTTATTGGACAGTGCACTGCCGTCAGACATATACTCCATTTCAATTTGCCCCTGGTTCCAGCTCTTTCTTAGCTATTGGTGAATTATTTGGATTGGCTATTGAGTTCTAATGGGTCATTATGTATAATATGCAAACTGCTATTACACTTAGAGATAATTCATTCATTCAGCAGATATTTATGGAGTACCCTCTATATGGCAAGCATAAGACATGCAGTGATGAATAAGATAGGTGAGGTATTTGTTTTCAGAGAATTTACATTCTCCTGGGGGCACATAGACAGTAAATAAGTACACAAATAAGGTAATTTCTGATCGTAATAAGTGCTATAAAGAAAACAGAACAGGTCATGGGATAGAGATTGAGCAGGCTACTTTAGGTAGGAAGGTCAGAGAAAGTTGGGTGACTTTTGAATGAAAATCAAAATAATAAGAAGGAACCTGACACATGGAGGTGTGGGGCATTCCAAGCAGAGGGCAAAATCAAGAGCAAGGACCTTGAGGTGGGAAAAATTTGGGGATGTTGATGGATGTGAAAGGAAGCCAGTATGGCTGAAGCATAGTGAACAAGGTAGGCGGGGGCCACATCATGTGGGCCTCATAGGCCATCGTAAGGAATTGAATTGTAGTCTAAGGATTTTAAGAAAGGAAACAATATTACCAAATTTATTTCTTTGGAATAACACTGAGATTCGTTTCTGTGGAAAAAATGTATAAGGCCAAGAATAGAAGAGTAGAAGCAGGGAAAGCAGTTAGGAAGAAATTATACTAATCTAAGGAGATGATGGTAGGTTGTTCTAGGATGGTACCATGGAGATGACTGAAGTGATAAGATTTGAGACAGGTTTCTGAGATGGCATTCAACTGACCTGCTGATGGATTGAATAAAAGGAATAAGGGAAAGAATAATGAAGGTGACTGCTGTGTTTTGAGCTGTATAGTTGGGATGATAATGGGGTCTTAGTTAATATGGGGAAAACTGAAGAATAGTAAGTCTGGAGGGTAGGGGTGGGTGTGGAAGGTGCTAGGGAATAGTAAAAGCAAGAGTTCTATTTCAAACATATTATGTTTGATATACCAGTCAGGTATCTGAATAGCTAGTTGCATATAAGACTTTGGAATCTGTGGGAGAGATCAGTGCTAGAGAAAGTTGAGAGTCATCAACATACACATAGTATTTAAGGTCACAGGATATGATTCACTCAGCAGAGACAGTGTAGATAGAAAAAAGATGTGAAGACCAAGCCCTGGGGCACCTCAGCCTCGGAGGGTGAGGATCTCGCACAGGCAATTAATGGGGCGGGGGGTGGGGGGAGCACGGGAGGGGATCACTTCGTAAATTATATAAATGTCTAACCATTATACTGTATGCCTGGAAATAATATAAAATAATATTGAATGTAAATTGTGATTGAAAATAAATTTCAAAAAAATATATGAGACTGGGTTACACACACACACACACACAAGGCAGCTGAGAAAAAACTGTCAGTGAGTTGGGGTAAGAAGGAAAACCCAGGAGGGTGTGTTGTTGTAAAAGCCAAAAAAAGAAAATGTTTCTTGAAGGAGAGAATAGTCAGCTGTGAAGAGCTGCCTCTGAGGGATTTCATGAGATGATCACACACCATGGACCTTGGCAAGGTAGAGAATGATGATGACTTTGATAAAAAGTAGTTGCAAAGGAATGATGGGACTTCAGTGGGTGGAAAAGAGAACAGGTGATGATAAAGTGGAGACAAGTGAAGACAGTTTATTCACATTTGTGGTTTCTGTCACCATTTTAGCTAGGGATTTGGTAATGAAGTAGGACTGTAACCAGTATTGCTAAAAAGACTCCTAATGTTAGATTTTAGAATGATGAATTAAAACTAATATACATTCCTACCCTGTTTCCCCAAAAATAAGACATAGCCATACAATCAGCTCTAATGTGTCTTTTGGAGCAAGAATTAATATAAGACCCGGTCTTATATCATAGTAAAATATGTTAATAGTAAACATAAAAATAAACAAAAAAATAGTTAACATAGTAAAATATGTTAATTTTTCTAATGTGTCCAAAAGACGCATTAGAGCTGATTGTCCAGCTAGGTCTTATTTTCGGGGAAACACAGTAGGAAATTTGATCTACTGTGTCTATTTAAGGGGACTAAACTTTCGTGGAGTCACTCTGATGTTTAAGTATGCAATTCCTTATCGTTCTTTGACACTGGTTCTTGGGTCTTTTTCCTACAGCAATACCCAAGTAGGACAAAAGGCAAATATAATAAAACCCAGCATTTATAGAGAACTTAGTGTGCTATTTAGAGGTGATTAGCTCATTTAATCCTTACTTCAAGTGATAGAGGCTGTTATAATCCATTTTTCAATAAGATCACAAGCCCTCCTCTAAAATTCAGGTAATTAATTTATAATTGAAATCTTGCAACACAGCTTGTACTTAAGTTGGGAAACACTTGTATTTCAGCAAAATTTTAAATTTTATTTCTTTCCTTTTCTTCTTACCCAAATACCAATACACTATGCTTAAATGGCAATTCAGGATTAGAACCCAGGTTGTCTGGAAGTTCCAGGCTCCTGCTGCTTAACCAACATCTTTTATCTCAAGGTATGGAAAGGCGATTCCAAAAAGGAAAAGCAGATGATATTTGATAAAAACCAGTGTTGATACAAAATTGCATTAAAGTTATAATGCATTGAGCTAAAAATGAAAACTTTATTCTGGAAACCTATTAGTGGTGTGTGTTCATTTTTTTAATCTGTATAACAGCCTGCACTTATAGAACGCTAGTCTTATATATCACTCAACATTCTCGCTCCAATACTCATTTTTACCCTGCTAATGAATTGCCCCTCAAAATCTAAATAAAATTTTGTGCATATCCATTTTCCTTTTGGAAAGGTGTTTGGTACTTTTCTCCCTGAGAGCTAGCAAAAGCTGGTTGCTTTTGTTGTCTTTAAGATGGTCTCTTATTTGGGGTGTGGTCAAAGTGAAAATAAGGGCATTTCCTGAGGAGTAATGAGCTCATAGGAGGAGTCCTTATCCTCTAAGTTAGAAAAGCCTAGCACTCATTGGTGCCTGGGAAGTGCCCTAGACTGGAATTGTTTTTGTTGTTCTGATCTGAAAATGACAACATAGAACACAGCCAACAGCACGCAACATTTTATTATGGGTGATGCAGATTTAATTGGTATGTAGAGGGCATGCCTGTGGACGTAGTCTTTGGAATATTGGCCAATCAGATCACTTTCAACATTTCTCAATGTTTAGTTTCATCTTATAATTAAGTAACAACGATCATTTCCTGGCAGCTAATGATGGGCTAGAGGAGTTAGAAGCCTCATTAGGTTGATAATTTATCAAATTCTGAGCTCTTCATCTGCAGTGTTGCAAAAAGAGAAAGCATCCTCAAATTCCAAAGTGATTAAAGACAGTCTCCAACCATATTTTATGTGTGAGTATTAACTTGTTCGTCAAAGGCTGACTGTATTATTTTCCAAGTTTAGAAAAAAACAACTGCATATTATATAAGCAGGAAAAATGTTTATATGACTTTGATAAGAGATGTATTGAACTATGTTAACACATACACAAGCGCACA
Organism: Rhinolophus hipposideros; assembly: GCF_964194185.1. Lineage (NCBI taxonomy): Eukaryota > Metazoa > Chordata > Mammalia > Chiroptera > Rhinolophidae > Rhinolophus > Rhinolophus hipposideros. Next base: position 55,575,862 of record NC_138047.1, read on the forward strand.
CTAAAACAAAAGTAAAATTGATAGGCCATGTTTCCTTTAAGATTCTTTTTTAATAATTCTATACCCTTTCCTGAGAACAGGCTTGACTATCCATTAATTCCAGTAAAGCATCCTTATATTCGTTCCGCAAATATTGATTGGGCACCTACTATTAGGCCCTATTGTAAATGTTGACGACGAAGTTGGGGGTGGGTGATAAAAACCTCTGTCTTTACTGAGTTGATATCCTAATCATAATTATTTCTGTCTTCAAGACTACTTGTCACTAGCCCTGGAAGTCTACAAATTAAATATCTTTAAAGTGGTCCAGCTAAAGGTAAAAGAGGGTCCTCACTGGACCATCTTGGCCAACCTACCTCTGACTATCTTCTCATCGGTGTGGACATTGCATAGCAGCCCCAGCTTCTGCTAATTCAAGGAATTAGCTCACTGATCACTCACTGATCAGCCCTGTTCCTGAGATTATAATCTTCTCTTTAGGAGAGAAAATACAGTCTCTTCTCCAAGAGGACCTACTGTTTTCCTCTTCCTTCACCGACCTCCAGCTGCTCACAGCAGCCCAGCTCCAGGAAGAGCTGTCATTCACAATCTTAGCTGTAAGAGGGCGCAGCTCACTGGCCCATGTGGTAACGGAACCGGCGACCTCGGCGTTAGGAGTACGGTGCTCCAACCACCTGAGTCACTGGGCCAGCCCATAATGGTAGCTTCTAATCCTTTGATGAAAATATTCATTTCTACAACTTGATGGAGGGACAGTGGACCTATAATACAAGCTTGGAATTCTAGAAATGTGGAACTCAAGGTAACATGACTCTTCTAAACGACTTCCATCCTGACTCGACCAAGTCTAAAAGGCCTCTGGAGCAATGGAACAATACTTTACTTAGGGCTCACATCCTTACACTTCATCAGAGTTACTGCTGGGAATTCCTCAAAAATATAGCCCCTCCATATACTCCTGATTTCCTTGGGGCAGAGTAACCTTACGTGCTCAAAAAACTCCATGGCTCCTCCACCATAGGAATAACTCAAGATACAAGGTCCTCTGGATTGTCAGGGTTGTCAAAAATGCAAAGCAGAACCTCAGGGAGACTTCTGACTTTTGGTTTGTGCTATCACATCCACCCCGGATTTCAGCATCAGAGATACCCCCCATTGTGCTGTGTAGAATAGGTGGGCATTGGCCCCGGTACCTTACATGAAATTTATCCTTGTATCTCAACCGATTCTCTTGGTTATAGATTATTCACAACTAAGAATTGGGACTATCCAGGTCTCATGCTGCCAAATTCAATTCTTCAAAATGATTCCTGGGAATTCTTCTTGCCCTGAATATTTCATAAGTGAGCAGAATGTGTGATTGATGTCTTTTATTTTATTAAAAGCTTGTTTTCTGTAGAAATTCTGAAATTTTAAGATGTTCTTTATTACTTTGTTTTAAGTGCCATGTGATAAATATTTGAAGGAACATTCAGCTTTTTAAAAATAATTTGGCAGATACCACAGTGCAAAAACATACAAACATCCCAGTCTGTTTAACAAATACCCCAACCATTAGTAACCCAAGGAGAAAAAAGTTGGTAATTACTTAATGGACATCCTATATAGCTACTTTCACATAAAGTATAGGTAGGAACTCAGAGCAGGTTTTTACTTCACCCCTGAAATTACTACTAATTTTCAGTTACTTTTCCTAATGTGCCTAGCAATCCATCTCATCGCATTTGCCTATAATTTCCCAAGAATTATAGTGTTTGAATTCATTCCTGGATGGGAGAAAAGATAGTTCTATAACATACACTTTTATTTAAGTAACCAGGAGTTTTCAAAAAAGGGAAAACATCACTGTGCTTTTCTGAGTGGGCATACTATGTCATAGAAAAATGGCCTGGAGGGGTTGAACCCAACCCTTCAGATGCAATAGGCAAAGACTCTGTTTTGCAATGGTTTTTCTAGGTTTTCTAGGTTTAATGAAAACATAAGGACTGAGGGCGTGGCCTCACCCTGGAAATATAATCAGGAATGGAACCTTGGTAGTTATAACTGAGGACAACAAAAGAATCTTTATGTTTAGGGGAAGGAAATGCCTCAGAAAAGAGAAATTATTCTGAATAACTCAGGCTCCTTGTCTCTTTTTCTTGTGTGAAACTCAATGTTTCCTTTCTCCTTTTATCCTCTACAGATGATGATATTATTTTGAGTAGAAGGATATACTCAGGTGTATAGAAGCTTTAGAAGCTGATGGCAGCCTCACAGTTACTGGCTCCTCTGGGCAATGAGAGACTTGCTAAAGGAGAAACAAACAAGGAAAGAAAATTCTACACTGAATGACAAACCTATGTGTTCTAAGGATGAACCCAAGCTTTGGCAGTTGTGGGAATGTCCTCAGTGAGAAGTGAGACAAAACTCTTTCCATTGCTTGCACTGGGGAAACGCCCTCATCACTAGGCCTAGAATCATCACTAGGCCTAGAATCATGAGTCAAAGCCAAGGACTGGAGTCTCTCGAAGTCTGTGTGTGCTGGGCCTTGAAAGGGAGTATGCAGATTTCTGGGTCAGCGCCTCTACTGTAATGCCTTTCCCCTCCCAGGTCTCCCATTCAGGTCTGGCAGGGTTTAATGACTGGATCTCTGCAATGAGTGGCATCTGGATAATTCAGGGGAACTAGACACCACCACCCAACCTGCACTGGGATTGGAATTTGGGTGGAGTGCCTGGGAGGTGGACACCTAAGAGGCTGTGTTCTTGGGGAGGTTAAGGAAAGCTTTTGCCAAACCTGTTACGTGAGTCAACAGAAGACTTCAGTCTACTTTTGTCCATTCTAATTTTTTTAATAGTACTGAATGTATAAAATCTTCAAAAATGGATTGTCTGATAATGCATATTTACATTTACCCTTAAAAAGAGATGTTAAGATGCTTGGTTGATGGGTTTTTAGTTATTTCCAATGTATAGGTTGCCTTTATACTCTGGGTATAAGTGTTAATTAAACAAATCAAAAATATTTTTTAGTCAAAATTTTCTTTCAGAGGACCTAGTTTAAAGTTAACTGTCTAGCATGCAGTGGGGACCAGGCCAAGTGGGTTCAACACTTTAAATAGCATGAGTCACCCATGAAGACCCGCCCTTCTCATTTTCTTCTGAGTATCTGCAGAGCTTTAAAATTACCTTCAGGAATAAGGTGATATAGCTGTTTTTTTTTTTTTTTTTTAAAGCAAATTCTAAAGGACAAATTAAATGAAGCACATCTCTAACCTGTGCTTCTCCTGCATTCTGACCCTAGGGAATAAGTCTTCCACAGATCAGATCAAGAGAGATGGTGTTTACTACTTCTGAAGACTAAAGCTATTGCCAACCGTAGAAGTGACATAACCGGGGAGGGATGGGTCATGTGTCATGTGGGTCATGTGGGTCATGGGTCATGTGGGTCATTTGTAACATAGACCAACCAAGAACTCCCATAGACCTACCTATAAGCCCTGCCTCTGTAGAAATTGAATGGGCTCGGAGTGCAGAGAGAGGAGAGTGTGTAAGAGAGAGAGAAAGAGAGAGAGAGAGAGAGAGAGAGAGAGAGAGAGAGAGAGAGAGAGAGAGAGAGAGAGAGAGAGAGAGAGAGAGAGAGAGAGAGAGCATCCCACACACATATTCGTAAGGCAATACCTTTTAAGTAGTCAGAAGCCAGATCTTTGAGGGGTCTCAGAAACTACCTTAACTGTGTCCCAAAGAATTGCTGACACCTTTGGTTGGCAACCCTAAGCAGGCAACTGGTTCTAGAGAGTTATAGGGAGACATTGTTTTTTCTTAATTTTTTTATTTTTCAATTGCAGTTGACATATAATATATTAGTTTCAGGTGTACAGCATAGTGATTAGACGTTTATATATGAGTGATCTCATGAAGTGATCTTATGAAGTGATCGCTCCAATAAATCTAGTAACTTATGATCACCCCGATAAATCTTGTACCCATCTGACACCACACATCCTTATTACAATATTATTGACTATATTCTTTATACTATACTTTATATCCTTGTGACTGTTTTGTAACTACCAATTAATTCCTTCACATATCCCCCCAACCTCTCCCCTGCCACACACACACACAGAATCTGGCAACCATCAAAATGCTCTCTGTATCTATGAGCTTGTTTCTGTTTTGTTTGTTTGTTTATTTTGTTCTTTAGATTCCATGCATCAGTGAAATCATATGGCATTCATCTTTCTTTGTCTGACTTACTCCACTCAGCACAATACCCTCTCGGTCCATCTATATTTCTGCAGGTTGCAAGATTTCATTCTTTTTTATGGCTGAGTAATAGTCCATTGTATGTGAGTACCATCTCTTCTTTGTCCATTCATCCATTAATGGACACCTAGGTTGCTTCCATATCTTGGTGTCGTGCAGGGTCTCAGCTCCCACTCCCCACCCAAGAACGCAGGACACGGTAAGGCCAAACAGGAACACCCACGGAGCCACAGATAGGGGAGTCAAACCAATATATTCTCGCTGGCGGCTGGGCTGGAGACACAGGAAGCAGGATCTACATAATCTGCCTAACAGCAGTCCGCGCTTGCCAGCCACCATCTTCTCGCTAGCCCCCATTCCTTTTTTCTGCTAGCGTAGCCACAGCCGTTATATTAGTGGCCAATGGCCTACGGGTTACAGCTGACGGCCAACTAGCCACAGCTGCTGGCATCTGATCACAGTTGATGGCCATTTACTACCCGAGCCAGCACCTTTCTATGTGAGGCCGAGAGCCTGGAAACTGCTTTTTGGGGTTTTGTCCCCACACTCCACCCCTACAGGGTCTCGCCTCACAATCTACGCGACAAGCGTCTTCTGCGAGGGGCCCTGTGCAAGGAGCCTGGAGGTGAATGCAATATCCCGGACACAGCCAGGCTCTCTGAGCACAGCCAGGGTTTCTCAGGGCACCACCAGTACTTCTGGGCACAGCCAGACTTCCTGGGCTTCTTAAGGTACCACCAGTCTCCCCGGGCACAGCCAGGGTTTCTCAGGGCACCACCCCAGTACTTCTGGGCACAGCCAGACATCCTGGACTTCTTAGGGTACCACCTGTTTCCCCGGGCACAGCCAGGTTTTCTCAGGGCACCACCACAGTACTTCTGGGCACAGCCAGACTTCCTGGGATTCTTAGGGTACCACCAGTCTCCCCGGGCACAGCCAGCTTTTCTCAGGGCACCACCACAGTACTTCTGGTCACAGCCAGACTTCCTGGGCTTCTTAGGGTACCACCTGTCTCCCCGGGCACAGCCAGGTTTTCTCAGGGCACCACCACAGTACTTCTGGGCACAGCCAACTTCCTGGGCTTCTTAGGGTACCACCTGTCTCCCCGGGCACAGCCAGAGTTTCTCAGGGCACTGCCACTCTCTCTGGACACAGCCAGACTTCCTGGACACAGCCAGGGCCTCAGGGCACTGCCACTCTCTCTCTGGGCCTCCCGGGGCACCGCGCTGGAACAACAGCGGCCCACATCAAGGTGCCTACATACCATCAATGGCGGCCAGTCAAGACACAAAAGCAAACATTCTCGCCAGTCCCACTACATGGTGGCACGCTCCCAAACAGTCAAGCGTCCATTAAATTAGGGATGGAAGGCAATTCCCCATAGTCCATAGTCATTCGCCAGGGCCGTCCCGGGGGTGAGGGACGACCCTGACCCCACCCTCATCTCCCACGGAGGACCCAGCAAGCGTTTCCTCCTGGGACTAAAAGTCCTGCATCCGGGCTGCCTCAGCAAGCAGTTCCCAGCCCACAGGGCGGCAACAACCCTCGCCCTCTCCACTTTCCTCGGCCTCTGCTGGCTGGGGAACCATCCACATCTTTCCACCCCTCCACGGGGATCGAGCTCTCCGGCAGCTGCTCCTCCTGGTCCTCCTCAGACCGAGCTTTCATACGCACAAACTGCTCCACTGCCCTTCGGAAAGCTTTGGCCAGCACCGTATCCTGCCGACTACGCCATGTGTCACGCAGGGGACCCTGCTCGCTGCGCCATTTGTCGTGCAGGGTCTCAGCTCCCACTCCCCGCCCAAGAACGCAGGACACGGTAAGGCCAAACAGGAACACCCACGGAGCCACAGATAGGGGAGTCAAACCAATATATTCTCGCTGGCGGCTGGGCTGGAGACACAGGAAGCAGGATCTACATAATCTGCCTAACAGCAGTCCGCGCTTGCCAGCCACCATCTTCTCGCTAGCCCCCATTCCTTTTTTCTGCTAGCGTAGCCACAGCCGTTATATTAGTGGCCAATGGCCTACGGGTTACAGCTGACGGCCAACTAGCCACAGCTGCTGGCATCTGATCACAGTTGATGGCCATTTACTACCCGAGCCAGCACCTTTCTATGTGAGGCCGAGAGCCTGGAAACTGCTTTTTGGGGTTTTGTCCCCACACTTGGCTACTATAAATAATGCTGCAATGAACATATGGATGCACATTTCCCTTCAAAGCAGTGCTTTGGGTTTTGACAGCCAGAGTGTGGAGACCTCTCTTCCCAGCACTGGAACCCTACCTAGGCTGGGGAGCCTGGTGTGGGGTTGAAAAACCCCTGGTATCACAAAGACCCCCTGAAATGAATGCTTCCCTGAGAACTACTTGGGGGCTCTTGTTTGTTTTCCGCCTGTTCGCTTTTCCCCACGTTCAGCTCCTTTTCCTTCCATGCCCACAGCAGAGCCTACTACTGCAAATTAGTGATGAGGCAAGGTGGCTGGGAGGTGCTTCTGCATGGGGGAGTTCTATTGTTTTTATAACCAATGCCAGCTCTGAGAGGCTGGTGAGTAAGAGATTCTTCCTCTTCCCTCTGGGCTGCCCTCCTCTCCTGTACCAGTCTTGTTGCTGGCCTGGTTCAGATATGGTGCTAAGCAAAGGTGGCTGCCTGGCTTTGATTCTCCCAAGGCTTGGGACTCAAAACTCGAGAAGGCAACAAAATCTGTAAGTGGGGGCGGCATTGGCCTATGTTTTCTGTTAGCCAATATTCCTGCAGGAGGGCTTCTGGGGAGAAAGTGGCAAATGTGAAGGTAATAACATAGCATTCATTACTCTTCCTCCATTAGGTAAATTGAAAGTGCTTGCTTGACATAAAAGCGCAAAATGGATGTTGAATCCATCTTTTAGAGAACTTGGGGCTGATTTTCTGTTAGCATTTTCTCTAAAAAATCCTATGTCTGGCAAGTTTCGTTCTTTTTAAATACAAACAATACCTGCTTGTTCATTCTTATGATTGAAAATTACAATGTAAGCAATTATGGTTATCCATACTTTACTGGACAGTGATTTTTGCCATTCTGCTTATAAGAATAGTGTTTGTTGGGGATTTTAGCTGCTCTTTTATGTTCATCACTAACATATTGTCAGCTGCTGGATTATTACAAACAGATATAAAAGGAACTTTTCTCCACCATTCATGCTCAAAGAGTTTTTTTGTATAGCCTATGGGAGGAAATTAACTCATTGGCATCTTGTGTGTGTGTGTGTGTCTGTATGTGTGTGTGGTTTCTTTTCTTTTGGTAGCTATAATCTGCAGTTTCTGCATCCTTAAGCATAAAGATCAGTTTCTCATTTTGTAACATGATTTCTTTTCAAACTTGTAGTTTAACTGAATCCAGCTTTGAGCGACATTTTAAAAATGCTCTCCTGCCTCAGAAGCACTTCTCCAAACCAGGTGTTCTCATGCTCACCTGCTGGCAGTGTTTGATTAGCAGCCAGCTACAGCCGGGTGTTCTTATTTGTGCCAAATCCATTCTATTTATGGGAGTCTGTGCTTGAGAAGACGAGTCATGCTAATTATTCAGACCTCTTCCTTGGAAGCAATGTGCCAAAATCACAGAAGCAGAAAAGCCAGAAACAGTATGAGGCTTGGTATTGATGAACCATAAAATGAGAATTTCACCTCTTAATATTGCTTTGTTCTTGGATACATCATCCTTTCCAGCTATGAGCTCATCAACCCTTGCTCTATCTCTTGGCCAGTTGGCATCATTGCCATTCTACAGATGGAAAATGGGAGATGCATCTGGCCAAGCCAAATTGCCCCAAAGCCAGGTAATCTCGCTAGAACTGGGAGCCAACTCCCTTGACTTCTCTCCAGCCCCTTAACTGACAACACAGCTTAGAAGAGAGAGCTAGAGGCTAAGTTGAAACTGCCAGTGTTGGCTGAAAGCAATCGGTGCTTGAATTATCCTTCAGAAGCCAGAAGAAACCAAACAGTGGGTCAAACAATGGATACAAAAATGGAGACTGGGAGAAGACAGCAGAGAAGAAGGTTGGAAATGAGGAAATTTGGGATCTAAGTCCAAGAAGATAGGGAATATGCTGGAATATTCTTTTTATGCAGGCCATAATGCTTCTGTTACTATCTGTCGGCTGAACTATGCTAGATAATGTCTGTCATATAGAAAGTACAGAATGTCCTCTAGTAGGAAATGATAATCAGAGTAAAGCTCATGTACAAACTTAAATCATTCATTCAGCAAATATTTATGGAGTATCTCCCATGAGCCAGTTCCTGTAATATTCACCTTTGTAGCCTCAATGCCTATCACATGGTAATCAGATAAGATGAATGGATGGATTGATGGACAGGTGGACCCACGTTGTCCATGAAATTTTATTTTAAGGACTCCCTGTTTTTTCTCTGCTCTTACTCTCCTGGGAGAGTTCATACAATCCAAGACTCCTGCCCCACCCCTCCCAGAACCACCCACTCACAGGAAGGAGAATTTCCTTAATGAAAGCAAGTAAACACAGGCCTGTGTGCCCACAGGGAAGAAGCCTTTATGTACTTTACCCAGATGGAATCTGGAAAACCATGTCAGGGAGAAGGTCACACCCTAACCAACTCAGGAGAGTAACATTTGCCTGTTGTAGGTATCATGGTAGCAAGCCCAACACAAGGGTATATAATCTCTGGGTCAGGCAGTCAGAGCACTTCTGCCTCCAGGATCTCCAGAGCTCTGCCACTCTTCACCACTATCTCTTGTGGTTACCTCCTGAGATTCCAGCTTCATCTCAGACATACACAGCCAGGATGTATCTAGAAAAAGCATACCAGGCACCATTATTTATTGCATGCCCTCAATGCACTGGCCTCAAACCAAATGCAGAATTAGATTATTGTACCTGACCAGGTGGTTCACATCTTAAATAAATACACAGGCAGATAGACGTGAACTAAGTAGAAGGGAAGGTGAAATATACGCCAAAAAAAAAAAAAAAGGCTGGTGCTGGAGAGGGGAAACCAATCAAAGCTTGTGATTTTGAGAACTTAAGTAAGACAGAATCTTAAAATATTTCAGATCCAGCTCCATACTTTTTATCAGCCAGAGGAAGAGCAAATTTGGTTGGAAGAGAGAAAGAGGAGCCATACATTTCATGCTCTTAACATTGATTGTTTCTTGGTGATTGTTTCTGTCTTTGGAGCACCACTGAGCCGTGTATGTGCCTCTGACAAAGCACATGGCAACCCATGGCCAAGCAATTAGTTTACTTTCTATCTCCTCTAATAGAACATGAGCTCAATGAGGGCAGGGACTTAGTCTTCTTCTCGTTTCAGACTTCCAAAGCCTGATCAGTAAATGCTTGTTGAATTTACATATGATACCTGCCTCAGTGACTATAACTGAGTCTCAAATGAGAGCTTGGGTGAGGATGTTAGATGCGCTTCTAATTCAAGATAGAGTGCTCAGGCAGCTTTCTTATATGTAGTACTACCCACTAGGATCCTGAGATGATGGGATTAAGAGGGGTGGGGGGTTGTGGGCGATCACCGGAGTCTAAGGCTCAGAATTCGTGGACTGCTCAGAATTGGGAACAATGAGTGGACCAATGTGGCTGTCGCAGTGTAGTTTGTGTTTGAAATACTATGTCACATATAAGAAAGGTAGGATGAGGCCAGTGTGTGAAGGGACAAATGAAAATGTTTGAAACTTAAACTTTTGACAATGGGAAACTACTGAAGCCATTTAAGCCAAGCTGTAAGAGATAAGAGAAAGCTAAAAAGCATTGAATGCAGCAGTGCCAGGCAAGATAGGTTGAAGCATGAGGTTCCAGAGGCAAGAAGCCTGCGTAGGAAGGTACAGCAATAATCTTTGAATTAAGTGATAAAATTCCAGTCTCAGAGAGGTGGCAGTGGGAATGAATGTCAAGATTCTGGTTTATTGTTTTGTTTTGTTTTATTTTAAGATAAACGTATTGTTTGTATCCATGGTTTTCTCTAAATGAGGATTAAAATAATAATGGCTAAATTTTTTATTTAGTGCTTACTATATGCCAGTCCTATTCTAAGCATAATATATATAGTACATTAATTCAACCTCACAACACCCCTTTGAAGTACTAATATTAGACCCATTTGACAGATAAATTAACTGAGGTACAGAGATAAAGAATTTTGCCCAAGGTCATACAGTTAATAAGACATGGAGCCAGGATTCAAAGCTGGATGTAAGGCTGCACATCCTAGGAAAACGAGCTGCACAGTTCAAAGCCTACACAGCTCAAAGTCTTAGCCACAAATACCCACTTCAACAGATCATGGGAGGATTTACAGTATGATGAAAGAGGTTCTAAAATGTGACATGTGTTATCATCATTTCAAAAGGAGACTAGGGAAACATTTCCTGCATCAGCTTATCTATCATCATTATTAATACCCTACTCCAGCTTAAGTTGCTCAGTATACTGTAAAATTAAAAATCTGTAATAAGATAATATGCTTTCTTAAACATTGATTTTTCTAATTTAAAAATTAATAATATTCATTATAACATTAAAATATTACAGAAATAACAGATATAGAGTGAATGTCCCATGCAATCCTAATTGCCCCACATTATTATCTACTGTTGGATAGAAATTTCTCCAGCTCTTTTCTGTATACTGACATATTATCATAATTTATGTCAATAATAATCATTTTTCCCTAAGGTGATCATACTGTTTTATAACATGCTTTCTCATTTAATATGTTTTGGACATCTTCCCATATCAGGACATACAGTTTCATTTCCTTTAAAAGTTATATAGGATTCACTTTCAACTTGACCCAGTCTGGATTCATGTTCTTTTCCAATCAGCAGAGCAACAAGTTTGATGTGACCTAGATTCTTACCTCAATGCCACTTTTGTTCCTTTTGTTTCTTGGACAGGACTCAAGGAGAAGCAAACTTAAGTGGGACTCAGTCTTCTGTTTCTGTGAAAATAACAGAAGCTGGCATTTATCTAGTACTCACTATGAGCCAGCAACTATTCTTAGCCCCATTTTATAGTTGAGGAAACTGAGGCCTAAAGAGGTTAAGTAATTTACTTGCTCAAGTTCATACTGGTAGAAATTAGAAAGTCAGAAATTGAACTCCGGTTCTTTGACTCCAAAGCTAGCACCATATTTAGCACCATACTGTCTCTACGTCTTTTACAAGTCTTTTACCTAAACTGGATAATGTGAAGTGGTTTCCATAGCATCATGTTGAAATCCACCATAGAGTAAAAGTCAATTAAGATGAGCTCTCCTACTTCTCTTTATGGCACACGTCACGTCACGAATACTGGCAGCCAAAAAGAGGGAGTTATCTGAAGAAGCACCTTCCCTTCTGATGTCTCTCTCTCCTCCCCCTCCCCACAGGTCACTAGTTAGCCTGAAGTTTGACTCACTGCCTCTTAACATTCTCCAGGGGATGCCTCCTGTGACTCATACCTCATTTAGTATCTCTACTGCTGATGGAGGCCATGAAGGGAGAGTCACCAAAGGTTCCTTGGGTGAAGTGGAATTCTCTATATTCTAGCTGGGTGACATGACGCTGTAGAGGGCTATCCACCCAGTACAACCCACACAACTTTTCAAGAGCCTCTTTAAGTAGATGAGTGTAGATAAACACTCTTGGTGGAACATCCTTTAAAGGACTTTGGTTTTTGTTTTGTTTTGTTTTTTGTCTAAGTGAACTAGACTGCTTTAACACAGCCTCTTCTAATGAAATAAAGGAACTCTTTCCTTAACTTTGTGCTAAGAAAACCTAAGCAAAGACATGTAAGATCAACCCCACAGTCCTAGATCCTTCAAACCATTAATATTTATATTATTTGGTTGTACCTAATTTTGTTGCTCCAAATTATTTCTCCCCAAGGTAGGCAGTTTCATAGAACTTCAGGGTTAGAAGGGATCTGAATGAATGTCTAGGCAGTTTGGTTCTTATCTCGTGTGTTACAACAGTCCCCTAAAGTGGTCAACCAGCCTTCACCTGAACCCCATCAAGGAAAGTGAACTCCCTCGTACAAAAGCAGACTATTTCACTTTCAGAAATTTTCAAATTACAGTAATGTTCTTCTTCATATTAATCCTATCATCTGCTGTCTCACATCTTCAATGTTTCATCTTTCTTGGACCCAACAGAAAACATTGAATGGTTTTTCCACTTTACTGCCTTCTAACCTTTTGAGGATAGTTAGCATTGCCCTGCCACATCTTCTTCTTTCCAGATCAGTCTTTAATTATTTCACCTGTTATTCCCATGTCATAATCTAGAGTCCTGGGCTGTTAAGGTCGGTCCCTCTTCCTTGATTGTGTTCTAAATTATCCACATCCTTCTTAGACAGTTGACATCTAACACAAACACAGCACTTCAGGGAAAACTAGCTGAGGACAATCACTTACCTTGCTCTTGATGGTCTACTTTTATTAGGTGTGCTAAACTTAGGATTTCACCCAATTCTTCAAAAGAAGGGGAAACCAAGGAACTTGATTCTGGAAAGTCTGTACGAAATCAACTCATCAATTTATTTTTCTTCAAGCAATAATATAGGAAAAAGAAAACTGTGGACCTTGATTTTTCACATGGCATATTGTAGCACCTTTTTGATATGCCATTTTTAATAATAATATTTATCCATGGTCTATCTATTAGACAGGAATTATGTAGAAATAACAGTGCTTAACTTTTCATAAGTGTCCGAGTAATGATTCCTGAGGTACCAAATATCGGGGCTTCTTAAAAGTGTCTTTAAAATAAAAGATGAAATATTGTAGAGTATTTCTTTTTACCAGTGATTCTTTGACGTCAATGGCTAGCCCCATAAAGACGAGGCTGGTTTGGTTGTGTAGCAGCCTGCCCTGTTTTAGCAGCCATCCCACCCTCCTCTTTACTGACGCCTGATGGAGTCAGGTTTCTGTGAATTCTTGCTGCTTGCCTTGAAAGGTTTACTACTTCCCTCCTCCACTGCAGGATTTAGGTGCCCACTTCAGATCCAGATTAGTTTTTGTAACACTAGAAGAAAGTAAAGTAATATTGTAATACAGTAGGTTTCCCTCAAAAAGATTTCTTTGATTAAAAACAGTGTCTATGTACATGTAAGATTTAATTACACCTTAGACTTCTCTGGAGAAATACCTGGTAGAATATGCAAGGCAACCTGTGGTGGTAGGAGCGTGGTATGCGAAGGTGGGAGAATACATTAGATGCCCTTGTATCATTTCCTAAAAAGCATATGACTGGGGAGTCTGTATAGGAGAGTGTCACTGAAAATTGTTACGTATAAGGAAACCACTGTCAAAATTAAAGCTGCCCCTCAGCCATTGGCTAAATAAAAAAAGGAGAACAAAATCTTAAAGACAAATGAATTTGAAATAAAGGCTAACTAATTATAGCAGAGAATGGGTTGGTTAAGAGTGAGTATGTGTAATTACGATATATAGTAATTAGGTTGAAAATGTAATCACATGCCACCTAAACATTTGCTGTGGGATGAATCCACCCCCTGCAACCATCCCCTTCTGATCTCAAAGACCCACATGGACTTTGTAAAATGTGTGATATGGTTTCCTCTTCTCAGAAGAGTGACCTTTTCCAGGCCAATTAAAAGGTGCTGCTTTGAGGATATTGGAACCCATGCTCAAAGGGATAAAAGGAAATTGAAACTTCTATTAAAAGGAGCTAATGATGCCCGGAGCAGTTGGGATTAAAAAAGAACAAAGTCAATTTTTAAAAATCCTCAAATCAAAGAGCTGCTTCTCTCATCGAATACCAAGAGACAGCAAAATGATTTTTAATGAAAAATGAGGCAATGGAATCAGCCTTTTGCATAGGTCCTGGGGCTTCAATCAAAACCGGTGAGAAGTTTTAAGCAAAATCCTTTGAAGTTTTTGGGAGAAACGGGCTACATAAATTTGAGATAGTGTCATAAAAGATTAACCAGCTTTTCTCCCAAATTAGATAAATGATCCAGGAAGATATTGAAAGGATAACAATAATAAGATAGTGTATATAGAGGACTGATTTATAATTAATTCCCCATCTGACATAAAATAATTCCTGGGTTAAAATCTAACATAAAAAAAAAAAACTGAGATATAATTGACATATAGCAATGTATTAGTTTTCAGTGTAATGCATAATGATTTGATATATATGTGTGTGTGTGTATATATATATATATATATCGATATATACACATATATATATCGTGAAATGATCACCACAATAAGTTTAGTTAACATCCATCATCACACACTTAATTTTTTTTCTTATGATGAGATCTTTTAAGATCTACTCTCTTAGCAACTTCCAAATATAGTACAGTATTGTTAACTGCAGTCACCATGCTGTACATTAGATCCCAGAACTTATTTGTTTTATAACTGGAAGTTTATACCTTTTGACCACCTTTACACCTGTGCTGCCTCTCAGTCTCTGGCAACCACTGATCTGTTCTCTGTTTGTCTATGAGCTCTTTTTGTTTGTTTGTTTGTTTGTTTTTAGATTCCACATATAAATGACATCATACAGTATTTGTCTTTCTTTCTCTGACTTATTTCACTTAGTATAGTGCCCTAAGTGTCCATCTATATTGTCGCAAATGGCAGGATTTCCTTCTGTTTCATGGCTCAGTGGTATTTTAGTGTGTGTGTGTGTGTGTGTGTGTGTACCACATCTTCTCTATCCATTCATCCATTGATAGAACCTTAGGTTATTTCCATATTTTAGCTAATGTAAATAACACTGCAATTAACATGGGGGTGCAGTTATCTTTTCATGATAGTGATTTCATTTCCTTCAGATAAATACTCAGAAGTGGAATTGCTGGGTCATATGGTAACTCTATTTTTAATTTTTTTAAGAACCTCCATATTATTTTCTATTGCGGCCACACCAATTAACAATCCCACTAACAGTGCATGAGGGTTCCCTTTTCTCCACATCCTGGCCAGCGTTTGTTTTCACTTGTCTTTTTAATTATAGCCATTCTAACAGATGTGGGTGATATCTCACTGTGCTTTGATTTGCATTTTCCTGATGATTAGTGATGTTGAGCATCTTTTCATGTTCATCGACATTTGAATATCTTCTTTGGAAAAATGTCTATTTAGGTCCTTTGCTCATTTTTTATTTGGATTATTGTTTTTTTGCTATAGAGTTGTATGAGTTTCTTATACATTTTGGATATTAACCCCATATCAGAGATATGATTTGCAAATATTTTCTTTCATTCCATAGGTTGCCTTTTCAATTTTTGATGGTTTGCTTTGTTGCAATGAAGCTTTTTAGTTTGATGTAGTCCCACCTGTATATTTTTGCTTTTATTTCCTTGACTTTTGGTGTCAAATAAAAAAAAAAAATCGTTGTGAAGACCACTGTCAAGAAACTTACTCGCTATGTTTTCTTCTAGGAGTTTTATGGTTTCAGGTCTTATGTTCAAGTCTTTAATCCACTTTGAGTTGACTTTTGTATATGGTGTAAGATAGCCATCCAGTTTCATTCTTTTGCGTGTGGCTGCCCAGTGTTCTCAACACCATTTATTGAAGACACTATCTTTTCCTCATTGTATATTTTTGGTTCCTTTGTCAGAAATTAATTGACCCTGTATGCATGGGTTTATTTCTGGTCTCTGTTCTGTTCCATTGATCTATGTGTCTGTTTTTATGCCAATATCATACCCTTTTGATTAGTATAACATCATAAGACAGTTTGAAATCAGAAAGTGTTATGTCTCCAGCTTTATTCTTCTTCTCAAGATTGTTTTGGCTATTTAGGGTCTTTTGCGGTTCCATACAAATTTTAGAATTGTTTGTTCTAGTTCTATGAAGGATGGCATTAGAATTTTGTAGGGATTGCATTGAATTTGTAAATTGCTTTGAGTTATATGGACATTTTAACAACATTAATCCTTTCGATCCATGAGCACAGAATGTTTTTCCATTTATTTGTGTCTTCTTCAATGTCTTTCATCAGTGTCTTATGGTTTTCAGTGTACAGGTCTTTCACCTCCTTGGTTAAATTTGTTCCTAGGTATTTTATGCTTTTTGATACAATTGTAAATAGGACTGTTTTCTTAATTTCTAAAATTTAGCATTTTAATGATCTATGACAGTGAGTCATTAGGTGACTGCTATGATGGCAATTGTTATAACTTTGATACGTTTTTCACTCCATAGTACAGTTGATAATAACAATTTGTATTAATCTGCTCAGTCTGCCATAACAGAATACCACAGACTGGGTGGCATAGCAACAGAAATTTATTTTCTCATAATTCTGCAGGATGGAAAGTCCAAGGTGAAGGCTCCAGCAGGTGAGAGCTCTCTTCTCGGCTTTTAGTGGCTACCTTCTCACCATGTCCTCACATGGCCTTTCCTGGGTGCATGCAAACGTGTGCAGCAAAGAGAAAATGAGCTTTCTATTATCTCTTCTTTTAATGGTACAAATCCTCTTAGATCTGAGTCCCACCCTGTGGACCTCATTTAATCTTAATTACTCCCTTAGAGACCCCCATATCCAAATATAGCCACATTGGGTGTTAGGGCTTCAACATATAAATTGGGGAATGGGGCACAAACATTCTATAACACCGTCCAACACTGAAAAAGAAGTCAGGGGACTCCTGGGCTAGAAAAGGGGTGAGGCTTCCTACCACACCTGCACATCAATGGGTAATGCCTTTGCCATTTAGAGGATAGCTGGGTGGCTGGCTGGCAAGCCATCAGAAAACCTAACAGCAGGCTAGTGCTGCATTTTCTGTTTGTTTAAATTATAAATAAACTAATTGCCCAAGCCAAGGAGCACCACACCCTTGGCACAACCAGGAGAAGCCTCTTCATTGCAAATTTGCTTGAACTCCCTTAAGATATGTAATGGCAATGTAGCCAACGGGAAATTCCCTATCATAAGCCATCACTTTCGGACATGGTTATCTATCCAGCAAATCAGGGCATTTCCAAAGGAAGCTTTACAGTGTCCAATATCACAACCCCTGAACTTCAACCTGGCTATGATTTTTAATGGTGGCTAAAACTATTCTTTTATCATTGAAAAGTTTTTTTTGGAATAAAGCGGGTCACTCAACTTTGTCTTCTACTCAAACCTACCTTAAAGGACTTTAAAGGATGCCTCATCTCAGCTTGGAAATTTTAGGATAAATTAAGTGTTAAATTTACCCCAAAAAATGTACATGGCCACTTCTGTGCCAGTGTGTTTTAAGCAGAGGAAAACGTATCCAATGTTGGCAGTCAGTTTTAGTGGTTTAATCATTCGAGCTAGATAAAGAGAAAGGGGAGTTGTTGAGACAAGAAAGATGGTTCTTCTCAAAAGCAAAAGACATCTGGACTGATAAGAGGACAACTGAAAAAAGAGCTGAAGATAACCTGGAGAAACTGACCGTAAATTTTCCTCAGAGTTCAGACAGAGGGTCATGCCGCTGAATTATAGGCAGGGCTCACTGCAGGGAATTTAGAATTAGGTCCTGATTTTGATATGTTCTAGGTAGGCTCCTTTACCATGCATCCCATCTCCAAATATTAGGTGGTTGAATATACATACATGGGAAAGATTGCCCAGCATGAACAGTATGCATAGTGGGTGGGACTTTGAGGTCGCTGAGAAGTGGGTCAGCCTGTATGCTGTGTCATAGACTAATGTTTCAGCTGTGCTATGTCAAACGGCTAATTACAAACTCACTTGACAGCTTAAAAGTTTTAATCTTTATATTTCTCTTATGATCCCAGGGAGGCCAGGCCTTCCTGGAGAGGGTGTTCCAGGTTATGAGTTCATGCAGGATAAGAAATACATTTAAATACACACACACACACACACACACACACACACACACACACCAATACCAACATCATAGCTGATGAGCTAATATAGGTTTACCCATATTGTCTAGGTAGTCTAGTTGGTTGTGCAGAAATACAGGCCTGGAACAGATATATCATGTGTATATGTTGGGAGATGAGAGAGCCATGCATTATACTCCCTTGTTGTTGAATAGGATTTTTGCTTTATTTAGAGTAATACTATAAAAGTAGAACTTAACTCCTTTAGGTTTGATACCATGAAATGAGTTAATATTGTGCAGAACTGCTCAATAAATTTAAAACAGTATACTGTATAATTATATGATTTATATTAAGCATGATTACCATTTCTGCCACTTGTGCCACTAAGCTGCACAAGGGTTAGGAACCCCCTGTTGAGGTTTTCTATGTACCAGACCCTGTTTTAGATCCAGAGTTTTCAATCTTGGCTCTTATTAACATTTGGGGTTAATAATTCTTTGTTGTGGGGGGCTGTCCTGGACACTGTATGCTGCTCAGCATCCTATTAGATGCCCACTAGATGCCAGAAGCACATTTCTTCCACCCCAATTGTGACAAATTTCTCCAGACATTATGAAATGTCCCTGGTAGCAAAATTGCCCCTGGTGAGAACCACTGTGCCAAACACATGACATACTGGAGATGGGATGTGGTGCATGCCAAGGGCATGAGCTGGGGATCACGCTGCTGTCCTCACTCCTTCACTCACTTTATGTATCGAGCCCTTGCAATGGGCCAGGAACTGAGCCAGGTGATGGGGACATAAGGATGAATAAGACATGGTTTTTATCTCAAGAAGAGTCTAGTAAGGGAGAAGAACTCATCAGTAAATATATTACCAATCAATGTGGTAAATGCAGTGAAATATATACACCGACTAGCTGGGAGCACATGATAATGGTTAAAAGTGGAGAGCTCCGGACCCAGGCTGGGAGTGGAAGGTGGCGGTATCCAGGAAGGCTTTCCTGACTTGCCTAGTCTGACCTGAGTCTTAAATGATAAATGGACGAGGTGAGAACACTGAACAGAGGCATTATTCAAAGTTGTATGGGCAATAATGAAGCATCATACAAGACTCAGAGGTAAAAACAATCCTAGAGCGTATTAAGTGTTGGGCAGGGAATGCTAAAAGTCTGGACAGGTACACAGGATGACCTTCTTTGCCATTCTAAGAGCTGTACTCTAAGGAGGTGGCGAGGGTTTAAGTGAGGGAGTGACATGTTTTTGTTTAAACTGATTGTTTTGGTTGGTATGTAGAGAGTGGATTTAAGGGCACAAGAGGGAAAGCAGGGAGACCAACTTAGGAGGCCAAGAGATAATGAGGGCCTGAACTAGGGCAATGGAAGTAGGGGAGAGATTCAAGAAATATTTTAGAGACAAAATGACTCGGTGATTCTTGGGTATGGAAAATGAAGAAAAAGGAGCATTCAAGGGTGACTGCCTATCACACTTGTTATACAGTGACACTCTCAGTGTCTAGCATATAGGAAATAGTGAGGGTAACTATTGTATTACGCTATCATATCAGCTTCTTCTTATCCCCAGTTTGCAAATGAGACAATTGAAGCTCAGAGGGGGGAAAAAAGTGGTTAGCCCAAAGTCACACAGCTAGTGAGTAGAGAAGCCAGGACCTGAGCTCAACTTGACTCTAACTTCCACCCTATCCTACTGCACGGCTTCGGCTAAGTGTGGATTAAAACTGTGAAAAAGTTCACTCAGAGAATGAACTAGGTTACCATTGGTTTTTATGCTTGGCAGGTATTCAGTATTTACTGAATGGAGGAATGATTTTCATGAAAATGACACTAGTATTTACATACCATTTTCATACATTCCAAATAGTTGAGGGGGAAGAAGTGGCTTACCAAGTATTACATGCAAATATCACCCACCTGAGCGGCAGCATTGGTTGCCTCTCAGGTTCCTGCAACTACAGGTGAGGTCTTGAGGCACCACAGTCCATTGTTTTGCCTCTTCAGACCCATAGCCTTGGACACAGGTATAATTCAGTAATTTGTAGTAATGTTTTTAGCATCGCCATTAAGTTCTGGGCCAATAAGAGGACCTCTAGTCTCTATCTGAAACTATTAAATGTGACCAAGACCAAGAATGGCTGTTGGGTAGGAAAGGGGGAAGGTAGTTACTGAGCTGAAGGTTGACTCTTCTGCGTGTCATTAAGATAAACACAAAGACATTCCTGTTACTTCTCTCTAGGATTGCTCCCTTAACCTTTCAGTCTCCATATCTAGACTTCAAAGCTCCTAGAAAAACTAAGATACAAAGTATAGGATTAGTTGCCCAATTTACTTATATTTTAAGAAAGTGTCCAAAAAAGGCCTGATAATCCTTTCTGACAGTCGTGACAGGTCTCATCATCAGAAACTCCAAGAATGATTATAGCCTGTGACCTGTGACAGCTCTGAAGGCCCATAAGAATTGTCAGGGAATGTCACTGGTATTTATCTCTCAGGATCACCTTTCTCACTGCCAGGGAGAGAAAGTTCTAGACCTGGATGGAAGAATAGTCACAGCACTGCAGTCACCAGTAGCGGCTTACATCTGTTATCCGTGCATGTGAAGATCTGTACCAGAACTGAAAACGGAGAGACATTCACAATTTCATGCTCGTGAAATTATAATATAGAGACTCACATAGATCAGGGCCCTCTACAATGGCCAGTTCTTACCCTGCAGAATCAGGGATTCCTTGGTCTGGGGTCAGGGCCTCAGCCAAATCAAGTGCACCAGGAGTGCCCAAGGGGCATCCCTTGTTCCTTATTCCTGCTGCACCTGCTTTGGTTCTAGCTACAAAGGAGCCCATGAAGGTATTTCTTGTACATTTGTGGTACCAGAACCTCCTCACTGTTTCCAAGGCAGGGCTTGAATCTACATTAAGGGGCTTGTATGATGGTTCTCCTTAGAAACTACTACTGGGCAATAGGTTATTAATATTATAGTTCACACTCAGGCAAATTTAAAAGAAACAGATGATTTCTTTAAAAAAAAAAAAAAAAAAAACTTCTACAAGATTAAATTACACCCAACTAATATATCTTCACTTTATGCCTAGGCACTGGAGATTCCTTCAGGTAAAACTCTCTTGATCTATATTTCTCTTTGCCTGCCATATTTTATTCATTCTTCAGATCTCAATTTAGAGGTTACTTCCTCTAGGCCTTTTCTGACCTCTCACTTAGTTGCATAGCACCTGGCAAGAGGTTTTTTCATTCTGTGTGGTGATATTATTGCCAAAGACTTTAGAGTTTCTTTGGGGCAAGATGGCACCATCAATAGACACAGTGGACTGTCAAAGAATGCATGAACTGAATTGGAGCACATTGGAAAATGCAGGGGCTTTGCAGGCCAGTGGACCTGGACTTGCATCTATGTTGTCATTTACCAGCTGTGTGATTGGAAACATCACTTACTCTTGATGAGCCCCAATTTCCCCATGGGAAAATGGAAATAATAATATTTACTTTAAAGAGTTATGAAAAGCCTAACACACTTCCTGGGTACATAGTGGGTGCTTCATAAATATATTTATTCTTTTGATCATTATATTAGGTTGAGGATTAGAAAAAATGTTTATGCTGAGCTATTGATATGGTGCGAGGTCTCACTCTACGTATCAGCATGGATTTTTTTTTTTATACATGTAATTTTGCACATTGTGTAATTGTGAAAGGCAGTCATAGAGAAGAAAGAAACACAGTATTTGAAATCAAAGGACTTGATTTGATTCACTTTATCTTTTCCCCAATAAGTGACACACACTTTCATTTGTAGCTACCTACTCTGTTCAAAACTATTTGCTTTAACTTGAATGATATGCCTTAACTTAACCTGAATGTGCTCATTACTAGCTCTAAAAATTAAAAATGGAATATTAATTATGATCTCACTTAAAATAGTTTTCTTTTAGTTTCAGGTATGCTCTGCTCTGTTAAAGTAACCAAATAGTGAGAGTGCTACTACTGTTCAGTCTTCTTGGGGTTGAGATTCTGTTTCTACGGTGCAACAGTGACATCCATTGGCCTGTTGTGCTAATTATAAAGGAAACCCGCTTCTCAGCTCTGGGACTATTGGTTTTCCTGATACAGAAATACAAAGAGAACAAATTGTCTCTAGGCCCAACAAGTAAGTCAAGCTAGTGGTGAGCACTTGGTCCCCTGCAGACTGGGCTGGTTTCAGGACCCCTCCCAAGGGCACACTTTCTAAGATCAGAGCCACCTAGTTCTTCCCTTGTAGTCATGTGGGGTAGTCTGAGATTGGTCCTCTCTATAGAGTTTAGTAAATTCATAGGGCTGTAGGGAAACCACTGATTTTGGATTCAGATTCACTATTGAATGCATAAGCAAGGCCAAATCAATTTACCTCTGAACCTTTTCCGCACTGTTGAATTGAGGCTGATAACCATATCTGTTTTACAGCTACGAAGGGCTTTTCCATACATTTACAATAAATTCCCATAATCCAACAACTCTTGTGAAAATTAGGAAAGCACAAATCACACCTGCTTAGTTACCACCAGACTGTGAGGATTGGAAGCAGGCACAAATTACAGGTTGTCAAACCTCAAGCCTTGGTGACTTATGTTCACTGCCCTAGATGGAATTAAACAGGTAATTACGCTGGGAAAGAGGTTCTAAAGATAGAAAATCAAAGGAAAGATAATGGGACTGGATTGAGCAATGAGTGTCTTTATGTAGAAAAAGATATGCAGTGCTGGTTTTCATCTCCATAGAGAACCAAACAGGAAATAGCAAGACTATAAATATTTATTTCTACCTACTATGTGTCAGACGCTCTGTTAAGCATTAAAAATGAAGAATAAATAAGACAAACTGTTGTATACCCTCAAAGAGGGTATGCAAATGAGGGACACAAACCAAGAGTAGTGAGCTGTAAGAGTGTGTAAGTATTATGCCAAGCATTCCTGCCGGATGCTAAGGAAACATCTTCCAACCACCTCACCCCGTGTGTGTGTGTGTGTGTGTGTGTGTGTGTGTGTGTGTGTGTGTGTGATTGGTAGGATCCAAGTACGTAGTCACTAACATAATCACCTTTGGGTCTCAGTTCCATTCACAGCCAAAATATCAAACACGTCTCTATCAAAATCAAGCAGATTGTAAAACTGACAAGTCAGATACATCATATTCACATTAAAAACCAAAACCCATGGATTCAATGGCATTTTGTATCTTTTCTTAGTAAATCCTTTCTGGAAATAATTAGGGAATTTATATCAAATTACTGTTGTATGTTGCCAAATCCATTACTAATTCACTGGTAAAGCTTTTTCAAATCATTGTTATGATTAAACAAACCCAAAACGGAAAAGTCTCATCTAAAATCTCATTCAGATTCCATTCTTCCTTCTCCGGCTGGCCACCTAACAGCAAAGCTTGGTTCCAGTGTCCCCTCTTATGAAATTGTCCCATTTTAGCTCTCATTGTAAACACTAAAGGCCCATCCTTCAGCCTACCTCTCCTCTCCCTAGCAATAACTTCC
Source organism: Rhinolophus hipposideros (assembly GCF_964194185.1). Classification (NCBI taxonomy): domain Eukaryota; kingdom Metazoa; phylum Chordata; class Mammalia; order Chiroptera; family Rhinolophidae; genus Rhinolophus; species Rhinolophus hipposideros. The sequence continues at coordinate 55,599,473 of NC_138047.1, forward strand.
CAATGTGAACTTGCCAATTCTTCCTCTCTGGAGAGGGCCAAGTACCTATTGCTTCCAGTTTATAGGTGGAAGTTTCTGAGGACAGAGGCCAACAGACCCAATACACCTTGCCAAACAGGAAGCCCCCACAAATGTGAGTCCTTTACTGCCCCCACCACTGTCTAACCATCGGGCTCCTTGGAAAAAGTGGAGCCCACATTTTAAAGCATCATTTCTCCTTTTGGTCATTTTTGGTTAAAACCACATGTTAGTCAAACCAAGAAAACTTTAGCCTACAACTGTAGACTCTGTTTAGAGTCCTTTCACAAACAACAAAGTATGAGTCTTCTGAATCCAGTGAAATTTCTAAGGGCTTTGAGAAGCGCCTTTCGTTAAGCAAGAAGAGATGAGTTCATTTTTCAACTGAAGCAACCCATCCAACATACGTATGAGTATAGTAGTTCCCAGTGTGTTAATGTTAAAGAAACTAAATGCAGCCACACAGAAATATCCCCAGAGGCTTTCAGTGCTCAGTATGCTGTGTGGCATATGGAGGCCACCCCTGCTGGTTGCTGTCCCTTGGCCATCAGACCTGAGAGCCTGAAGCTCACCTACTGCATCTCCCTCACATGGGAGCCTCGGGGCACTGCCACTTGGCCCTGTGCACCCAGCTCCCTTCGAGAGCCCTTCTTGCTTGGACGGCTTCAGTTCCATGAGCATCATCATCATTTACCTTTTAGCATTTTGGACTTGGGCATAAGATAAACCCATAGTAGTCCTCTGAAGGACTATTTGATTAAGTCTGTGGAGGGATTTGGGGTTCTCTGGATAGGCCTCACTGCCAACAATCTTTCACCCAGCTGCTTAGGGCCCCATTTGCCTCTGGGTTAATTCTTGTCCTGTCTGCTTTTAAATGGATACTTGGAGAGAATCATTAACACCCCAGGGATGACTAGTCTGTCACATACAAGCTTGAATTATTTTTTAATTTGTTTTTTAATATATTTGTATGGAGAGATCATTTACAATCTGAAGTGTATGAATCTTAAGTACTACAGGTCCAAGAGTCCTGACAAATGTATACACCTGTGTAATCCACACCTCTATCAAGATATAGACCATTTTCATGGCTCCAAAAGTTCCCTTCTGACCCTTGTCAGTCTATTCCCCACCCCTAGGCATCCATTGTTCTGATTTAGATGGGGCACAAGTGCCCCAGGGACTCCAATCCCCCTGCTTTACTTCATCCATTTACCTTCTTGGTTTCTATGGGAATTGGAGTCATGACGCGGGCCTTACCCCAAGCTGCCATTTTAAAACACTTTTCCTGCCTGTTTAAACAATTTCTTATCTGGGTTATACATACCAAATATGTTTGGCTCTCGTTTTCAAGCAGTTGAAGATAATGAGTCAGATTTTCAAAATAGGTGAACTACTTCCTGGTATTAATTCTGACCATTTGAAAGAGCATGTTCTCTGTCGGCCCATAGTCAGCTACCATGTGGAGTGTTCAGCATTCATAAAATTTCAGAAAGTATTCTTTTTCTAACGGGCTAGTTTACTGATCAGGAACTTCTGACTTTAGGTAAATAAAACATTTGGTATTTGTGAAATCAAAGGGTTTATTTAGAAAAGCCACCTTCTCATCTAAAGAACTTCTGCTAGGGGCTGAATTGTGTATCCCCCAAATTCATAGGTTAAAATCTTAACCCCAAGTGCCTCAGAATGTGACTGTATTTGGAAATAGAGCCTTTAAAGAGGTGAATAAGTTAAAATGAGGCTCTTAGGGTGGGCTCTAATCCAATGTGATTTGTGTCCTTATGAGAAGAAATTTGGACATGCAAAGAGGTACTAGGGATACACACAGAGGGAAGACCACACGAGGACACAGTGAAAAGATGGCCATCTGCAAGCTAAGGAGAGAGGCTTCAGGAGAGACCAAACCTGTTGACATCTTGATCTTGAACTTCCAGCTTCCAGAACTTTGAGAAAATTAATTTCTGTTGTTTAAGCCACCCAGTGTGTGGTATTTGATTATGGCAGCCCTCGCTAAGTAATATGGCTTCCTTAGTAAGTTGTATTTCTTTGGAAGAACCTCTGTGCAGCCTCATGAAATATATGCAGTAAGCTGTTAATTGATCACTCTTCTTGAGTTTATGCAGCTGGAATCCCTAGTTGACTGACAGCTGTGATTCTCAACTTAGCTGCACATGAGAATCATGTGTGAAGCTTTTAAAAATAACAATGCTTGGGACGTCCCCCCAAATTATGACTCAGTTGGTTTGAGGTCGGTCCTGGGCCTCTGCTTTTCAAAGCTTCCCAGGTAGTTCAGAGGTGTAGCCTGGAGTGAGAACCATCGACAGAGAGAAAGATCTTCCCCTTTAAAGAGGGGCCAAGGCTACTACAGTTCTCTGCTGGGATTCCACAGCTGCCAGTGCCATCCAGAAATAGGTGGGGTAGCTTTATTGCCTATGCAATAGGACCTCGAGGACCTTGAGTAAAAATGAGCCTCTGTCCTTGGGCCTCCTATTAGTGGAACTACCTCAAGTCTGCAAGCGGCTGCAACTATGCCTGTGAGGCACTTACTCATGCAGTGTTTCCTGGCTGAGATCCATGGGGTTTTTTTGTTTGTTTTGTTTTGTTTTTGATCTCCTATCTTTCTGTAATTGATATCCACTGCTTAATTTCTGGTCCCACCCTCCATACCAGTTGAGGGTGGGGCAGGTGGGAGGGTGTTCCAGGAAGCTGTGGCATTCCCTCAGCACCTTGGGCCTAGACCTTGGAGCCAACAGGAGAAATAGCCAATCAGAGGGACAGTGCTATTAAGGCACAGACCCATGTGGCTTCCCTTCTCTAGCAGTGAAGAGATCCAGAGCCTTGCCTGGCGTGTTGGACTTTTCTGTGGATTTGGATGCCTTTTGCCACATCTTTTATGATTAAATTGGTGTTTTCAGGGGTTTGTGACTGTTTAAGCTTACTGATTTTATTAACTTAATTCCTGGCAATTCTTATCAGTCTCTCATGAGCCTGGTAGAGTGAAAACATTACCCTGTTCTGGTATTTTCCATGCACTGCCTGCTCTGTTCATGTCTGGAGAGCAGTGAAATTTTTGAGAGACAGATACAAGTTAAGAGCTAGGCCAGTGCTTGCCCCTTTCTTCAAAACCTCTCCCTGATGTTTGCTGCTGTGTGTCTAATCTTCTCCCTGCCATCAGGTGTGACATCCTGACCCCATGTCATAACTTCATTCTGATAAGTGCTGCTCTGGTCAATTTGACCGTATCAGTGAAGACTTGCCTGACCTGACATACTACAGAAAACTTTAAATGCATTAGGAAGTTCCCACTGAACACTTTTATCACAAAACCCAACAGAACGGGTTGCTTTCAGCACTCTACAGATTATTGGGAAAAGAATTTTATAAGGGACTTTCAGGCTCAAGTACTGCTTTATTTAAGGTGGTATCACCAAAATCCTAAAAAAAAAAAAGAGCAATTTGCTGCATTGTAGGTCTAGAATTCAAGGAAAGTCCAGTGATACTCATTGTCTCTTAAAGCTGGAGAAAGTTCTGGCCTCAGTTAGTACAGAAGGATATTTGTAATTAATGACCTTGAACTGGTCATGTGATCACCTATTATTCAAATGATTATGTATTACAGCTTGCCAGAGTTAAAGTATGACAAAGATCTGTCAACACTTATATCTTTTAATTTCTTGAAAGGAAATGCTGAGAAAGTAGGGACTTCAAAGAAATATTTGTACACCCATGTACATAGCAGACAATATTGAAAAGGTAGAAGCAAATATTCATCTACAGATGAATGAATAAGCAAATGTGGTATGTAAACTAACAAAGTATTGTTCAGCCTTCAAAAGGAAAGAAATCCTGTCACATTCTACAATATGGATGAAACTTGATGTTATGCTAAGTAAGGCAGTCAAAACAGAACAAATACTGTATGATTCACTCGTATATGACATATCTAGAGTATGCCAAATTCATAGGAACTGAAAATAGGATGGTAGTTGGCAAGGGCTGGGGGGCAGAAAAATTGGGAGTCATTGGTTAGTACAGAGTTTCAATTTGGGAAGATGAAAGAGTTCTGGACATGGATGGTGGTGATGGCAGTGAAACAATGTGAATGTACTTAATGCCACTGAATTATATACTTAAAAATGGTTAAGACAGTCAATTTTATTTGTATTTTACCACAATTATAAGAAAGGAAACGTTGAGCAAATAGAAGATGTTATTATAATTATTATGCAAACCAAAATGAGTATTTGACATGATATTTTATGAATTTCTTCTTTGGTCAGATTTATAGAGTGAAAAGCCAAAGGTACAGAGAAATAAGTCTTAAATATGAAACAGGCTGCTCAAAAAATGGGCCTTTGATAGACCTTTTGAAAAAGCTAATTTCCAGACCCATGTGTCTACCTGCCTACGAGGCACATCCACTCTTGTCACACAGGCACTTGCTCAGAACTGAGGTCATCTTTCCCATCAAAGCTGCTCTTCATCTGGTCTTCCCCATTTCAGTGAATTGTATCATCCATCCAGTTCTCCAAGCCTGAAATGTAGGCATCTTCCTGGACCCCTCCATTTTCTCACCACCTCCTGCATCTAATCAAAATTAACAAGGCCTCTGCCTGTCCACTCACAGACTTGTATGGGAATGTTCATAGCAGCATTATTCATATTAGACAAAATATGGGAATATTCCAAATGTCCATCAACTGGTAAATGGAGAAGCAAAATATGGTATACATAAAATGGAATACTATTCAACAATAAAAGGGAATGAATTATTCAAACATGCTACAACATAATGAACCTCAAAAACATTATGCTAAATGAAAGAGGCCAGACACAGAAGATACTATATGTTTCCATTTATTTGAAATATTTAGAAAAGGCAAATCTATGGAGATGAACAGCAGAGCAGTAGTTGTCTGGGTCTAGGGGTGGGAGCAGGGATTAGGCACGAGGGAACTTTTTGAGTTGATGGCAGAGTCCTAAGACTGGATTATGGTGATGGTTGCACAACTCAATGATTTTTAGTAAATTTAAGAAAAGTTAACATTTTACTTGGCAAACAAATATTTTATATTGAATCAAATAGATTTATTATGGAAAGGATGCAAAGGAACATGACTTTAAATCAATTATTTAAATCAATTTTGCCATTCATACAAAGCTGAGCTCATTTGGCTAAAATAACTAAGGTAATATATTTTCAGAGAGAAATAAAAAAGAAAAACATATATCCCTACAGTTGGCATTTAAGATTATTGCTTTCGCAGTCATATGTCTTAAAAGTTTTGATCAGATTTTCTTATTGTAAATTATTCTGTTACTTCAAGTTAAGGACAAAGAAGAGAAAATACCCTGTTTACCTCCCAACCCAGACTGTATTGATAGGAGCAGTAAGCTCAAACCGTGTGGGAAGTTTCCTGCTTTAAAATTTATTTACTCTCCAAAGAAAAGCTACTTTTATTTCATTATTTTTTTTAAGCATACGTGGGTTTTAATTTGGTGAGAAAACATCAGTGCCAGTAAGAGGATTCTGCCTCATTACCTCTAATAAAAGAGGCTTCCCCCTCAAATTTGCAGAACTAAAGGAAGCATAAATTAAAACAACATTTGCTGTTTGTTGCTTTGATCAACAAACGCCCATCTCTGAAAGAAAACACTCTAAAATAGGCCAGATTAAAAAACAGTCCCTTCCCTAAAATCAATTAATCCATGTAAACAGCTTAGACTCCCAACTGGATAAGAAAGAAAAAAAAATGTAGAGTTGGGGATATAGAGTTGGGGATAGGAAGAATTAGGAAGGAAATAGAGTTGGGGTTCGTAAGTTCCTTATTTTGCCTATGGGCATGATTGTCTTCAGCTGTTAGCTCTGTGGCACTAATTCAGACTTTTGACTTGGAATTAAGCAGTAAGGATTTAATATAATCTGTTATTTGGACGTCAAAAGCATCTTCGGCCATTATCCACTATACATATGCAATTTTAAAAATATCTTGTTGGCCAATGGTTCAGAAAGACACATTCCTCCACAGAAAAGGAAGACCCAGTTTTGTTCCCTGCTTCTGCAAACTCCTGCAAACTCCTGCAAACTCTTTTTTCCTCTTTTGTCCATGTAAAGAGAAAAGATATTTATGTGTAACTGTGAGGCAGCTTGCTAAGAGAAAAAGAAGGGTGGAGAGGGGATGAAATAGTAGCCAAAGGAGCAGTAATGTGTTTTCCTCTTCAGAAAATATTTAGCCATTTTATTATTTTTTTAATTGTGGTAAAAAAAAATGATAATAATAACATAAAATACCATCTTAACCATTATGAGGTGTACTGTTCAGTAGTGTTAAGTATATTCACATTGTTGTGTAATGGATCTCCAGAATTTATTTATCTTGCAAAAAAACCTCTATATCCATCGAACAACTTCCCCTTTACTCCTGTTTTTAAATTAGAATTAAAAAGTTGGACTCTTCTGATTCTGTACAATGTCCTCATTACCTCATTTGTCAGGAAGTCAAAAATTTTTAAGTGTATTTTTTTAAGTAAGGTGAAAGATACCTTTTTTCCTAACAGTGATCACCTATTTACATTTCTCCAGGTTGTTTATCGTTTCCTCTCTCCTACACATTCTAAGATAAGTGAAGGAGGAAACAAATCCTATCCTTGAACCTTCAGCAGACTGGCCTCTCTGAATCTCCCCTTAAGTTGGGGATCAGGGGTTAGTTGTCCTCTAACCATAGAAGTATCCTCCTTTCACATCAAATTTCCAGAAGCCATTTCCTCCTACCCACCCAGCCTCCCTTTCCCCCTCAATCTCCAGCAACTGTGACACACTGGTCTCATCTCACATTTCTCACCAGCTGCCAGGGTCCCCACTTGGGTTGGCTCCAGTTTTCTGAAGCCTGGCAGTTAGTTAATAAGAAAACCAGGGGTGTAAATCACGGGCTCAGACAGTTTCCTTAGAGGGAGCATTAAAGTTCCTTTCAGATCTTTTCATTCCAGTACATGAAGAGAAGACCAGTGCTCCCTTCAGACACAAATATAAATATAGACGAGAGATAAACAAAGTGGGGTGCAGGCAGGGAGTGGAAGGGAAGCTCAAAGTCAGATGCTTAGCACACAGGCTTTCATTCTTTTGCCTAAAAGAAAACCATTTAATGAAGAGTAGGAATCTCATGCTATATTTGAAAAAATAGCAGAATTATTAATCTGGCAGTTCCAATACTGATAGGAGAAGGGTTCTTACTTGATAATTAGTAATATGCGATTAGTACTGGTATTTCTGAAAACAAGTTTTAAAGCATTTTTTGTTTTGTGTAGTTCAAAAACTCCGATGGAACATTTATTGGGGATCTATTCTCTACCACACACTGCACTAGACATTATTGGTTCCTAGATGAATAAGAAAGATGTGGCCCTTGCCCTCCAGAATCTTACTGTCTAGTTGTCAAAACCCTGGAGTATATCACAGTAGAGAAGGCTGAGGGCTGATAATCAAAGTCAAGGGACTCTAAAATTCTATACAGGATACGATAAGGTAAATGAAGGACTCAGCAGAGTGCCTGAGACACAGATTCAATAAATGAAAAGTTGTTAATAATAAAAATGATAATAGCATCATCCAGACAGGTATTCGCCCAGGAGTAGCTCTAATTGGGAATACAGGACATACATATAACAAAAAAGTAATGCATCAAAGTGGTATTTGATAAACACCAAAATTTAGTTCATAAATTATTTTTTGGGGGGGGGAGGGGCATTGCCAGAGCAATTGGGGAAAGGTCTTGAAAGATGGGACTTACATAAACAAAGGGAGAAAAGAACAACCTGGACTCAAAAAATGAGATGATGAGCATATATATATATATATATATATATATATATATATATATATATATGTTTATATATATAAAATAGCCTAAGAACATTAAGTCAGTACTGACATGTGATCTGCACATGGGCATCAGAGATGAACGAGGCATAGTCCCGGTTCCTGAAACACTTTTAGTCTAGAAGGGGAGATATTTGTTTTAATGACACCAATAGCTCTATTCAAGATAAAATGTGATAAGGGCTATGGTAGATGATTAAACGATGTATGTGTGAACATTCAGAGGAGAGAGAAACTGCTTTTGTTTAAGGATCAGAGACGTTTCCTTGAGAAAGGAATATGCTTTGCAGGTCCTAGGAGATTAGCTAGAATTTCCTTAGTAGAGATTGGGATTGACGAAGGAATCTCAACCCAGACAAAGGAAAAATGTAGATTAAGTACCAAGGAGGGAAACTAAAGGCATGCTGGCAAAATGGTAATTATCAGATTCATTAAAGGTAGTTAGAAAAACTGTCCCTTATAAATGGGTCAATAAGGATGGAATCAGGTAAAGTTGAGTGCCCTTCATTTGGGAAAAGGCACAATTTTTAAAGGAAAAAAATATAGTAATTTTACATTTACTGAGGAGAAAGAAGATTATTCTGGGGAGATCTGGGCTTTGCTCATCCTCCATTAGATTTATGAGGCAAAAAGGGTTTTTAAGTAGCTTTCTCTTTCTTGGTGCTCTGAATGGCAATAAAGTCTTTGCCTACAGAGAATGGATGTGTCTACTTTCCTTCGCCCTTTAGGAGACAACAACACCTTGTCCTCTTATTAAAGGAGTACATCCTGCAGTGTTATCTTGGTCATCCAGGGTGGTATAAGAACAAGGCACGGGCAGACTTCCTTGATTCTTCATTCTGCTCCTTCTTCACTGTTGGACCTTGGCAATTTACTTAAATCTGAGATTCATTTTCTCTCCTATAAAATGGGACTGCTAATAGCTATCTTAAGGCTTTATTGTAAAAATTAGAAATGGGGGGGGGGCGGTTAGCTCCATTGGTTGGAGCATGGTGCTGATAACACCAAGGTCACCAGTTTGATCCCCGTATGGGCCACTGTGAGCTGTACCCTCCTTGAAAAAAAATAAAAATAAAAATAAATAATAAAATAAAGCTCATTTCAAAAAAAATTTAGAAATAAGGTATATAAAGCCCGAGGCATGGTGTAGGACTAACACAAAATAAATTGTGGCTGTTACTATTATTGATAGGCTGTGGCTCAGCTCTTTCTGGTCTACCACCCAGAAATGGCAGCCCACAGCCTACAGAATCAGACCAGGACCCTGTTGTCTTCTTGCCTTTGGCCAATACAAGCACACTTTGGACAGCTCCCAAAGGTGCTGATTACAAGAACTTTAAAAATAAATTTCCTCTCCCATCTTATCTCCTGGTTTCTAGGCAAGAGCACTAAAGTATGCGGAATAACACTGACATCCGGCTTAGAGTAGAACAGTTTACTGAACACCTACTGGGAGAAAGTTGTGGTTAAAAGCAAATAAGCCAGAAAGTAAAGAAAAAATGTCTCCTTGTTTTAACTTTACGTGTGAAAATAGAAAATAAAACTGTGTGACTTGAGGCAAACGAAAGAGATCCTAGAAAATGAACTATTATCATGGTGCCTAGTGCCTAGAATCTTTTTTAAAAGCACATTGTTTGTAGGTTTTTAAATAATAAGGGGAGATGAATTGGATTCTTTAAGTCCATAAAGTGAGGCTACCAAAAAAGTAAACAGGAGCTACATTTAATTTCTGTTTTTCTTTTGAAAGCCGGAGAAGCTAATACTTCAAGACGAATGAAGCTACCAAGTAGCTAGTGGAAAATTTATTTTCAGATAAGTTTACAAATGATGATAAGGTGACCTTTTTTTTTTTCAACCTACAGCACCAAATAAGATTTAACTTCTTTTGAAAAATATGTAAACATTAAATACCCTGTTCTCTAAGCCTCAGTAGCAATGAATCATCAAAGTAAGTCATCTACATTTCAAAAATACCAATTGGTTTTACCCTACCAACTTTTCTTGTTTTCATCTCTTGAAATTACACTTCTGTAGCACCTTAGGTTATTCTTAAAGCAGTGTGTGGCAATGTTGATGACATTTAAATATTTAAAATATTTATATTTAAATATTTAAAATATTTATATGTAGTCAAGACTTCATATAACACAGTCTTAGGAAGAAACCTAGCCAGTAGGTGTCTTGATGTTGTGAATAAGATGTCCTTTTTGAAATGCCTGAAATTCTGATACAACGCAAAGACCAGAAGTGCTAAATCAATGAGCAATTTCAAAAAGAAGTAACTTGGTTTTGGTTGATGTTTTGTATTGTAATGAAGAAATTGTTGTTGGTGTCCTTGATGAATTCTCTTGGTCAGGGAAGCAGTTCTTTATAATAAGTAAGTCATAGGCTTGTAAGCAGTGTAATAACATAACATGATTCTTTTAGTCATTAAGATAAATTTCTGGGCCAGCCTGGTGGCTCAGGTGGTTGGAGAGCCATGCTCCTAAAGCCGAGGTCGCCTTGTTCGATTCCCACATGGGCCAGTGAGCTTCACCCTCTACAGCTAAGATTGTGAAAAACAGCTCTCCTTGGAGCGGGGCTGCTGCAGGCTGCTGTGTGCTGCCGTGGGCTACCATGTGAGGCCAGGACCGGCCGGTGGCCAGCATGAGAGGCTGGCAGGCTGACCGGGGACCGACTGCCTTATTTGGGGCTCATAATACCAGCATGGTCCAGGGAGCTGTGTCCTACACAACTAGACTGAGAAACAACGGCTTGAACCGGAGTTGGGGTGGGCGGGTGGGGAAGAAGGGGGGAAAAAGATAAATATCTATAGGTAAATCATTTGTTCAGTTTGTATGCCAGTTTATAACAGTATCACCCATCTCCATTTCCAGTTTTGCTCTCTCCGTATGTATCACAGATGATTAGATTCAGATACCTCAATTTGTTTTTTAAAACCCTCTACCTACTGCCCTCCAGGCATAGGGATGTTTTTCATCCCAGGTCCACTCGGCCCTATCTTTCTCCCTTTTTATATCTTATCTCCTGCACTGTATCAATGGCTCTCTCTTCCCACCCAATCATCCCGCAGACTTTCAGGGAAGTAGTTTTACAAGTTGCAAATCAATGACAGGCATTGCACTGAATTCTATCTCTAGGCTTCCCCTTTCTCATATCTCCCCTCAAATTCTTACTTATCTTTATCTGTAGCTTCAGAAATATATGAATATTATTTTAGAAAGAGAGAAAAACATTATAGCTTCCATCAGAATATATCAGATTATGTCCCAGAACAGATTTCAATTCTCTCAATTCTTGAGCTTCGTGGACACCATCAATTAAAATACTCACTTCCCTTGACAGAAAATAATGTTCATGCTTCTGCTTAGGCACAGGTTAAGTTGAGAATGCTGGCTGGCTCAGCCCTGTCTGCCCTTGACCACACCGTCTCCCCGCTTCTCCTGTTCACATTCTCCCCCAGTGACAAGGACATACCAGTATTTGAATGCACTCCAGTTGAACCCATGCTGTTAAGGACCTGTCACTTGTGGAGTTTTACTTTTCAGAAATCTGGCCTTCAGTACTCATTGTCACCTAGATCACATGTCTTTTTTCAAGAGTCAAATGCCCTTCACCTACCAAGTGCACTTCACCTTCTTCCAGAAGGGTGCTGCAACTCATGGCGGGTAGCCGTAGTTAGTAGTTCACACCAACCCTGTTCTGAGCTTCAGGCTTGAAAAGAAAAAATACTTTCTCTAGCACAAACAACTACAATCACTTTTAAGCTGGTAAAGTTTAGTTGTTTGAATTGCAGCTTGACGTGTACCTTTTACAACTGAATTTACAAAGTGGATTTTCTTCCCTGAAATGTTGCTCAGTGACCAAAATTTAAATGATTACCATGAGTTGCAGACGTTATCATACTTCTCTGACATAATTATCATTCTCCCCATATAAAGTTAATCATGATTTTAAGTGCACCCTAATTAATAAGGGCTAAAATTCAGTAAGCACTTATTTCATACCAGCCACCATTCTAAGTGCTTCATACGAAGTATTAACATTTCTAATTCCAGCAACCCTATGACTCAGGTTCAATTTTTAGCTCTCATTTTGCAGATGAGGAAGCTGATGGAGCAGGTTCACGACTGGCCCAAGGTCACGTAGTAGGTGCTGTGGCCAGGATCGAAGTATCTAAGTATTCCGCTCCCAGAGACTGTAATGCAATGCTGTCCCCACAGGAGTGGGATTCTACTTGGGCATTGTGGGCAAAATCAATGAGCCTGGTACCTCCCATTCAGTCCATCCTCCACCTGCCATCAGCATGACTTCTTGAAGACGCAGATCTGAACATGACACTGGTGAAAACTTTTAGTGATTTCTCATTCCCTACAAGATAAAGTCTAAAGCCCGAAGATGGCCCAGAAGGCTCACTTCCATCATCTGTCTCTCCCTTTCCATCGTTTGCCACCTGCCGTGCCCTAGCCGTAGTACTTGCAGTTCCCCAGTTGGCCTGTGCTATTTGATGCTTCAGGACCTTCAAACTTTCTGCCTGACCTATTTTTGCCCCTCCTCTTACCCCAGTAGGCTCATGTACATCCTTCAGACCTCTCTCAAATACCTTCTCTGTACCCTTCCATGCCATCAATATTCTCTCCTCTGTTTGCTACCAACACATAGAACAAAAATAAAAATAGCTACCATTTTTGAGCTCCCGTGTGCTTGGCACAGTGCTGAGCATTTTGCATGTTTGCTGGGTCCAAATCTTGAGCCACAAGCACAATTGTTTCTTGTTAAAAAAACTGACTATAATTTCTGTTTTGAGACCTTATTCAGCCAGGAGTCAGTTCAGTCTCCTCCAGCTCCTTGAGTTGCAGCTGAGTTGCAATGGGCTTAGGCAGAGTACATGTGCACACTAGGGAGGTCAGGTAAAGTTGTGCTTTTTGTCTCCATGTTACCATATCCCCACACTGGTATCGGTTACCCTCCGAGCTTGGATGGTGGTACCTGCAGCCTTCCCAGCCCCTTGAGGCATCTGTGCCCCCTTGGCTTTCCCAGATATATTCCGCCTTCCCTGGACCACTCTGGGTAGGGAGGATTGGTTGCAAGCATGAGGCTCTACCTAGGTGCCCCACACAGACATTTCTTTGACTCCTACTCTGTGCTGGGTTCCCAGCAATTCTAGACTGAACCAGCTCTCTGGACTCTCGTGTGAGGTCAGGACCCACACACTTTCTGTTCTCAAATCCCTAAGCCTACCTGGAGCTTCCATCTTGCCCACATAGGACTCAGAGTTGCTCCAGCTTCTAACTGCCCTTCACTTCCCTTCAGAGTCTCTTTGCCCTTCTTTGTTAGTCCTAGAAAGCTGACATGTCAGTTGGAGAGAAAAAGTGACTCTGACTAAATGAGTTTTCTTCCAATCTTAAGTCTTAGGCCTGGATTCCTTTGTTATGTGAGTTCTGCTGAGTCATTCCTTCCTTGGTCAATGAATGGCATTGACGAGGAGGAAAAATAGCACTATGAGGAAATTCAATGGAGGGAATAAGAACAGTTAATGTCTCACTATTACTCCTGCCCTCCAGACACACACAATCAATGCTTATCTCATACAATCTTTGCAAAACCCTAGGGGAGATATAATTATTCTTATTTTACAGAGGAAAAGCCGAGGTCTAGTGAGATCAATAAACATTCCACACAGGTAGCAAGCTCTTGAAGCCAGTCCATGCTCTTGACCACCACACTCTGTTATCCTTATCACACGGTATTGAAATAATTTATTTAGATATTTGACTTTCTGAGTTAAACTGTGAGCTCCTTGAAGTCAGGGCTAGATCCACCTTGATCTAAGTGACCAATAGGTGGTATTTGAATTGAAACTGCTCAAGGAGAGAGAGAGGAAGAGGAGGGGGGAAGGTCAATGGGAAATTTTTCTTAAGCTATTCTGTAACTTCCCGAATGATATCCTGCCAAGAAAACTATAAATGGAATTGAAAGTTTGGTGGCATTAGCTAAATCATGTCCAAACCTGAACTCTCCTGATGGTATACTGTCAGATTTTTCTATCCATAGAAATTGATTCCTTTATCCAGAAGAAAAAAGGATATAATGTCATTGGTGACACAGTAATAACAAGTGGGGATCATATACAGACAGGACCAGTGAGCAGAACTGCTGGCAGTTGGGATCTGCCAACGCAGTCCTCATTGATTTCTAGACATTGTCACCCAAGATGCTGGTAGTATATAAATCTGATAACTTCTGGAATTTCACACCTTTCTGTTAAGCTTTCATCTTAAAGCTTTTGTGGTCCCACATTACGTAAGTCCCTCTGATAACAAATATCATATTTATTATACTATGCGTCTAGGTGAAGGGTAAAGATTTTAGGCTGTGACATGCCCAAGTTTCAAAGATAGGTCTGCTGAATAGTTCTTTTTTTCTTCTTCATAATTATTTATCCACAATGTGTTTAATTTTTAAATTTTTCATTATCTGATGTTAAACACAAGTAAACGATAAAGTTAACGTTTCCCTATCCCACCCCTCCTATATAACTTGTTAACCACTTTGTATATGTTCTTCCTTGTGTGTTTAACATGGGTTGTATCACATGTTCATGTTTGTAGAAGTTTGATTTTTCTTTTTATATTCTCTCTCTTGCCCTCCCCTTGTCTTTTACCCGTTAGCTACCATCTTTCATTCTTCCCCTTTTCTCCATTCCTTCTCGGTCTCTTTTTCTCTCTCTTTCTTCCCCTTCTCTATTTTTCATTTTCCACACGTTCCCCCTTGCTTTCCATATTAACCTTGGAGTACCCAGGAAATTGAGTTCATCCTCAGTATATGACAGCTCAGTCTAAGCTTTGGGGATGAACTTTATTTCTTGGATTGCCTTGCTATGTTCCAAAGTCTCGGCATGAGAACTTGAGAGGGAAGGGGGGACAGAAAGTGAATTAGTCAGTTAATCAAAATTAACTTATTTGGTTGAAAAATTCAGAACCCAGGGTGCTTTTGTAATTATTAAAATCTTTACTGTATACATTTAATTTAAAGAGTAAACCATACTTATTGCTTTTTTAAAAAATGCTAAAATGCTATACAAATGTTTAAAAGCAAAAGGCAATTTTATATTTGTTCCCCAGAATTCCTCTACCTGCAGTCCTACTCCTTAGAAATAGTTTAGTATTTCCTTCCAGATGTTTTTCTGGACTTTTATAACAAATTTCATAAGTATTGTATGTAGCTTTTTCATTTAACAATGTGAATATCTCTCCAGGTCACTACCTATGGTCTACCTCTTTCCTTTTAAATGCTGCATGATATGCTTCACAATTAATTTAACCATTTTCTATATGAACATTCAGGTTGCTTCCAATCTCCAAGACATATTTCTAATCTTTCAACGAAGACTCCAAAGAGAATGCTGTCCGACCTGTCTTCTTAATGACTCGAGGCTGCTGACCTGAGTAACTGTTACTTAGTCAGTGACCCTCATAACACTGAAAATGTCCATTGTCTGCTATGTTTCCATGAGGACAAAAACTTGCTGACTTCCTTCACCCTCAGAAGCTATCTCTTCAAGTCTTATTCTACTAGTTTGTTGTTGTTCTTTTCTTCCTTTTTGCTTTTGTTACATCTATACAGGCTTGATGCAGGAACCCAAACCTGACCCACTAAGCCATACACACTGCAGTTGCAGTACTAATGTAGGTCTGTAGTGGCACAAATAGTGAGTGAACTTTCGTCTACCTCATTCTGCCCTCTATTTTCTTTGGGTCCTGACTTCTAAAAGACTCTAAGTAGCTTTCTGGGTAACAGCCAGGTTGCCTAACGGCCCTTATTTGGGACCGTAGTCCTGGGTCTACAAAGAACAACAGAAAACATGGAGGTGCTCTTGTCAATATGAATAAGCTGCCAGCAGCAGAAAATGCCTTAAATAAGCAGAGAGAGTGAGGAAGGTGTTAGCTCAGAGGACATGCGGACTCTGGGCTATTTATGGAAAAGGACTGTGATAGAGGAATAAAAGGTGGTTGACAAGATTAAATACAGAAGGTCCTCAATAATGTTTTGTTATCACATTGATGAGATGCTATAAGAACTTAACTCTTGTTTGTGTCACTTAGCCTCTTGTAAAATTGGTTTCTTTATTTGTTGTTTCACTTAGTCGCAGAATCTGTGACGATGTTAAGCGAAAAACTTACTGTGATTCTGAGAAGATGAAAGAAATGACAGTGTCCCCCCTTCATGTTACAATCACCACTTCGTGAAATAAATTATTTCTCAGGTTAGGCATGGTCTTAAAGGCATTTCCTTTCTTTAAATTTCCATTTTAACATTTTATGCACTGGGATTGTTAGTCACTTATTTTTCACATTTTGCTGTGAGTGGTTCAAAAAAATTAAAATACTTATTAAAGTGATTAGTATGTTAAAAGTTATATAATGTTCACACTAAACCCAAATACCCATTTAAAAAGGAAGTACACTGTATGTTCTTCCTAATATTTTCTCCCTGAAGCAACAATCCACGTTCAAGGGTATTCTTTCTTGGTTGTGAGTTGTTTATATTAGTCATTAAACAGTCCCTAGAACTAATTTTCAATATTCAACAGATATTGACATTGTTTATCTAAGGTATCAACATCCAAAAGAAAAGTACAGCTAAACCAGGGAATTTATTGTGTAGCTGTGGCAAGAGTGAGTTGCTATTATTATTGTTTTATTATTATTTACTATTATTTAGCAAAGTCTCTTATGTTTCAAGTAGTTATAATTTTCATATTAAAACTTTATTTAAAATAATAGAAAGAATACCAAACTGAATTGGTAAGAAGCAATGGTAGACTATTTCTAAGTGAAATTTAGTTTAATAGTTTAAAGTACAACATATATTACAATACTATACTACCGTAATATGGAAAAGAACCTAAATTTGTGAAAAAATAAATTCAGAATCCAAATCATGTATGTGATTTCTATATGTAGTTTCTTTAAAGATACAATTAATTAAATGTATTAGACTAATTGAAATGAAATAATTCAAAGAATAATTGCTGAATCTGGAATTTAGAGATATATGAAAGTAATCGTAAATTTCTTAAACTTTTTGTTTGAAAAAGATACTTATTCGCACAGATTTCTCCTTACTAATAAGACCTGACAATTGTAGTGGAAAAATAAACTTCTAAATATATATACATTATAAATTAGACCATTCTGAATTATACTAGATCCCAATTAGCATAGACTAAATTGATGTGATTTTAAATATTTGTAGGTTATCATATTTCACTCAAACTCAAACTTGGTTTTGTAGGTTGAAATATTTAAGAGAGATGGGAGGACAATGATTTAGCCTGTGAATGCACAAAGTTCCTGCAGGACCACCCGCCCTGTCACCACTCCTGTTTTTGACTGGTGACCTTTCTCCAATCACCACCTTGGTGGACCTTCCACACTTCTCTCGTGTGTCTCCTTGTAGGTGGGTACTGTGATCAACCCACTCTGTTAGGGGCTTATTCCAGTCTCTCTGCTCCCACCACCCACTCCAGTATCAAAGAAGACTTGAGGAGACAGCCGGTTAGCTCAGTTGGTTAGAACGCGGTGCTCTTAACAACAAGGTTGTCAGTTCGATCCCCCCACGGGCCACTGTGAGCTGCACCCTCCACAACTAGATTGAAACAACTGCTTGACTTGGAGCTGATGGGTCCTGGAAAAACACACTTAAAATAAATGAAAGTTAAAAAAAAAAAAGGCTTGAGGTGGGGTGTGGTAGGGAGGGAGCAAATATGTGCCTATTTCAAAGTATAAATTTTATGGTAGGTGAATAATACCTCAATAAAAAATGTTTTTTTAAAAGAATCATGACTATCAACAATAAAAAAGTATGCAAATAGCAGGTTCCAGACTGGCCATGCATGCCCTGTTTCTAAGAGCAGGTTGTGCATTTTTTTCCTATTTGTCACTTCCTCATAAAAGATGTTAGCATTTTTAAAAGCTTTATTTATTGACCAATATATTGGTTTTCATTTTAGAGACATAAATCATTTTGGATTCTGGTGTGATGCACCAGTAATGAGAGCAGTATTAATACAGAAACTAAAGGGCAGTGTTGTTACTTGACAGGCTGTCTTTAATAATTGATTAGAGTTTATCCATATAGGTGCTTGATATGTGTAACTATTTCATGAACATTTATCACTTATTCTTTGTGAGGAAGGGATGGACCCTTTTGCAGAAGAACTGCAGCACCCGGTGAGGGGACTTCCTCCTGGCTTGTACAGAGACATTAATATATTTTTGTATTGCTGTGGAGATTTCTTCATTTCCGGTCTCACCTTTGATCCCATGAGACAGGTTGTTTTCCTTTCATCGACAAATATTTGAGGATGCCTCTAAATTACACGGAAAATAAAAAGTAATTTCTAGAATCTGGGATGCAATGGAAGCCCTGTGATGGATTTCACTGGTATACTACAGGCTGTGTGAGAGGTTAAGATTTGAACCCAAAGTGTGTTTTTTAATCACCAATGTAAAGTGATGTTCACACAGGAATAGAGGGATCTGTTCCACCCTTATGAGATTTCACCGGACCCTGAGCGCTTAGAAAACAAGATAAAGACGCAGAACACGAGGTCTTATCTGTTCTGCCTGCAGAGCTCCTGGCTATGTCCTCCACAATGTGAGGACATCTTATTTCCTCAACAATGTGAGGGAGTGCAGTGTGCTTTCTAAACTGTAAGGGCTGACCACTTCTTTCAAGCTTAAGCTCTGGACATCACCTGCCTACCCCCAAAACTAGATTCCCACAGGACAGTAGGACACAGGGCAGGTAACGTTAGCATCCCTACTTCCAATGCCTGTCAACAATATGTATGGGGACCCCAAGACTGTGCGACAAGTGTGTATTTGTTTGTATATGCTAGAGATACCATATTGAAAATAAAATACAACTTTAAGGAAGATAATACCTTAAGGGGAGCATGTCCATGAAGATGCCGTGTTTTCTTGAAAATAAGACCTAGCTGGACAATCAGCTCTAATGTGTCTTTTGGTGCAAAAATTAATATAAGACCTGATCCTATTTTATTATAATATAAGACCAGGTCTTATATTAATTTTTTCTCCAAAAGATGCATTACAGCTGATTGTTTGACTAGGTCTTATTTTCGGAGAAACACGGTATCAGTAAAGAGGTTTATTTAGTGGTTGCCATTGCATTTAGCCGGGTTGGAACAAAGAGCACAGCCAAGTAAAAACAAGTGGTATCAACTGCAGGGGGGAACCCAAAGCTTTTAGTTCCTTCCTAATTAGGCATTATCTTTTCTGTGTCCATATGGATATTTAATGCTGTAAATATAGAATATGAAGATTTGACAACAGGGATTCTGCTTGAGTGAGAAGAAATAACACCAATTTTTAACCTTCCTGTTACTTTAATCCCCGGAGCTGACATACGAAAACAATTGAGAAAGGTACTAAGGAAAAAGTCTTACCTCTATTGAAAGAGGCAGGAAGAGCCTTTGAAGAAGGATGAAACTGACAATAGCACCATATCTTCCTTAGGAATAGCTGGGCACCTAGATCATAAATGCAAAACAAACGCAAATGTGTCTATTGTCTAAGACACAGAAGTTTGCAAAGCTGAATCCCGTGTCTCCGGAAAGGTCACAATGGTAACCCCTGAAATAATCACCTGTCCTTCATCTAGAGGTGATGCTCATGGAAACAAAAATGGCAGAGAGAGAGGTTTCCCCAGCATTAGCAGATCAGCCACAACCTGAGTCTTTCCTTTTGACTTCCCCTGGAAAGAGGACAGACGGGAGAAAACGGATTGTTATTTTCCTTGTAACGTGAGCTTTTTTCTTTTTTTTTTTTTTGAAGCTGTGAACTTTTTACCTTGCTTCATTCATGCTTCATTTGATCAATTACTAACTGTATAGCCCCCGAACAGTGAGCGCGGGCTTCTTAAAAGTTGACATTTTGCTTTTGGCTTCCTCTTCATTGCAAAACGTGGGGCAGAGGAAGAGTTAAGGCACCTTTGTGAGCGTGACCTGGTAAAGGAGGGACTGAGAGTGTGTGCATCGGTCCCCTGAATGCCACGAGGACCCGAGTGGAGCCCGACTTTTCCAGCCCAGAATCGGTTTGCAAACCTTAGGGAGCTTTCTCTGCCATTGACATGCAAATCCCGTCCCGAGCGCCCGGGCCAATCCCGAAGGCTTCCTGTGGGATTACCTGGTGGCGAGCGGCGAGCCTGCGCGCCCCTCCCGCGCGGCCCCGGCGGCGCGGAGGCGTGGTCGTCGGGCGCCCCCGCACCCTCGGATCCCCGCCGCTGGGATTCAGCCCCCTGGAGCTGCGCGCGGGCGTCCGCCGCGCCGCCACCGCTGCAGCCCCGGCGCGAGGCTCCGGGTGAGGCTGAGCCGCCCATTGTTGAGCGCCGAGCCCGCCGGCGAGGTTTGAACTTGGCGTCGGCCCGGAGCCCTGCGCGGCCGGGGGGGCGGTGGGGACCCGACGAGCAGCGATGGTGAGTGCGGGGCTCCGGTCCACGTCCCCTGGCCTGCGGCGGGCGCGACCAGGGCGCACTGCCGTCTTTTAAGGAGGGCGGGAGGCAGGCAGGGCGCCCCGCCGCCTGCTTTCTAAAGGGTGTCTATTTGGGCTCCTGCGGCGACCCGGTAGAACCCTGTCTGGGAGGGTGGGTCCCAGGGCCAGCTTTCACTGCCCGCAGCCGGCCCGATGGAGGGGTAGGTGGCGCGCTCCGAGGGTCTCCTGACACTCCTGGGCCTTGGCTTTTTTTATTAGAGAGGCAGAAACTGCCACGCCAAGAGGAAAATAATTGCAGATTATTGACAGCATGAAAACTTTTCAGAAGAAATGGTCTGTGAAATATTTTAATTTTGATAAATTGCTTCCCACGAGGATGCCTACTGAGTTTAGAACGACTTTGCCTTTCTTAATTTTACTGGATTTATTTCTGTAGGAAAGGTCCCACGAGTGCTTTGAAGGGCGTGCCTGCCCCTCCCCACCACCACTTGATCCAGATCTTAAGGCAGCTTTTTAAAAGGTGTGTTCCGTGTTCATGTAACGAAAGTTTAAAATCATGGAGATGAAATTATACCTGACACATGCTCTACTCTGACTTGCCAGAAGGATCAAAGTGCTTTGCTGAGGAGTGGGGGAGAGCTTATAAAATTTCAATACATCGAGCATCCTGTGGAGGTGGGGGTGGGGTGTGTCTGTTCTTTCTCTCATGTATTTTAGCATTATTTGGGGGGGTTGGGGGGGTTGTTTGCTTTTAAATCGTAGTGTTGAGATTGTGAACTTATGTGAAGGGAGGCTTTTCCACTGCTAGTGAATGAGCCCCCACATACATATCTCCATGAAGAGATTGCTGTGAGATATCAGGGTGCAACAGGAAATCTTAGCACAGGCTTTTAAAGATACTTCTGTGCCGTTTTTTGTTTCTAATTAATATTTAAAGGCTGGTTAAATGATCATCTCTAATTAAAAGCACGATGGTCAAACCTATGGCTGTCTTCCCCCAAATAATTTCACCAGAAGTTGGTTTGCATTTTAATTAATTTTGATAGTTATCTTTGTCTTTTTAAAATATCTTTTTTCTGATTACAAAATCATTGATCACATGATTTTTTCTGATTACATGATCATTGCAGAAAAGGTGGAACGAAGTAAACTTATTCATAACAATAACAATTATGTTCTGTTTGCTAAGGCCTAGTTTTTCATAGAAGCCTAGTCATATGAAAACTTTGCAGCTATGGACATTTTTTTTTTTTTTAACCACTAACAAACCTGGTTTAAGAACCAAAACTAGTAATTGACAAGGAAATAAATTTTGTACTTAAAAAAAATGTTATAGCCAACAATAACTTATTCACATGGTTCATGGTTTATGGAACAGAATTTATTGTGGCAATTTCTCTTGAATCAACTTTCCACATCTGTTCCTGACAAATGGTTTCTGTTTGCATAGCCTGTTTTGTAAATACATCTCTCTAACATTGAAGGCAGAGTGCCTAAGCACATACTCCTTTCCAATGCTCGTAGCTAGGCTCATAGAGTTAATATTTTTATTGGTTTCTACATCAGAACTTCCTCACCGTATGCTTGATAAAACCCTGGAGAAGGTTACCAAGGGATGTGGAAGAGAATTTACTTCCCTGGAGATTTTAAGAATAGGATAAAATCCATCTGCCTAGGATGGCTTCAGTGCAGTACTGTCTGGGTAAAGGAAGACTAGGTCACTGCCCAGAACCCGATTTGGGGAGTTCTAAACATATTCAGTCCTCAGTAACCTGCGGCCAAGTAAAGATTGCCTGAAAGTGCCTGAGTCCAGTAGGAAGTGAAGCCCTGTTTTGATTTATGTAAAGCAAAGATTCTCCTTTGGTAAGAAAGATGTAAAATTATCCCTAGGACTTGCCAGTCCTTTTCTATTTATAGATAGAAAAATCAATAATGATTTAATTATTTTCTAAGAAGTTATAGGTTGAGCCCAGTATAAGTTCTGTGATTAAGGTAAATGAATGAATTGATTCATGGGTATCAAAAGTTCTGCCTCAAAGGCAAGAAGGGGTTTATGTGGGATAAACCTCTGAGTAAGGATGATAAGCCTTAGAGTTTTCTCCACTTTGGACCCAATGTTCTTTTGAGTGTTGTATCTTGTGTGTTAAACCTAATTGTATTTTTAACGTTAACATTTTATTTTCCCCTCAACATGTATTCTTGACTTTCTACTTTCAGTGTAGAAACCATGTAGCACTTTTACCAAAACGAAGTGTCCCTGTAAATTCTGTTGGAGGCTGTTCCCCTGGGCTCCAGCTTTGCAGCTATTTTGCGGGCTTCTTTCAGAAGGTCAGGATTTCATGGGTTGCTGCTTCCTCTGCCCTCCTGTTTGACAGAAGTATCCTGTAATTCTAACCACTGTGTGACCTCAATTGCAGTGACACCTTCCTCCCTTTCCGTAGTGTCACTTGATCAGGAGCAGCCACCCCTCTTTCTCCCTGCAGGAACAGTGGGAGGGGTTCACTTTCTAGGAAACGTCAAGTCAAAAAGAAAATGGGGAGTCTCCTGGCTGGGCAGCTTTTCACCTTGCTGGAACGAATCAGCAGTACCTCCACTTCACACCCTTCAGCCTGTCATATTTTTTTATGTATGCCAAGTATGTTTTCTTATGTATGTTATAGTAACGCCCAAAGAAGGAGTAGAAATATGGTATGAACGATCATTCAGCAAACATTTACTGTGTGGGAGGCAGCCCAGGAACAGGAAGTGGGTTCTTTGCCCTCAGGGAACTTGTCATAGAAGAGGAGAAATCAAACGTGTTAATAAGCTAGGGTCGTTCTGAGGAAGTAAAGTACAGGGATAAGAACTTAGGTTTGTTATAAGTTAAACATACACCAACCCTTTGACCCGACATTTCCACGCCTAGCTGTTTACCCAAGATAGATGAAAACAAATGTCCACAAAATGACTTGTAAAGATGTTCATAACAACCTCATTCATAATATTCAACAACTGGAAACAACCCTATGTCCATCAACAGGAAAATGAGTACTGTGGTACATTCATACCATGGAATACTACTCAGCAATGAAAAGGAATGAGCTCACGATGTACACAACCACCTGGATGAATCTCAGAACCATTATGTTAAATGGAAAGAAGCCAGACACAAAAGAGTACATAAGCAATTCTATTTATGAAGTAGTAGAGCAGGCAAAACGAATCTATGACAGAAGTTAGTGTTTGCGGTGGGAGGATTGACAAAAGGGGTGAGATTTTCCTGAGCGATGGAAATGTTTCTATGTCTTGTTTTGAGTGATGGTTACGTGGGTATAAACAATGATCAACATCCATCAAATGGATCTCTTAGGACCTAGGCATTTTATTGTATGCAAAGCATTAGCTCAGAAGAAGAACTATTTAGGTTCTAGAGGTAAACAGGGGTACACATCCTGTCTCTGTCTCTAGGTGTGCATTACCTTGGGCAAGTTATTAAATACCTCTGAGCCTGAAAGCACTGGACAATAATAAAACATTGCTTTCATAGGGTTATTGTGAGGATTCAGGTAGACAATGAGAGTATTCATCTTAGGAAGAGCTCAATAAATGTCAGCTAATAATTCCATGCACTATGATAAATGTAATGTGGGGTTTGGCATTCGTGATGAAATTATTGCACTTTTGGTGAAAGCCATCTCATTTAATATTATTAAAGATCTTGTAGCATATTAACCAATATCCGTAGCATTATATGTGTCTTCTTTTTAATGGGTCCTTTTTTGAGGTTGGAGGGAATTTAAAGTTCTTGTCTACCTTTTCAAAAAGCCACTGGGGCTTTGCTTTGCCAACACAGGTAAACCCCAAAGAGAGGAAATACCCACTAGGCAAACCCCTCTGTTTCTGAGGCTTGGTATAATGATACCAGTTAAAATTGAGCATCCTCTGAGAATCCAGGTGAAAGGGTTACGTGTTACATCCTCTTTCTAAAACTGTAGGTGGAAAACAACTCTTGGTCTCTGTATCAAATTAATATTGTGCTTTTTTAAAGGGACAAATTATATAACTTGAGTTTTCAGTAAAATACCTTGGACAGAGTGACAAATATGATAATATAGGAGTTTACTTAATATATTAAGCTTTGGTTATTTTTAAGTTCAACAAAGTATTTGAGAAAGATGTTTTATATATTTTGCCAGCTCCAACAGAGCTATTTTATTGTTGGGTTGATTTAATTCATTCAGTGAACGTCAAACATTTACTGAGACTGTATTATTAGCTTCTGGGAATTCAATGATGAATAATAAGACATTTTATATTCAAAGGTTCTACACATGTGGGGTTTTTTGGTGTTCGTGATGAAATTATTGCACTTTTTGTGAGAGTCATCTCATTCAATATTATCAAGGATCTTGTAACATATCCCATATTCCATTTCTCTTGAAACTTTTTTCAGAGCAGAGGGCTCTGTCATAGGTTAGTCTTGTTGGGTTTTTTTGTTTCTTTGTTTTTAAAGCCTCCTGCTAATGGTGGAGGTTTAAAATCCTGGTTCTTTTTTCATTGGTGCTATTGTCTTAAACAACAGAGTTTCTCGCTAAGGTTTTCTCTTGTTATTATTCCTTACTAAAAACAACAGCAACATGGTCTTGTATAAAGGCCATGTAATGGCCTTTAATGTAGTGGAAAGGTCTAGACTGTGGAGACAGGATGAGCTAGGTTTGAATCTGAGCTCTGCTACCTACTAAGTAATTTAGGTCACGTTCTTAAATTCTGCAAGCCTGAGTTTCCTCATCTGCAAACTGGTAGTAATGATACCTTGAAAAAGGTATTACTACTTATCAAATTAAAGCTGTTATAAGGATTAAATGACAAAAATACATGTAAAAAATAACTAGCCTGATATCTAGTGGTGTTAATTTCCAATATTTATTGAGTAGTTGTAAGAATCAAGCACGGTCTGAAACTCTCCTTGTACCTTCCTCACAATCCTATGAGCAAGGCACTGTTATTGTCCCATTTTAAAGGTGGGGAAGCTCACAACATAGAAGAGGTGAAATAGCTTGCTGAGGGCGTGGAGGTTTCAGGATGGGAACCTGACCCGATCCTGCCTCTCAACTGATGAGGTCCATAAGAAATGTCTGTTACTTTTCCCTTTTAGGTAGAATTATTTTAAGGTTTAATTGCTGCAGGGAGTAAGTAACACCGATAAGTGGTGGTAGTGTCCATTATGGGCTGCCTACAAGTGAATACTGGGGGGGCAGGGATTGGTCCACTCCTGAGTGTGTTCTTAAATGGAAATGCGTTTACCTACTACTTTGTTGCTGGAGGGAGGGAGGGTTGCAGGAGAGGCGCTAATGAACTTGTCAGGTTCTTTCCCCAACCCTTAAAAGACTGTCAGTGGTCCTCTTTGACATTGTCCTTCACCCCTACCTACCCCAGGGACTCCAATTAAGTCAGTTTGTGAACAAAAAATGTGGAGAACCCGGCTGCCTGTTAGGATTCAACCTAGACTTCACAAAGCGTGTTTGGGAATTGGCATAGATGCAATATTATCTTGGTCTCCCAAGGAAGCCAAGGTGAGAAATATGTTCCAGAGCCCTGTCACAGTCAGAGGAAAAGTAAACTATTGACCCAGGATATTTTATAGTCCCTGTTTCCACTGGCATTCCTTCAGTTCCATTCGAGAGAACCCTGAGCTAGAACTTGAAGTAAAAATAAATCCCAGGTGGTAGGGTGAGAACCCTATTTGATGAAGATGTAAGAAGTCACATTGGCCAATTTATTAAAGTAATGTATAGATGCCGGGGGAAATGTAGTTAAATAAATATAGGACACAATTTCCTATTAGACATAAGCCTTTTCCCTTAATCCCACTGAGGTGCTCTGTATTAATGTCTCAACACTCAAGCCTCTCCTTCGCGGTACAGCTAGCTAGACACCCGGAATCTCAGAACCTTCTAGCCAACCACCCAAGTGGTACCAGGTCCATTTACAGTCCCACCAGAGAAGCCCCCCAACACACAGAGGAGGTGCCACCCAGGGGCAATGGGCTGAAGCCAGGGGGTGTGGAGAGGAGCAAAGTGCTCTTGCAGCCCTGTGTTTGAAGGAATGTCACCGTACAGCAGTTCTGTCCACCCAAGTAAGCCACATTATCTCAGGGCAAATTCTTTTAGGCCTCTGCTCTCTGGAGGGAAGAGAAGAAATCTGAAGGAAGAACCTGTAAGGATCTGAGCTTTCTGTTGTCCCCGACGTCTCAAGGCTGCTTTGCCGTGTGCAAGCTCCACTTGTCTCAGTCTGACTCACAATAGATATGCACATGGTTATAGTTAGGAGAACTGCAGCAATGTCACTTGAAGTCCCTCTCTGCCTCTTCACCATCGCCTCCAGCCTCTTTTCCTCAGCTTTAAGCCCTTTGTGTCGGTTCCCATGGTTACCTCTTCTCCACTAGCAGCTGGAATGCCTTAGTGAGAGGGCTGCCTCCCCCACTGAGCCAGGTCTGGCTGGGGCGGAGGCCACCGATCTGCAGCTGGATCTGCAGCTGGATTCGTGACATGGGGTCACAGTCCAGTACCTTTTCTTTGTTGTGGGTTCTGTACCTTTCCCAGGCTTGATGTATTGGGGTTGCAGTGGGAGGGGAGACTAGGGGTATAGCCCATAGGGTATTTCCGGCTTAGGCTGTCCTGGCCTGGCTGCCCCAGGACCTGCCAAACTCCTGCCTAATGCTCACCCCTTCTCTGTGTTAGTGCCCAGTCGAGGGGGAAAGACCTGCTCTGCCCAGTCAGGTAAAACTTCTCTACCTGCTTTGCCTTCAGCTTTGGTTCCCAGTACCATCTGTTTATGGGTTAGTGGATATTAACAAGGCCAGGCTTTGGTCTGGAAGGAATTGGTATCAAAGGTCATTTTTCATCCAACCTGGAAGACCAGGCAGGCACTGGACCTGGGGGAATATGCATGGGATTTAAGATGAGAACACAGCTTCCTAAGAGTTTGTCTTGAAGCTGCCTCCTGAGATACTACTTAGAGGCTTAAATGCCTTCTCATTTGGAGTCCAGTTGGCCCCAGATTTAAGACAGGAATTGTAACTACAAGTGGAAATTAAGCAGCCTTGGTAGTGAGGGTAAGGAACAGTAATTATCAGTATCAACCACTAAAAATCATCACTTCTGAGGAAGACAATACTTGAAGAATTGTTATGCTCTTGGGATAAGGCAGCTCTGTTTTGTAGAGATCTTTCAGACCTATAAATACTCACTAAGCCCCTAGGTGATGCGATTTTTGTAGCCAGTGGTGCAGGGAACCCTTTGGAGCCTTATGATATGTTGGGTCCTGGCTTTACCCCTCTGTGATCCTGAACAACTTATTTAACTTACCTGTGCTTCGGTTTCCATTTCTGTGAAAGGGGGACAATACTTCATAGGACTGTTATGATGGTTAAATTTGTTATGTAAAAATACTTTGTAAATTGTAAAGCCCAACACAGGTGCCGATTTGTTATAATTTTAAATGACATTTTGAGAATGCCAGGCTAAACTAAAACTAAGGCCATAGATTTTTGTCAGTCCCACTTTCATGTTATATATGTCAGTGGGTCCAGGATTTCCCATGAAGAGAATAATACAGTGTTGGGGTGAGTAGGGACAGGATTTTCAAAAAGAGAAAGCACTCTTATCTAGACTGTGTTACACTAACCCTATAGTAAACAAAGGAAAGGAAAAATGATGGTATAAATAGAAACTCAATCTATGGAACCATAGTTACGAACACCTTGAAACCACAATGTAAACGACAGACAATGACTTCCACAAATGGGCTGCATTTGGGTACCTTGCCTTCCATTTAAACTGTGCTTCCAAAGAATATAAAGCAACAGCTGGGAGAAAGCTTAGGAGACAGAGAGTTTTGCTTTGGGTGATAGCAAAGGTTGGAAACATTTAGGTCTGAGATTTGGAGGCATTTAAATAGCATAGAATGCCTATTATCTATGCTAAAAAGCAGAACGAATCTTGGGTATTGTGGACACTAATACAGTTGGCACGAGCTTTAAAAAAAAGTGCATGTGAGCTTCTTTCTAAGACCCAGTAATCCTCTTGGGCAAAATAAGGATTAGGCCTCCCTCACAGACAAGGAGGGTGAGTTCATTTTTGCTAAGATTCCTCAGCTGATGCCAAATTTAGCAAGGGTCCTATTTTCTCCCAATGAATGACAGTCTCCATTTACATTTTTAATGTCCACCCCTTTTCTCTAGGCAGGTCTAGGACAGGAGCAAGTTATTTGCAAGTAGATGGGAGAGAGAAACCCTGGCTCCCACAGACCACATTGTGAGCCCAGGGACTCGCCAGAACCAGTGCGTCTACCGCCTGCCTGCGGGAGTGGAGGGGGTCTCCTGCACCAGATCCCAAGGTGGGAGGACTCCAGGGGCTAACCAAGCTGGGCCCAAGCCCGTTATGTGTTTTACTCATTAAATTCATTGAGGTAACATTGATTGTCAATATCATTATATAAGGTACAGTTGTGCATTATAATTCAGAATCTGTGTGCTTTATTGTGTGCTCACCACGCAGTCTACTGGCCTTCTGTTACCATATATATGAAACAGCCTTGTTTTTAAAACCTCATGTGTTTAAAACAGCCTTGCAGATCCATTCACTGAAATGCCATCCCTGCCCAGTACCCGAGGCTCCCTCTGGTGAGATGAGACCTCTAGAAGAACTCCTCGGGCGAATTCTGTCATCCTTGACACTTGAGGAACCATTTCTTTCACACCAGTTGCTGGGTCCTCTGTGCTAGTCAGTTCGTAAGGGACCCAGGTGATGCCCCCGTATTTCCTGTTATATGCAAAAAACCTCCACTTAGGCTTTAAATATTTATATCCCTCCCCAAATGCTTTAGACACTGTACTTTCCCTTTTTAAGGAATTAAAGAGCCCATGGCTACACCATCATCCTGATACACCATTGGGTGACTTCCCCTATTCATCTCACAGAGGCCATTTTGACTGAATAATAATGGCCTCCCATCTTATAGGGATTATCACAGACCAGGCTCATTGGATCTCAAAGCAATGCCACCAGGCAGATAATACTTCTCCCCTTTGTTACAGATGAGGCTCAGAGAGAATAGTGGCCAGAGACTGGCAGAGCACACTTGGGAACCCAGGTTGATCTGGCTCCAAATCATGTGTGTCTCTCCAACAACACTGGAGGCCAGAAACTGCCTTTTATTCCACACAGACTCCAACTTGGAGTCTGCATGTAGAAAGTGCTCGTCACTCCTTCATGGGGTAGTCAGAGATGATGTTTTCTCACTTGGGATTCGGAACCCTAAAACTCATATATATAGACAATCTTGGTGCAGGTCTCCTGGCTGCTGGTTCAATCCTGTCTCCCTTTATAAATAGTGTGTGCATATATGGCCATTTCGGTGACTATTTAACCCTTTAAACTGCCTTTTCCTAATGTTTTGGGGAAATAAGAGAGTAAGCATTAACCAAACCTAGTTTCCTGTGTAACTTCCACCATGATGCTGCTTGTTCTCTTTTCTCTCTTGCTCCTCACAAAAGTACATGTAGATCCTTTTCTACATGCATTCCTAGAGGTCATTACTGGTACTACACCAGATAGCATGGTCTGGGAGAGGCATGTCAGGGGAATTTGGACCAGGACATGTTCTGTTTGGCCCCAACATTGCCCTTCTATTAGGGCCCCATGATGCAGGATGTCAAGATTGTTTTACGTTCCCTTTGCTGTCTCAGCTGAGGGTCTGGGTATTGGATGCGTTATATTCTGTGCGTCCCTCCCCAGCTGCCCCAGCAGGCCAGCAGCACACTGCTCTGCTCCAGGCAGAACATCAGCAATAGAAGTTCACTCTAGAAAGACAGCAATCCTCATCCAGGGAGCCCACCAGGAAGCTGCCCAGTGTGCCCTCAGAGCATGTTTTTATTAAACAAATATTTATTGGGCATCTTCTCTTGGAAGAGGACACCATATAGAAGTGGGCACCATAGCTGGTCAAGGAAGGAAAAAGAAGTTGAATACAATTAGGACTACAGTTGACCCTTGAATAATGCAGGGGTTAGAGGCACTGACCACCCCCCACCCCCCCACACACAGTTGAAAATCTGCATATAACTTTGGACTCCCATGAAACTTAATTACTAGTAGCCTACTGTTAACTGGAAAGCTTGCCAATAACAAAGAGCCGATTAACACAGTTTGTATGTTATATGTATTAAGTACTGTATTCTTACAATAAAGTAAGCTAGAGAAAATGAACTATTAAGAAAATCCTAAGAAAGAGAAAATACATGTACAGTATTTATTGAAAAGAATCCACGTATAAGTAGACCTGCGCAGTTCAAAGCCATGTTGTTCAAGGGGCCACTGCATAGTGGTTGGGAGCACAGGCTTTGTCATCACCCAGATGTGGATTCAAATTCTTATTCCACTGAGCCTGAGCAATTTCCTCTGCTTCTCTGAGTCTCAGTTTCCTTGTGTGTAAATTAGGGATGTAATAGCATAAAAGTGCCTGCTTTAGAGATTGGTTGTGAAGATTATAATGAACTGTACAGGTAATAATTTAGCACCCAGCCTGGCTTGACACATTCCATAAGGTAATTACAACTTCTGGGACTGTTGCTTTGATACCTGCTCTCCTTGAGGCATGTGATTGGAGGGAAACAAGCACAGATTCAGACAATGTAAGAGTGAATGGAAAGGAGAGGGAGCCATGCTGAGTGGACTATTCTTACGGTCTTGTGTACTCCATCTATCTCTCCAACACTTACCATGGTTTGTAATTATGTATTTATACAGTTATGTTGTCTGTGTTCCCCATTAATTTGTAATTTTACAGAGGGAGGGATCATGTCCTTTTGCCACCATTGCAAGCCCGACGCCTACTCCATTGCGTGGTCCATGGTCGACCTTGGTGATTGTTGATTTTGAATGGGTGATGAGAGCTGTGTATAGAAGTGGGCTCTGAGTCTTAGCATGAAACATGTCCTGTATCGTTTCAGCAGTGTGACCAGTGTTAGGAAGTTCCAAGTCGAGGGCAGAAAAGCAGTCTGGTGGCAGGGGTAAAGATGGGGAGTCCTTCAAAATCTGTCCTCCTCATTTCTCTAGATCTAAAGACAGTTGGCTCAGGGATAAATACGGGTCCCATCTGAATTGCAATACCTCCACTTTCTTTGGAAGAAGGTTTTCCTTGAAAGAAGCTTTTGCTATTAAATGTTTGCCACCCGTGTCAGTGGACTTTTAGGATGGTGGAATCCAAAGTCAGTGTGACATAAGACAGAGAGCGTGGAAGATAGAGTGAGGGACCCTGGCTTCATGTACCAACCGTGCAACTTACGAGTCCTGACCTTGAGCAAGTAACTGTTCCTCTATGAGGCTGTCTATATCTGCTAAATGTGGATAAAAAATCCACTCTGTTTGCTCTTGAGGGTTATTATGGGGCCAAATGGAATAATGTAAGGAAGGTGCTTTCAAGCTATAATGTATGATGTTGAAGTAAGGAACTGTAGAGATTTGTATGGTTCTTTGGGAACACTAGAGAGGGTGGGGGAAGAAAGGCAGAGGCTGAATTTTCTGAGGAAGTATTTGTCTCCTTCTGTTGATTCTGCTTTCCCAGAAATCCTGCTTCCTCCTCCAATGAGTATTTTCAACATTTACTGAAGCTCCCAAAGTAAATCCTGCCACAGCATGAAGTCTTTCCGCTGCCTGAACTGGCTCCCAAGATAGGTACATCCACTTCCATTTCCTGACCAAGATTTTCATTTAAAAATACGGAGAAATTAGACTCCTAGACTCATTCTAGTTAGGAAAAAAAATAAGGCTAATTTACTTTTTCTGATAATTAAAATGATAAATGTTAATTGTAAACAATTGGCAAGATATAGAAAAAGAGAAGAAAAATATCACCCATAGTCTTTTATCACCCAGTAGTAACATTTTGGTATATTTTCTGGTCTTTTGTTTTCATGCATATCTGTTTGTCTGATCTGAGTAGCAAAGGGTGATGTGGGAGAAATGACAGGCATGCATGACTTGGTATGTGGCTGATGCTTAAGAAAAAGTATTCAAAGCCCACTTATCCTCAGAGGTATTTAATGAAGGGTGGAGTAGAGAGGGTGTGGCCTTGGGCCATTCCTTTCTCCACTTGTTTCATTTCATTTTGCTTTCTGTACCTGTAAAATGAGAGTCATCACTGTCTCAGATGATAGGAAAATTAACTGAATAACTTTTTAAAGCATAGTATCTAGTACATACCATGTGCCCAGTAAATGTAAATTCCTATTCTATGGGTAAGAAGATACCATTTATTGCTAGGCACTGTTCCAAGTGCTTTACATACATCAATTCATTCAAGCCTTACAACTACCCTTTGATGCAGGTGCTGTTATTATCTTATTTTATAAGGGAGGAAACTGCAGCACAAGAGGTTAAGTGACCTGCGCAAGGTCAAACACCTGTTAGATGGGAGAGCTTGAGCAGGAACCTGAGCAGCAGGCTCCAGAGTCCATATTGTTTATACACATCATCCAGCCTGCCACTGATCAGAGTTGATTTAAGGTCAGGTTCTGAGTGTTCGTAGAGAGTACCGTGTCCCTCCAGTGGTGGCCTTATCATCAGTTTAACTAGAGGGCCTCGCATGAGGACCCTTGGTTTTCTTACGCAGTTGCCTGGGGATCGCTGTTATAGACGTCAGTGGGTGGAGGGATTGAAGTCAAAAGTAAATCTGAAGCAGATGAAATATTTATTAGTTAGGTTAAAAGATTTGGCTTTTCTCCCTACCCCACCTTTTCCAGTCTTTGTGCAAGGTTGACATAGAGGTTATTGGCTGAGATCTGGTGAGAGTTAACGCTTATGGTTTAAGAATCAGATATATGATATTTCAGTGGTATAAACTATACGTGTGGATTCATTTGGGCAGTTTCAGGGGATATCAACGGAGAAAAAGCAGCAGCAAGAGGAATGGGAGGTACAAATGGACATGGGTCTGAGACGTAGATGTACACCTGTGTTTGGGTGAAGGGACAAGTGTGGCCCTCCTGTAATAACCAAGCTGTTATTACAGGTTGGGTGGGTGAGCCAAAAGACAAAGGAGGTTTTAAGGACAAGTAAGTGTTACGATGGAAAGCACCGGAGAAGAGACAGGCCTGAAGGGAGACAGAGCAAGCTTCCTAGATAGATTCAAAAAGCAGAAAAAGGAGAGTAATGAGGGGATAGTGACCCAGAAGTTAAGTCTAAATGTGTAGGTACCACAGGTCAGTAACAGGAACCAGGGGTCTCTAAAGAAAGGGTAATTCACGGAGAATGTGAAACTTTTGGTAAATGCTCGGCCTTCAGAAAAGGAAGACCAGCTATGTTAGGCTAAGAACAGAAATCTATACCCAACAGCATCAGTTCTTAAAATCTTCTTGCCGACACTGAAAAAGCCAGGAATTCAGGCCTTGTGCCTCCTGGAGACTGAAGGGACAAGTGCCGAGGAACCTAAGGCAACGACACCAGAGACCTGCTGACAGGATAGAGAGATGACAGGAAGTCCAGCTTCATGCATGATGGACATGGAGCAGGATCAAAAGAAGAAGAAGAAGAGGAAGAGGAAGAAGAGGAAGAGGAAGAGAGAAGAAGGAAAAAGAAGAAGAAAAACAGGACACTAAGAATACAACTTTTAATAAGGCAAATTATGAAAACAGTATACACATGTACCCAACCTAAATCCAAAGGAATTTCTCCAAAAGGCTCTGAGAACAAACTTAGTCCTGTGTAAATGTACTTCTGTCTGCTTAATCTCAAAAAGCAATCTGGCGGCTTCGGAACAGAAGGCAGCAATACTGCCCAGCTGGGCCAGCTGTTTTTCAAAGGGCTCGACCTTGCTACCCCACGAAAGCCAGCTGCTAATGAGATGGATCAACAGTTAGGGCCCAATTATACGTATTTTCACAAGGAAACTGACTCACAACCTTATATAGAAATTGATCAAAGGAAAGAGATCCTACCTTCCCCAAAATGTGTATATAAAAGAATTTAATGCCTTTAACAAAGGCATAGAGCTCCATTCTGTATGCATGCCACAATTAACTAATTCGACAAATCTGTATTGTGTGCCTACCATGAGCCATTCACTGTGCTGGGTCCAGGGTGTGCAATGGTTTAAAACAACAAAACTGAAGAAAAGCTAACTGAGGGCCCTGACTCAGTGTTTACTATCTGGTAGAAGAAGCACACCATGAGCAAGTGAACGGTTACACTCAGCCATAAGTGCAGTGAAGGAAAAGACCAAGTGCCAGGAAAGAACCTATTTGCAGTAGATGGTGGTCTCTGAGGACCCAGTGTCATGGGACCGGAAGACTGAGGAGGAGCCAACCAAGTGACCAAGTAGGAGGAAGACTATTTCAGGCAGAGGGAACAGCGTGTGTGAAAGTGAAGAGCTTGAAGGGCTTTGGGAGCTGCAGGCGGGCCAGTGAGGTCAGGGTGGGATGACGTTTATGGCTGGTGTGGCCAGCAGCCAGGCCACTGGAGGCCTCAGGCCAAGTTAATAAACTGGGATTTTATCTGAAGCTCAGGGGGAAGCTATGCTAGGGCTTTATTACACAATGACTGATCCATTTGCATTTTTCAAGGGTATGTTGGATGCCTGGTAGATGCTGGATTGGGGGAAGACTGGAGTGGAAGTGGTCAGTTAGGAAGCTGTTCCCTAGTGGACGAAACACAACGGAAAGGAAGAAACTGCTGATAAACAGATAAACCACGCCATTTCCTAAGCTTGTAATAGTCCATGCCAAGGAGACATGATTCAGGGCTCCCCTTACACCCCAAGGACAGAATAAAACTAAACTCAGTAGAAAACAGGAACTAAAGGGATGGGGAGAGACAATTTTAATAGGGCCCGCCCCTTTCCTTAAGTCTTCCCCTCAGCTTTCCTAGTCCTGCCCCAAGTTTCGTGGTATTCAAGAGAGTCACAGGAACAGAATAGTCCCAAACCTTTTCTTCTTGTATTGTCTGAAACTCAGTTTAGAAAGCAGTGAACAAGCACTATTAAAATATCAAATAGTAAAGCAGTCAGTGTATATTCAGTCATTATAACTGTTGGGGGCAGGGAGAAAATATGAATGCACCCATCACAGCAAGTAGAAATATGTAAGTGTTTGACCAGGATTTCTTGTTTCTTAACTATTTGGGGAAGAAAGATGATAACTGGGATTGTGGATCACAGTAATTTTTTTAGCTCCTGCTCCCCCTTCTCAGGTCAGCTTTGATTCCTTTCATCCTTCACGGTTTGTGATATTGAGACTGGAGAACAGCAAGAAACGATATAAAAACAACTCCCCCATACCTCCAAACCTCTCACTAGTTTTGCCAGCAGTTAACTTGTGAACTAAAAGGAAATAGCCAGGAAGAAAGGTTATCGATCTGGCGAACATTTAGCAGTATGTCATTCATTGTGCCGCCCTGTGCCAGGCACCCAGCTGGCCTGCTTGCCTTTCTGAGCTTGTCGCGGAAGGGAGAGCCCAGCAAACAGGCAGGCAGAAAGCAGGGTGAATTGCACTTTGAAATGCACATTTATAGCCAGTGTGCTGCTCTGCTGTAGTGGAAGGGGTCACCTCACCCTGACCTGCAACCAGAGGCAATGATGCCCAAACTGAAACCTAAAGGATGAACGTGCAAAAGCCAGGAGACGGCTGTACCTTTCAAGAATCTGGAAGTCGCCCCTTCACACTAGAGGTTAATATGGTTTATTTCTGTATTCTTCACTTGAAGCTGTTTCATTGATTCCATGACTTTTAGAATGTATCTTATTTTATTTTTTTCCTTTGGGTATCTTTAAGTAAAACAATGTACCTTTGAGTATCTTTTAAGTAAAAATAAGCTTATTTAGTAACATGCTGAATTAATGGCCCTATTACCATTCTTTACCCATTCTGACCAAATCTAGGTTAGTAATTCCAAGACCTGTCGAATTTGTGGCAAACTGAAAGATTTTGAAACTGCTGAACTGAAAGGAAAAAAGAGTGGTTGTCAGTGATTTTTGTCCCAAGTGAGTGTGATTCCATGTGTAATTTGAGCCAAAATATACAACCTCTCAGTACCTCAGGTAGTTTACCTGGAAAACGGGGCCAAAATATTAGTTCTTGTCTTTATGGAGAAGTTATGGGCCTAATTTCTGACACATGGGAAAGTGCCCATATCCGTTTATAGGGAGACTTGGAATAATGTGCCCCAGTCATGTGGTACCATTTAGCACCATTTCCTGATGAGATCAAAGCACATAGCAGGCTTGGTCAGTTCCAGTCTGTTGTGAGGCAGGGAGCATAGTCACCTCAGGTGGGTAGAAAAATGTGATTCTGGAGACAGCTCGAGTTCAATGTACAGACAATGGGCTTCCCAACACTCATTCCAGGACTATTCTCCACCTGGATTCTCTATGTAATTTCTTTTCACTAGAATATATGGATTTTAAATGTTTATTTGTTGTCCAGATTATTCCAGGAAGAGTTTAGAGCAGAAAAGTTGCGCTCTGGGTGCTGGTGATTGTTCCTGCGCTGTCTCCAGCCTGTTTCCTAGTTGGTGTAGTGCATTTTGCCCGTCTACTCCGGGCCTCCAGCACTAGCCCAACCGCAGTGAGGGGAGGCAAAGAGGAGCAGGGAGGCTGAGTCTGACTCATCCTGGGGATTGCAGTCAGCAGCAAGCAACAAGGGTTTCACAAACACTCACGCCCAGCTGCTAACCTCAGCTGGCTCCCTGGAGGTGGCAGGTGACGGGACAACACGGCCATGGAGATCAGTCTGGGGTGCTGGTCTCTGCTTTCCTAGGGTGGAAAAGAATCATGCGTTAATAATCCTTAAAATGAGGAGACAATGTCATTTTCCTCATGCTTCCATCTCTTTCCACTCGCTGGCACGTCCTGCCAGCCCTTCACTATGACAGTGCAACCCTGGACCTTCTGTCCTGGGTGCCTCTCAGGAAGGGGGAGTGGACAAGGACAGAGAAATGGGCTCAGCCATTGTGGAGAAAGGACAGAGCCAACAATTGTGGTTTAAGCCAAAAATGAGGAAGTTATTAAATGCCACAAAGGTTTTGTGAGAGCTCAGGCCTGGTCTTTGTTTTCCTCTAGCCGAAGACATAAGGGTCTAGGGAAGAGCTGGCAAGGAGAACTTGCTGTTGGAATGGATCATTTGATGGTGAGACATATTGGAAACTACTTTCCTCCTGAGCGTAAGCCAGACGGCCACTGGGGTTGGTGCCTCTGCAGGTTGTATGAGGAATCCTAATGGAGGAATTCTGCAACAGGCCCTGACATGTTAACTCTCCAGCCGAGGCTCTTCTTGCTGTTATTTCCAGAATAAATGGGTCTTTTTAGGTGTGTCTGTTTTACATAACATCTTAGCTGAACGGAGCTCTAGAATGAAGGTACTATAGTAAGACAATGCACATACTATACAATGCACAGACAGTAAGCTAGGCAGTAACAGACATTATCTAGAAACTTTATAGCAAGTCTGCAAGATAGGTATAATAGTGAGTAATTTTCTGAGTGCTGAATATGTGCCAGGCTCTATTCTAAGTGCTTTACCTGGATCCGCTTAAGTTTATCAACACTATGAAAGTATTTGTTCTCTTGCGCCCATTTCAGAGATAAGAGACCAGAGGCACAGAGAGAACAAAGTCACAGAGGTGGTCAGTGGGTAGAGCCAGGACTCCAGTTCAGACAGGCCAGCTCCAGAGCCATGCTCGTGACCATTATTTGCACATCACAGGTGAGGAGCCTGCGGCTCAGAGTGTACTTGCCCACTGTCATTCAGTTCCTAAGTAACAATCTCAGTCAAGTCCTCAGACCTCAAGTTGAGGGTTATACTGAATATATTCAAAGCCAGGAATCATACATTTGATGAGAAAAGTAATATACAGAAGGAGGGGATGGTGCTTAGGTATCATTAAGGTAAAGGTTAAACTTTAGCTTAGAAATGGAAACTCCCTGTTGACTCGCTGGTCATCTCCCTCCCTGTCCTGAAATGAAAAGAAATCAACACCATTTGGTAATCCCACCCCTCTCGGCCAAGGCAGAGGAGAAGCAGCACATGTTTGTTGGTACCTTCTCAGATTCCTGCTTACGGGTTATGCTCAGGGCACATCCGTCTACTCTCAGAGGCTTAGAAATATTTTTAAAGACAGACAATGAAAGCACACCACTGGTACCTAGCAAAGTGGAATATGATGGAAACCTGCTTCAGAGCTGATGCCGGGGACAGTGTGATCCAGAGGGAGCCTCAGGGGTGCGGTCAGGGCGGTTGGAAATTCAGGACTCTCCTCCTAAGGAGGGGTAATACTCTTCTGATGGCGGAATGCAGTGGCCACGTGGGGCTTAACATTTTTCTTGGACTCCCTGGGAGGAAGGAGGAAATGAGTTATGGGAATGGTGTTAGGGACTGAGGGTGGATTGAAATGGGACACACAAAAGGCTTGCCTCCAGCACAGTGGAATCCAAACAATCTGAAATAGTTTGGGCTGAGGAGCTGGCATGTGCTTTGCCACCCACTGAACACAGCGAGGCTGCCCTGCGTGGAGGTCGCTCTCTGTACAGCAACACTGAGAAATGAGGCAGTCGGGACTTGGTTTCAGGGAACCATCTCGCCTGACAGTTTGCTTCAGTGAGTCCAATTCTTCACTCACCAATGGATGCTACATTATAGGGGAGTTCCCCTTCATAATAGTTCTCTTTCTTCCCCCTTGGTTGGAAAATCTGGTATTCTAAGATCGGAAGTATACTTTATTGCTTTATAGCAACATAGACAGGAAAGGATGAAGACCCCCAGTAGTGGATTTGCCTTCTTTTCAGCAGAAAACTTTCGTGGGTGCGAGCTTAGAACTTTGCACTTAGCTGTGTTGCTTTGCTCTAATTCCAGGGTTAATTTTCACGTTTCCTGTTAGATTCATTTGTGCCCCTGCGCAGTGAACACCGTCCACTCAACTTCCTATTTTCCTTTTTTTTTTTTTTTTTTTTTGCCAGAGATGCATGTGCAGACGCAGGTCCTGCAGATACGGGCACCTCTGACTCCTTTGGCCCAGAGCACCTCACCTCTGATCCCCAGCACAGGAAAGCAGCCTGGTCAGGAGGAGCTAAGCTCCGTCTGAAGCACAGGTAAGAGGCTCAGAGGTCCGTGCCAAGCAGTTCAGAAAAGGAATTCACCTGCTGGGAGAGGGAACTGGGGGCGAGGCTGGTACAGACACAGGCTAGCGAGAGACAGAAGGAGAGGAGGTCAGATAAAAGCTCAGAGTTCAGAAGAATAACCATCTTAATGGCAGTTTTCAAACTAGGTTCTGAAGAACCCAAAAGTTCCTGGGAGGTAACCCAGGGGTCCCTCAAATAATTTGATTAAAGTATCTTTAAAAATATATATATTTCCAGAACTGTTTTTAAAACTATAGTTAAAAACACCCAAAGTGATACACCAAGATATTCTTCCACTTTGGAAATGACTAATGTTAAATCGTGCAGCACGACTGATTCATCTTTGAACTGATATTCATTTAAAACTTCTCTTGCTGTCTCTAATTGAGGAGTGCCCTGAGGTGACAAAGTTAGCCTGACAAAAATTCACAGCTGCTTACCTGTGCTCTGGTGTGTAAGCTGGTGTGCCAGGACTTGGCATACAGAGCACATCAGAGCTTCACACCAGGCCTGTGAGGTTTGCACTGGTACGGGGCATTCAGCTAAGAGGTGGTCGATTCAAATTCAGACAGTGTGACCAAGCTCACAGCAACTATACTCTGTTGCCTCAACAGTCAGCCATAAGAGAACCTACTTCATAGTTCAACCGTGGGGATTCGGTGAGATAAGGTATCAGAGCACTTAGCACGGAGCCCACTCATAGGAAATGAGACCTAGATTTTAGGTAAAATAAGTACTAAGAGGTGGTATACTGATCCATGGCGGTTATGGTTCTCATCAGCATTTTCATCACAGAAGGCTGTGTGAGAGCCAGTACAACAGTGAGTAAGATGGGACCAATAGCATCAAACTACCTGGAATTTATAGTGTGATTGTGCCACTTACAGTGTACCTTCAGGCACATTATTTAAGCTCTTGCTGTTTCTAATCTCTAAAATGACTTTAATAACTAATCATAGGTTCACTGAAAAGACTGAAAGTGCTAATATGCGTAAAAGCACATCTTAAGCCCTCACCAAATGTTGGTTATCCTTGTTTTCAATTATCCTGATCTCAGTTTGTGGAGTTCTTTCAAGTAGCCATGTGGACTTGCATCGTAAATACGTAAACATTGTAAATTTGGACGTATGCAATTCTCCATGTTTATGGGTATGCAAATTATGCATCAAAGTATTTGTGATGTTTTGTACAATAAAACAACACGTGTGTCTGGTGCCTACATTAAGGTTCTCTGTAGGATCTCATTGGGAAAAATGATTTTTAAAAAGTTTGCACGTGCCGATGGAGGCCAGGCCAAGATGCACAGAGGGCTCTGGCTACAAGAGAACCAGCGGTCAGAGGTCGTTCTAGGGACCGCCCGAAGAAGCAGAAGCCCCGAGGTTGTGGCTGTGCCCAATCAGCATCCTAAACTCTTCAAAATGGAGAGAACCAGAGTCTCCGTGTTATAAGCCTCCCCTGGACTGGTAGGTTAGTGTCACATCAGTGCTGCCAGCGTATTCAGGGCCCCAAAGTCATAGGTAGA
Source organism: Rhinolophus hipposideros (assembly GCF_964194185.1). NCBI lineage: Eukaryota > Metazoa > Chordata > Mammalia > Chiroptera > Rhinolophidae > Rhinolophus > Rhinolophus hipposideros. Next base: position 55,640,556 of record NC_138047.1, read on the forward strand.
AAGTTATGCACTGACCTGGGAGGAAAAGGATGGAGGACTTGAACGAAAGCAACTGGTGATGGAACAGGAGATGAGACAGATTTGAGATGAATTTAGGAGGTAGATCAACAGCAATGAGGGTGGGGGGAGGGAGAAAGGAGATTAAAGAGTATGACTCCTAAGTTTCTGTCGTGGGGCATTGGAGGGTGTTTGTGGGGCCATTAGCCAGGAGGAGGATGGCGGGAAGAGCAGAGACTAAGTGGGGGTTAAGAGCTTGAGCCCTGCAATCACACAGATCTGCGTTTAAGCTTGAAACCATTAAAATATTTTGTAAAGGGTTCCTTAACAATTAGATGAAACAAATGAACCTGAATGCGTATCCAGTTGGTGTCCGAACCATAAAGAGATTGTCTTTAAAGCAAGCTGGGGTTGCCCTTATCAGCATGGCCGTCATCATCAAAGCTGGCCAACCAGTGCTGTGTGTGTGTGAAGGGAGATGTAAGGGAGCAGACAGGCAAGCAGTTTCCTTCTTATAAAGTCATGCACTGGATGTTGCATATGTTGCTCCTTTTCATGTCCTATTGGTTGGAATTTTTACTGTTTATACTCTAAGAAGGTTACGTGTGTGTCTTTCTCCATAACTATATCGTAAGCCCTTAAAATAGTCTACTTCCTAACTCTTTTCTATCCCCTGAGGTCTCTCTGCAACCCACGTGTCACTGACGTAGGACTGCACTTGGAAACAAGTGGTTCTTCAATTATATTCCAATCCTAAATTCTGCCCATTTTGTTTTTTATTTTGAAATAATTTACTCATTACTCATAAAAAGTTGCAAAAATACTAGAGATTCCCTGTATACTCCTCACCCAGCTTTTCCTATTGTTATCATCTTTTATAACCATAGCACAAATATCAAAACTAAGAAATTGACTATAAGACTTTATAAACTGTAGACTTTATTCAGATTTTACCAATATTTTCCCCTATTAATGTCCTTTTTCTGTTCCAGAATCCTGTTGTATTTAATTGTCATGTTTCCTCAGTCTCTAATTTGTGGTGTTTCTTCAGTGTTTCCTTTGTCTTTTATGACCTTGACACTTTTGAAGAGTATGGGCCAATTATTTTGTAGAATGCCTTCTCTTTGGGTTGGTCTGATAGTCTCTCGTGATTAGACTAAGGTTATGCATTTTTGGAAAGAATACCACAAAAGTGATGTGTCCTTAGTGTGTCCTATCAGCGATTACATGATGTTGTCGATATGTATTACGGGTGGTGTTAACCTTGTTTAAGGTGAAATCTGCCAGGTTTCTCCAGTGTAAAGTTAGTAATTGTCTCTTTGTAATTAAGAAATATCTTGGGAGTGATAACTTTGAGCCTATGAAAATATCCTGTTTCCCATCCAACCTTTTCCCACTGATTTCAGCATCCATCTGTGGATGTTGTGTGTGACAATTATTACTCTAATGTTGTAATGATTCTGTATTTCCTTCATTCTTTCTACATTTATTCATTGGAATTCTTCTGTAAGGAACAGCTGCCTATTTCCCCCACTTATTTATTTATTCAACTATTTATATTAGCAAGGACGCCTTCATATATGAGTCATATTTTACTCTGTGGTTTATAATCTAGTACTGTTATTTATTTATTTATTTCCCCCCCTTCTTCCGCCCACCCACTCTGGTTCAAGCCGTTGTTTCTCGGTCTAGTTGTGTAGGACACAGCTCCCTGGCCCATGCTGGTATTATAAGCCTTGCGTTCCCCCCAAGTGGGTTGTCGGTCACCAGTCATTGGTCGGCTGCTCACAACAGCTCTTTCCGGCTTCAGGCCACTCACACTTGGCCACTCGTGCTGGCCACCGGCAGCTCATGGTAGCCCACGGCAGCACACAGCAGCCCACGCTGGCTGCCGGCCACTCACGCTGGCTGCTAGCCACTCGCTGGCTGCCAGCCACTTGTGCTCCTGGCAGCACGTGGTAGCCCACGGCAGCACACACCGACCTCTGGCTGCTCACGGCAGCCCAGCTCTAGGGAGAGCCATCGTTCACAGTCTTAGCTGTAGAGGGTGCAGCTCACTGGCCCATGTGGGAACCGGTAACCTCGGCGTTAGGAACACGGCGCTCCAACCACCTGAGCCACCAGGCCGGCCCACTGTTACTTATTTTACTGCTCAAATTGTTCCAGCTTTGGTCATTGGGAGATCTTCTGAGCTGGCTGTGGTCTAAATATGGAAAGGGGTGAGGTAACTGATGTCTTGATCTTCCACATAGAAAGAGCAGACATGATGTGCTTATCATCTTCTTAAGAGTCTTCCAAGAGTTGAGGTAGGACGTTAGTAGTGGGCATTGAGGAAGTCTAGTTTGTGACAAATCACAGAAGCCTATACACTGATTTTGTAATTGAAAGGTGCTGGGGTCACCTCATGAGCCAATTCCAAGTCCAGTGGTCCACAGGTATGTCTAGCTCTTTTTTCTTAGAGAAAATAGCCAGAAAGCATTTCTCACTTATTTATAAGAGAAAGAAAGAGTAAAAGGAAAAAACTGCCTTCCCCCAAGTGTATACAGGGACCAGCCAAAAAACCAAGTTGGAGAGAGAGAATCTTAGTGACCCAGGGCTTACTGTTCCTGACAGATCCAATCTCAACCTTCCTTTCCTGCTTTGACCCCTGAATTCTCTCTTATCTGACTTAGTAGGGATCCTGTGATCTAACTTATCCTGGCAGAAACTTCTCCCTAAATCTGTCAAGCCTTAAGCTAGGTTAGTTCAATGAGTTGGTAAAGGAGACTAAGTATTCTAGCTTTAAAACTCAAGGTTTTCTGAGCCAGTGCTTTTCTCCATGAACTTCATGTGCCTTCCTCACCTTTCACCATCAGTCTCCACCATCGTTATAATAGCGATGTCATCTCATTACTGAGCATTTACCCATATCTGGTGACGTTTTGTGTTCTACAAAGTAAATCAAGATGAATGGATAATAGAAACTCAGGGTTTGACTCCTAATTCATTCTCAGTTGAGCAGCAAGGTTAGTTCAGCTGGTACTTTTCTCCTGGCAGTGAGTTCCATCCCCACCTTGCTGACTTAGTGTTCTGAGGACAGTGCTTTAGGAGGCTTCAGTGGATGTCGATATAGAACCTCTGCTTCAGTAGCCTACCAAACGGTGGGAAACTGAAAGCAGTTAACATACTGCTTTTGCAGACTATGGCATTTTTGCATGTGGAGGAGGGCATGGGTTTAGCAGGGAAGATCATTCAAGGAAACTTCCTGATGTCAGTTTGATGCATTTTAATCAGCAGATAATTTTCCTTGCGTTCCTCCTCTCCCTGCCCACAAAACAGAATTCCAGCATTTGTAAGCTGCTTGCTATTGTCTAAGATGCTGGTTCTTCTCAGGAAAAGTTACTAAGAGTCACCTTCTCTTCCTCCCTGTAGAGCAGAAATTGAATTTTAATTGGCCAGTTTGCGGAGGTGACTGGAAAATGATGGTCCCTCCCACTTGCACTAAGCTTAGCAAGTTCTGGGCAGTTCAGGCTGTCTGACTGGAGGTGCGTGGAATTGTCAGGGAAGGCCTTGCAACTTTGAGAGGAGCAGAAAGAGCAGCAGCAGGGCGTGATGACTTTTTACCCTACTCCTGAATGTGACATTCAGTTGGCCAGAGGGTTGTTATCTAGCATGCTTCTGTGTGCCACAAGGTAAGCCCACTATTGTGTGAGAATGAGATTTAGAATCTAACATTGCGGGATGATTCTCAGCTGACAAGCCTTTCACAAGTATCTGTTTGATGTTGTGCGGTATCTCTTGGTAAAGAAAAATAACTAACCAGCCACATGTTAAGTTTAAGCCCGTTTCTTTAAGTTGCCATGGAAATTATTATTTGAGCATCTCATCATGTATTCAGTGTACTATTAATATTTCTGTGTGGGACTTTTCAATCATTCTCTCTCCTGTATATACTATCGCCGTATTTTTTATGGTGTGCATATTTAGAGTGGCTTTTTATCTCATTCAGGTTAGCCGTTGCTTTGTATTGTGTACTGCATGGTTTTGCTTCCCCATTTCCCTGGGGAATTTCAGAGCATTTCTGTTTCTCATGGAGAATGACTACTTACCTATGTACTACTGACGGCCAAGTTCTCTATTCTCATTGCCAATATCTGTAAAAAGAAATAGAACCTGTGAATATATTCTCAATTTCAAAGAAAGGGCACAGTCGTCTCATTCAACTTCAAGTTTACATGAAAAGAAGTGTTGACTGAGATTGCCAGTTTTGCATTATTTAGCTCCATCACAATTAAAGGTGTAAATACCTGATTATCTTTTCCCTTATTCACGATAATTTGAATTCGGCTTTTATCCTTATAATCTTTTTGTTCAGGGATATGCTTAATTCAACATTTTTGCTCAGAGGTATGCTTAACACCAACGCTTGCTTCTAAGGCTGCTTTTACTTAAAAGAAAACATGATATGACAAAGAACAGGTGGATACTACAATTACGGTAACGTTCTAGGTCTCAAGGTGACTTGAATCTTTATGATTATGGGAACTCGTTTTATTATTATACCTTGTAAAGGGTGAAAAAGAAAATATGAACTGCTTATATTATAAAACAGAGAGCGATCACAGTGCTGGTTTTTCAAGTTTTATTTGGCATTCTTTCCTTCGAAAGTGAATAAGAGTGAGCATTCTTCTGAATTTTATTATATTCTGCCCAACAGTGTCAGGTCATGTGTGAGTGTTGGTGAAGGTTAAACTCCTCCTTGTCGTAAAATTTGTTATGGAAAATATTGGTAGGTAGGAACTGAGGAGCTGGGGCAAGGGTCTTTAAAGATTTTGGCTTCTCTGCCTTCAGACCCTCACTATTCTTTTCATTCCGGTTCCAATATTATTTGAAAATTTTCTTTTTAATGAACAGTTCCTTTCTAGTATGATTTTAAAAGATAGATTCTTTTTTTTTTCCTTTAAAGTTTATTGGGGCGACAATGCTTAGTAAAGTTATACAGGTTTCAAGTGTACATTTCTATAATACATTATCTATATATCACATAGTGTGTTCACCACCCAGAGTCAGTTCTCCTTCCATCACCATATATTTGATCCTGTTTACCCTCATCTACCACCCTCCTGCACCCTTACCCTTAGATTCTTCTTTAGATCATTGTTTAATGTTTTTATCTGAAATTAATGCTTTCTGTCCTTTATTGTGGCCTCTAATTTCTTATTTGTGTCCTCTTCCTCTAAATGAGGAGCAAGTGAAATACATAATACAATGCACTGAACTTACTCCAGAAGAGAATTGAGTTTCTTTAGTGTTGGAGGTTTGGGAGAGCATTTATTTGTTTTTGTTTAATGGAGTGGTGTTTGGGGGAAAAAATCACTACTACAGGTAAGGCTTGTGCCTCACACAAAAAACAAAACAAACACCCTTTTGTTTTGGCAAATGAAATTTAATTTATACTTTGGGATCATATAAAAATTAATTAGCTTGATTTTGAAATATCTTGGTTGGTATTTAGATTCCTTTAAACCCTCAAAGCACAATCTTCTGTGCGTTTATACATTAAGGAGTGTTTTCAGGTGTGGTGGTGGGGTATCCTTCTCCTCCTGCCCCTCACCCCTGCAGCCCACAGAATGGAAGGGAAGAACCATACACACCTTTTACTGTGCTCTGCTGGGAGGCTCCTAATTCATCCAATAGGAGTCCTCTGGGAGAGCCCCCAAGCAACTTCTAAAAAGAGTGAGAGGAAAACAAGTCGTAATTCAGGGGCACACACAGTATTTCCAGTTCTCTGCAACTATCCGGCACTTTCTGAGATCCATGGCAATATGTTTGTGGGCATCTGTGCGTAGAAGACAACAAACCAGCACAGAAGTGATTTATCCGATCTAAGAGCCAGCTAAATTCCATGTCCCAGAGAAGTAGTAGAGAAGAAAATTCTAAAATCATTGTATCTGATCATTTGTAGAAATTGGTAAAAGCCAGTCCCTCTCTCCTTCGTTCAACAAATGAAATGTCTGGTTTCAAATTGAGAAGAAAAAGTTCTTTATTGGTAGGGTTCATGCTATTCTATTTATGCTATGCTATTCTGTTGTAATTGAGTTTGAAAGTCAAAGACAAAGATGAATGCTGTTACAGATCAAAGATGTTACAGATGTTACATAGCAACTTCTGCCATGACTTATATGCAAACCTTGAAGTGTAGGAAGGAGAGTTGACTGACTGTTCCTCTAGGTAGTCAGAGTTGAGGGGAGTAGTGTTGAAAGAGGGGAATATTGAGAAAATGAACATTTCAACATCATCATCCACTGGTGGCTAAGTGAAAGACACCCACCTCTATTGCTAGTCCCTCTCTTTTATAGTAATAGTTTTGTGTGATCATCAATAAAATGTAATCTTACAAAAAAATGTTTCAGATTGGAGGATGGTAGGAGATAAACTAATAGTAAAGGATGTTGAAGTAGGTATACAGGAATGGGGCAAAGTATCAGAAAAGGTTTGGGTTTTTTTCACCTTTTATGCAAATTTTAGATGTTAGAGTCTTATGTCTGTCTGTTAACAGATTTCACTCTTACTTGTGATTCCATTGTCAAAGCCAAAAGTCCACAGGGCATATTATCAGGACCTCGTTTAAAAAGAACTTCTCTTTCCAGAAAGGACTGTGTGTTGCTATGGGTTATATTACCTAATTCATACATTTCTATCTACCCAACTACTTTATTAAGCCACAGATATTATTGAGGCAATTTTAAAAAGCCTTGGAAAAGCTTGTTAGGTTTTTCTGTGAATCCAAAAAGTCTGAGGGATAGCCTCAGTAGTCATAGAAACTAGAAGTTAGGGATTATGTAAAGAGCTAACAGGGTTCTCAAAACAGTGTCTTGGTCAATAGTGCGTTAAGAGACAGTTATCACCATTTGTTATGTTTTGGAAGATGATGGGCGTTTTCCATTCTTCATAAATTCTTTAGAGCTTTTCTGTCCCTGTGAACATATAGAAAACATATCTCAGTATAGGGTGATTTTTATTCCAGAGAGAATTCCTTCTGAACCTTCTGAAATAGTGTCATGAGTACAGCTCAGTGTAACTTGACTTGGTCATAGTTTTCAATTGTTGTATATTTTTATCATCAGTATTTGGGGCCTGTTATTTTCCTGTAAACAAGAAATGCCTAAAAAGGCATTGTTGTTCAAATACAAATCATCTATTTTTCTATACTAAAAAAGATATAATCCCCACCAAATTACAGTGACATTTAATTGTTGATACTGAGTTTGTTTCCTCTTTAAAGTGAAAGGGACAATTTAGCAATAATGACAAAAAGTGCATTTTATAATGTTGTAAAGATTTTGTTGGGTATCCGATGGACACGTGTCCCATTTGGGAGACCACTTCAGGGATACTGTGGATGCCTGACCATGGCACTGTACACCAGAAGCTAAACAATAATGAATGCCAACTATAATTTTATATATATAATGTGATGGCTCGGTGCGAGGTCGGAGGGATAGTGGATGGGGGGAGGGGGGTTCACAGTGTGAGGGACATAAATGATGAACGTCTAAGTATTACCTTGTCTTGTACACCTGAAACTAATAAATTTTTAAAAAAATACAAATAAATGAAAAAAATAATAAAAAATAAAAAAGTGCATTTTACTTTGAGCCAGCAATTAAACTTCTAGGAATTTCCACAGATATGCTGGCATAGACAGAAGACAGTGTATGGACATGGTTATTCACTGAAGCGTTATTTGTAATAGCAAAAGACTGGTAATCAAAAAGTGTCTACAAAAAGGGTCTGGTTAAATGAATATAGTATATGCACACAATGGAATTTTAGGCACAAGGTATGTGGAAGTTCTGTCAAGTACTGCTACAGAATGATCTCCAGTATGTAATGTTAAGTTCAAAAAAGGAGAGGGGGGTAGAATACCACATTTAGTTCCTTTTGTGAAAGGTATGAAATGAGATTATATGTTCATATTTGCCTCTCTTTGCACAACAAAACACTGGAGAAGATACACAGGAAATTAACCACAGTGGTTAGTTGTAGGGGGCAAGAGGAAGGGAGGTAAGGGCTGGAAAATACGGAGAGTATGATGTCTCAATTGCTTTGATCTTTTTTTTTTCTTTAATTGTGAATAAACTGTGAACCTATTCAAAAGAATACCGAAGGTACATATGGGGAAAATATTAAGCTGTGATATGAAATTATGATGATCAATACTTGGGTGTTCTTTAACATTGAGCACATTTATATGTTTGAAGTATTTGATAATTTTAAAAACAGATGAGGAAAAATAGGAGAAAAATAGTAGCAACACTCAAAAAGAACCTTAGGAAGCAGCATTTACAGAATATATTGACATGTATTATGTTTGTTTTTTGTGAGGGTTAGACTAGAACCTAGTTGTGGTGGATTTGGCCTTCTGTTACGGCATTGTGCACCGAACCAGTGATGGGTGGGCAGGCAGGTGGTGGTAGTAAATGGTTTGAAAAATATGGTGTTTGATTTGGTAGTGCTGATAGCTTGAGTATAGTTTGTATTCTGACACATTCAACTCATGCCAAGTTGATAACTGGCATGATTTCATAATGTTGGTGCTCTCAGACGTGCCCACGCAGAGTCTCAGGCATAACAGCTCATCAGAGAACATCATCAACAAAAAATATCAACTCTAGCTCTTAGAACTTTTAATTTCCAAGTTGTGGTTTTCACCTTCTCCATTTATCCAAAACATACCGTTCCTTCAAGGTCATTAAAGTCCCACTCTACTGTCAAGCCTTTTGGCTAACTTCAAACCCCTTCTTGATCACGAACAGCGTGTGAGCTTTTCGGTGCTTGTATCTTAAATGCCTCCACAGCCTACATGGCCCAATATGATCTGATGATTTCTCCTATGCTCTGCTCTTCACCCACAAGGCTCTGGCCATTCTGTTCTGTTTTTTGGAAAACCCCAAATTCATTCCCACCTAAAGGCCTTTGCATTCATTTTTCCGTCTGTGTTAAATTCTCTGCTCTCAGCTCTCTGCATGGTTGACCATTTCTCATCATTTAGATCCTGGGTTTAAACTGTCCCTGACCCAAAGCAGGACCCTCAGCCACATTCTTACATTATCCAGTTTTAGTTCTTCAGAGCCCTTATCACTATATGGAAATATCCTGTTTATTTGCTTGCCTACTTATTGTCTGTCTCCCTAATCTGCCCCCTCTCCCCACCTATTTATATCGTTCATTGCTTAGAGGTTAAGAGCTCAGGTACTAGGGACAGATGCCTGAGTTTAAATATCAGCTCTGGTCCCCATTATCCTTGTGACTGTGGACAGTTTTATTTACCTCATTTTCTCATTAAGAGTCCTGTATCTAAAGACAGTGTAAAGCTTAAGTGATGAAATGCCAGTCAAATGCCTAGAATGGTGCTTGGCACTCAGTAGGCGCTCAATTATTTTTTGAATGAATGAAAAATACTCTGAACCTGTTTAGCATTTCTTATTGCATCTAAGACTCCCACAAGGTTATAAACTCCTTGAGGCCGCCTGTGACCTCCCAGAATTCCAACTATAATTCAGCAAAGTGGAAAGCATATAGTTGGTGATCAATGAATACCGCTTGAAATACCTAAACTGCTTTGTGGTAGATTTCTCAGAAATATGCTTTGCATTCCTGAATCTCTCTGTGTTAGGGCACAATCATCTAGGAAGGACATCATGTCACTTGCTAGTTCCAGTTTCATCAGCCTACCCATCCCACGCAGTTAAGCTTCTTCCGTGTCTGTGGTTAGGAATGCAACAAAAGGGCTTTGTTTTAATTATACCCACACACAAAACTTAGTTTGCTCAATTTAAAAATTAAATCGACCTCTGACTCTTATTGATATGCTCATGATGTAATAGTGTACTTTAGGAAAATAGTATGTCCTTCTTAAAGATCAAAGTGATCTCAAAAGTGTAAAAGCAGGCTGTGCTCTTTAGGAATGCTTATTAAATTATTTGCATCACTGAGAAAGTCAGTGAAACAGCTGTTTGACTTTTTTTGGTTATCTCATGATACATGAAGTATATTTTTAAAACGAGAGGCTCTTTTTAAAATACTTTGCTTTTGAATAGGTAATACTTGTACATGGTACACAATTCAAAAGTTACAAAAGAAAATACAGTGAAAAATAAGTTATCTTCCCCAGAGGCAATCATTGTTTCTAGTTTAAGTGTCCTTTCTGAAATACTCTTTACATTAATAAACATATAGGGGATTATGTATGTTTTCCCCTGCATACTGTACCTTACTGTACCTTACACGGTTCTGTACCTTACTATTGTCATTTAATTATACATTTTGGATATATTTCCACATCAATATGTGTAGAACCACTCCATTCTTTTAACAGCCACATAAGTATGCCATTATATGGATGTCCCTCACTGCCCTAAACTATCTGTTACTGATGAGCATTTAGGTTGATTTTCAATCTTTCGATAGATGTGCTATTTAAAAAAAATTTTTTTGTTAGATATTGCCAGACGACCTTTTATGCAGGTTGTACCCATTTATACCACCCCTAGCAAAGTATGAGAGTTTGTGGGCTATATTTTGGTCATCTTTTTCGTTGTTCTTTTTTCCTCAGTTCATCACTCTTAAAAAACAAAGATTTATCTCTGAAGCCTTCTCCCAACATATGTCTGTGACCAAAAGAAAAGGTGTTTTTTGTTTGTTTGTTTGTTCTTTTTAAAGATTTTATTGGGGAAGGGGAACAGGACTTTATTGGGGAACAGTGTGTACTTCCAGGACTTTTTTCCAAGTCAAGTTGTTTTCCTTTCAATCTTAGTTGTGGAGGGTGCTGTTCAGCTTCAAGTTGTTGTCCTTTCAGTCTTAGTTGTGGAGGGCGCAGCTCAGCTCCAGTTTAGTTGCCGTTGCTAGTTGCAGGGGGCACAGCCCACCATCCCTTGCAGGAGTAGAACAGGCATCCTTGTGGTTGAGAGGACGCGCTCCAACCAACTGAGCCATCCGGGAGCTCAGCAGCAGCTCAGCTCAAGGTGCTGTGTTCAATTTTAGTTGCAGGGGATGCTGCCCACGATCCCTTGCAGGACTTGAGGAATCAAACTGGCAACCTTGTGGTTGAGAGCCTGCACTCCAACCAACTGAGCCATCCGAGAGGCAGCTCAGCTCAAGGTGCCGTGTTCAATCTTAGTTGCAGGGGGCAGAGCCCACCATCCCTTGCGGAACTCCAGGAATTGAACTGGCAACCTTGTGGTTGAGAGCCCACTGGCCCATGTGGGAATCGAACCGGCAGCCTTCGGAGTTAGGAGCATGGAGCTCTAACCGCCTGAGCCACCCGGCCGGCCCAAAAGGTGTTTTTTTATAAGGACATTTCGGTTTGTTTGTTTCAAAATCACTCAGTTCTTAATGTACTAGACCTGTTGATGAAACCTGAAACCCCACCCCACCCCAGGGCAGATTTACCTCCCCAGCCTCCTCCAGAGAAAAGGCTCCCCAAGTTGGGTTTCCTGTCTTGGGATTGTAAGTCTTGGGTACTTATTTTATCTTTAGTAGGAGATTTTTCTTTATGATTTACTATTTTCTATGGGAATTACTTCATTTGGTCGCCCTACCAAAACATAAGCTCCTTAAGGGCAGAGACTATGTCTCAGTCATTGACTTTTAAATATCTGTAATCAGTTTCAGCTCTCCTAGTCCTCATTTACTATGTCTCTTGAGCCCCAACCCACCACATCAACCCCCTCTCCTTTTTTCCTCTTCTAGGTTTCATAATGAAAATAGAGGATATTGGGTGTGAGGTCCCTTCCACTTCCCACCCGCTCCCTTTCATACTACGAGCATCAACATCTTACCTCCTTCTCATCTCACTGGAACCTTCTTTACTCCTACATGAGGTTATACCCACCACGTGCCCTCTAGGATGCCATCCCTTCCTACTTCCTCGTGAGTCTTAAGGCACGCCATCCCTTCTTTGTCCTGTATTTCAGCTATGCCGGTATGAACTCTGTCTCATATAAACTTGCTCAGACTTCTCATTGTTTAAAACAAAACAGCAAGAAAAACACCTTTTCACGCTCTGACCCCCTCTAATGTCCCAGCTACCACCCTCTTTCCTTCAGAGCCAAGTTTTTTGAAAGAATTATCTGTTATTTCTTCAAGTTCACTGCCACTCCCTTAGTGCTCCGCCCTCATTACCTCTTACCCTGGCCAATTCAGTATCCTCCAGTCTTGTCTCAGAGTTATTCTCCTTGTTATTGGTGATATCTTCCTGTAACTCAAGTCTGAGCATGCCGTCCTTGAGGTTCCGGGTGGCTTCCAGTTCCACACGATTCTACCCAAACCCTTAGTGAGCTATGTTCAAATCTGGCCCTTTCTATCTCTTCACCTTCGTCTATTGTTCTTCCCCTTACTTGCCATCTCCTCTTTAGCTACTTTTGAGTTGCACATACTGTGTTCTTGCACATTTCTATGCATTTGTCATGCTAATTTCTTCTACCTGGATATTCTTCCCTTCCTTTTCCCACTCCTTTCCATCTGGAGACATTTTTCATGATTTAGTTAAAAGTGAAGGCTGCTTGATCTAACTTCATAATGTTGGTGACTCCCCACTCTGTGTTCCATGAGCATCTTGTTCAGGTCTCAATTACAGCACCAATCACATTGCCTCACAGCGGTTTACTTGGCTGTCTCTTCTACTATACTGCGAATCGTTTGGGTCTAATAATACTTTACTGTTCTTTGTATCCCCAGTGCCAGCATGGTGGCTGACTTATAGAAAGTCTCTATGAATGTCCCGACTGCCCAGGAAGGAAACTAAGGAAGGTCAGGATAGCTTACATTTAAAATAAGGCCTTGCTACTGTCTTAAAAGCACAAAGAAATTTTCTTCATTAGCTTAGGTGAAACGGCTCCACATGCCTGCATTGGGCTACACACAGTCTCTTTACATTTCAAAGTCTGATGCAGAACATTCAAAGGGTCTGATCCTTCGTGAAGGAGGTGTGCCAACTGATTGGAAGTCTGGGTTGCTCTATTGTACTTCAGGGCACCTCCTCTTTTCTCTCCTTTGAGATTTCAGACAAGTGGGCTTCTCTGGAACTGCTGAAGTTATCAGTAAACATTGTCTCCTTGACTGGAAGAGGGATCTTCTTTCTGTAGAGCCTGTGGAATTTATCAGGGCCTGTCCCTTTCCCTTGGGTGGGAAAAGCTTCTCGGTCTTTTTTAGCTAGGCATGGACAGATACCATTTGGGGATGAAGCTACTAAAAAGCCATCCTCAGTGTTATCATCCTCAGGTGCTAGGCTGAGTTCACTCTTGAAGTGCATCCATCCATCGGCTTCGCAAGGCTTGTACCTGGTCATAGGGCTAGTTAGCAATCCTACTACAGAGAGGGGTCCTCTGATTTGCTAGCCAGAACCATGACAGTTTGGTCTTTCTTCTTATGTGTTTTGCACACATTTGGATTATTTGGACCCATATGAAATGTCTCCAGGTACCTCATGCAAAAGAGACTTTGTATTTTTTCCTTAAGTTCTAGTCTTTTCCTGTCTGACTAACCAGTAATGTTTATTGAATACCTGAAGTCATATGTAACTTTGTTTGAACCCTGACTCTGGGACTTAGGGCTGTGTGATTTGGGGTGGCCCCTGAGGTGCTTGGGCCACCTGGAAGGATTTCTAATCACCGGATGGATGAATGAGAAAGCAGGAATCTAAGTCAGTGAGGAAGTCGCGTTCAAGGGAGGTGGCCAGCTTTGAGGAACTGGTTGAAGAATCTAGTTTCTGGGGAACTGGCTCCCACGGTCAGAATGGGGCTTACAGCAAGAATGCCAAACTTTTAAGACACTGAACCATGAACCTGGAGTTCCCTGATTCCCTTTCTGAGGAAGGGGTTAATTCAACTTTGGAGGGTTCAGCACTGCTCCAAAGTTGAATTAACTCAGGTATGGGTTACCTGGAACGTGTGATGAGGATTAGAAAGATACAGGGGCAAGGAGCCAGACAAATTGTAATGTATTGGCTTTTGTTGCTGGTCTCTTTATTTGGTATCCTACTTCCTCTCGGTAGCCCAAGGCTGTGCTACTACTTCCTCTGTGCTACTACTTCCTTTAGTTCTTTCCTAGTTTCCAGGTGGGCAAGGTCTATTCCCTCTTGGCTTGTGTTTACGTCTCTGACTAGAGGTCACAGCCACTACCTAACAGCTCCCTGCCTCACCAGTGTGGCCAAGGTCCTTCAGGCTGTGACCACGGTAAATCTCAGACCAGCCTCTGCCATGATTATGTACTCTCAGGACCTTACCGGGGAGCTCAGAGCTAGGTGGTGCCTCACCATCGATAATTCCTGCCCATTCACTTCCTCCACCATTCACTCAGCTTCTTTCTCCCCTTTCTGTCCTGTAGTTTAGGTCTCCCTAGCCTCCCTAGACTTTATCAGTTCGTTAATAATGAATGACTGAGGATAATTACACTCAACATTTATTGAGCTCTTACTATGTGCCATGTATATTATCTCATATTTTAATCTCACAAAACTGTTATAAATAGGTTCTGTTATCATCGGCCTTTTCCTGATGAGGAACTCAGAGTGGTTAAGACTACAGGCTCCTTCAGTTCAATAAATATTTTTTGACTGACTGCTGAGAAGCTTTTTATATCCCTTGCATCACAGAAGACAATTTTCCTAGCCTCATAACCTCTCTTCAGAGAGTTGGAATATATGTATTTTTTTGAAATCGTTATCTCTCTTGGCAAGTGCTTCACTGTCTCTCTTATACATCTTAAAAGTTATTTCAGGTTAAAATGAGGTTTCTCCAGCCTCTTTGATTAACGTCTTCATTTTTTTAGCTGAATAAAGTCTTATGAAGGGGAAGTGACTTACGCAGGGACACACAGCAAGCTAGTAACAGAGTTAGGGTGAGTGCCCAGGTCTCCTGACATCCATGATTCTGATATACTTAACACTTGAAATTGTACTGGCATCAGGGAAATCATTTTTCATTTTTATTACAAAAGCCAATTTATTATTTTTTTCATAAAAAAGGAATAGGTAGGTGTACTTACAGCTTTTCTTCAACATATCAAATGGATTCCTGGATTTCAGAAAAGTGTTTCTAAACTGCAGAAAAATTTCCCTACAGTCTCACAGTTCAGAAGTTTTCAGCATGAAATGTTTGATAGCTCACCTCACTGTTTTGCCAAAAATAAAGCACAGCCACTGTCTCCTGACTCTGATCTTCTATAGCAGCGTAAATCCTCCTTAACCAAATTCCTTCTTCAGTATTCAGTGGGAAGGACACCCACTTTTTTTCCCTTTGGCTCTGTCAGTTCTTTGTGATAGAAGGACAGAATATGTAAAAGTTGAAGTCATTGACTTGCAAAATAAGAAACTGTCTTGTTGTTTATACTGTGTAGCTTAGAGTGGTGTTACTACTGGGATAGCTGCTGATATTCGTGTAATTTTTACCAAGAAATTAAAATAATAGCATTTGTGAGACAGCATGGATGGACTTAGAGGGTATTATGCTAAGTAAAATAAGTCAGACTTAGAAAAACAAATACCATATGATCTCACTTATATATGGAATCTAAAGAACAAAATAAATGAACAAACAAAACAGAAACACTCATAGATAGAGAACAAACTGATGGTTGCCCGTTGGGAAGCTGGGTGAAAAAGGTGAAGGGATTAAGAAATACAAATTGGTAGTTACAAAATATTCATGGGGATGTCAAGTACAGCATAGGGAATATAATCAAAAATGTTGTAACAACTATCTACAGTGCTAGGTAGGTGGGCACTCAACTAATGGGGGGTTAACTGCATAAATTAGATAAATGTCTAATCAGTATGCCGTACACCTGAAACTAACATAAGATTGAATTTCAAAATAAATAAATACAAAATCCTTTTCAAAAAGTTTTTTTAAAATAATATTTATCCAGTATGACAGAAGACTTCAGAATCCCCAGAAAGCTTTTCACCATATATCCACACAAAGTTCCTTGGAAGGTGGGAAGGAATTATTTATAATTAAGTAAATATTTTTATATTTTTATATATATATTCCTTTTTATATTTTATATATAATATAAAATTATATATAATGTATATATATTTATATGTATACATAATATATATAAAATATTTTATGTTTTTATGTATATTCTTCCCTTTTTTATATATTGGTAAGCTGACGCTAAGAAAGACCAGGGCAACTCGGTATGTTTTAAATTAATAAAGCATAATATTAACATGTAGGAAATCTAGGGGAAGGTTAGGTGGGAATTCTCTTTTTTCCAGCTTTATTGAGATATAATTGATACATAACAGTGTGCAAGTTTGAGGTGTACAACGTGTTGATTTTGTTTTCTTTTTTATTCTTAGTTTCAGGTATACAAAAAACATAATGATTAGACATTTACACCCCTCACAGTGATAACCTCAATATGTCTACAACCCATCTGACACTATACATGGCTATTGCAGTACCATTGACTATATTCCCTATGCTGTACTTTCTATCTCATGACTATATATATGTATTTTTAATTATCGTTGACATTCAATATTATTTTATATTAGTTTCAGGTGTACAGCATAGTGGTGAGGCATTTATATACTTTAAGAAGTGATCCCCCTGATAAGTCCAGTACCCACCTGACACCGTACATAGTTTTTACGTTATTGACTGTAGTCCTCCTGCTGTATTTCACCTCCCCGTGACTGTTTGGTGACTACCAATTTACAACATGTTGATTTGATGCATTTATAAATTGTGAAATGATTAATTACCCCCATGGGGTTAGCTACCACCGCCATCCTTTCACATAGGTACCATTTCTTCTTTGTGGTGAGAACATTTAAGATCTATTCTCAGCAACTTTCAAATATATGATGCAGTATTAGCTATAATTACCACACATTAGATCCTCAAACTTTTTCATCTTTTAACTTGAAGTTTGTACCCTTTGACCAAAATCTCCCTGTTTTCCCCACCCCTGAAACACCTGGTAACCACCACTCTACTCTGTTTTTCTGAATTTGTCTTTTTTTAGATTCCAAATATGTGATATCATACAGTACTTGTCTTTCTCTAGCTGGCTTATTTCACTTTTTATAATGCACTCAAGGTCCATTCAAGTTGTTGTAAATGGCAGGATTTCCTTCTTTCTCATGGCTGAATAATAATAATAATGCATTGAATATATATGCCACATTTTTGTTTCTTTTGTTTGTTTTTAATCCATTTATCCGTTGACAAGCACTTAGGTTGTTTCTATATCTTGGCCATGGTGAGTAATGCAGCAATGAATTTGGGGGTGCAGATATCTCTCTGAGATCCTGATTTCAATTTCTTTGGATATATACCCAGAAGTGGGATTGCTGGGTCATAAGTTAGTTCTGTTTTTAATTTTGTGAGGAACCTCCAGACTGTTTTCCATAATGGCTGCACCAGTTTGCATCCTCACCAACAGTGAAGTGCACTAAGGTTTATGTGGGAATTCTTTATACTAAGTTTGCTACATTTTTCTATTAGTTTGAAATTGTCAAAATGAAAAGGAAAATAAAAATATTAATAAAGCAGAGAATAACAATGGTTAGTAAGAGAATAAGCAGTACAATCTACTTTCCAGTATTGATTTGATTGTTTTGGATCTCTGAGGATCTAGCAGCTTGCTTCCAAATACACACATCACATTTGGTTTGAAGAGACTCAGCTGAGACTGCTGCTAACGTGGAGGGTCCCTGTCCTGTCTCCCCAGGCGCAGTGAACCTGCAGGACGACCTCACTCGTGGCATTCAACCAAGTTTGGGGAGAACCAACCCGATACCAGCATGATGCAAATATCTCAGGGCACGATTAGCACCCCTTGGCCCCAAAGCTACCATTCCAGGTAAGTGGCCAGAGCTGATACCAAGGGGTTTCTCTCCTTCAAATGTCTTGTTCCCAGAAAAGAACATTTTCTTCTGTTTTGAGGACACGTTCTTCCATTCACCCCAAGTATTAAATCTCTCTACCTACTACCTTCCTCATCTTAAAATTCCTAACATGTATACGAATCACCTCCACATCCTAGGCTAGATTGGCATGAAGGGAGTACAGATTTATTTAGAGCACTGGGTAGTGACTTGAGATATTTATTGGGTCTACTGATTCTCAGACATTTCTCAATTATACATTATAACACTATACTATTAATAGAAACATTGACAAACTTCCCCCAATACTTAATGTCCTTTCCGCTTTAGTCAAATATGAGAGGGACTGGGGAAAGGGAGCCAAACCTGATCACCTAGCCATACTAAAAAAAAAAAAAAAAACTAAGTTAGGACTCCCCTATACTTTATACAGACTTGGAACCCTCTTGGAATCCATCTGCTGATCCCAGAGAGTGAGACTGTTACTTACCACTTTTTGGAAGGGCTTGGATAAGGATACTGGTAGGGAGGTGGGAGAGTCTTGTGTATAAGTGACATGCAAGTGCTGATGTAGGAGGTGGGGGGGGGGAGGATGACTTCTGGAGCTAACGGATGATGGCTATGCATGTAGTAAGGTCAGGGCTCAGAACCCTCAACACTCGTGTCTGGTTAAATCGAGGGCCAAATTCTAGACCTCTCCCTGGTGGACACAGCTCCCAACATAGTAGGGTAGGCTTCAGGACAGGAAGAGATCATTTCTTGCTTACCCTCCTTAATACAGACACTCGTCTCCCTTGCCCATGTCCCTCCCAATAACCCTAAAAGAATTCATTCTCACCATCTGAGCCATCTGCTCAGAGAACAGGTCCCCTAGCAGCCCCTACCCCCTAAGCAGGCACACAGCTTTTGCTTACTGGGCATGGAGGTGTTGAGGCCTTTACAAGGTTAGATGTGGGGGGCCTAACAGTGTGAAGGAAGGGCCGTATAATGGAAGGGTACTTGGGCTTTTAAGACAGACATCGGTTTAAATCTCAACTTCACCACCTCCTGCCCAAGCCTGAGCCAAATCATTGAACTTCTTTGATCTTGATTTCTTTGTCTGTAAAGTGAAATTAATAATATATATCTCATTGGGTCATAGTGAGGATTAAACAAAATAACACGTAAAACATCTAGAGCAGTAACATAGTAAGCACTCAATAATTATGACAACTAATTATAATAATTAGGCTGAAGCCTTATCAGAGGCACAGTGAAATCTGGTAATGAACTTCAAGGTTAATGGCATAAACCAGCACACACTTATAAAATGCACGTGCATACTAACAGAGTGTCCCTAAACGGTGGGGCCCTTTGGAGGCTCCTAACCTGAGGAAGCCCTAAATCTGAAGTTGTACTGGGACCTAAAAAAACCATGCCTTAAGGGGGTGGGGCGTGGGTGATGAGGGTAAGGGGGATCAAATATATGGTGATGGAAGGAGAACTGACTCCGGGTGGTGAGCACACAATGGGATTTATAGATGATAGAATACAGAATTGTACACCTGAAATCTATGTAAATTTACTAACAATTGTCACCCCAATAAATCTAATTAAAAAAAGAAAAAAAAACACATGCCTGCCTAAAGGCAGAAATGGGACTACTGCATCAGTGCTAATAGCTGCTTGCAGTAACTATGGTGAGCTCCAAGAGGCCTCAAGAGAACGGTGGAGTTGGCATCAGAAGTACAGTATTCTGAAGGTTGCACTTTTCCACCTCCTATTTCCTCCTTCCCTTCCCAACCTCCAGAGTGGTGTAGGCAAGTGGCTCTGCCTTTGTACTCTATCCACCATCCTGCCCCTTTACTCAAGCTTCAGAATAGCTCCCCCTGACACAATGACTATAGGGGTACAAAGGGAGAAAGGAAAACTCAGATTACCCAAAATGCAACAGACATTTGGATTCTCTTCTACTCCGGGATAAATCATCTATGATCTGTGTTTATTCCATGTTCATTCCATGATAAATCATCTACGATTGTGTTTACTCCATGTTCGTTCCATGCCTCGGGCTCTGGCAGAGGGCTTCCCCCCACCTCTGAATGCTGCTCAGAGGGTCTGACTTTGGCAGCTACAGATGGAGAAACACTCTGGGTGCATTTCTAAGGAGCATAGTGGCACCTAGTGGTCCAGTGTGCCAAGCCAATGGGTCGGCACCACTCTGTCAGCTTTTCTTTAGTTCCAGAAACCCAATCCAAGTCCTAAATTTATACATCTGTTTCTCATTAAGAAGCAGGAGATTGAGGGAGGTCGAGGGAGGGGGAACGGCAGGGGCAGGAGTCTAGAGAGGGAGAGAAATATTAATACAAAGAGACTAAAGACGTAATTTTAACTCTGAAAGCTGGTTGGAATCTGGAATTTCACAAATTGTATTTCAGCTGCTTTCTGTCAGACTCATGTCACTGTATTTTTGCTGTCCTACAGAAATCTCACACAATGGTTCTAAAGTATTAGAGAACTTTAGGAAGATCTTAAAAAGTCATGTAGTCTGGCCCCCCTCATAAAAGGATGAATTAACAGTATCAAAATACTCAAGTACCAGTACTTATTCATTGATTCATTCATTCAACAAATACGTATTGAGTATCTACTGTGTCTCAGATGATTTCTAGTTATTGAGAGCACAGGGCTAAATAAGACATAAGCCTCCAGCCAGTAATATTTGTTTCCCAAGGAGTGTTCCATGGAATAACAATCCATTAGTTGCTCCTTGGAAAAAAGTTTCTAGGGTCACTAGAAGGTATGTGCTAAGTGAAATAAATCACACAGAGAAAAACAAATACCATGTGGTTTCATTTATATGTGGAATCTGAAAAACAAACAAACAAAAACAGACTTATAGAAACAGAGACCAAACTGATGGTCGCCAGAGGGGAGGGGGATGAGGAGACGGGTGAAAAAGATAACGGGGAGTATAGTTAATAATACTGTCCATGGTGACTAGACTATTGTGGTAATCACATTGTAAGGTGTATAAGTCTCAAATCATTATATTGTATACTTGAAAATAATATAATATTGTATACCAACTGTACTTTAAGAAATGTTTCTAGGGTCAAATAAGTTTAGAAAATACTGCTTAATATATTTTCCTTTCAGAACATCACATGAGCAGTAGTTTATTAAAGACTCAGAAGTTTTGCAGTAATTAAAATTGTTTAACTTATTCAGCCCAGTATTTTCCCAACATTTGATCATCTAAGGAATTGATCTTCTGTAAGCACCCTTTGGGAAGTGTTTTCATGCTCTTGTTTTGTGTTCTTTGCTATGTTTTAAGTATTTAGAAAATACTTTCAAGCACCCAAAGTAGAGTGATATTATAAAAATGTATGTATCCACCACAGGATTCACAATCCTTTTGTCACATTTGCTTCAGATCTTAAACATTATAGATACAATTGAAGTCTCTTTTATATAACCAAAGGGATATGATGTAATGTCAAGTAGTGGTAAGTGCTATGAAGAAAATAAAGCAGAGTAACAGGTAGGGAGTGAGGAGAGAAGAAGCGCTTTTTAGATAGTGAGTTCCAGGAAGTCTTCTCGGATGCGGAGACTTGAATAATGGAAGGGAGGATTCAGATGAAGAGCAGTCTGTGTGGTGGGAACAGTGAGTACAAAGGCCCTGAGACCCCGACATGGGGATCTAGTTCATAGGTCTGAGTTACAGTAAGGAGGCCATTATGCTGGAGTGTTCTGAGCAAGGAGAACAATAGGAAATAAGGTTGGAGAAGATAGCCAGACCACAGTCAGAACTTTGGCACACCTGACACACTCATCTTGAACGTAAGGCTGTCTCTGTGTGGGACTGAAGATCTTCATTCCAAGTTCTTCTTGCCCCCCAATAAGAGCTCCATTTTGAAAGCAAGAATGGCAACTGGAATCAAAATGATTACTTCCAGAAAGTGGTGGAAGCACTTGTTCCTAGAGGGTGATGTCAGGGCACTCAATGGCAAGGCATGTCACTTGGTCATATTCCCTAATTACCTTGGGAATGGGAGTTCTGAAGGGTGAGGGGC
The DNA here is from genome assembly GCF_964194185.1 of Rhinolophus hipposideros. NCBI lineage: Eukaryota > Metazoa > Chordata > Mammalia > Chiroptera > Rhinolophidae > Rhinolophus > Rhinolophus hipposideros. The sequence continues at coordinate 55,662,495 of NC_138047.1, forward strand.
CACCCTGAATAACAGGGAAGAGCATGTCACAGTCCTCATGTGATTTGTTTCCACCTGCGACTTGGAAGGTGAAGTTTCCTTTAGTTGCAAGATGGAACCCTACCTTTGCTCTTTCTGCCTAGAGATTATGTATCTCTAGATTTCATGTTTCTTAATACCAGATGTATTTTGAGATATGTTACTGATCACATTTCCTCCCACTCAAGTGAATGTTTCAGGTAGCCCATCAGTTTATTCACTTTTATTTTTCGGTGTGTTCCTAAGTTAGATTTGAATTATCCTCTCAGTGAAAGACTGCTAAAATTCTCAGCAGTTGGGAGGAAGATTAAATAGTGTCTACCACCTACAGGGAACTGGTGAGTGAAACAGCAGTGATGGGATCTACTGCTTCCATTTCCCCTCAGTGTATTCGCTCTGAATTTTTTGTTAGAGGAGATACAGGGAAGCATAAGTGGTTTATATGGGATTATCCTCAACTGAACTATGTCACGTGCATTTTTAACACAACCTCTTCATTTAGAGAGGAACAGGGAAGTGATGGTGGTGGTGGTGGTGGTGGTGGTGGTGGTGGTGGTGGTGGTGATGGTGGTGGTAAAATCTAGCAGTGACATATGCCATACCATGAATGCCAGGGCTGATTTCACTCATCTGGCTGGCTCAGAAGCCATGCCCTTCCTTTCTCCCTTGACTTTATACCAGTCCCTCCCAAAGCAGGATACTCCATTCAGTAGGTTGACTTTCTCTGGTAAAGAAAAGTTACATTCTTGAGATTCATTGCCAAAAATGTAGTCTTCTTTCCCTCGAATTCCAGCTTCTGAACTTCTGACCCAGAATATGGTCCTTATAGTCTCTTGCCATATACTCTGGAAATAGTTCAGGCATAAAGCATCATCACATACTCAGCCAATAAGACACCATATTTATTTACATGAGATCTAGAAATATAATAATAGCTCTGTGAATTTTAATAGTGCTTAAACGCCTATTCATGGAAAATGTTAGGCAAGAACTCTTAGTGATTTACCCTTCTTAAGAGAAGAGTGAGTCACAAACATTTGAACTATGGAGACTGCTGTTTGATTTTTGGATCACTTACTCCTTCCTTTATGCCCTCCCTCTCCCAACATGCTAGGTGAAATATATTTTGAGTTTATAATTAAAGTTAATTATAAGTAATTTTGTTTTGAGGCAACTTTCTAGGGTGTGTAGTGCCAGCACCCCTGCCCCCAGCTCGGAGTGACAGTTAGGCAGCCTTTTGGCACCGAGAGTCATTCCCCCCTCCCCCAGCTAGGCTCTGCAAACCACCTGGAGGAGATTTTAAATGAAAAGGTCTTACCTCCTAAGTGTATGAAGGAGGCTGTTCTTAGGCTTTGAGAGGTCATCCATAGGTGGTGGACTCCCATGATTGAGACTTACGAAACTTCCCTCATCTTCCTTCTCTCATCAGCTTTTTCTGACTAATTTCTCTCGATTTCTCTCATTCAGCTTTGTGTTTAGCTTTCTCACCACAAACAAATTGTCTCTAGTACTGTGGAGATTCCAGGAAAATTGCCAGGGTGTAAGGCCTTCAATTCCATAAAAAGGAAAGATATTAACTAAAAACATATACATGTGCACACAGTCTCCCTCAGCCATTCATGTGCGTAAGCTTTTCTCCTTCATCCCACAAACAGCCCCGAGAGACACAAAATTTCAGGTCAATCACTCTTCCTCCTCTAGCCCTCTTCTTTCCTTCCCCACCTTTCGCATTTCTTGGCACATGAAGTCATTTCCAGCACCCAGCAAATCAAATCAATGTGCTGCCTGTGTCCAAAGGCCACATGGCTTCCTCCGTGCTCCCCACTTCTCCCCTTACAAGTCTGGGTGATTAATTAGAGGCACGTACGTTACAGTATTGGGCAATTACTCCTAGTGATGACACACAGGGAGACGGAGCAAGGCCCATATATGGCCCTTTCACCCACCATTCCAAAAACCAAACATCTTGCCCAAGAGTACATTTATAAGCTGGGTCCTGTGCCTAAGCCTACTAAATGATAACAGCTCACTGATGCTGCTTTGTCTCCCTTTCTTCCAGCTCTTCTACAAGTGACCTCTCCAACTATGACCATGCTTATCTGAGGCGGAGCCCTGACCAGTGTAGCTCCCAGGGGAGCATGGAGAGCCTGGAGCCCAGTGGGGGATACCCACCCTGCCATCTTCTTTCCCCTGCCAAGTCCACCAGCAGCATTGACCAGCTCAGCCACCTCCATAACAAGAGAGATTCGGCTTACAGCTCCTTCTCCACCAGTTCTAGCATCCTAGAGTATCCACCCCCTGGCATCTCAGGCCGGGAGCGTTCAGGCTCCATGGACACCACTTCTGCTCGAGGTGGCCTCCTAGAAGGAATGAGGCAGGCAGACATTCGCTATGTCAAGACAGTCTATGATCCCCGGAGGGGAGTCTCAGCAGAGTATGAGGTGAACTCTTCAGCCCTGCTTCTCCAAGGTAGGGAGGCCCGAGCCTCAGAAGACGGTCAGGGCTATGATAAATGGCATAATGTTCCTCGGGGCAAGGGAGCACCACCCCCATCCTGGAGCCAGCAGTGCCCTAGTTCCTTGGAGGCTGCCACTGACAACTTGCCTCCTAAAGTGGGCGCACCCCTGCCCCCAGCTCGGAGTGACAGTTATGCAGCCTTTCGGCACCGAGAACGGCCTAGCTCTTGGTCTAGCCTTGATCAGAAAAGGTTCTGCCGGCCTCAAGCAAACTCTTCCAGCTCCCTGAAAACTCCTTTCATAGAGGAACAGCTGCATACTGTGCTGGAGAAGAGTCCAGAGAGCAGCCCCCCATTGAAGCCCAAGCATAATTACACCCAGAAGGCCCAGCCTGGCCAACCTTTGCTACCGACGGGCATCTACCCGGTACCTTCCCTGGAGCCACACTTTGCCCAGGTGCCCCAGCCCTCCGCGAGTAGTAATGGCATGCTCTATCCTGCACTGGCCAAGGAGAGTGGCTATCCGACTCCTCAGGGAACCTGTGACAAGGTGGCTACCCTTGATGAGAATGGAAATCAAAATGGATCTAGCAGGCCTGGGTTTGCCTTCTACCAACCCCTAGAACTTGACTCATTATCCTCAGTAGAGAGGAAACTTGAAACTTCAGCCAAATGTGTCCCCTACAAAGTCCATTTCCCGTCAGTGCCTGAAAATGAGGAGGATACCTCCCTGAAGAGGCATCTCATACCTCTCCAAGGCAACAGCCCACATCCCAACGAGAGAAAGAGCACCCACAGCAACAAAGCATCTTCTAATTACCACAGCCTCCAATCCCCTCAGGCTCAGGCCTGGCAAGTGAGTGAAGACAAGAGATCTTCCCGGCCCTCAGAGGCCTGGGAGAGTGATTTCCAAGGAGACCATAATGCCAACTTCCAGCAGAGGCTGGAGAGAGAGGGCCTAAGCCAGAGCCCATCAAGCAACTTTGGCAAGACCAAGTCAGCCTTTTCCTCTCTCCAGAACATTCCTGAGAGTCTAAGAAGGCAAAGCAGCCTGGAGTCAGGAGGGGGAGCCCTGGATGGCCGGCCCACCTGTGTAGTTAACACCACCGCAGAGGACTCTGGAAGGAAAGCTGTTCCTGATCACAGGAGCCATCTGGACAGGCCGGTTTCCTATCCAAGGCCAGAGGGGAGAACCAGTGCCTTGGCCTCTTTCCACAGTTTAGACTCAAGGTATGAAGAGCAGTCCTCCCCACCCCACCAGCAGACATCCAGTCTGGGCCGGAGGAGGCTCAGCTCCAGCAGTGCCTCAGCTCTGCAGGGCTTGCAGTATGGAAAACCCCACTGCTCCGTGCTGGAGAAGGTTTCCAAGATCGAGCAGAGAGAGCAAGGGCGCCAGAGACCCCCAAGTATGGGTAGCTCCATTTATGGCTATAACTACAGGCCCAACAGGATGGTCCCAACTTCCCATACTTCCGGGAATGACTTAGAGGAGACAAAAGCCAACATCCGTTTTTCCGAATCCACTGAACCTCCAGGCAGTGGGGAGCAGCATTTCAAAAACGGGGAGCCAAAGTTGGAAGAGGTTTCTTGGCAGATCTGTGGTCAACAGCTGAGGCGGGGCGCCGAGGGCAGCCAAGGCCCCTCACCCCGAGGTAGTGAGCCCCCAAGACGGGACACTCGCCTGCTCCGCAGCCAGAGCACCTTTCAGCTCTTCAGCGAGGCTGACGGGGAGGCCTCGTGGCGGGACAGCAGGCCTCGCACGCCGGAGTCACCAGTGCTGGACGCCCCGTTCAGCCGCTCCTATCGGAACAGCATCAAGGACGCGCAGTCCCGCGTCCTGGGGGCCACCTCCTTCCGACGCCGGGACCTCGAGCCGGGGGCGGCCGGGACTTCCAGGCCCTGGCGGCCACGACCAGCCTCTGCCCACGTGGGACTGCGGAGTCCAGAGGCCCTGGCTTCCACCTCCCCGCACGTCCCACGGGAGCGGCACAGCGTGACCCCCGCTGAGGGCGGTGCAGCCCAGCCTGCGACCCCAGCTGCCCGGAGGGGGCCCCGCCGACGCCTGACCCCCGAGCAGAAGAAGCGCTCCTACTCGGAGCCCGAGAAGATGAACGAGGTAGGAGTGTCGGAGGAGGCCGAGCCAGCGCCCCTGGGCCCGCAGAGGAAGGGGCTGCGTTTCCCGGAGAGCACGGTGGCCGACCGGCGCCGCCTGTTCGAGCGTGATGGCAAGGCCTGCTCCACGCTGAGCCTGTCGGGGCCGGAGCTGAAGCAGTTCCAGCAGAGCGCCCTGGCCGACTACATTCAGCGCAAGACTGGCAAGCGGCCTGCTTCGGCCGCAGGGGGCGGCGTCCAGGAGCCCGGGCCGCTGCGGGAGCGCGCCCACAGCACCTTCCCGCAGCCCAGCCCCGCACCACCCGAAGGCCCGGCTCTCACCTCCGCCTCCAGCCTCTGCTCGCTGCGGGATCCCAGCCTGCAGCCCTGCAGGGAGGCTGCCCTCCTGCCCGTGGCGGGGGGCAGTGGGGAGCCCACGCGGGGGTCCCGAGATCGCAGCAGAGATCGCAGCAGCTCCTTTGCCGGTGGCCGCCTCCTTGGGGAAAGGCGACGTGGGGAGCAGGCCCAGCGGGAGCTGCTCAGTGGGGCTCACCACGGTGGAACAAAGGGCGCCCAGAGAGCGGACAGGGCCCCTGGGGAGCCCTCTTCGTTCGGGGCTGCAGCCGGAAGGGCTGGGAAGTCCATGTCCGCCGAGGACCTGCTGGAGCGCTCGGATTTCTTGGCTGTTCCTGTCCACGTGCGGTCACGGTCATCTCCCACCGCAGACAAAAAGCACCAGGTAGGTGCAGCCAGCATGTCCTAGGCCTGCCCCTTGGGTTCCGGAAGTTTAGTGCAACTCCCCTGACCCCTTCTTCCCGCCTCAGTTGTCCTTTCACGTGCAAAAGATTGCATTGGTTTTGAAGAGGTGATTTCTTTCTGTGCCCCTATCTGATATCCTTACAGACATAAAGATATATTTATATAGTGGTGTAGCTGTCTTAAAAGAGATACAATACATGCATCTTATATAAATATCTATGTATGTGTATATGTCTACATATGTAATATATACATATCACATAATAATTTCAGTTTAGGAAGTCACCTCTCAGTGCAAGAATGCGTAGTTAGGAAAAGTTAGGGGTTATCCTTTGTTCTTTTTTTGTTTTTTAATTCAAGGAACAGAGGCTATATGTCAGAGTTTTAAATATTTTAGCTTTATTATCTCTCTGTTTCTACTGGACTTCTGCATTTACAAAATAGGTAGAATTGTTGACTTTGAAAGGTTATTGAGTCCCAGGCCCTCAGCTAAGTATGCTTTACATTTATTATCTCATTAATCCTCGCAATAGTCCTATGCAGTAGAGTATACTATCCATATCAAACCCATGTCTCTCCAACTCCCACCTGAGCTCTTTCTGTGCACTATCCTGGTGAGAAAGGAGAATTACAGACATTCAAACTCTTATTTTCTAATAAAAGCTCCAAACTGTGCAACAATTATGAAGTATTTCCACAGGAAATTTCAGGCAGAACTGGAATAGAATCTGAGCACTTGACTCCCAGGAGTCTGTTCAGTTCCCTGATTCTTAGCCCATCCCCCAAACCCCGCATTCCACTGCAGATCAATAGCCTCCCTCATGGTTCTCGTCCCACATAAGAAGATAATAGGAACTCACATATAGGTTAGCACAGGAGAGACCACCCTTCCATCGCCCCTTCTCAAATTCTGTTTTTCCTGGCACAGAAGTCTGTCGTTCAGTAAGCGTTTATAGAGCATATGTAGTATGGAAAACACTATCTTACAGGGTTGAAGGAAACACAAAGGAAAATATGGCTCATGCCTTTCTGGAGTTCACAACTGAGCAAGGAATATAAACTTAAATATAAATAATTGACACAACTGGTGATAAAAAATATGCTGTGGGAGGGAAAGTGATTCATTCTAACTGAGGTGATCTCAGAGCGCTTCTCTTGAAGGAGATGGGATTTGAAGCAGGCTGTAATGGATAGGCAGGATGTTGACTAAAGGATTGGGGGTTGTGCGTGGGAGGCAGCAGTGGGAGAAAATAGCTTCAGACAAAGAAAGATTCAGTCATGACTGCCTGAGAAGTTTGTTTGCAGCCACTGCTTCTGAAACACACATACACACAGCCTCTCAAGAGTAAATGCTGTGCCTTTCTAGATACTTCCTGTTCGGGAATATTCTCTCCAGTAAACCCACAAAAATATAGAGGCAATCCTCCATAAGACTTCAGTAGCTATTTTCTTCCCCTCCGAAGAACAGAGATAATTTCTACTCCTTATTCTACCACTAAAACACTTTTTAACTCCATATGTGTAACATACAATTTCAGCTAGTTTGGACTTCAGTCTAGTGCATAGCAAAACACATTTTCTTCATTTCACTGCCCATGTTCTAAACAAAATGGAAAATGTTTAGGTGAAAACTGAATCATCTTCTGTTTTATTATTCCCCACTAGATGTCATTATTCTCTTTGGGGGAATCAATCTGTTGGATATGAATGTTATTTTGCTTTCCCCCCTCAAAATCTTTCTCAAGCCTGGTACATTGGGAAATAGAGCTAAAACATAGGTGTAGATTCCTCCAAACCCAATGAAATACTTTATATTATTTGAAAAACATTTTGGAGAGACAACTAGATAAAGAACATTATTTAGGCACCCTCTTCAATAAAGAGTAGCATATTTGGATATTTTTTAATTTGGGGAATATGACACCGGAGGGGAATAAATTTCAAAATAAAATCTTTTATCTGTGCTGCTTTGCTCCTACAAATTCTGAAAATAGGTTACCATCTCCCAGATTGGAATTGTGCCACGGTCGTGTTCCTGAGCTTCCTTCTTCCATCCCCCCACCCAGCCACTAGACTGTGCCTGCCGACATCTGGTCCGTGGCCATGTCTGATCCATCTTTATACGGCCATCTCCCTTATTTGCAGAACTAATTAAAAATAAAACTATTCTTCCCACATAATTATTGCGGTTATTTCGAGATAGTATATATTGTTTTATTTGAAAAAAATTCCGGGAGCTTTACCATTATCCTTAAGCTTTGGTGAAGGCGTTAAGTGAGAAGTTTTCTCATCCCAGCTTTAGAGAACTTGGTGAAGTTATATGACTGTGTAGAGACCGTCTTCCCAAGTTAAACCCAAAATATGGAGTCTGTTTCGGATGCTGGCTCAGTCCATGGCATCCTGAACACATGCTACTTGCTCTAGCTAGTCAGATGCTAATAAGAGCAGGATTTTACAAGTTTGGACAAGGATTCAGCTCCTTGTCAAAAGTCCACGATCGAGGCCGGTTTCTACCTCCAAAACAAGGTCAGCATGGAAATCAATTCTCCTGTTCATAAAAACTGATCATTCTTGGGCCTGAAATAATGTCTGCAGAAGTCTGCCACCAGCGGTAGCCTGAGAGCTGTTTAGATACTCCGCAGGCCTAGGCTTCCTTAGTCAGTACCTAAGGGAGAGATACTGTGGTTCTCTCTGAAACAGTACCTCTCCTGTAGTTCCTCATTTTTTGAAAGGTGTTAATTGCAGAACAAAAGGATATTAGTAATGGAGCTGAAGGACACGACAAATTCTTGTCTATTTTCTACTTTCTCTGGGGCTTTGGAAAACTTAACCTTTTTAAAGTAGTTGGGCCCTGCAAAAAAATATTCAAACATTTCTGCCTTAGGGATGGACATTTATATTTCTTTATTGCATGGACCTAAAAGATAGCAGAGACTGTAAAAAGAAACCTGTGGAGAAATAAGATTCTTGGTAGGGATTTTTTTTCCCCAGATGCTGAGTTAGAGGCTTCTCTGGTTCTCGTATTTTCAGAGACCTTTGTTTCTGACATGTAACACAGTCACCATGTGATAGTGAGACAAACATTTAATTGCTAAAGAAATTGCTCAATGCATGGATCCTCAATGTCGGGTGTAGGCTTGATTCAGGAGAATGCAGCTTGTAAATCATTTTTAGCATCTCTCATCAAGCACTCTACTCACACTTGGGGATAAATAACCAAACCAACTTTCCACACAGAATGTAAAGTTACAAAAAGCTACTAATAACCAAATGTGTACTAAGTACCCATCAGGGCACTAAGTGTTTTATAAGGATAAAATTAATCCTTACCTCTATGCAAAGAAATAGATAGGATTGTTATCTTTATAGTACAGATAAGGGAATTGAGGCACAGAAAGGGTGAGAAATTTGCCAAAGGTAATGGGATCAAGAGTTTGAGCCCATACTGTCTGACTCGAGTCTTCAAGTCAGTATACCACGCTGCCTCCTTGAATTAGAAAAGGCTGGGGGAAGAGGAGATGAGAGTTAAACATCTCTGAAAACTTCAGCCAATGAATCGATTTCACTTTAACATTTATCCATTACTGTTATTTACGTTTAAGTAGCATTTTAAAATTTTTCAAATGGATTTCTAATCCATCTTAGCAAATACTTGAAACGGATATTCCAAAGTAGATGAATATTGTTGTCTTCATGTTTCATTGGCTAAGAAGATATTAGGATGTCTAACTCAGAACTCAAAGCAAGAGTGAGGCCTGGGATTCCATAGGCTTTAGGTTTATAGACTTAAGTCTAATGAAGAATAAAAACTGGTAAGTCAGTCATCAGAAGGCAGAGATAATTAACAAAAACAAACTGGCATTTAACACATGTCTGTTGGTGTAACTCTTTATGGGGTATTCCTTCCATAGTCACTGCTTTTCCCTAAATTGCCTTAATAAGTACTTTATACTTCTTATCACTTTATAGAAAATCGAGTCTTGGAGAGTGAATATATGCCTTATCAAAGCAAGTAAATACAATAGGAATTTATCCTCCTTGGGCTTTTACTAGGTTGGGAAGGCATTTTCATTCTCTCCAAATGGTATTTTGATTGACAAAAGATTTCGAGTTCTCTCAATAACCTATTACTGGGTCTAACTTATTTTACACACTCACATAAATGTCAACTTAAGCTTATACTGTAATTCAAAGGAAATAACAGAATGGGAAAATGTATTTAAAAGTTACTGGGTTAGGAGCTTAAAGAGGACCTAGTAGCTTTTCTAATTAATTATTGGCAAAGGGACACATTCATGTCAACAGACGGGGTGGAGTGGGGGAAAGACTTTAGAAGGACATAAGGTTTCGTAGAGAACAGGAATTCGTCTTCCCTATAGTAATATTTGAGCAAATCAGAGACACATGAAATTCCTTTTCCTTAAAGCACTGAAGTCTGATTGCATCTAGCTCAGTTACCGCTCAACTTGTTAAGATTCCAAAGAAAGATCTTGGATTTTGAAGAGATCATGGTTTGAACCCTGGTTCCTCCACTTACTTAACTGTGGGTGGGTAAGATACTTAACCTCTCTGAGCTGCAATTACTTCCCCTCTCCCCATTACTATAGGTTAAATTACTGAAGAAATGTCAGGTACCTGACACCACTCCAGGCACATAATTTGAGGAATATAAAGAATTTAGGAGAGTGTCTGGCACACAATAAATGCCCAGTAAGGAATAGAAATGTTTACTACTATTAGTCAAGTGTTTCTTTCATCTTTGTACCTACTACCACCTTTGGCTCTTTTTATTGCTTATTAGTACCTTTCCCACTGACGGGGGGATGGGTGAAAAAAGAGGGCGGGAAGCAATTAGCTCTTTGGAAAGAATAAACAGTGAAACACATTGCTGAAATTAAGTTTAGGGATTCTGTGTGGATTTAATTTTTCTTTTCTACCTGAATCGTATTATAAATAATTCAGTTAAATGTTTTATCATCAATAGCAACATTGTCTTCAGGTACTTGTTCACATGGGCCGAAGCTTACACTATCAAAAACTGACCGATGACCCTTTCAGGAAACTGGTATTTACCCTTATTGAAAACAAAAACAAGTAATGGCTACCACTGATATATTGATATTACATGTGGGTGAGATGTTTTCCCCAGAGAAAACATATTTCAACCTGATTACAAGCCAGATTCATGTCTTTTCAAATTATAACCTAGAACATTTGAGATTTTTGCTGAATTCTATACACTGTCCTTTTCCTGTCATCTCCCATATTTCCCAATTACTGTTTCAAAAACTTGGCCCTTTGAATTAATTTGCATCGTTGTATTTCAAGTATAGCAGTCGTTTTGAACAACTGTATAGCAGTTGTTTTGAACCTTGGAGATAATGATCAGACTTCTCTTGTTTAGAAAATGCCCTTGTTAGGCGAGGCACCTAGTGAGACAGACTGAGATTCAAATCCTAGCTCTGCCAACTGTGACCTTGGGAAAGTTACCCTCTTTGGGCCTATCTCCTCATCCGTGCAGTGGGGTTAACAAACTTCCTGGGGCTTTGAGAATGAAATGGGATAGCATGTAAGAGTGCCGCCAGAGTGCCTGGCAATAAATAGTAGGCCTCCAGTAACTATTCTTGCTCCTTTCTGGCTCTATCTCCTTGGTAAATTTGTCAGTAATAATGCTATGCCTTTCTTGTGTTTCAAGGATGTGCTTTCGGGGGAAAACAATGGCTTTGGTCTTGTGAAGGATGCATGTCACTTGGCTGGTCCTGGATCCAGGTACGTATGTGTATTTCTGATGCCCTCTGCCTTATGAATGTTGCTGGAGTTAAATGTTTTGGTTCCTCTACAAGGAATTGAAATGTGATATTATGATGTTTCATAGGGTCACGAGCTGCCTTTTCCATTTGTCTAGGCCGTGGGGAACTTTTTTTATTTCGATGACTTTCTCTAAGAATTAGACCAGTTCAAAATAGGTTTTGAATGTGTGCTGTTGAAGCAGTGACTTCCAATAAGTTTAACATCAGGCTAGTTCATGGATATGCTCTTCTAAAGCATATCCTGTGGTTCTCACACGTGGGGCCTCTCGTGTGTGTCTGATCTCTTCCAGTTCTGTGAGCAAAGGATCAGGTCTGGTGACTAAAGTGCTCAGGGAAGAATGAGCGTTTCACGAACAGCTTCACAGAGTGAGACAAACTCATAGCAAGCACCTGAAGTAAAAAAAATAAAGCTCCAACATCATAATTTTTAGACACTTAAGGATCGAAAATAATAGGAAAAGTCATTTTTTAAAAATTGACCATCAAAATAATTTCTCCTAGATAGAAAAATTAATGGACAATTTTTTAGAATTTCAATATTTGAACTATTCACATGGAGCTTAATAAGTAGAAAATTCCAAAGAGCATTCCTCGGAACCACATGCTTGTGTGTAGTTTTAATGCGGCATCATAGGGTTATCTACTATAGTCTATTTACTAATGATAATACGTTTAAACCCTTCCTACTACTTTCCATATTTTTCAAGCCAGTTCCCTAATTTTTCTTATGTTTCATTCAGTCATTGTTTCCCTCTTTTTCTTTATTCACCTTGTCAATAACTCAACCTAGTACTGCCACTTAGAAGCAGCCAGCATGGTCAGCAAGTGAGTATTACGTTACCCCTTATTGCCAAGAGCAATATTCCACAGTTACGTGCTCTTGCTTCTGGAGCTGGGCCGAAAGTAAAGCAAGTATTAAAGGTGAGGCCGAGGACGTTGGTTAGTTTGGATGCATTAATTAAAAGCTAGAGACAAAGGAAAATTCACAATGAACTATAGCACTGCCAAAAGTCAAAGATAACGGTAAAACGAAGTCAAAGGTAAAACGAAATTCAGCCACAAAAAAATCAAACAGCTCGATTACAAAAAGGACTTGAATAGACATTTCTCCAAAGATGATACACAAATGGCCAACAAGCATATGAAAAGATGTTCCACATCACTAATCATCAGGGAAGTGCAAATCAAAACTACAATGAGATACTACCCTACACCTGTTAGGATCCTTAAGATAGCTAGTATCAAAAAAACAAAACAAAAAACAAACACCATAAAAGGACAAGTGTCAGTGAGGATGTGGAGGAATTGGAATACTTGTGCACTGTTGGTGCAATTGCAAAATGGTGCAACTGCTAATAGGAAACAGTATGGAGGTTTCTCAAAAAATTAAAAATAGATCTACCATATGACCCAGCAAGCCCACTTCTAAGTATATTTATCCAAAAGAATTAAAAAGTGTCTTGAAGAGATATTTTTATACCCATGTTTATAGCAGTATTATTCTCCATAGCAAGGAAGTAGAAACAACCCAAATGTTTATTGATGGATGAATAAACAAAATGTGGTATATACATACGGTGGAATATTATTTAGCCTTAAAAAGGAAGGAAATCCTGACATGCTGCCACATGGAAGAACTGAGGACATTATACTAAGTGAAATAAGCCAGTCGCAAAAAGACAAATACTCTATGATTCCACTTATATGAGGTATGTAAAGTCGTTCAATTGATAGAAACAGAAAGTAAAATGGTGGTTACAAGGGCTGGGGGAGGGGGTAAAAGAGCTGTTGTTTAATTGAAGTTTCAAATATACAAGACGAAAAAGTTCTGGAGATCTGTTTCACAGCAATGTGAATATAATTAACATTACTGAGCTGAACATTTAAAAAGTTTAGAGCAGTAAATTTTAAGTTATGTGTTTTTTAGCACCTAAAAAGAACGCTATGAAAGGAAAACAAGACTAATTGCTCTCAAACTATTCTTGAATATTAGGATTCCTGCATATACACCAACAGATAGTTGCCTCTCACAAAAAGAGACTCAAACAAAATCTTTTTTACCCTATTCTTTGTTCTTGAAGAAATACAAAACAATCACCAAGGAGAAGTCTCAACCGAACTAAGCAAGCATTTAACTCAAATGTTACCTTCAAAAGTATGCAATTTAAGTATGGTTTATGTAAACTAAGAAGATTAAACATAAACTAAAATCATCATATCAAGGTTTATTGGACTGGATCTTTAAAGGATAAGTGCTATACTATTTTATTGTGTGTTTTACTGATGTCTTCCCTAAAAAGCCTCAAGAAATAGAGTAAGGAAAATGAAGGTACTCAAATTAATCATTAAAACATCAAATTCCAGTTTATTCCATGTCCTATTAGAAGACGTTAAGTTTAAAAATAGTCCATATTCTACAGTCTAAAGAACAGTTGGGCAGAAGAGGCATTGTTATTTCAACAGACATTTACTAAGAGGGTACTTTATGTTTGGTGCCAGGGAAGCCAAAATGAATATAAATAACGTGGGAACACAGAGCACCCCCAGCTAATCTCTTGCTTCTGGGTTTCTTGTATATCAAATTGGGAACCCACCAAGAAGTACACAGTAGCCAATCCTAGATATTGAGAGGTTCCTGGTTTAAAAAAACAAACAAACAAAAAAATACCTCTAAATGAAAAGGATCCATGAGGGTAGGCTAGAGGTTGCATCTGAGGGAGAGATGGACCCCTCATTCAACCATCCGCATTTATAATGAAAAAAAGTATAACCACAGAAGAAGAGCTCTTTGGTCTTCGCAGTCTTTCCCTTCCATATGCTGTCATCTCCCTGCCTGCATTAGACAATTTCATGGCAGGCTTGTGCTGGGGCTCTGACTTGGGCCTGAGCCACACTCCCTGAGAATTCGGATCTGTAAAATGAAAAGTGCCATCTGCTCTCCAGATTCACTTGCGTACTAGTCAGAAATTGACAAACAATGGTGCTTTGCCGAGGATATCTTATATCCTCACATTAACTCTTGCACGGCAGGTAGGCAGTACTGCAGACTCCTGTTTTCTTTGTTTTGTTCTCTTTATTTTTTTCCCTGTAGAACACAGTAACAGAAGTATTGGAAATTGTTGGCGTTTTCCTTGAAGCCTACATAGAGGACATTTGTTTAAATCACCATTTACCCTATTTGCTCATTATTCAAATCTCTTTCTCTAGAGGTAACTGTTTATTAGCTCCTTAGGTGAGACTCTCCCCCTCCTTTTTACATTCCATTTTAAGAAATGAGAACACTAGGAGAATAAAAGGAGGTTGTAAATAAAACCTACAGATTCAGCAGCCCACACAGATGTTTTCCAAACAGACCTCCCCCTGCAGGGATCACACTGGGACAGAATGAGGCAGCCTTCTTTTTCCCCAGACTCTGGAGCTGGTTCCCAAAGTAGTCCTATCAAGAGCTGAGGAAATGTACCTACTCTTTTTCTTTCTTTTTATATCCTGAAGCCTGTCCTCAGGATATATCCTGAAGCCTTGGTGATGGGGGTAGTGAGACATGACTAGTAAAAGCAAACGCCGTGTGACATTTACCTGTAGGAGTCATTGCTTGTCTGGTATTTTATTTAAACTTGGTTCTTGGTGTGAGCAGCTGGTGGCAGAGGTTGAGAGTGTGCAGCACTCTGGGGGTCCTTCTCCCTATCAATTGCTTTTCCCAGCTGTATAACGAACCTTGGGCTCAGTGTTTGCCCCTTTCTTCAGAGCTATAATACTCGTTGTTTGTATCCTGCTCCAGGTCACTTAGTTGTTCAGAAAGAGGCAGAGAAGAGATGCTGTTGCTCACACACCATCCCAGCCCTCGTTGGGGTGGATCGGGCTGCAAAGCAGTTGGTGCCTCAGGTCCCAGCGAATGTCCTGGACTGCTGGACCATCCGAGGCAGGCCAGCAGGACGCCTTGCCCCAGGCCGCTGCCCACAGGAATGCAAGGGCATCTCACAGACACCAGGGCTGTACCACTGACCCCACTCAGCTCAGCTCTCCCTTCCCCTGTCCCCTCCAGCTACTGTTCTCAGGCTGCCAATGATCAGCCAACCAGAAGGGACAGTCAGACGGGGCAGCAGCCTCTTCCACCCTACACCCCGGCAGTGACTCACAAAAGCAGTGGTCACAGCCTGGCCCAGCCTGCCAACCCAAGAGGCCATGGGTCCAACAGTCCAGAGCGTGGGGTAGAAGAAGGAATGAGGAAGCGGCCTCCCCAACCTCGAGTGAAGTGGGCCCACGCGGTCAGAGAGGACAGCCTCCCTGAGGAATCTTCGTCGCCTGAGTTTGCCAACCTGAAGCACTATAAAAAACAGCAGTGTCTCCCAAATTCAAGCAGCACTTCCGACCCAGACATGCCTCTTGGGGTCCCACACACTCCAGGGAGGATCTCCCTCCGAATATCCGAGTCGGTCCTGCAAGCGTCCCCCCCACCTCAGCAGGATTGCGATGACGAAGTGTTCGTGAAGGACTTGCACCCAAGTGCCACCTCCAGCCCCACATTTGAAGCTCTTCCCCCACCCCCACCCCCACCCCCTCCACCAAACCAAGACACCGCAGTGAATAGCTGGGATGACTTTCCTCCACCTCCTCCCCAAGCTCTGTGTGAGGCACAGCTGGACAGTGAGGATGACAAGCAGCTCCGTGCCAGGTGAGCAGGTACACTGGGTAGGGCAAGCCTTTAGTCGTGGAGGAAAGGTTTCCCCTCACTACTATGATTTTCATGCTCCAGGCTTCCCAGACCCTCCTCCTTTGGCCACAGGAGAGCCCTGAGGTGGAGGTTTTCTATACAAGCTCAGCTCATGAAACTGGCAGAGTGGTTTCACTTGTTTACCTTGGGTGGTCGTTATTCTAGTCGTCACTGCCCACCAGGGAGGGACAGCAGTGAAAAATGAGAGCCAAAACCAAGAGGCGTGGTTCACTTCTGTGGACCTGGTAAGTTCAAAGGGTCCAGATAAATAGCATCCCTCTTCCCTGCCCAAGTTCTGAATCAGTGAGGGAATGAGGGAAAAGAGAAAAGCATACAGAAGAGAAAAATATCATTTGTATTATGTATAGATACTGGAGAATGTCTTCTATCTGAGTGTTAAGTGGGCCTCCTGATACTGAGCCCCAAATTAAATAAGTTTACCTGCCTAGTTATAGGCCATGCTAGACATACACACGTGTGTGTGTTTTATTTATATATATATGGAGAGAAAGAATGCAAGAGCAAGCCTAGAGAAAGCCTTACTCTCTCAAAAGGAGAGGAGGCTGGGCTGTGAATGGGCTATGGTCAGCTGCTCTTTCCAAAGGTACTCCATGTCCATAGGGAGGAATAAAGAGTAGGGCTAAAGGTCAGTAATACTTAGGGAAAACCTGTTCTTGGAAGTCAGAAGAATGCGGACGAAGCATTTCCCAACAGATGCTTCTTAGGACAACTTATCTTTCACAACACCAAAAAAAAAAAAAACCACATTGCCTGCTATCACCTTTGTGATAGCACCTCCCTCTAAATACCAGAGTGATTTACCACTACCCTCTGTTCACCTGGACCTTTCAGAAAGTTCTGGGACCTGAGAGCAACGTTCACCAAAATTGAATTCCTACTGGATTCATCCCCCCCTTAAAGTCACACAACCTCACTGTGACCAACTAGTGGGCTAGATTGAAGGCCCTTTAGGACCCTACAGTTTTGGGGTAGTAACTTCAGAAGTGTGGCTACCCCACCCCACTCCTGATGTGGGAAGCTACAGCCCTGATGGTGAAAACTCCCTCAGTCTTTCTTTACCCTCTCCTCTTCACCCTTCTTACCACTCTTTTTTTTTTTTTTAATATCTCCAATAGCTCCAGCACATTTGCCAATGTGACAATTGCCAAGGAAAGGCCCATGCCTGGTGCGGCCCATTTGGTTGATAGTCAGGTAGTGGCTTTCAGATCTCACACTTCTATCAAGGATTCAGAGGCCAATGAGACCAGCCCGCCCTCCACCACTGGTGCTCTGCCCCAACATGCCGGGTCTCTTGGCTGGCAGCCAAGCCCAGAGCAGCCACCTCCCATCCTGACCCAAGGCCTCGTCCACGACCCAATCAGTGGGACTCAGGAGTTAGAAAAGAATGTCAGTTCTGGTCCTCAGAAGACCTCAGAAGATATCAGAACAGAGGCTCTGGCCAAGGAAATTGTCCACCAAGACAAATCTCTGGCAGACATTTTGGATCCAGACTCCAGAATGAAGACAACTATGGATTTGATGGAAGGTTTGTTTCCCCGAGATGTTAACTTGCTGCAGGAAAACAGTGTAAAGAGGAAGGCCATGCAGAGAACTGTCAGCTACCCAGGATATGAAGGCAAGAGGTAAGTCCCTGGTAATATCCCCAAAGAGACTTCCAAATGAACTCCGTCTACAGGGTGATAAGTCTGGACTACTTACCTGATCTTTTCCTGCTTTCGGAGATGCTGACCAAAGAGTGACATTCCATCTCAGCCTTAGGGGAGTGGCTCTGAGGAGTAGGATGTGGGACAGACTGACCTTGAGTTAGCAGGCGTGTGCCCAACATCAAAAATAATAGTAGTAATAATAATAATTGCTGTTAATACCTGTTGTTCATGTTCTTTGTGTCAGGCATTATATTAATTTCCTTATAGAGACATCATCTTCTTTAATCTTCACAAGAACCTCTGAGGTAGCTACCAATTTTATCTCCATTTTAGAAGAGGGGGCACAGGGAAATTAGGACTGTGCCCCGCTGAAGTCATAGAACACACAAGTGATGGCATCTGTGTTTGAAGTCAGCACCGTGACCTTGCCTGCTATCTCAGTGATTACACTGTGCCCCTAACTCAGCAAACGCGCCACTTCCCATTCTTGGACAGAGGTACCATTACAGAGACACCCATAGGGGTCAGTGCAGAGAGGAGCAAGTAGAACCAGTGAGCTCAGCCCTCCCTGCGGCGGCGGCCAATGCGGTCTTTGTAAAAGGGACGAGAGTCTAGAGACGTACATTTATTGACTACACTGACATTCGCCTTTGAAGAGTTAGGGTGAATGTTTGCTCATGCTCTGAAAATCAAGAAAGGTGTGAATGGGGGTGCACTGTCATGGTTTTGTTCAGCCCGTGAGCCTCTGCTCCTGAAGTTCCCTGAGCTGCACGTTTACTGTCCTGGACGCTGGGTACGACGTGTCCCAGCGTCCAACCATGGGGTGAACGTACCACGGGCAGTCTGTTTTTCATTCTTTTGCTTTCTCCTGGGAGACTACAATATTTTCTTGCATGTTTGATTTCCTTAAAGTGTTTTTTATTTTCTTTTTAATTTTCAATGAAAACTGTGGATTGGCAGATTGGAGCTCCACAGTTAGTGGTTTCCAAACTAATAAAAACAGAGCATTTCATCTAAATTTGGGCTTACAGTTTAGAAATTTCCAAATGACCTAAATAAATTGCTAACAGGAATGCCATGTTTTAATTTGGAGGGAAGGGGAGAAAGTAAAGAGCTTCTTAAAAGTTCTTTGATATGTTATCGTACTAATACAAGGCCTGAACAGTCAGTTACTTTCTCCATCCCCTTCTTTTTCAGATTTGGCAGAGACTAATTGAGGTGAAGTGACTTATCTAGAGTCGTATGTTTAGCAAACACATACTGAGCACCTACAGTATGCAAGGCAATCTACTGGGTACCACACGGGGCCCAAAGATGGGGGTGTGCCAGTCAGTTCACCATGAGTGGTTGTGGTAGGTCAAAGTTAGGGGGGCTTCCGCTCACTTCATTCTGGTCTCTGAACACTGGCTGTAGAAAGACCAAAGTAATTTACAAGTACATCCTTAGAAAAGCCATTTCCTAGCATTATTGTTCAGAATGTATGTTCTTTCGTCAATCTAGAAGTGAAATGGCTTTTGCAGGAGGAATTTCAAAAGGATGGCCTGCGCCATCTTCTGGTGAAAATGAGCATCGTTCTGTTGTGTGTGAGACTGAAAATAGCCATTGTGAGGTTTAGTTATCAAACAGCCTACGAGGCTAATTTGTAACACAGTGAATATATCTGGTGGGGGAAAAAAATACATATCAAAAGTCCTTTTTCCTATTTTTTCAATTAACTGGATTAAATGTAATTATATTGTTTAGAGGAATAGCCCCATCAAATAGGAAACTAGTAAAAATGACTTGTGGTTCTTTATTCCATAGTAAAATGATGGTCTATGTGTTAAATAATGTCACAGGATTGAATAGTTTTGAAATACCTCTTCAAGAGAACCTAACATACTTCCATAGAGTTATTTATGGAGTGGATAGGATCTGACCTATAGTCTGAAAGGCAGCTGGACTATAGTAAAAGAGGAATACTGGAAAACAGGTTTCTCAACACCCAATTTTTCTCGGCCTGGAAACCCCCCTGCTGTGCAATCAGTGAGTAGATTTCACCTCTTGTATTCATTGACCAGCAAGGTCCAGATTTTCCAGGCTTATAAGGGATATTAGGCTTACAAGAAAAGAATTTATAAGCGTTCCAATAACAATTATAGTAGGCATCAGAAAGATAATGGGTAACCCTGGAAGAGTAGGAAATAACCTACAATCTGAGACTTATACAGCACCTTTAAAATATGTTCACATTGATTGAGTCATGGCTCCCCATTGTCTTTCTGTGAAATACGGAGTCAGTAACATTCTTACATTTATCACAAAAGGACGGACATGCAGAGAGGACAAATGACTTGGCCAGAGTCCTGTGGCAAGTCCAGCCCTGACTCCCACTCCTCCCCTTACCAATACTTCCTTTGATGGTTTTCATCCCGAGTTTATCTGGCTTCAAGAGCCCTACCCATGGTCAATATTTATGAGCTAGTTTATCCTAATTCCTGGGAAGAAATAGGATTTTTTACGTATTTCTGAATGGAGACAGGTGGCGAAATGGAGTTTCTGGGATGCACTGTGTGTGGCTATATTTTTTGTTCTTTATGACCCAGGAGTGACGACAAGGACACCGTGGGGATGTTGGTCAACTGCCCTGCCTACTACAGTGTGTCTGCTCCCAAGGCTGAACTTCTGAACAAAATCAAAGACATGCCAGAAGAGGTGAATGAGGACGAGGAGCAGGCAGATGTCAACGAAAAGAAGGTACAAAATTGGGACCTGTGTTCTCTCCTCCGAAAGGTAGTGAAGGTCCGAGCAGGGTTACTGGCCCCTTCAGGCAGAAGGGGAGGGGCCTGTCACATCACCACCCTCACCCACATCACCACGGGGCTTGGGACGTACATGGCACTTGGAGCAATTTCCTCACAGCTCACCTGTCACTTTCATTTATAGAAATGACAAAAGTGAAGGTTAAGTGAGAATAAGTTATTTCGTAGAAGTCTCAGAGCTGGGACTAGAAACCAGGTCCCCAGCCGCCTAGTCCAACACAGGGACCCCAGCATTTGTCAGAGCTGGCCAGCCAATGCCAACAGCCTGTGTAATTTTCATCTCATGGTTCATGGTCAAAAGGAAAACTAGAAAATATAGAAACTTTAAGGAAGGAGAGATGGATGGTAAAAACACCCTTCTGGGAAAAGGTAATGTTAATCTTTAGATTCCCCAACTCTCTTTGCAATACCCCAGTGTAGCTTGAAAGCACAGTATTGGAATTTAGTTGTTAGCATTTGATACTCCTACAGAAATTTGAAATGCTAAGCATTTTGAAAATGACCACGCTGCTGCTGCGATCTTCCCACATGCCGAGGAGATCTGAGCTGGGCTGTGCCTGCAGGAGAGAAAGTTCCTGCCGTTCCACTTTCCCTACAGCCCCAGAGAGGCTGCCTGCCACCATGCGTATGGCCCTCATACAGCTCAGGCCTGCATGCTGAAAAAAGATTCTGCTAAAGCTTGCCTCTTGCTGAGCCTGGAATGTAAGTGGTTCTCAGTGGTACCAATTCCAGGAGAAACTTTCTTATGTGATTCCATTTTCATTTAGGACATAATACATGTCCTAAGCATGTAATACATGTCCTCGTCTTTATGTGATGGAATGAGACTACAGGCTAATAGACCCTGGGAGCAGAGGATTAGGGGCAGGAGGACTTAGAGATTTGGAAGCACCTCCAGCAGTGGTATTGTCCCTTGTACTGCTCCCCTTCATGGGCTCATGGAGCATGGCTGACATGCTAATGCAGCCAGGTAGTGACACGTGCTCTCCCAGCCCAAGGTTTTCCCATTTAAGCACCTGCTTTATAGCACACCTCCTGGCATACCCCTACCTCAGTGCTGCTGAGTGTCCCCATTTAATGGTTCCTCTGATTGGGCAGGGGAATAAAACACCTTGCTCGGGCCTCTCTATATTTATCCCAAAGAGTCAGTTACAGAAACACCATTACAAGTACCGACTTGTCATAACATCTTTAACTGAACATTTTGCAGTTTGTGGTGGTGGTTTGCATGTAGACATACACTGCTTTACTCTTACTTTTTCCTCCCCATCTTAATTTATTTTTTAAACAATTTTTCATCACTTTATTATCACCCTCTCACTCTGAGGATTGTGTGGCAAAATTGATTTTTAGACTGAGAATATGAAGGAATGGAGGGTTACTCCTCATGGGAAATAACGTTAGGTACCATTTATCGAGCACTTCTTATGTTCTAGGTGTGGACTATGTTTTTTGTTGTTGTTTTTAACATAGTGCTATATCCTTTATTTTCACAAAACCACTGATCCCTGTATTGTCACATTTTACACTGAAGTAATCAGAATGAGTCAGGACCAGAAGAAGGGGGAATTCAAGACAAAGGGACCAGCATGGGAAAAGACATAGAGCTGTGAAAAAACATAGGGAGTTTGTTTGCATATTGAAGAAAGGTACTTCCAGTAGTTTGATATTTTGGGATGTAAAACAAAATGATTAAATTAGGAATTACCAGACCTAGAAAATAAAGGAAGTTTCTATAGTGGGAGATGAGACTGGAAGGATCCACAGAGGCCAAAATGTCATGGAGGTCTCATGGGCCTTTGTGTGAAACGCTGCAGGGTTCAGATTTTATCCTGTGGTAATGGAGTCCTCTTTGAAATTTTTTTTTTTTTGCTTTTTTTTAATGAACAAGTTTATTAATGTGTAATAGAATTTTCATTAGTGTCATTTACATTTGCATATCTGACTTGGAAACACAGGAAATATGTGACGTTTTTAATGAGTTGAAGACCTCTATTAATATGTTCAGCATAAAGTTGAAATGCAGTTCTCTTCCTGATATACAACAAGCTTTTCTAACAATGATTTTAAAAAATGATGCTTTTGATCAATATTCATTCCCCAGGTTGTTCTGAGGCAGAGTGTAGCCCCCCACCAACTTTTACAAAGTAATAATTTGTTACCTAATATTTAAAGTTATTAATAACTTAAGGTGCATTTCTAGGCATGAAACTCACTGAATCAATGGGAACTGATTTATTAATATTTCTAAAATTAAAATTAATATTTTAAAATCAATTCTACTTTAATATATTTTCTATTTATATATTCTATATTATTTATTTATTTATTCTATATTTATTATTTATTTATTCTGGATAATGAAGTATAATATTCCAAGTAAATATAAATGTTACTTAAAATTTGAAACACTTTCATTGTCTGAACTTCTGACACACACAAACACTAAAAACAATTTAATATCAGAGCTTTCAATTCTTTGGCTAACCCCTGCCATATCTATTGGCAAAAATCTGCTTAAACAGAGTCCATGATTCTCTATTCTGAAGAAAAAAGGCTTTGGCTTAGAGACTGGGTAGAAAATTCCAAAAGGCAAAAAGAATCTGTTGTTTCTCAGAATTGGCTTTCCCCAAGACATCAGTAGTGACCCAGATGGTTCACAGCTGCCCATTTCTGTTCCTCTTCCTTCATTCTTAATATTCCAAGTTTCTGTCTGTCTCCCTTTCAGCCTAGAAAACTTAACCTTTAGCATTTCTTTTAGAATAGGTCTGCTGGTGACAAATTCTTTTAGTTTTTCTTGATGTAAGCATGTCTTTATTCCGCTGTCATTCCTGAAGGATATTTTCACTGGATGTGCAATTCTGGGGTGCCTGTTCTTTTTCTTTTAGCACTTTAAAATTGTTCCACTTTCTTCTGGCTTCCATGGTTTCTGATAAGGGATGTGCAGTTATTTAAATACGTGTTCCTCCTATGTGCAATGTGGTTTTTCTCTGGCTGCTTTCAAAATTTTTATCTTTGATTTCTAGTAGTTTGATTATGATGTGTATGGGCCTGATTTTCTTTGGTTTTATTCTGTTTGGGGTTTGCCAGGCTTCTTGATTATGTAAATGTATGTCTTTTCCCAAACTCAGGAAGTTTTCAGCCATTATGTCTTCAAATATTGTTTGTGCACTAAGTTGTTCTTTTCTCTGTTTGGGACTCCAGTGATACAAATGTTAGACCTTTTGTTATTGCCCCCACCAGTCCCAGAAGCTCTGTTTATTTTATTTTTTTTATCTATTTTCTGTCAGTTCTTCTGATTAGATAATTCCTATGGGTCTACCTTCAAGTTCATTGAGTTTCCTGTTTCCATTCTGCCAGTGATTTGTTTTTCAAATATTACAGTTTTCAATTCTAAAGTTTCTAGTCAGTTTTTTGTAGTGTCTATTTCTTTGCCAAGAACGTCTGTTTTCATTTTAAGAGTGTTTACTTTTACCACGGAGCATGGTTATAAAAGCTGTTTGAAAGGCTTTGGTCCTCCTAACATTGAGGTTCTACTTAGTGTTAGCGCCTGGTCATTGTCTTCCCCTGAGATTGCTCACATTTTACTGGTTCTTTTTGTGTTGGGTAATTTTGTATTGTATTCTGAACATTGTGAGTATTACATTGTGAAACTCCGGGTTCTGTTAAAAACCTCTGGAGAATGTTGATTTTGTTTGTTTGTTTGTTTTAGCAGGCAGGTTGAGACTACAAGTTCTGTACCACCTTCGAGTGGTGGTTCCAACGTCAGTTCCGTGTTCAGAGCGTTTGCTGTGTTAAATAGGTCTGTCCCACACAAACGTGCACTGTTCAGGGCTTTGCCTGAGATTTGGGTAGCTGTTTCTAGCATGTTCAGTTCTCAAAGCCTTTGCTATACTACTTGGGGTCTGTCCCACACTCATGCAGCTTGAGGGTGAGCCTAAGATTTATGCCAGTTCGCACACAGAGTATGGGGATCTTTTTTTCCAGCTTTCTCCTGTCCAGTATTTTCCCCACACTCTGCTCCCAGCAGCCCCTTTTCCTGGGCTTCTGGCTAGAAAGACAAGTAAGTTCTCATGGTTATAGCAACTTGTGCCATTCTACATGGCTGGGACCACCCTCAACAAAAGAGAAAAAAATAATGGGGATTTCCCTCATACTCTTTAGACCATACGGTCCTTTTCCTAGTTCCTCGGACCAGAAAGAAGGATTTTCTCGTGGGATTTTAAGTGCCTGTGTGAAACCATCCTTTGGGGGCAGGTCTGGGAGACAAAAAAGAGAGACGGGAGAGTTAAAAACAGGATTTCCCTCCACTCTTTAGCTCACAGTGGCCCTTTTCTAGTCCTCTGGTTTTAAAGACAGGGCGTTTCTCACAGTGTTATTAGCATTGCGCTGCAGTCTGTGTAGTTCTGCCCTGGGGTTCTCCTCAGGTTAGAGTCAGAATATAAAAAGGTGGGGAGAAATAGGAAACTCCTCCCATTCTGAGCTGCCCTTCACGTTTGGCTCCCCTCCCCAAGGCCCTGCCCGACTTCACTTTATAGGGATGTTTGCTGTAACAAGTGGGGAGAAAGGCTGTAGTGGGCTTATGCTATCCTGGCCAGCATCCAACACACATCACCGCCTCTCACCTCCAAGCAGGGCGATGTGACATGTGCATAGTAGAAGTCTGGCAGCTGTGTGTGGAGTCAGACAGGAGGAAGGGAGAGTCATTGGGAAGGTGTTACAGCCATTCAGGATAGTGATGGCACATGTCTAAGGGCATGCAGTAGGAGTACTGATAAACAGATGGGATTTAAGAAAAAATAATAATAATAAAGGAAGTAAAACGGACAGAGCCTGGTAACAGATTAGATGTAGAGCATGGAAGAAAGGAAAGAGTCAAGGATGACTCCCAAGTTCCTGGCCAAGTTGACAGTCACGACTGAAATGGGGAGAACAGGAAGGTCATTTAGGGAGGGTAGGAGATGAGTTTAGTTGAATTTAAAGAAATGTAATATTGTTTCTTATGTATCAAAGATTCCTGATACCAAGAGACTAAGTAAATATGATAACTTTCTGGTCACAAGCCTTTCTGAGAGAAAATGGTAAAGAACCACTCTTGACAGAGAGTATGCTAGAAGATATTTGAAATGGCAGTCGAGCGAGTCCCCATGATCTTTGTGCTTTCCTCGGGTTACACAAGAGGAAATGGAGGTTTGATTCAAGAGGAGATGGAGGTTTGATTCAATTTCTGTCCTCAGAAATTGACTTCTCTCTGGGTAAAATTCAGCTAAGAAAACAGCCAAGTGCTGATGCCTGGATCCTCCCTAGTTTTTATTCCAGGGACCTGGATTCCACTCTGTCCCTAAACCCCAGCCATGTGGTTAGGAGTCCTGCATTACTCGTGTTTAAGAGGAAGAAAGTCAGTCAGCAGAAGCCAACTGGGTATTTGGCAGCAGTGCCAGTACAAGTTGTCAGAACAAAGTTGTGTGTGGAGGGGAAGTTGAGTATTTCCCTGCAGGCATCTACCTAAAATGAGTGTTGTATGCTCTTCAGATTGTTCCCTAATCTTAATGACAGCACACACACACACACACACACACACACACACACACACACACAAAATAACTGTGGAATATGTGTAATACTTCTATCTTTTCCAAAGTGCTTGCACAAGCTTTATTTTATTTGGGCTTCGTAATATTCTTTTGAGCTATTTTAATGTAGTGATTAAAAGCCTGAACCTTGGTTGACGACCAAGAGCCAGACGACCTGGGTTGAAGCCCTGCTCTGGCACTTTCTAGCCGCACAAGCTTAGGCAAGTTAAATAACCTCACTTTCCTCATCAATAAAACTGGGATAATAATAGTATCTATCTAATGGGGTTGTTGTGAGTAGTAATTGAATAGTAAAACACTTAAATAGTGCCTGCCACAGAGAAAGAGCTCAGTATTTAAATATTATGAGTTTTAGGCAGGTATTATTATCCCCTTGCTGTGGTGAGAAAACAGACACAAGGTCAAGTGACTTGCCTGAAGGTGAGTTTTCTGTCAGGGCTGGGTCTCTTGACTGCTGGTTGGTCCCTCACTGCTGGTCTATCCAGTGTTCATGCCGGAGCTGCAAGGAGGCGAGACAGGGCCCAACAGGATGGTTGCATGGAGATGGTGGGTGGGAAGGTGGGTCTTTCAAACTATGTTTAGAGAAAGATCCCTTATAAATAGCGTCTCACACAGGGCAAGTTAACAGTTTATCCCAGATCAGAAGTTCCGTGGATAAATGTCGATGATTTTGCAAATTAAAACAAAAGAAAACCCACCCAAAACCCCAATTCTTGAAGGCTTGAAATGGATCCTAAACCCTAGTGAATTCTGCAGGTAGAAGTTGGTGGGGTTTTTGGAAAATCTCTGCCTGGCAAGGAAATGACTATGTAGTACAGCCAACTTTCCCTTGTTGCCTTCGGTTATTCAAATCCCTTTTAACTTTATTTTAAAGTCCAAATTTCCATATTTTGAGAGCTTCATAAAATAAAAAAAATTCAAATACCATCCAACTATGCAACATTTGGGCCAGAAGTGACTGAATTGACTGCTTAGTATACTTGTTTTAGCATATATGGCCGAGCTGTGATCTATCACATTACATCCCAGCAAAGAGCTTTCAGAAATCAAAATGCCACAAAATGTGAAAATGTGTATTGGTCCTTCCCACAGACGTGTCCCCGGATCAGTCCTAGGCACTTCCATCTCCTTCTGTTCTTCCTTATCCATGGCGCCCGGAACCCACATCAGCCCCTGCAGCGATAGGCTTACGGTTCTGCCCAGCATCGGTGTCTAAAAACCAAAGCAGGGTCTTCAGAGGAAGGACTGAGGGCGTTAAATGCCTGAGCCTGGTCCTCGACTGCTGTTCAGTGGTGTCACCTTCTTTGGCCCTTCTTCGCCCACTGAACTCTGCTTACTTGGTGGCTACCCTTTCAGCACTGCTGATCTGGCATCATTAAAACCAGAACTAGGACATTTCAAAGACATTATAACCTTGCTTAGATTGACGGAGCCTGAAAACACTGGGGAGCTGAGTTGAGCAGAAACTCAGAAGAAGAGTTCTCATCATACCGTCCCTTAAAATACCAGCGACTCAGAGCCATACCGAGAATTTTTTAAATGATGTCAATTCAATTATTAATGAAAGTGCTTTGAGTGCCTTCCAAAAAAGAACACACAGTATTCATTTCAAAAGAAGTCATATATGTAGGAATAAGGAAAACACCTTCTTTTCTTTCAACTATTTAGTTTTTTAAAAGCTGTTTCTAGAAACTATACTTCTCAAGATGTGAGGTTGAAATGGATCCCAAAACACTTGAATAAGCAGAAGGCCCTTTCCTGAGGTTGGAGTGAGAGGAATGTTGCTGCTCAGTTAGTTACCTCTTGGGATTTTGGTATCATCTGGTTTTCTACAGGAAAGTGTCAGCCGGTGACATTCACAGTGGCAAGCCTAGAAAATGCAAGCTCAGAGGTTAAAAACTCCTGGCCTGACTTCATGGACCTGTTAGTTTCTCTCATTATCTATCTGAAAAACAGGAATGATGACATTTGACTTGTCTTAACCCTGTCCAGCAGGAGTGTGGGAGATGTGACAGGAAGCATGGCTTATTTTCCCCACTACTTCCCATTCCAGTGTCCTTACTGTTCCTGTCCTAGGAACTGATACCACAAAGCAAGATCGCCACAGCCTTCTGGGAGTTTTGTTGGAGGTACCTAGCAGGGTATCTTGCAGGCAAATACCATAGTTACCAGCCAGAACTGTGTTTTTGGAAAACAATGAGTTTTCTAGGCGAATAGAAGGAAAATTAAACAATTAACACTAAGCAATATTTTCTACCACCTGCATTTTTCTGGGCTCAGACTCTTTGGTTGAAGAATAATACACACTAGACATTTTTTCCCACTACTAAAATTGTCTTTTGCGTTTTGTCTCAACTAAACAGCTTGAGGAAAGCCAAAGATTATAACCCATGATGAGATGGTGCAGCAGATGGGCATTTTTTTAGTCAGCCTTCAGCCTCTGGGATTAGGCAAGTTGAGAAGACAACAAGCTATCACCATTAAAGCCAGAACTTGGACATTTCAAGCACGTTATGAACCTTACTTAGATTGAAGTACCTCTGGTGGTCCAGCTCCAAGATGGGTAGATCATGGAGAAATAAATGTTTCCCTTTATCATTGTGATTATGGTATTCTCCAGTGCTGATGCTGAAGAAATCATACAAAAAGTCATCAGTACCCTTCAATTCTGTCATAAATATTTCTATTTTTTTCCTTCCTTTAAAATGAAGATTTACTCTGACATAGAAATTGTGACCCTTTTGTACCAAGTTTCCGCTGAAGCCACACAGCTTAGAGTATATATATATATATATATGTGTATATATATGTATATGTATGTGTGTGTGTGTGTGTATATGTATATATGTGTGTGTGTGTGTGTGTGTATATATATATATATATATATATATATATATGTTTGTGTGTGTGTGTATATATATATATCCACACACGGAACCTTTTTAGTGGTAAAGAAAAAGGTTTTAACCCAAAAAAGATTATATCCTTTTTCTACCTGACTACCTCAGGCTAAGAGAAAACTGAAAGACTGATTTCAAAAGCCATGGAGTTTAATTTCTATTGCAGCGAAGTAGTAGTAGACACTTCATATAAATGAAGTCAAACTTGAAACAGCTAAGACCTTTACTTCGTTCCTTCAGTTGAATATATTGGATATTTGTGTGACTATTTTATATGTATAGAAATTAATTAAACTAGCAAATTACATAGCTCTGGTAACTGGAGACAGTGGGGTGAGGTGGAAAGAACGAGGCTGAATTCTGATAAAGGATAAAGGTCTCATGTGAATGTTTACAAGGAACGTACAAGGATGGCCGCTAAACTCAGGCTGGCTTCAGTTCGAGGCAGCCCCACCTAGCGGTACACGTGTCTCAGACCTCACTTCACCTCATTAAGTCTTAGTCTCCTCACCTGTTGTAGTAGATGCTATCTTATCTACGTACAAGTTTGTTGGGAAAACGAAATGAGATAATCCACGTGGAGTCTCACAGTGTCTGACACATAGTAATTGCAAAATAAACGCTTTCTATAATTAACATTCAACTCAGCTCTGTGATCTTGGGCAAGTCCCTTCATTCCTTTGACGCTTGGCTTCACTATTTGTAAAACAAGAATATTTACCCTACTTGTGTAAGGTATTGCGGTAAGAATCCAAGGAGAGTGTGTCTTAAAAAAGACTTAGAAGTAGTTAACCAGTTAGGAAGGCAGAGCTGTACACAGCATGACACAACTGGGAAACATTAAGAGGTGCTGTGTAGTCAAGTGTTGGCCTGTGAGAATTGAATAGGTTCAGAGAAGGCCAGCTGTCGACATTCAGGGACAGGAAAGAGTACTGTGGCCTAATAGTGGGGGGCAGTTCATATAGAGTAAGGACCCTTCAGCTGAGTTTTAAAGAAAAGACAGGATGTGGCTGGGAGAACTGAATCCTCCTTCCACTGACCACTTCGGCTCGCTAACCTCTGCTGTGTGTCTCTTCTGTGGTTAACAGGCCGAGCTGATTGGAAGCCTCACTCACAAACTTGAGACCCTTCAGGAAGCAAAGGGGAGCCTGCTCATGGACATCAAGCTCAATAACGCCCTGGGAGAGGAGGTGGAGAGTTGGATCAGTGAGCTCTGCAAGCCCAATGAGTTTGACAAGTACAAGATGTTCATTGGGGACTTGGACAAGGTGGTGAACCTGCTCCTGTCCCTCTCGGGGCGCCTGGCCCGTGTGGAGAACGTCCTCAGTGGCCTCGGAGAAGATGCTAGTAACGAAGAAAGGGTAGGTGGTCTCGCGATTCAGTTCAACAACTTTTCCCTCTGAGACCATACACACAGAGAAGTACCTTTAGACACAATCCCGTCTCTCAAGAAGATGACAATCTATTTGGGGCAGGAAGACAGTCCAACATACAGATAACCAGGACACAGAAGAAGGCATCGCGCATGCCAATATGTAATGCTACCACTGCAGACTCAGGGAACACGTAGGGAAGTAAAAAACACGGGTGCCAGGGTTTCTTCCTTCCTCTCTATCCTGGAAACAGAAAAGATAAAAGTGTGCTGGGGGCTGACCTTGAACAAAGAGAGAGCGAGAACAAAACTGTCAGGGATGAGGAGAGGGCGCAGGAACGTGAGCTCAAGTTCCAGGGAATCTGCAGGTAAATGGGCTGCAGGCACTCGGTGAGGACGTACCCAGGTGTCTCCACTGCTCCTGTTACTGGAAGGAATTGGGCCGGTAATAACAGTGGTGGTAATGCTGGGTACAATTCAAGTACGTGTCTGTGTCAGGTACTGTGGGTTTCACACCTGATGTGCCATCTCTTTGAATCCTCACTGCAGACCAGGAAGTGATGGAGCCAGGATATGAGGAGTCCTGCTGCAGACCCCAAGTTTTATTCACCTTATTGAACTTAATGCCATTGCTACAGAGCATTCTTCATCTACTCATCTGTACAACACATGTTAATGGGTGTCTAGTATGTGCCACTTACTGGTCTAGGTACTTGGGATATTCTGTGAATAGCGCAGGCAGATCCCTGCTGTCATGGAACTAACTTACCCAGGGAAGTCAGACAATAAATGTAGCTGTAACACTCTAGATGCCGGGAGGTGATACGCGCTCCAGCCATCAAGAGGCTCCTTTGCTTTCTGGCTCCTGCTCCTATCTACAGCTCTCTCTCTTTCAATGCTATCAGGATTTCCAAATTATTTCTCCTAATATATTACATTAAAAGGAAAGCTATCTCTTTTTCAAATAGATTTTAAAGGGATGAAAAAAGTCTAGAGGGTAAGCATTTAGGAAGGTGACTGCGTACCCAGGAACTTTCTGTAGCTCTACGCCCAATGAGTGCCCTCCTCGTGTAAAAGTGCTGAGCCTTAGCTTATTCTAGAAATTGCCTATCGTACCTGCCTCAGAGGGGTTGTCCTTTCCTCCTTCCTTCCACTGAACAAACAGCATATGCGAACCTGTAATATGTCAGGTACTGTGTGTGTTTGGGACGAACACTGGCTGGAACACAGGCTCCAGCCTCCAGGCTCTCGCCCTGTAGTGAGGAAAACCAGTGTGAAAGCAGCGAATGTGCCCAACATGCTGCAGCACAGCAGCACACTCAGAGCCAGGAAGCACTTCTCGGGTGGTGGGGTGAGGCCAGGAGAGGCTTCACACAAGTGGTACTTAACAGCGTCCAGCAGAATTGCATAATTGCAGGTGGACTAAGTAAGAGTGGAAGGGCTTTACCAGTTAGAAGGAATATCATAGACAAAGTAAAGAAAGACCATGGCATGTTCAAAAACTGATTTGCCTATGGTTGGTATGTTTAGAATACAAAGTGATTGCTTGCTTTGTTTTTAATAATAGCAAATTATCGAAAATATTAGAAAAGTAGGTAGGCACCGGTATCAGACAGGAAGTAGATGGCTCAATCAAAAAAGGTATGCAGAACATCAAAAATACCAAAGAATTAGATTAAAAAATGGGCAGAGGATCTGAATAGACATTTTGCCAAAGGGGACATAGAAATGGACAACAGACACATGAAAAGATGCTCAGTATCACTAATCACCAGGGAAATGCAAATTAAAACCACAACAAGATATCACCTTGCACTTGCGGAATGGCTGCCATCAGTAAGTCAAGTGTTAGAGAGGATGTGGAGAAAAGAGAACCCGCTTGCACTGCTGATGGGATTGCAAATTGGTGCAGCCACTATGGAAAACAGTATGGAGATTCCTCAAAAAATTAAAAATAGAACTACCTTATGATCCAGCAATTCCATTTCTGGATATTTATCTATCCAAAGAAATCCAAAACACAAATTCTAAAAGATACATGCACCCCTATGTTCATTGCAGCACTATTTACAATAGCCAAGATATGGAAGCCACCTAAGTGCCCATCAGTAGACGACTAGATAAAGAGGCTGTTCGTACATACTCGTATATACAATGGAATATTACTCAGCCATAAAAAAAAGAAATCTTACCATTTGTGACAACATGAATAGACCTAAAGGGTATTATGCTCAGTGAAATAAGTCAGACAAAGAAAGACAAATACCATGTGATCTCACTTATGCGGAATGTAAAAAACAAAACAAACAATAATAAAGAGGTATTCACGAAGGTACGGGAAGGATTATGGACAATCGAGAAAGGATAACAAAACTCCCTGTCCCCTCCAGAGCTAGCATCAGTGGGGAAGCCATTCCTACCTCTAGACCTGGAGGAGCAAGAGGAAAGGGGCCCTTATCAGAACCACTGTGGCTGTCCCACAGCGCTGAGGCCTTGGTGAGAGAATGCAGCCGCCGCCACCTGGCAAGGACGGAGTCAGGGATAAATGCCCCAGTTTCTTTCTCGTCCCATCCTCCAATCTCTGGCCCATGACTCCCATGAGCCAAACTCAAACCTTCTGTGTCATACTTTAGACTTTAGCCTGTAGGCCGGCAAGGCCCTAATTTGATGACATAATCAGCCTGGGGAGGGGATAGCATGATGCTAATAGTTGAGAGACTTATTGTCATAGTCTAACAAGAAGGTTTCAGACTGTTTATTTAGGCAGTTGTCATGGGGATAGAGAATAGAGAATAAGTTTGAATTAGCTGGGCTATTAGATGAGAAGAAGGATAGAACAGAAGTAACTCCAAGTTTCCTGTTGGCCACTTGGGCAGATGCTGCAGGTATCTAAGATAGAAACTGGAGCAATTTTCAGTTAGGGGAAGAGGAGTTGTACCAGAATTAAATTCAACTCAATATTTAAGGCACACATACACTCTTAAATACAAGTAAGTGCTTGCTCACCTGCAAAACACTACATCAATATTAGTTTGTGTAACAATTGGTCTTTGTCACCAAAGTACCAACAGGAATGAGAAAAGGAAGAATTAAGTGGTTCAGTAAATGCCAAATTCAGGATCATAGTTACTAATGAGGGGAGGGAGGGGGAAGATGGGAACTAGAGGCAGTATAGGTTAAGACTTCAACTGAATCTGTAGTTTTGTTTGTTTGTTTTTAATCTGAAGCAAATGTGAAAAATGTCCATGTTGAGATTTGGTACTGTTAATGATAGGTACACAGATATTACACCATTATCTATAGATGTCTGTTGTTTAAAATATTTCATAATTTTTTTAAGGTTCTCACTTTATGTCTGTACAGAATTTTGAAAGGTGTCTTCATTCAAAATCAATTGCTAAGGGTTTTTTTTTAAGGTGTGGTTTTTTTGATTAGGGAAAGGAAGCCTATGAGAATGGAGATATTTGTAAATTAAACCCAACTTTGCACTTTTGTCCCCAGACATTATGTAAGATCTGACAGGCTAGTTCAAGGGAAGGTAGGGGAAAGACACATGAGATTTTCATAACCCTACATAAGCTAATTTGTATTTAAGTATCGATTTAAATAGTCTTATTTCTTGAGTAATTTCTATTTTAATGTTTCTCAGTCACTTTGGCCTGAAAAGTCTAAATGGTTAAATATGATATTTAAAAAAATTTTTAAATGACAGTCATTATATGTCAGCATGTTGGGTAAAAAGAAAAATAACCACCCAACAAAAATCTTTATAAAGATTTTTATAAAGTATATTAACCCTACAGATAACATAACTACCTTACCATTGGGTTTGTATAAGGAACTCTCAGAATCTGAAATTGCCATCAGTGTTAAATAGAATTTCTATCATGTTAGATTTAGAGATGTGTAAAAGAGACCTGGAAAATGGAAACTGATTTCTTTAGAGATGGTAATACAATGTTTCCATTGTTGGTTGTGGATTAGGACTGGGGTTCTCAAACGTTAGCTGCAAAAGACTCACCTAGAAGGCTTGTTAAACCAGGGACTTCTAGGCGTCTCCAGAGCTTTGGATTCAGCAGGTGGAAAGGGGCCTGACACTGCATTTCTAACAAGTTCCCAGCTGATTCTGCTGCTGGTCCACATTCTGAGAACCGCTATAAATGTAAATACTTGATGACTGGCCTTTTTTCTCCCCTTCAGTTTTTTTTTTATTGTCATCAACTACACATAAAATTTGCCATCTTAACCACTTTAAGGCAGGCAGTTCAGTAATATTCAGTGCATTCATATCATTGTGCATCCAGAACTCTTTTCGTCTTGCAAAACTGAAATTCTGTGCTCGTTAAACAGTATCTCACCATTTCCACACCCCTTAGTCCCTGGCCGCCACCATTCTACTTTTGGTCTCCATGACTTTGACTGAGAACCTCGTAAGTGGAATCATTGATTGTACTTTTAAGTGTAGAAGCCTGAAGTCAAGTATGACCCCAGCCAACATAAGGTAACTTCTCAAATTAAAGCTGCCACGTGACTTTACAAGTTAGAGAAACAGAAGAGTAATAAACTGGTTGTCAAAAAATTAATTCTCCTTTAGAGTGACAACTGAAAAGGAAACTTGGATATCTTGCAGTCCTGTGATAGGTGTCTTTGCAGCCAGTTGGACTCTGTCCTGCATCCCCTTGCCCTTTGCTCATCTTCTCGTTTCCCCCCTCCCCGGGCAGAGCTCTCTTAAGGAGAAGAAGAAGGTCCTGGCGGGACAGCATGAGGATGCCCGGGAGCTCAAGGAGAACCTGGACCGAAGGGAACGCCTGGTGTTGGACATCCTGGCCAATTACCTTTCGGAGGAGCAGCTCCAGGATTACCAGCATTTTGTGAAAATGAAGTCAACACTCCTCATCGAGCAGCGAAAGCTGGATGACAAGATCAAACTGGGCCAGGAGCAAGTCAAGTGTCTGCTGGAGAGTCTGCCGTCTAACTTCACTCCCAAGGCAGGGGCCCTGGTGCTGCCCCCAAACCTCACCAGTGAAATGACTCCTGTTGGGGGACGTACTTTCAGCAGTAGTTTCCCAACAGTAACTTCTCCACTTTAACCTCTTCTAAAACACCCAACCAAAAAATCACCCTTTCTTTCAACACTATTTAATTTGAAAAATGTTTCAGTAAAAACACTGTTTAAACTATATGGGCTTGGGGGAGGGGAGGTGGTTCTGGATAAAGGAAAATATTCTATCCATGGGAAAAGCCTGTTTTTTCCTTCTCCCCCTTCACGATTGATCTTCTGAGAGCTTGAATGCTGCTGGGAACTTACGCCTTTCTATTATTACTTCGTAGTAGAAAGAAAATTAATGAAACTGTGAGAACTGCTTGGAGGGTGTTTGATTGTTTAGTTTTTAACAGATTAAGGCAACAGAGATCAGTGTGTGTCACCCTCAGGAACTGCATCCGCAGGGGCCTTCCCTGCCTGTGGGCAGAGTGTCCTGATGACAAGTACTCCTTAATGAAGGGTTTGCAACATAAAGCCTTAAAAAGACACACACAGAGAAGAAAATTGTAAAACCTTGAACATTGTTATTTATATTTTTTAAAATGAAAAAAATCATGTTTGTGTGCTAACCACTTATTTGATTCTGTTTTGTGGTGGACGTAGACAATTATGTTTGAACTTTGTATTTTGTGAAAACCTTAATGAAATGAAGAATTCCAAAGACAGTCACATTGAGCGTGGAGACTTGTTTTTTCCTAAACTCTTGACTTGTCTGACTTGTTTTTACCGATACGAGTAGACCTTCTACGCTTGTATTAAACTGAGTATGGGGAAGCCCCAGTTTCCACTGCTGCCGGTCTTTACCACTTTACTGCTGCCACCAACAGGCACACATAGACCTTACCCACGAAGAAGGCTTCGGGCAACAAGTTTATCACATCATTTCCTAGGGCATCATGCTATCGCTGTGGTGGGACGATAAAGCTAAATTTTACCAACAAGGACAGCAACTCTCCAACCTGTCTCACAGGAGGAAGGTTAGAAACCAAGACAATTCAAAACTGAATTCACTCTGTCTTCCTGTATGGGATTTGGGCTAAACACAGCCTATTTAGTGAGATTATTAAGTGTTTTTTTAATGTCAAACGTATCAACCACCATTAAAAATTCCCTCAACATCTGAAGACTGAACTATCTATCATGCTTCAATAACAACTTCCCAGAGCGGACTCGAGAGTCCAAGCTGTAAGTCTATTACAACAGGCTGGAACGATGGAAGGAGGCTTGGGCCAGAGGCCAGGCTATGTTGACAGCTGCTGGAAATGGTGACAGCCTAATACTTTGAGCAGGTGGTGACTCGTAGGCTGTGCTTTAGCTTTTTGTTGTTTTCCCATGTGCTGGACCTGCGGCTGGTGGCCACCTTTGCTGATTTGGGCTGAAAGTACCATAACAGCCAGCCCTAGAGAACTGGAGAGTAAAATTTGTACAAGGGTACCAAATGCCCTTTTCCCCTTAGTACATTTTAATTACTGAATGAAATATATCTTCTGGTTAAGAACTTCAAAACTAGTTTTGGTCCCCAGTATAGCTGTGTTTTGATGAACTTAGACCCAACAGGCCACCCAGAAGTTTCTTACGAGCAATCATCCAAAGCCATTGCTTTGCTCTTTGGAGGTTTTGCACGGTCTGACTCCATTGATACAATAAGACAGCACTTTGATGGCCCAGCTTCTCACACATCTGGAGAGCCCATTTCCCAGGGAATTAGTAGAACCAGTGACAGCATTCCACAGCCACACCGCATGGTCATTTGAAAGAGAAAAACAGTCCACTTGACTGACATTTCATCACGCTTAGGCCAACATAGGAGCCTGAAATCAACTCCACTGGGTAATGGACTGTATCTTGCTCTTTGTGTCAGACCAGGTTAAATTCAGGCAGTAAATGTTTTTAGCTGTTCTTAGTGAAATTGCTCAAAGGGATTCTGGGGCTCCCAATTCCCAACACTCTTCAAAATTCTTCTTAGGGATTTGACTGGGAACATTTTGCACAGAGTCTTTTTCCATCGCTTTTCTGATTTATACATGTCAAAATCAGTGAGGGACCCCGTCGGAGAGCAGTAGGTAATGCAGCCTGGCGTGCCACAAGCCCGGAAAGCTTACAACACTCCTGGGATAGCTTCCCTTTCTTTGCTCCACTGAAATGTTACGTGAAATGAGTATGGTACCAAGTGCAACTTCGAAATGTAATTCTTATTTATTGTAACAGGACTTGACCTCTGTGCTTCAATGAGAAGAGACCACTAACCCTAATTTTTCACTGTTAACGTAAAAGCCCAGCTAGAAAATAAGCCTATTCTTTATCCCTTTCCTATTTTGCATTCTTTTCCCACTATTAAAAAGAACGTCTGTAGTAGAAGCCACCCTTTTTCCTCCCAACAATATCCTCTCCACCAAGATCATGAGCAGAGCAGCCATGAGTATGTTGTTGGTCAAGATTGCAGGACACACGTGACTGTGTGTCAAGAATGTTTGCTCACAGTCAATGATTGTCCCTGTGAATGTGATCATTTCAGAAACATCACGTCCCATCAGAAATCAGGTGAGAATGGCATGGCCGTGCAATAATCCAAATGCTGACACTTAGAAACCTGTAAAGTTCCAAAAAAGGACAACGTCCTGCGACAAAACGGGGAGGCCTCCCGCTTCCTGGACCACTTGAGAAGTTCCTGGGCTTGTTGCTACAAGTTGGTTGACTCAACCTTTTCTCAGGCTGTTGGGTTCCTTGTGGCCACTTAACCCCCAAAGAATGCAGGGAGGATCCGAAGTGAAAGTGTCTGAGTTTCTCCATGAGACACTGTCGAAACCAAACATTTTTTCCTTTGCTCCAGGGGAACACTTTAGGTTTCGTTTTGCACAACTGGTTTTCAATGTCAAACTTGAAGATGAGCAAGTTTGGATCAACTGCTAAGAATCGGTGGCTGACTGCTGACTGGAGGAGTGAGGGCTTCACTGAGGGCCTCTGGGGCATTTAAAGGAGAAATCGGCCACAGATATCCTACTCTTCCTATTATCCCATTGTTAATGTCTGATCTAAAATCACTTCTGAGTTTTAAAGTTAGATCACAGTTGTTCCTACTACCTTTAAGTTTGTACCTTTTACTAGGATATTGATGGGTTTTTGTTTTTGTTTTCTGCATACTTGGGGAAATGTTGCCTTTTTATTCTTACATGGTTCCAAATTTATTTCTCTTTAGTTTTAATCTTCCATGATATATTGGCTTTATTCTGTTAGATTGGATTTTTTTTCTCTCTTTTTAGAACAGCATGAGTTTTATTCACCTTAATGAAGGCAAGAAAAGGGAAGAACTTTAGCCCGAAATAACTTCATCTTCAGCAAGTGGTCAGGCAGATGTGAAGGGGCCATTCTATGCAGAAGTAGTTTATTGGAGACAAGGTATCAATTGCTCCATTAACTCTGGAATGATGCATGGGATAAGCTGATAAAGACCATTTTAACATCAGAAAGGGACACATGCACAGTTTTTTTATTTCTAAATAAATAAAACCTCTCTATGGAAGGCTCATTCAGACACTAAATTATGGTTTCTCAAAGTGTGGGCAAGATACTCTGTGCATCAGAATTATGGAAATGCTTGTAAAAAATGCCAATTGCTGGGACACCACCACATAGGCTGGGAATGTGCATCTTAAGTTCCCCACATTATTCTGATACACTTTAACATTTGAGAGCCACTGACACCAATCATTTGTACAGTTTCTATTGCACAAATTTGTGTTAAAATAATCCCAGAAATTCAAAGCCCTGTTGTATTTACTGTCATCAATTATATTGTCCCCTCTATTTTTATATAATCCCCAAGTTTGTGATACGGGTGTTTCCCTGCTCACTCTCTCCTAGATATTTTTAAATTTAAACAACCTAAGCATTTATTCTGGCTCAACTGCACTAATTATTTTCCTCAAAGGGAATCAACAATATCTGCCATGATATTTGCACTAACCTGAAATCACAACTGACCTTTACAGTGGAGACTCTACTGAGATTTCTATTGCTTCATCAGAAGTTTCATGCTGCATATAAGTTAGAATTTCTCTTGGTGTGGATTTGACAGCCTAGCTATTGTTAAATTTCCTTTGAGAAATGCTAATTTCCTTTGAGAAGTGAAAGCAGCTATTGTCCAATTTCAAAACCCTAAAGATCAAAATTAGGCAAGGAAAAAGTTGCAGATGAAGAAACTGGCTTATTTATTCCAAGTTCATTCTATAAATCCTCTCTAATCTTCTGTAAGTGGGAAAGCAGCTGCATTTCTTGCTAAAACATCAGTCTTGCCATTGCTTTACACAGTAGGTTGAACAGGGAAAGTTTGATATAAAGAATTATTAAATTCTATTAAATGAGTAACTATAAGATATAAGGAAATTTGATATGAGAACCTGGAGCCTGGGGAGAGTACCCAAGAAAAGACCAAGTTGGAATGGGGACCCCTTCTGTCATGTAGGGTCTCAGCTCCCTCTCCCCGCACAAGAACACAGGACATGGTGAGGCCAAAAAGGAACACCCACAAGTCATAGGTAGGAGAGTCATACCATTATATTCTCAATGGCAGCTGGTTGAGACACAGGAAGTCGCAGCAACACAATCCACAATCCGCCGTCCACTTTTCTCCCAACCAACCAACCCCCTAGTGTTGCCACGGCAGTTATATTAGTGGCTAATGGCTAACCAGTTAACCACTGATGGCCACCCAGCCACAATGTATGGCCATCTGATTACAGCTGATGGCCATCTAATAACCGAGCCAGCACCTTTCCACGTGAGGTTGGGAGCCTGGAAACTGCTCTCTGGGACTCTGTCCCCACACCTTCCCAAGGCGGGTTCAGACCTCCTTGGAGCACTCAGCCCACTGACAGCAGAGAAATGTGTTGCTTTGCCCAGTCCAGAGCTGGTCTGTAGTCTCTCAGCAAGCAGGAAGCAACCCTCCAGAGTGCCAGCCGGGTGCAGTCAGAAACCAGTGGCATGGACATGCACAGGTAGTGCAAAGAGGGTAGCTGCTCAGTGGAAGCCCTCTGAATTGCAGATGATCTGCATCGGGGAGCAGGTGTTGGCAGAATGCCTTCGGGGCACTGATGCAAGCAGGAGCCCGTCGGGCTGTACGTTTCTAGTCCACAGGGCTGGGACAAGGTTCTCCCACTGTACCGAGGCTGCACGATCACTGGGGCAACCCAGTGCTTGGGGCAGAACTCCATCAGATGTCCTCACACCCACATCACTCACTCCAGGCAGCAGCCTCAACAGCAAGATAGTCCTTCCCTCCCTTCTGCCTCTCCAGCGCCCTCTACTGAGAAAGTTTAGCATGCTCACTGTAAGGAGAAGCAGAACTGGAAAGCCATTCTGTCCACTATTGGAGAGCTTACATTGAAGAGTGAACGTGGAGCTAAGAAGCAATAAATTGATAATTGGCGCAGATTTATGCTACTAGATTTTTTTCTCTTTCTAATCTGCCATCTTGAAAGTCGCTGCTCTATTCTACTAGAAGATTATCCTACCATTATCTTCTGGTATCATAAAGAATTTTGTAGTTGTTGATTCTGTAGGAACAATTTCTCTGACAATAAAAACAAGAATGCTTATCAAACAGACAATTTACATCTCTTGAATAAGAAGGAATCAAAAAGAAAGCAATTTCTTAAATGTGCTTCATATACCCATATTCCTCAAAGTACCTAAAGCAATAGATTTAGATTGAGGCCTTTTCAAGAGCATGTATACGTTTTGTATCTGTCCATCTCTCTGCTTAATTCTGCTCTGTAGACCTCTGTGTCTCTTGGTGTGTCTCCACATGTATACCTGTCTCTGTGTGTGTGTGCATTTCTCGATCTCAACCTCTACAGCTGTAATCTTCCTGTTCTTTCATTCCCAAAATGATTCCAAAAAGAACTTTATGTTCTTTTTTTCAGGGGGAGATGACTTACAAAGGATAAAATGTTAATGAGTAAAGAAAGAGAAGACCTGTGAGTAAAGTCATTTTTTTTTCTTAATTTGGGGGGAAAATTAAGAATTTCACCTCATTCAAGCTAAAAAAGGGGGGATATTTAAAGGAAGACTTTGCAATATGTTTAAATATGTATAAGAGTAAATGAGAGCCACATATTTCCCTTCTCTAATTAGAAGAAAGTATAGGAGTTGACTTTGTTTTGTGGTAATAGGAATTGAGCTGATAAGAAGAAACAACCCAACAAAGGGCTCGTAAACATTGGAATAAGAACCTAAAAACATGAATCTTCCTTCCTGACAATTAAAAGAGAAAAATAGAATACAGATCCACCTAGGA
Source organism: Rhinolophus hipposideros (assembly GCF_964194185.1). Lineage (NCBI taxonomy): Eukaryota > Metazoa > Chordata > Mammalia > Chiroptera > Rhinolophidae > Rhinolophus > Rhinolophus hipposideros. Next base: position 55,704,012 of record NC_138047.1, read on the forward strand.
TGAAATGGTTTGGAAACTTATTTATTAAAAAGCAGGAAGATAGTCTGATACCTCTGCTGGAGTAGGGTTCTGTGCAAGTAGAGAGGCGGAAAATGAACTTTAGCTTGTGATATAAATAGACATTTTCCAAGTTTACTCAGACGGTTTAATAATGAGTTTAATAATAAATTCAGTTTAACAATGTATCACTGAATGTGTTTTGATGTTATTATTTAAAACTCTGAGGAAACTTTCCACAAGTCAAGGAATAATTGCTTTAATGTAATTTTTTAAAAAGATTTTATTGGGGAAGGGGAACAGGACTTTATTGGGGAACAGTGTGTACTTCCAAGCCTTTTTTCCAAGTCAAGTTGTTGTCCTTTCTATCTTAGTTGTGGAGGGCGCAGCTCAGCTCTGGGGTCTAGTTGCCGTTTTCTAGTTGCCGTTTTCTAGTTGCCGTTTTCTAGTTGCCGTTTTCTAGTTGCCGTTTTCTAGTTGCCGTTTTCTAGTTGCCGTTTTCTAGTTGCCGTTTTCTAGTTGCCGTTTTCTAGTTGCCGTTTTCTAGTTGCAGGGGGCGCAGCCCACCATCCCTTGCGGGAGTCTAACCAGCAACCTTGTGGTGTGGGAATCGAACCGGCAGCCTTCGAAGTTAGGAGCATGGAGCTCTAACCGCCTGAGCCACTGGGCCGGCCCCGCTTTAATGTAAATTAATGTAAATTAAAACCCTGAATATATATATATATATATATATATATATATATATATATATTCAGGGTTTTAATATATATATATATATATATATATATATATATATATATATATATATATCTTCACATTGAGAATGCAAATCCTTTCCTTTCTCTACTTTTCCCCTCTTCTTTAAAAAAAAAATTTTTAAATGTGTTTCCTGACCTTTTCTACAAATCTTACTGAAGACTTGTTTTTGAACAATAAATTTTGAAGATGATATAACAGGGTTTAAGAACAAATTGTAAGGCCTTTGTGGGGACAGAGTCCCAGAGAGCAGTTTCCAGGCTGTCGGCCTCACGTGGAAAGGTGCTAGCTCAGGTAGTAGATGGCCATCAGCTGTGACTAGTCGGCCATCAGCTGTAACCAGTTAGCCATTAGCCACCAATATAACTGCCATGGCTACGCTAGGGGGTTGGTTGGGTGATTGGCAGAGAAGCAGACTGCGGATTGCGACTAGCAAGTGCAGTTAGCAAGCAGACTGTGGACTGCAGATTGTGTTGATCCTACTTCCTGTGTCTCACCCCCCCTGCCAGTGAGACTGGGGTGCAGGAAGACCCCTTATTGTACTGGCGGGGTACTGGTACTGGTACTGTACTGGTACTGGCGGATGTTTGCTTTTGTGTCTTGACCAGCTGCCATCGAGAATATAACGGTATGATTCCCTTATCCATGGCTCCATGGGTGTTCCGTTTTGGCCTCATCATATCCTGCGTTCTTGGGCAGGGAGCGGGAGCTGAAACCCCACATGACAGCCTTTTTGCAAATGTCAGTTAAAAGCTAAGGAATAATGTGCTTAGAAATAAGCAACTAAGAAAATAATTTCAAGATGTTAAATAGTTAAATAGTGTGCTTCCATAGGTAGATGAGAGTGGCATCTTTGGGAGGTATAGCAGAAAATGTGCACGTTCATCATTGCTCTGGGCTCTTAAATACGTACGAGCATTGGCATGACTGATTGAGAAGGTATATGACACCTGCTAACAAAAGTAGAACCACGGCTCTTGCATCAAATTGGTCAGAAATCAGTGGGAGGTAGCTAACAAAAGGACTACTGTCCATAATGCATAAATACAAATATGCATGACACATGAATACAATCAGCAATAAAAAGACGACCCAATTTTTAAAGCTTGGCAAAAGAATTAAACGGACGTTTCACAAAGGAAGATATATGAGTGGTCAATAAGCACATGCAAAAGTGATGGGCATCTTTGAATATAAGGGATATTTAAGTCATGATAGATTTCATTACCCACTCACTGGAATGACTGAAATCAAGGGTTGGTGAGTATGTGGGGCAAGTGGAATTCTTACGCATTGCTGGTGAGTGTGTAACCCACTTTAGAGAACTGTTTAGTAGGTTTTTACAAAATTAAGCACATATTTACCCTATGATCTAGCAATTCTACTTTTAGGTAGTTATCTCTAGAGAAATGAAAATATATCTCCACAAAAAGACTTGCACAAGAATGTTCATACCAGCTTAAATCACAATAGCCAAAAAACTGAAAACAACCCAAATCTTTATCAACAAGCTAACAGATAACCAAATTGCCGTAAATTAATACAATAGAATACTAAGTTAAGAAAAGCACATACTGTATGATTCTATTTGTATCAGGTTCTAGGACAGGCAAAACTAATCTGTAATGGTAGCAATGAGAAAGTGTTTGCCTGGGGATGGAGGAAAGCTATTGCTTGAAATCGAACAAAAGAGAACTTTCGGGGATGGTGGAAATTCTATATCTTGCTTTGAGTGGTGGTTACATGGATGTATTCAATTGTCAAAATTCATCAAAATGAACATTTAAGACCTGTGATTTATATTGATTGTTAATTATATCTCAATTTAAAAAATAGTGGGCAGGAACAGTGAGAAACAAGGGCAAACTAGTTATTTGATATTGACTAAATAGTTAACTGGTTTTTATCCTTCATCTAATTATTGGAGATTCTGAAGATAGAAAGTCCCAGGGATTTTTACCACAGGGTACAGCCTACATTTCTGAAACAAATTGATTTTTAAAAATACAGTCTAGGTCAAGATGGTGACATACAAGGCTCCTAAACTCACCTCCTCCCACAGACACACTGAATCTACAGCTACATATGCAACAATTTCCTCTGAAAAAAAATCCAGAAACCAGTCAAGCTACTCCTGTATACCAGGTAAATGAGGAATAAACCACATCAGAATGGGTCGGAGAGGCCAAGACGCAACCAAACCACACCTCGGCATACAAAAGAAGACAAGAGAAGAAAAGAAGAGAATTACAAAACAGTCAGCAAACATTTAATAAAATCCCAGGAATAAGTCTATACCTATCAATAATTACTTCAAATTTAAATGGACTAAATTCTCCAATCAAAAGATATAGAATAGTTGAATGAATTTTAAAAACCAAGGCCCAACTATATGCTACCTACAAGAGACTCTTTTCAGTTTTAAGGACACACACAGACTGAGAGTGAAGAGATGAAAAAAGATATTCCGTGCAAATGGAAGCCAAAAAGAAAGCTAGGGTAGCTATATTTATGTTAGACAAAATAGACTTTAAGACAAAGACTGTAATAACAGACAATTGAGTAAATTAACAAAGTCAACAAAATTGATCAATCTCTAGCCAATCTAATCCAGAAAAAAAAGTGTGAGAATACAAATTACCTATGTCAGGAAGGATCTACAGATCCCATAAATATTAAAAGTATAATAAGAATATTATGAACAACCTTATGCCAAAATAATTCAACAACACAGATGAAATGGACACTTCCTTGAAAAATACAACTCCCCCAAATGTCTACAATTAATATTATACTTAATGGGGAAATACTGAATGTTCCCTCTTAAAACTGGGATCAAAGCAAGAATAGCCACTGTAACCTCCTCTATTTTAGATTATATTAGAAGTCCTACCCTTTGGCATGAGGCAAAAAAGAAAAAGTAAAAGGCAAAAGTTCGCAAAGGAAGAAGTAAAAGAATCTCTATTTGTATATGACAAAATTATATACAAAAAAATTCTAAGCAATTTACAACTATTAGAACTTATAAGTGAATTTAACAGCATTTCAAGATACATGGTAAATATACAAAATAATTCTATTCTTGTATACTAGGAGCAAACAATTGAAAACTGAGCTAGAACTATTAGATAAGTCCTGGAGATCTAACGCACAGCATAGCGATTACAGACAACAATACTGTATTATACACATCAAACTTGCTAAGAGACTAAGTCTTAATTATTCCCACCACAAAAAAGAAATGATAATTATATGACATGATAAAGGCGTTAGCTAACCCTACAGTAGCAATCATGCTGCAATACATAAATGTATCAAATCAACATGTACACGTTAAACTTACACAATATTACATGGCAATATTTCAATTTTTTAAAAAGAAAACTGAACTAGACATTTACTTTATAACTGTGCAAAAAAATTAAAATACTTAGGAATAAATTTAGCCAAAAACATGCAAGACTTCTATAGTTATAACTACAAAACATGGTTGAAAATTTTTAAAAGTTTAAATAAATGGAAAGATGCCAATTCTTCCCCAAATGATCATAGATTCAATGTAACCCAATCATAGTCCCGGGAGACTTTTTTGGTTTTAATTGACAAACTTGTTGTAAAATTTATATGGAAATTCAAAGGAACCTAGGATACCTAAAACATTTTGGAAAATAATAAATTTGGAGTACTTACATTACCTGACTTCAATATTTACTATAAAACTAGATTAATTAAGATAGTGTGGTCCTGCCTTAAGGATCAACAAATAGATCCATGGAACAGAATGGAGGCCAGAAATAGGCTGGCACATATACGGTCATTTGTGGGGGGAAACGAAGAACCGAAACAAATCAAATAAGGGGAAAAGTCCTTTCAACAAATAATGCTGTAATAACTGGATGTCCATACGGGGATAAACTGAATCTGTCCCCTTCTTATTTACTACACGCAGAAGTTAATTTTAAATTAATTGTAGATCTAAACATAAAAACTAAAATCAAAGTTTTTAGAGGAAAACATAAGAGAATATCTTTGTGACTTGGAGGTAGGCAAAATTTTATAAAACTGGTCACAAAAAGCAATAGACATATATTTAACTTCATCAAAATTAAAAACTTCTGCTCATCACAAGCAATCATTAAGATAATGAATACGCAAGCCACAGACTGGAAGAAAATACATTTATAAACCATATGTCTACTAAAGGACTGGTATCCAGAATATCTAAAGAATTTCTATAACATAAGAAAAAAACAAACAATTTTTTTAAATGAGCAAAAGATTTGAGCAAATACTTCACAAAAGAAAATATGCAAATGACCAATCATCATATGAACACATGTTCACCATCATTAATCATCAGGGAAACGCAAATTTAAAACACCATGAGTTACCACCACACACCCACCAGAACAGCTAAAATTAGAAAGACCAACAATTCCAAATGTTGGAGCAACCAGAACTCTAATACACTGTTGATGTGAGTATGAAATAGTACAATCGCTTTGGGAAAAGTATCTAGCAGTTTCTTATAAAACTAAACATATACCTGCCCTTAGGACCCAGAAATTCCATTCCTAGGTATTTACCCATGAGAAATGAAAACATATGTCCACAAAAAGACTTGTGTGAGAATGTTTATAGCAGCTTTACTCATTATGCCCCCAAACTGGAAGGAGCCCATCAATAGATAAACTGGCAAATAACGTGGTATATTCATACAGTGGAATACTACTCAGTAATAAAAAGATATGAACTATTGATACAAGCAACAACATGAATGGATTCTCAAAAATACCATGCTGTGTGATAGAAACCATCACAAAAGATAGTTTTTATTTGCAAATCGGATTTGGATAGTTCTATTTGCAAATCGAATCTTCAGTGGAAAACATTAAAACTGTGTCTCTGGGGTAAGTGAGGACAGGGATTGAGTGGAAAGGAATGTGAGGGAACTTTTTGGGGTGAAAGTAATGTTCTGTACCTTGATAGGGGTTTGAGTCACACCGGAGTGTGCATTTGTTAAAAGTCAGCAATTATATACTTAAGATGTGGGCATTTTACTAAATGTAAATTTTACATCAAATGAAAGAAAACTTCATTTTCTTTAAATACAGTTTTTCTGATTTTTGATATGCTTACTGAACGATTAGGGAGAAGTATTTCAAATGCCTCAAAAGGTAGGTAAATTAACAGGTAGAGAAACATATGAATGAATAGATTGTGACTTGCTTTATCAAAGAAAATGTTAATGGTGAAATCTAGGTGGTAAATATACAAGGGGTCATTATAAAATTCTTCCAACTTTGCTGTATATTTGGAAAATTTTTGTAAAAAATGTTTGAGGGAAACTCAGTGCATGTACTTTTAAGATTTGTGCATTTTATTGTATTTAAATTTTACGTCAAAAGAAAAAACTAAACAAATACTGGGCTCTGGTTAATAGCAGCCATATCGAAAAATCTAGGGGGAGTCTGCAATTTTCTTTGAAATGTGTTAAAATTGAAATGGACTGATGGTTGAGTAGAGGAATAGATAGAACGGATAGATTAGGAATAATAGAAGAATAGTAAAATGTTAGTGGCAGAATCTAGGTAGTGGGTCTATGTGTTTTTGCTATAAAATTCTTTTGTATGTTTGAAAATTTTCAAAATAAATTGTTGGGAGAAAAAACTCAGTGAGGGCAAAGATCCTCTATTACTAAAAAGAAAAAATAGATATTCACCACAATTCACAGCCTGCCTCCGTGGATAATGTTTACTTACTCGCTGAGGTGGCCCATTCTTTCCCATTCCACCTTCCCTGTGAGAGAAATTCCATCCTTAGAAAGTCATTCCTTTAATGTAAACTTTTGATCCTTGGTGAAATTCAAATAGTTTAATCATTCCTTGTCTCATTTGGCTTCTTTTCCAAGAGCCCCAGCTGTCGGTGTTATTCTGTTTTCTCCTAATCCCATTCGTTCCATGATACTCACTACTAACATGCACCTGGCTCCCAAACCCAGCACTGCCCTTAGTCTTAAAGCTCCATTCACACATAATCAGCTGATTTGAACATCTGTAGGTCCTTGGAACTATACCACTGCCACCTCGAAGCTAGTAGTTTCAAAACCCAAACTATCTTGCATCCTAAACCCTTTTCACTTCCTGTCTAGTTCTATTGTTATAGCTACCATTCTTTCTTGGACACTGATTTAACTCATTCACTCATGCATTCATTTATTCAACAAATAGTTAAGTTTGACTTTGAAATGCTTCTGCTAGTAGCTGTTGAACCAAACAGACATGATCCCTGTTCTTGTGAGGCTTATAAGTTATCGCCATCTAATTGTTCCTTTTCTACTTTTCTCTTTTCAGGTTTAATGACTAGGGGAGTAACACTCATTTTAACCTGATTGCTTCTAGGCCCACTCCCTTCCTCTGGTATCGCCCTAAACTGTGCCAGGGTTTCAGGAGGCTTAGGCAGTACTAAGGCCTGGGTGAGGGGGAGGGCACCATCAATTATTTATCACTCAGGTTACCACGGGGATAAACATCCCTCACTCCTATTTGCACAGCCCCTTCAGGAACAGTGGCTTGATGCTTCTGTTTCTTACTTAGGGCATTCAAGTGTTTTCTGAGGCAGCCTCTGTTCCCAGTTTACACACCTCAGTTTACCTGGGACAGTCCTGGTTTATGCTTATTGCCCCAGTGTAATTATCAATAGTGCCCCCTTTCACTGTCAGATACATCCTGGGTTGGCCAATAAATTAGAAGAGGGTGGTTACACTCTCCTAAACCACGCAGCCATCTCTAATCTAAGTACTTACTACAGGCAGTTTTCATTTCATTGTACTTCTCTTTATTGCACTTTACAGATGTTGCATTTTTAACAAACTGAAGGCAAGACCCTCCACCAGCAAAAAGACTACAACTTGCTTTACTGCAATATTTGCTTTATTACAGTGGTCTGGAAACAAACATGCAATTTGTCCGAAATATGCCCATACTTCTTAACACGCACTGGCAGGCCAGCAGAGACTTGTGTTTCCAGAATCTCTTTCTAATCTGGGGGGAGGGGTTAGGAATCAGCACTCCTCCTCTGCTTTTCTAAGAGGTATTTCCTTTTCCTAAGAGCTTGGACTTTTAGACATAAAAGCCAAAAGGCGTTGCAGCCTCCATCTTCTAGTTTCCATGGGTAGCCATACCCCTTGCCTTAGATGGGGCGAAGGAAAAGAACAGAGAAAGAGGAAAAAGACCTGACTTATGATCTCAGAATCTTATCCCAGATTTAGAAACCAGGTATTGGTTGGACAATTAAGTTCGCAAACTTGTTGCAACAATGTTGCTAACCTTTTTTGATATTAGAGGGATTATTCATTATGAATTTGTACCAACTGGACAGTTAACCAAGTTTACTATTTGGAAGTGCTGAAAAGGCTGTATGGAAAAACTTGGACGTCCTAAACTTTTTGCCAACAATTCATGGCTCTTTCATCACAACAATGCACCAGCTCACACGGCACTGTCTGTGAGGGAGTTTTTAGCCAGTAAACAAATAGCTGTATTGGAACACCCTCCCTACTCACCTGATCTGGCCCCTAATGACTTCTTTCTTTACCTGAAGATAAAGGAAATATTGAAAGGAAGACATTTTGATGACATTCAGGACATCAAGGGTAATGCAACGACAGCTCTGATGGCCATTCCAGAAAAAGATTCCAAAATTGCTTTGAAGGGTGGACTAGGTGCTGGCATCAATGCATTGCTTCCCAATGGGAGTACTTCGAAAGTGACCATAGTGATATTCAGCAATGAGGTAGGTAGTACTTTTTCTAGGATGAGTTTGCAAACTTAATTGTCTGACCTCATATGTGCTTTATTTCTTTTAATGATTAAAAGCTCTTTAAGGACAAAGATTTGTCTTATTCCTTTTTTTTACCCATATTCCCTCCTTTGCTGTCCCATATAGGAATCAAAATTGAAAATTTACAAATATACAACGAAAATAAAAGAATTTTACAGTGAAAACAAGTATACTTACTACCTAGATTCTACTACTAACATTTTACTATTAAACCACTAATCTATCCATTCTATTAATCTACCTATCCTACAGGGCAGGCTCATTCAATGCCTGCTGAAGATATAAATGTTATTAGCCATTTACACCTTAGGTGGAATGAGTTACAATGCTTTGGCAAACACAGATCTAGTCAGAGGAAAAAAGCAGTTACGTATCTAAGAGATTAGAAAAATCTAGGTGGGAAAATGTTTGCTACCCAGCACTGGGTAGCAAAAATAAACTTCACTGCGTTGACATTTGTCCAACCAAATGCAGTCTCACCTCTTCGCTTTCCCATGGAATATAATTCTGTATTAAGATACTGGGATTTAGTGCCCGTGCTGCTTGCCCCAGAATTCAGTCAGGTACTAGGACCAACTCTGGCTGAATTGCAGTGAATGTGAAACATGAGCAAGACTTCCAGGTACCCACTCTCAACTGCCCGACAAGCATAGATGTGAAAAGCAAAGCAAAGATGCCCCATTCCCAAAAAGGCCCTCGGGGCTCCTCGTCATTCTTCAAGTCCTGAATCAAATGCTCCCCAGTCTCCCAAGCCTTTAGATTCTCCCCATAAGTCAGTTTCTCATTTCAAAACACCTTATTTCAAAATCTCTCTCTTATCCATTCACAGAACCGTAATTAATATAGATTTTGTAGCCAGAGCGCCTATATTCGAACCCAGATTCACTATGCCACCTTGCACAAGTTACTTGATTATCCCATCCTTAGTTTCATCACCTATCAAACGGGGCATACATGCACATATACATATTACATACATACTTTACATATGTCCTACGTATGTACACATTATATACAGCACAAGCACTTAGTCATTGGACACTGCTCTCGTGATAGTTACTAGGAGTTAGTCATTGGAGGTGCAAATGATGGAGTAGTGAACAAAACATAGTTCCCCCGCCCCCAGGTGCTTACTGCCCCGCCCCAAGTTAGAATAGACATTAAATAATTGTAACCCCGTTGACTCAGACCCCCCTGCGCGCTGCCTGCCCTTTCTGGCTGTCGGCAGTGTCTGCCTGCGCACCGCCACTCGTTCTGTCGTTCTCCTCCGAAGCCCATCTCCCCCCCCCACCCCTACCCCCCCCCACTCCCCCCCCGGCGAGCCGGCGCCTGGCACAGACCAGCCGTGCGTTCCTTACCTTGGCTTTTCTGGCCCAGGGAAGCTGGTGACTGTCCCTGGGGACCACAGGAAAGAGCGCCGTGCCGGCGGCGCTGGCAGGTCACGGGGGTGGCCGCCCGACGTCCCGCAGGGGGAGCTCTGCCTCGCTCCCCTCCGGGGGCCTCACACGCCCCCACGCGGCCCCTGCACAGCTGGCAGCCAGTGGGGGGCTCCCGCCTTGCCCCTCCCCCTCTCCTCTCCGCTCCCTCTCGGGAATCCGGAAGATGAGAAAGTCCCGAACCAAGTCCCAAGCCATGTTTTTCTCTTTAACTTGCCCTCCTTTCCTCCCCTCGCTGTATTGACATAAAATCGCAGCCCGCGTGGTCCGGCTGCTCACGCCCGCTTCCTATAGCCCCCAGCTGGGATCCCCCTACACACACACCCACCCACCAGATTTGCCAACTCCCCAGGGCGTCCGCATTATCTCAAAGGGAAAACACGTGTATTGGTTACGTTTCCTCTTCAAAAGAAGCGTGTGCCAGGCAGCACTTCTCTGAGCAGGAGGAGCAGGGGGAGGAACCCTGTACCCGCTCAGCGGTGCTGGGAGGCCAAGGGCAAAAGGTCAGGATGCGCACGAACTTCTGGGTCTGATGCCCACACCCCGCACGGACCCCCCACAGTCCACTGACAGCTCAGGTGGTAGCTGTGAAAACAGGAAGAAAAAAAATCTTCCTGAAGACCAAGGGTGCCAGGCTAGATTCTGTCATCTTCTCCTTGGCTTCGTGGTGAGGGACACCACTTCTTGCGGAGAACTTCTGCCCTCCATTCATCAAGGACCACGCTGTGTAAAAAAGGTTCTTTTTTGCTTGTGTGCGATTGATGACAGTGCACGCAAGTCTTCTCAGAAGGCGAAAGAGCCGTGGGCCACTTCATTTTGAAGCCCTGAACATATTTTTTTAAATGAAGGCGTGCCAAAACAGTTACAAAAATTTTCATCGTGGTGTATTTTAAAGATCCTTGAAGATGTCAGTGCTCATGACATGCGAGCACTAATATGACTGCGTGTGTTAGCTCCCAGGAGATGATGCCAAAAGGCCACACGTGAGACCTCTGAGGAACCTGAGGGCAGACCCAAACGGCCCTTCTGCTCCTCTCCCACTTCTGCCATGGGCTCTGCGCCCACAAATGTACAGAAATGGGAGAGGAAATAGCCTGAAAGTGAGGTGGGGATGCAGGGAATTCAGCCAGTAACCAGAAGTAGTGAGGTCTAAAGAAAAGTCTACTTGAGAGCCAGGCTTGTAGTGGGTCCCGGTTTGGATACTTAACCTTCATGTGTCACTACCCATCTGTAAGACAAACCATGTTGAAAGAGGCTATAAGGAGAACCAAGATAAAAATTGAATTCAAAAGAAGAGAGATGCCATGGGTGTAGGAAGCAGGAATGCATTCCTAAATGCACCCTAAAAATGATTCCTGCCTCCCTCCAGAGTTGGAATCAAAATGTTTTAACAGGCAGTTGGTGAATAAGAATATCATTTGTCCCAAACAAGTTTAGCTTTTCCTGTCTTTGGTATTTATTGAAATTTTGAAATTCCATGCCTCACTCACTTTTCTATGTGGCTTCTCTTTATGCACAAATATCAAAAAGGATGCAGCTTGTTACATAAACTTGTTAGACTGCAAAAGCCTAATGTGTTTATTTATTACCAAGAGCCATGCACAGCTTTAAAATCAAATTAATTTGGCAGTGCAAGTCAAAAATAGTTTTGAAATGGTAATTATATCTGTAACAAAATCACTTTATTTTTAGATTTCTGAGAAATGCATTTCTTTTTTTTTTTTTTTTTTTTATTAATTAATTTATTTATTAGTTTCAGGTGTACAAAACAAGGTAATACTTAGACGTTCATCATTTATATCCCTCATACTGTGAACCCCCCTCCCCCCATCCACTATCCCTCCGACCTCACACTGAACCATCACATTATATATATAAAATTATAGTTGGCATTCATTAATGTTTAGCTTCTGATGTACAATGCCATGATCAGGTATCCACAGTATCCCTGAGGTGGTCTCCCAAATAGGACGCATGTCCATCGGATACCCAACAAAATCTTTACAACATTATAGAATACCTTCCCCAAATTAATTTTCAAAAGAAAAACCCTGAGGCCATCTTGTGGTTACCAGCTGCTTCCAAATCCCTTCACCTTTCCCCTTATCCCCAACCCCCTCCCACACACCCATCTAACCACTCTCGGTTTTTTCTCTGCGTCCCCAAAACTGACTCTGATTAGTTCATTCATAGTCTTTTCTTTAGATTCCATATATAAGTGAGATCATATGGTACTTGTCTTTCTCTTTCTGACTTATTTCACTTAACATAATGTTCTCTAGATCCATCCATGTTGCTGCAAATGATAAGATTTCTTTCTTCTTTATGGCTGCGTAATACTCCATTGTATAAATGTACCACAGCTTCTTAATCCAGTCATCTACCGATGGGCATTTTGGTTGTTTCCATATCTTGGCTATTGTGTAAAGTGCTGCAATAAACATAGGAGTGCATACAGATTTTTGAATTGGAGTTTTGGAGAGAAATGCATTTCTGATTTATTGTCATTGCTCATGCTCTCCACCCTTGCTTCTAGAAAAGAAAAGAGAAAAGGCATTCTCTCTCTTACTCTATCTTCCCGCCCTCTCCTGCACGCCCTCCACAGTGAATCAAACCCAGGGGAAACCTTCATGATTGCATATTGTTTAGTTCTCTAACCTTCAGCTGTCTGGACTACTTCTAGGGCAACATAGATATCTGTCACTTAACATGCCTGCGGGGATGAGCGCATTAAGGAGCCGCTCCAGGGGCCTTCTCTATTGGCTGTTCTCCTAGACCCTAGTTCTTTTTCTCCACCCAGTGTTGTCACTGGTCAACAGGCCTTCCCAGTCTGGTGAAGCAAGTCCTTACACCGTCTCATTGTGCGCCATGCTCCTCCTGGAGGAGAACTTAGAAAGATCGAGAGCGTTCATTCCAACCATCCAGATGAACTTGCACTTTTCACAAAAGCCACCCTTTCTCCAGGACACCACCAATACTGCAAAGCCCTTCCTCGGGTTCCTAGGGAGGGAGGGTGAACCTAGTGAAGCAATTCTTACTCCTGGCTTTGCCAAGGATTGCTTTTGCCTTGGGAGTCAGCACATGCTTTGTAGGAAACCCTGCATTCCTCTCATTGTCCCCCCTTACTGTGAAGCTGAGCAGGCACAGATGGTGGGACAGATCTAACTGAGGGGGTCTGTCAGAGCTGCCTGCTGAGGTTGGGGGGGAGATGGAAAGCCCAAGGGTTTCATTTTCCTTTAAGACACAGGAATTCTGGCTCTCCCTGTCTCTGTGTCCTGTGGTGAGTATCTGTCTCTATGTTTCCAGGGCAGGCATCCTGGGATTTGCTTTCAAGTTTTTAAAATTTAATTATTAGGATCCTGGCTTTGGTACCTCAGTTTCTCCTTTCTAAGAAAGGCAAAAACATTCAGATTAAATAAAAGCTAAGCCCAGATTTCCTTTTGTGGACCCGGAGAGCATGGCACTCCTCTTCCCCTTTCTCTCATGTGTAACCTCAGTATGTCTGCCCCTTCTCTCTCTTATTTTTTCCTTCTTGCTGCCTCTCCAACAAAAACACCTTATTTATCTTACCTAAAGGCTTCTTGGTAGTTTTTCCTTTTTTACCACTCTTGGACCAAATTCTAACAGTGGCACTATTTCCATCAGCTTCAGATAGTAGCTGCTAGTGAAGAAAACCTGGGACAAAACTTAAGAGAGGAACCTTCACCAGACTCTTTCAGAGGTCAAGAGCATACACAAGCCAATTCCATTAGCTGAAGCTCCCAGAACACTTGAAAAAAAAAAAAACACACAAAAACTTATAAATGCCAAAAAAGTCATAAAAATTGTAGAATATTTTACATGTTTACATTAAACAAATTAATCCTTAACACATACTCACAAAACAATATAATTGAACTATTTCCAAAAGACATCATCTAAGATCTAAACACTAGAAGGTTCACTGTGAATTTGTGGCCCCCTTTGATATCCATTTCCCTTTGAAGAAACTTCTGGCCCAATTGTCACTCTTCTTATCTAGCTCTCAACCAGCTACTGATGAATTTGAGCAGGGAAGACAAAGAGCACTTGATTCCCCCCAGCTGTCAGCCCTGCCCCCGCAGGCTTGGGTAGTCTGAGTAACCCCCAACCCAACTCCTTCCCAGTTAGATGCTCAGAGTGCAACACTTTGTGCTGTTTGGTGTTCACCAATGACTAGATGGTAGCTGTTAATAGTCTTTTGAAAGCATAGCTGATTTTGCAACATCACACACAAGGGTATTTTTAAATCAACTTAATGGCTTTTAGCTCTCTGCTTTTAAATGAATAAAAGTGTTTTAGAATTACACCATTAGAAAGAACAGTAGAATGTTGGTACCTGTCAGAGCTGGGTGATGGCAGGCACTCAAGGAATCAGGGTGCTGGGCTCTCAAATACACACTTTTGTGTATATTTGAATTTTCTATTATAAAAACAAGTAAATATTCTTGAATCTGTATTTACTCTAAATAGTAGCACTTAGAATAAAACATTCTGAATTTTTCTTTACAAGTTGAGAAAACAACATTTTACCCCTTCCTGTTTCCTGTTTTATTAAAAAAAAAAATTATCTTGCTTTGTAGTACTAGTATGATTTTTTTGTATAATCTGAGATCTAAGACCTAGTTTATTATTAAATTATGGTTTTTACATTAGAAATACTGTTTTAAAGCATTTGACTTTATTGAAAAATACTTAAGACTTACTAAATGCCCCTGTGTTCGCAGCAAGCGAGACTTGAAAAGTAATGAGCAATATATTGGTAAATGTACATTAGTGCAAACTGTGAAATACCACGAAAAGCTCAGAATCAGTGGCAGGGGCAATAAGGAAAAGTTTCTCAAAGAAGCTGGCTTTTAAGCTGTGGCTTGAAGAATAAAAGGAATTTTACCACAGTAGGCAAGTGGGAAGAAGTGGAAGGGGAGTTATTCCACAAGAAAGAATTGTGTGGTCCCAGATAAAGGCCCAGCATGTTTAAATATGCCGATACTTGTGTGTACCTGCAATGTGTGCATTTGGGTAGGGGCAACAGCAGAGTGGGGAGGACCAAGCCAAGATGAACTAGATAGGAAGGCAGAGGCCAAATTATGAGCAACCTTGTATAACACGCTAAGAAGTTCAAGTTTTCCTTCCCCTTTGGGCCAGTAAGTCTGCGATGGGACACAGGACTCACATTTTAATAAGTACTCTAGGTGATTTTGATGCAGGTGGTCCAGAGATCTCACTGTGAGAAATATTACTCAGAAGATGCTCAGCATTTATTTTGGAGGTGAACAGACCTGAATTCCAGGGTCATTCTGCTTTGTATTGTGTGATTTGGGTTAGGTTATATAATATACCTATTAATAAATCTCAATTTCCTTACCTATAAAATGATACTTGCTTCCAATTTTGTTTTGAGGATTAAATGAGATACTTAGCACAGTGCCTGGAACATAGAAAGGCTCAAAATATATTAGTCGCTATTGTTATTTTGCTTCAAAAGTTAATCCTGGCAGCTTGTTTATAGATAAATGGAATTTGGAGAAAGTGACAACAGACTCGTATGTATAAAGCATCAGGCATGGTGTAAGGTGTGAAGCACTAAAGACACAAAAAACTTGAATCTAACCCTCATACACAATCAAAGTGGGTTGATAAGACTTATTAAGGCCACTAGGTATGGTTGTGCAGGTTGTGCACTGCACCACAATGCCACATTTAAGAGAGCACTGTTTACACTTTAGACACCATAGATTTGCATATTTATTACAATAATTTTGGGGAGCAGATGATAGTCAAGTGTCTTGTTATAATAAAATGAGTATACTACAACAATTTTCCAACAGATGGAAATAAAGTGTCTTGAGCAAGGGAATGATAGATTGGTATATTAATGGCTCCAATGAATCATGTTTCCTGATAGCCACACCCTTGTGTAGTCCTCTGCTATATTGACTCTGAGCTTGGCTTTAACCATTGAGATATCAACAAATGTGATACAAGCAGAGCTTGCAGAACTCCCAATTACCAGTACCAACATTGCTGTGATTTTCTAGGTTGTTTCCTCATCATCAAAAGATGGCTACTGTGATCCAAAGCAGCTATAGGCATCACATCTATATTCAAATCAGGAGGAAAAGGAGAGGGATAGGAATGTCAGTCAGAGCTTCTTTTATTAGAAAAGCAAACATTTTTCCAGTAACATTTAAACAGACTTTCATTTATATCTCATTGATATGCCCTGTATCACATGGCCATGCTTAGCTGCAAGGGAGTCTAGAAGATGGAATATTCAGCTTTTCCAGCCTCTGTAGTAAAACACGGAAAGGGAATAGAAGTTTGGGAAAGGCTGTTACATTGGCTAAATAACAATGTCTACTATAGAACTTTTAATCATGGATTCCATATGCAGCCATTCTCCTATTAATACCATGAAGGCATACAACATGGAGACTGTAAGTGACTAACCAATTTTTAAGCATGATACATGAAAAAAATTTTAAAGCTAGCTGATGATTTTTGAGACCAGGCTCAATTCATTTCTATTGAGTGTTCATAATAGTACACAGAGATCAGAAAGCTTCATATAAATCAAAAGTAGCTCTTTATTGGGGGAGGGAAAAAGCCTGAATTATCCATAATCAACTCCTAAGCCAGTGACTATCAAAGTGTATGGACTGAGGCTAATTAGTAAGAATTTTTTGTTATATCATAATCCAGAATACATATGTATACACACAAACATGTTTCATAAAATAATACCTATTCTTATTATGACACATTCTAATATTTTCTATTTAAATTCATTTTTTTTGAAAAGTTGGTTATGACCCACTAAATTAATTTCACCACACACTAATAGGTCCTGACTTATAGTTTGAAAAGCACTATCGTAAACTAAGGCCAGGAACAACAATTTTCTAGGCAAAGGGAAGAACAGATGCAAAGGCCCTGAATTTGGAGTCCCCAATACCTAAAGAAGGCGGCATGACTGGAACCTATTGGATGGGAAATGAGGGGGGAAATGAGTAAACAGGGGCCTGTCATGAAGTCTGCATGCTGCAGCAGGAAGTTCAGAATTTATTTTTATTCTAATGGAAGCTCCCTGTGGTTTTAAGCAGGAGAGTGACATGATATGATCTATTTGCTAAAATAGTTTCTCCTGACCTCACGCACAGCCCAAAGATGATTCCAGCATGACTTAATTTTCTCCAAATTTTTAAAACAGGTCTGGAATGATTTCAAGACCCACCATAGAGGATTCTCTCACTCTCCCCCACATTCATTCAATCAAACTTGTTTCCTGGTTCTTTTCCCGCCATTTGGGCTCCTACCCTCTGCTGAGCTCTTCTGGAGGCCAGAGTCTTACAGAAATACTGAAGTTTGCAAATTTTCCTCCTATCAAGTCCAGTACTTATATATATATGTTGCCCTTTTCTCACTAAATATCCACATATTTGCTATATTTGCTGGCCACACTGCCCTGCTAACTGGAGTCATGCACACCCAGAATTTTTTTTTTTTTTTCTGATTTGTAACGTGTACACTTGGCAGGACATCTCTGAGTTTTGGCAACTGTCTCCTCGCAGCGTGAAAGCACATCTCCTCTCCCAGTGGGGGTCTCCCTGTCTGCTGGGACATCTGCAGCGCCTGCTCTTTGGAGCTGCCACAAGTGGTCGAAGTCCTTGAGTCACACAGACTGAAAGGAAGCCAGGAGGGGGGTGTGTAAGGGAAGACAAGCAGATTTCCCAGGGCCTGGGCCTCCTTCTTGGCCAGTCCCCAGGAGATGAGTTCCAGCTGGTTTTCTTTTCTTAATCTTCCTCCTCTCCCTACCCCACTTTCTAGTTGGGCCCCCAATCCCTTCCTCCTCTGGCCAACCCCCAAGCCATACAAGATTTCCAGTGGAAAACATGTGAAAATGGAGCAGTCCAGGGACTGGGAAGCTAAGAAGCAGAGGGGGTCCTCTTTGTCCAGTGAACCCCCTCATCTCCCTCTGTCCCTCACCTCCCCATCCCACATTCATGACTTGCCCCACACCTGTGGAGAACATCCAGTCAGATTTCTTTCATTTACTTGTGGTTTCCAAAATAGACATTTTCAAAGCCTAGGGGCACAGATGCTTTTAGGAAGGGGTTAGAGGAGGAAGAAGAAAAAGAGGGAAAGAGGTGGCTTTGAAAAGTGGAGAGCTAGCGAGTCAATAAATTGTAGTGGTCAAGGGCAGGGGTTTCAGATTCATATCAGACCTGGTTTCCAGTCCTGTCTCTGCCACTTGCTCATTGTGAATTAGGGTTGGCAATTTTAACTCCTCTCAGCCTCTGTTTCCTTACCAGTAAAATGGGCTTATTAGTAGCTGCTTTCAAGCCTGAGAACTAATGAGATTCTTAATATAATTATTATCTACTCTAGTAAATGCGTGGTAAATGTAGCTCTATTATAATTATCACTATTCATGTAAAAAGAGCATTGGAATAGGAACCAGCAGGGCTTTTGAAAGATAGAAAAACAGAAGAGCAGCCGTTGAGGAACTTCAGAAATATGAGCGATAAGTTTAATACTGTATATCGTTTTTTAAATTCGATTTGGTAGTTCTCTCTATCTCTTATCATAATCTTTACAAGTATATGAAATATGAAAGATGAGTAAGTATATTTATCCCATTTCACGGATAAAGAAACTGAGACCCAGGAGGTGAGAATAAGATAATGAATTTAAAAGTATTTGGTATATTGCAACATAGTACACAAAAACCAGATTGTTTCTGGGTTTTGTTGTCATAAAAACTGACAAGCAATGGGACAATGCCAAAAACCTGAGTGTCCTGAATCTTTCTTCAGTGTTCTTTGCATTGGATCTCAAAACAGGAAGGAAACTAGGCTAATGTGTGAAGAGAGACTGTCCCAAGTTTTGGCTGATGGAAGAAGGCCTCAGGTATGAACTTGATGATTTACGTGGTTGTATTCTCAAGGCCCAGAGGGGTGTGAGAAGGAGGAGACAGACCAGAAAGGCGAAGGCCAACTCAGTGTTCCCAGAAGCAATATCTGAAGTTTTCAGCTATAATGATCCTAGAGGTAAAATGGGAGGCACACAAAAAAAATCTAACAACAAAGCAAATTAAATAATGGAAATATCTCCCCAATGGAAATCCTTTTGAAAGAAACCATTTCCAATAACAAAATTAGGGGGTTGTATTTTATAATCTAAAAAACTAAAGGGTCTTATTGCTTCCTGTCAAGCACTAGAAATGACAGCTTGGATCTGAGCTAGGGAGACCACATAACTGGATCCCAGTCAATGATTTTGCTAATAAGAACCAAGAGAAGCAAACCGAGTATGGGTTATTTGCTAAAAATAAACATAAATCAGAAATCGGACTTGCACAGGAAGATGCCAGAATTAAACAAGCTGCACATCTGGTCCTGTCTTCTCTTTGGAAGGTTGCTGAGCAACACCCCTGCCCCCCTTTTTAAAATCTCAATTTGCTTTCCTAGTGGATCCTTCTAAGTCTTTGTATAAAATTAAAATTGATATTTCCTTCAGGGTGAGTAACTGGCTGGATATATTGCAAGCTCTTTAAATCAACATGTCCCCCAAATCATTGTTTCCCCCAACAAACACAGTCTTCCTCTGTAGTCCAATCTTGGGAGTAGCACCCCCATCCACCGAGTCACCCAAACCAGAAATCTGGGTGTGTTCCTTTATCCTTATGCTGCTCTTCCCATAGGTCGCTAAGCTCTGTCAACCTTTCTCAAAGCCCTATACTTCTCTCCATCTTTTCTTGCCCCCATCTGGGTCAGACCCCATCTTCACTCATCTGGATGAGTGATGGCTAAGTGATGGCCAGAAAGCCCTCAAACCTCAGCTGTGCCTGCAGGATTCCCACAGCACCCAGCAACAACAAGCTACTCAGCCCAGCTGCTCTTAACCCCAGTCACGGTCCCCCAGTCCAGCACTGAGGGCCAAGAGAAGGGAATGCTTCCAGACCAACCAAAAAATAGGACTTGAGGAGAGAGGAAAAGGTCATATCAGTGACCCAATAGACACGCAGGCAACCTTACCCTGGTCACATGCCTGTACTCTGCAGCCTCTTAGCAGTTAGAACCATCTTAAAGTGGACATACTTTTACAATCATCACTACCATTCGTCTCCAGAACTTTTCATCTTCCCAAACTGAAAATCTGTGCCCATTAAATCCTGACTCCCCATTTGCCCCTCCACTAGCCTCTGGCAGCTACCATTCTACTCTCTGTCTCTTATGAATTTGACGACTCTAGGTACCTTATACAGGTAGAATCATACAATATTTGTCCTTTTGTGTCTGGCTTATTTCACATAGCATAATGCCTTCAAGGCTCATCCATGTTGTAGCACGTGTCAGACTTTCATTCCTTTTTAAGGTTAACTAATGTTCCATTGTACATACAGACCACCTTTTTGTTTATCCATTCAACCACTGACAGACATGTGGGTTGTTTCCGTTTTTTGGCTATTATGATGAATGCTTCTATGAACATGCAAATGTCTCTTCTGGTCCCTGCTTTCAGTTATTTTGCATACATACTCAGAAATACAATTGCTGAATCAGAAGGTGTAATTGTTTTTAACTTTTATCTCCAAACCATACTGGGAACTCTTAAGAGACAAACATTGGGTCTTGACACAAATATTTGTTGAATGACTGATCATTAACCCCAGTAAAAAGGATTTTGTAAGAGACCAAAAATTAAGAAGATAAAGGATGGAGAGGGCAGGAGTGTCTGGAAGTCTTCAAAAGTTTCAGATCCTGGCTAAATTGACAAAGCTTTGATTAAGATTTTAAACAAATGAGAGGGCAGGCGAGGGCTCCAGGGAGGCTTTGTTACTGGTAGTTAAGCTCCCAGGACCTCCAGTCAGACTCCCTGGATCCATATCCCAGCTCTGTCACTTTCTAGTTTTGAGACCTTCAGTACATTACTCAACCTCTCTCTGCAAAATGGGGATAGTAATGATTAGTTCATAGGGTTGTTGTGACATTTAAATTAGCATACACAAAACACTCAGAATATAAAGTGACATTTAAATTAGTTAGCACACACAAAACACTCAGAATGTGTATACAAAAAAACTGTGTACACATTTTAAGGAAAAAACTGTATTAAAATTGTAATAATATATACCGATAACAAAAGATAAATACAAGTCATGTGTATACATTTTTTTGGCACCCTCGGTATGCCTGGCACACAGTATGACTCAAAAAATGCTAGCATAATTAATAAAATCAGAATTGGATAAAGATTAGACTTAGAGTATGGGATGGGTTAAGCTTGGAATCTCTCAAGAAAGTGTCACTCGTGCCAGGGTGTCTCCTTTCACACAGCCCATTTGGTTGGGAAAGTAAGTTAGAAATTTTTAAGCACCTACTTTGTGTCAGGTCTGATTATTATTATTATAGACTATTCACATTTCAGAATTATAGAAAATGAGGTGCAGAGATGTTCGATAACTTGCCCAAGATTACATGTTTACCAAGTGCCTGAGTCTAGTTTCAAATCTAATCTCAAAGGAAAATGCTCAAGGAGTGAAACAGCAGGATAAATCATGCCAGTTGCATTCAGAAGAGATCGTAGGATAAGTGTGGGGGCTTTCAAGAGGAGGGGGAAAGCCTTGTGAACCATTCTTGGGGCAGAGGAGCTCCCAGGTAGAGCGTTCCTGGGGGATGCTGAATCCCTCATCCACATACCCCAACACTCAGGGGCAGGTACTGGGACCATACACGCTTGTGGCAGAGTGCTACTCCTATATTCATTCTTCCCTTCCACCTGGTAATTGAATTGTGATTTTTATCTAGGCACACAATCACTTAGAATAAAACTACATTTCCCAGCCTCGTTTGGAGCCTGGTGTCACCATGATTATGTTTTGGTCAATGCGATATTAGTTAAAGAGTTGTTTTTTCAACTGGAAACCTTTTTTCACCTCCTTCTTTGTCCCCTCCAGATATGTGGCTGGGGTTCCAGCTGCTATCTCAGCAACTGGAGGACCACTCCCCAGGGAATGGTGGGACAGAGAGCTGAAAAGAACCTAAGCTGTATGTAGAGCTGGTCTTACCTGTAGCATCTTCACCTGGAGCTTTTTCATGTGGGAGACAAATAAACTTTATCTTGCTTAAGCCACTATTAGTTTAGATTTTCTGTCACATTTTCTGTTAACTGCGTCACCACGCATGCCCTCTACTGAATAGAACCCACTTCTGGTATGTGCACACTTGGGCCTTCCTACGCTCAGAGCCAGGTTGGAGAGATGAGTATCCTGCAGCTAGAGTCCCACCCCTGCTCTACCACCTAGAAGGAGAGAATCATGTAGACTCAGTTTCCAAAAATGCTTCTTAGCTTTGGGTATTTTTCAACATCTTCTTTTAGACAAAGGTTGGTAGCCACGGAACTAACGAGTTTATTAGTCTATCTGGTTAGCAGAAAAATAAAACGTTGTTTTCCTGATGCTATGGCTATTAGAAAAGAAGCCAACTATATAAACCCAATCATTCTAGCTCTGTTGATTGAAGAGTGACATGAGTAAGATGTTATTCATAAAACTGAAAAACCGGTTAATAAGCGAGCACAATTCTTTTAGCTTTGATCTACAACTTATTTTCCCCTCAGAAAATAAATGTCATTTGTTTGAGGAACCAATTGCTATAGCTAACCTTGTAACTGTTTGTTTATTTATTTATTCATTATTCATTCAAAATATAGTCATTCATTCTTTCATTCAACAACACTTGATAGTATTTCAAAGTAAAAAGTTTTGAAAAACACAAAAAATCACTTACATAGAACTCCTTTGCCTATCATGCTAGACACTTGAGGAATAAAATGCAGAAACCTCCACCCCTGACAGTCCAGAGAATGTAGAGGTTTGTTGAAAAGAGAAAAATAATACCCAGGAAGGAACTAGAGCTTATTACCCAGACTGGGCGGAGTGTTTCCTGCTAAAAGCTGTTCTGATATAGGGCATATTTTACATACGTAAATCTGAAGGCTCCATTATGATAAACAAAGTGACCCCTCAGTGGAGGAAAAAAGGAGGGTCAGTCGTTGGACTAGAAGAACAGGTCTCCTCAAACTCACCTCCAAAGTGCTCATCTTACTTGCTGAAAGCTCTCAGCCATTTTAACATCTCTCATCCCTCAAACATCTCTCCTCTGGGCAGCCTGTTCCTATCTCCTCCAGCTGGAGGGTAAGCCACTTAGTGCCTTGGATCTTAAAGCATAAAATTAAATGTGTGGGAGGAGGGTTGACAAATCATTTCTAAAATCCCCAAAGATTTAGTGATCTAAAATTCACAAGAATAACTGTCATTATTTGAGCACTTATATTAGACTCATTGTCTCATTTAATTCTAATGACTGCAAGAGATACATACTCTTATTATGCCCAGTTTACAGATAAGGAAACAAAGACATAGAGAGTTCAATATCATGTCCACGTTCACAGAGAGGTGGCAGAACCCAGGACTGTCAGAGTGTAAAGCTTGTATACTTAATACCTATGTACACACATGACAGGTGCCACCCTCTAAATAACTTTTTCCACCTCTGTGTCACAGCATTGGTAGGCCCCACACCACACTTATCCATTCTCCTTATTGTATAACCACTTATATAAATGTCTTTACAAAATATGAACTCCTTGAGAGAGAGACAATATTTTGACGATCTTTGTAACTCTGCTCAAAACACAGGATCCGGGACACAGTAGGTGCTCAAATGTTTAGTTAATTAACTGTATCAGTCACTAAAAACTTAATGATCATAAGCACACTATATACTCACCATGTGTGTACAAAGATTTTTGCACTGTTCTCCCACTCTGCCGTGCTATTATTGGAGAATATGTCTCCAAATATAACATTAGCTCCTTCCTCATATTTCCTGAGCGCTTCCTAAAAGCCATGTACTGTGCTAAGTCCTTTAAAGGATACAAAGGCAATTAAAACATAGCTGCTCTCCTTCTGGTTATGAGAGAAGATAGACACAGAAACAAATGTTTCTGTGAGTTGGCTGCAAAGCTGATTGCAATAGGAAGTAAAGTGGAGACATAAATATAATGTGTCATTGAATTTGACACCATTGATTGGCCAATGCACCCTTATTGTAAATATTACTAAGAAAACAATTGCTGCTAATTAAACTATGTACACCAGTGATTGGAATATGCATCCTCATTTCAGAGATGTTAAAATGCTTTTAAAATGTTCCTCTTGAATGAAGTTCTACTGACACCTGCTACAACATGGATGAACCTTGAAGGCAAACATGCTAAATGAAAGAAGCCAGTCACAAAAGACCACATAGAGTATGACTCCACTTATATGAAATATCCAGAATAGGTAAATCTTTAGAGACAGAAAGTAGATTAGTGGTTGCATAGAGCTGGAGAAGATGGGTGGGGTGGGCGCAGATTGGTGGGTGATGGCTACAGAGTACAGGATTTTGGTGGGCGTGGGGGGGCGGTGAAGAAAATATTCCAGAATTGATTGTGGGGATGGTTGCACAACTCTGTGGTTATACTAAAAGCCAATGAACTGTATAGTTTAAATGGGTAAATTGTATGGTATGTGAATTATACCTTAATATAGCCGTTATCAAAAAATGTGCCCCTTAGAATTGAGAAAATACAATAATAGCATGATGGGAGTGCAGGCACTGGGGTGAGATCAAGTCAGATGGGGGTGGGGAATCTGGGAAAGCTTTCTGGAGTGGGCATCGACGCTTAGAATATGGGTAGGAATTATGCCATGCAGAAATGGAAAATGGGGTGGGGGGAGGTGATCCAGGCAGAGGTAACAGCTTAAGCAAAGTCCAGGAGGCAAGTACACGTGGATCAAGTACACGTGGAAGCTGAAGGAAAGGAGCCGTGGTCAGAGGAAAGGCTTGAGGGCAGCCGACCCTGTGTGGATGAAGGCATCGAATGCCAGGCTACAGGTTACCTTTTTCAACATGTAAAGAGAAGCCTTGAAATTTTCCCAAGTGCCAACCTTTAAAACCCTGGGAACTCTATACAAAAAGAGAATATATTAGTAAGGCTTTTCTTCCAGCCACAGGGCCTGTTACTGACCTGACAGGCAGTAAAATCCCCTTTGGAACCTGGAGCCAAATGACGAAAAGGTTAGAAAGGCAAAGGGCATTGCCACCGGAAGCACGGTGTTTAAACAGATGCTGGGAAGAAGTGGGGTTTCTGGCTGGGAGCCAGGAAATTCCAAAGGTCGTTTCAGCGGAGCCAGGAAGCTGGAAGCAAGACATCAACACTGTGCTAGGAGTCACACAGGAGGAATTAGAATCGCGCTTCTCCAACAAGATTGAAAATTGAGAACAAAATGAAATGGAGAGGAGGAAAAATGCAGAGTTAACAAAAGGAAAACCGTTGGCATCCCCAGCAGAGGGAAGCCAACTAATTGAAGCAGAAGCTCCTAGATACAAATATTGTCGTTTGTGGGCCGAAGCCTGAATTTGCCTGCCCAGGGCTAAGAAGTGGCACAAGCCTGAGGCCCCTGGTGGGGGGCAAACCAGTGTACGAAGGCGGCAAAGGTCAGGGTTTTCAAGGCACATTCACCGTAGTTCCCCTGAGCTCTGAGGGTAGAGAGCGGCCTGAGTGCCCACTTCCTGACCCTTTTCTTGGGAAGAGGACATCAGATAGTGCTGTTAAGTCAGTCTGACTCTGACTTAGAAGAGCGGGGTGGAGGAGTGTGGAGAGGTGGGAAGGCTGCAGAATGCACACCATCCAGGAATCCCCAGCGTGCTGTGCAGGGTCTTCAGGCAAGAGACATCCATGCTAGCAAGCAGAGAAGAAAACGACAAGGCCCACCTGGGTCTGTCTGCCCTGTAGCTTAGCTCTTCCATGTCCGGTAGAGCTTTTATAAGATTTAAGTGAGCCGAGTGCTCAGTTTAAATAATACAAACAGCACAGTCCACTCTTATTCTTCCCCCCAATGCTGACCCAGTTCCTAAGGTGTACAGAGCACTGTGAAAGCAGAAAAGCTGCTGTTCAAGGACCATGAGAGTGCTCAGGCCTTCTTCCTCAGAGGAAACGGCCTTTGATTGAGAATAATCATGTTCAGGCCATTCAGTGCAGAGGCCAGTGGCAGGCAGAAAATGTAAGCTATGGCAGTGCGTGCTAAATGGACGTATTTATTTACCTGGCTTGTGAACCCTCCCACTGCTGCAAAGGGTGGAGGCAGGTGAATTGCAGCCTAGGTCTGTCAGTACTCACTGCCCTTGCCGATTGAGTGCTGACAGACGTCATGCAGTCTGGGTTTTTCCAAACAAAATCTGAAACCCTCTTTGTGATCTGTACCCATGTACCCATCAAGAGCAGTAACAGGAAGAACCGCTTGGCCAATCCTGCAGATCTGATAAGGCTCTCACTTTCTTCCTTGAGGTCAAGAGAGGCCTGTACCCTGACCCCTTTCTGGATTGGTGCTCGGTTCTGCTCTTCTCAGCCCAGAGGCTGTGACACCAGGGCTCTGATTCCAGCAGAAGCCATAAAGGTAGAGCAGGGTGGGGCCCAAGAATCTTACTGTGGAAGGGCTATGAGGTTTTTAATGTAATGTGCCTGGAAGCGGGCATTCCTGTCAAAATAGTAGTAGGCAGGGCTGCATGTGGGCTTGGAGGACGACTGAAATCCACTTGGGCTCATCCCCAGACAAAAAGCATAAGGACCTACTCCCTTAGAGCTTTGATTCTGTTAGGTCTGGGATCAGTGCAGAAATCTGCATTTGAAAAAGCGTCCCAGAGCACACTTCCAGAAATACTAAAACAGAAGCTAGAGGACACTCCTGAGACTTACCCCTTTATCCTCTGCAGAGGGCCCTCCTCCTAGATAAGCTGCCCAATCCTACCACATACCCACTGTTCAATCTGACATCGCATGGACCTCTACTACACCTTTCACACAAAATCTGAAGCAATTCTGGTAGACACTAAAGATGTACCTACTGTCTATCCCCTTTCAATGTGCAGTTTCCTCCCCCTGCAGTATGAGCCCCGCTGTTTCCACTGTCAAAGCCCTCCTCTCCTCAGGACTCAAGTGCCACCGCTTCCATGAAGGTTTCCTTGAGCTTTCAAACCATAGTTATTTCTCTTTCCTGTAAACTTACAGAATTCCATTTTCCTTCTGTACTGTTCACATGATACTTACCTTGTTTGTTTGTGTGTTCTTTGTGGTCATTTATACACATATCTATTTTCCCTGCTACACCGAGTCCGTGGATGTCAGAGGCCATACGGTATGTCATCCATACTACGTACTTTTTGGACATACGTGGCACAAAAGACAATAAACCCCCTAGAACTTGGAGATAAGACAAATCAGGTTGCCTCTTCAGCGGATATCTGTTGTTTTTGCCTACCTGGAATCCATCCACCTTGTTCTGGTAATAGCAGAGTTATCTGAACTGTGCTGTGCCTGCCAGCTAGCGAATATTTATCTAATAATATCTATATGTGTGGCAGGATTTGGTCTGAACTTGCTTTCATTATAACGTGGTAGTGAGATGTAAGGAAATAGCCATTCCTTACCTTCCTCAAAACATCTTTGGGAGCTACCATTATCTACCATTAAGAACCAAAAAGTTGTCCAAAGTGTCTTATTTGAGATCTCACCACCAGGCTATAATTCCCACTCCATACCATGACACTGTAACTCAGGTCTGTCATATTGAAAGTTAATGGCTGGTACATAGAAAGACCCTCAGCAAACACTGGTTAATAAATTTGGTGAGTGAATAAATAAATAATTTAAGTGAGTGAATGGATGGAATTGGAAAGTAGTAGAGGTATCATTGTAGTTATTGAGGCCCTACTCTCCAATTTCTTCATAAAGCTTTCCCCTCCTAATCATTGCAGACTAGTGAATATCAGCCTTTGGGTTAGATCATCTTAAATCTCCTAGGATATAAATTCTTGACAAACAGAAATTACATATTTCTATATTCTGTAAAAAAGAAAAACAAACAAACAAAAACCCCAATGTGCCATTTTTACATTCTGAATATTACAGAATATTTCTGAACATTTTTGTAATACATATTACAGAATATGTCTATATTCTGTAAAACACGAATGTGCCAAACAGAATGTGTTTCATGAGAACTTACTGATGATGATGTGATGATAATAATAATAATCGTTAATAATATTAAATGTCAGCTGAATGCCAGGTATTAGTCAAGTGCTTTACAAGTGCTGGTCATTGAATCCATACAATATCCCCATAAAGGAAGCATTATTAATTCCATTTGACCATTACAAATCCCAAGAAGTTACACTACTTGCCCAAGCTCACAGGGCTCATAAATTCCAGGACCTGTGTAACCCACACCCATTCCTGCTCATTATAGTTGTGGAATCTCTGGTTATAGGATGTTCACCAGAACAGCAGGTCTGATTCTAGGTCAACTTCTCTCCTCTGCCTTAAGGAGTTAGTCAATTCCTTCCCAAATTCTCTGAGGACTTAAAGCACATACTTCTCTCCCTTCCTCAGAGAGCTCCAGATTTCTCACAAAGAGCAGCAGTCATCGACTCTGCCAAGATACCTGTCTGCATGATCTTTAAAGGTCAACAATTTGGGAATCTTTCAGGACCCCAAGTTTCAGAGAGATTGACTATTGCCCTCTTAGAGAAGACTCAGCCTACCTCAGACACTGATGGCTTTTTTTGTTTTGTTTTTCCTGGATTGCTGGGAACTGATACGGAGAGCAAACAATGCCATGCCTTCTGAAGGGCATTACATAGGAAACAGATGTTCAGATTCAGCTTGAGTTCATGTTCTTTTGTGGTGGATAATTTCTTGGCTCACCTCTCTGCCTGAGGCACTGCCACCCAACTGATGTTTGGCGGAGATTGAGTCCCGACAAAGCAACCAAGGAGACCAGTCTTCTGAGTAGGGCACTGTGAAGAGACAAACTCTGGCTTCACCAGGCAGCAGGCAGAGGCCCTCCAAGGAAGGCAGCCTTAGCCACGGGGGTGTCGTTGGCTGCCAGTGTTGCTGGCTGAGAGCTCTGAGACTCAAGCGAGGGCTTTCAGCATGATGGATGGCAAGCAGGTTGGCGGGTCCACGGCATAGTGGTCCAAAAGAGACAGAGTCCAAGGCTTGGCTCAGACTCTGGGGTCCATAGGAAGAAGGAAATCAGATGGTCAAGAAACTTCCAGTGTTTCAGAACTAGGCTGAAAACTCTGTCCCTAATTGATTGGAAACTAGAAGATGCATTTCCTCCCATCTGCCAGCTGACCCAGGAAGCCCTCCTGTTTCCAACAGCCACTTTTAGCTGCACTTTGCTGAACACACAACCTCCCAACAAAACACAAGGTCAACCTTTTAACTCTTTCAGAATTCTGTGGGAAGTGAATAATGCCAGGGGCTGGGAGGGTCATGGCAAAGGGATTTTTCATCAGGGTTTGTTTCTTTTTTGGAGGTGGAGGAGTTGATTGGTTTCCTAAGTTGAACTTAAACTATCAATAGACTTTTGAACTGTACATATGAACTCTCTAGCTGTATACATCAACAGTCCTTATTGACAAAAAAAACCCTCTGGAACTACCCTCAAATCTCCAACTCTCATTTGAGCCATTAGAATCAACTAGAAATCTCAATCCAGAAAAATCATATAAGATTTAAGAAGTGATAAAAGCTAACACTTATACAGTGCCAGGCACACAGCTTTACAATATAACTCACTCAATCTTCACAAAAACCCTCTGATCCTGATTTTACAGAAGGAACTGAGACACAGAGAGGTTAAGGGATTTGTTCAAATTCACAAAGCTAATTAGTGAAACAGCACAGATTCAAACTGTAGCAGCCAAGCTCCAAAATCGGGCTCTGAATATGATATTCCATTTCTTCCTATCTTTCATTTATTTGTAATTTTAAGGAATTTCTCAATTTAATCTAAGTTGTCAAATGTGTTGTCATGAATGGCCTTAGTCTGTAGTGACATTCCCTCTATTTTTCCATTTTTGCTCATTTTTTATTTCATTGATTTGTGCACGTATATTTATTATTTCCTACCTTCCACATACTTTGAGCTTATTTTGATCTTTTTTATCTTCTTAAGGTAGAATTCTTTTTTTTTTTTTTTTTTTTAGAATTCTTTTTTTTAAATTAAAATTTATTGGGTTGACAATGGTTAGTAAAATTACATAGGTTTCAGGTGTACAATTCTGTAATGCATCATCCATATATCACATTATGTATTCACCACCCAGAGTCTGTTCTTTTCAGGTAAAATTCTTAGATGTTGATTTTAGAATTTTCTTTGTGACTAACATATACATTTAATGGTATAAATTTCCCTCTAAGCACTGCTGTAACTGAATCTCACAAATTCTGATATTTTATATTTTCATTGTCATTCAGCCTGAGATATTTTATAGCTTATAATTTCTTCTTTGACCTATGGGTGACTTAGAAATGTCTTATTTAATTTTCAAATATTTGGAGATTTTACAGATATATTTTTCTCACTTAATTACTTTATAATAAAAAACATACTCAACTAAAATTATTGACACTTATTTTATAACCTAGCATATGCTCTCTCTTGGTGAATAGTCCATATGTACTTGAAAAGAATATGTATACAGAGGGTGCCAAAAAATGCATACACATTTTAAGAAAGAAAAAACTGTATTAAAATTGTAATACTCGGGTAAGGGGGATCAAATATATGGTGATGGAAGGAGAACTGACTCTGGGTGGTGAACACTCAATGGAGTTTATAGATGATGTAATACAGAATTGTACACCTGAAATTATGTAATTTCATTAACAATTGTCACCCCAATAAATAAATTTTAAAAAAATTGTAATACTCAATATGTACTGATAACAAAAGGTGAATACAAGTCATGTGTATACATTTTTTGGCACCCCCAGTATATATTTAACTATAGTTGACATTCAATATTATACAACTTCAGGTGTACAGCACAGTGGTTAGACATCTACACAGTCTACGAAGTGATCCCTCTGATAAGTCCAGTGCCCATCTGGCACCTTACGTGATCTTTATAACATTATTGATTATATTCCTCAAACTGTATTTCATATCCCTGTGGCAATATTGTGACTACTAATTTGTGCTTCTAATCTCTTTACCTTCTCCCCCATCCTTCCCCTTTCCTTCTGGCAACCATTTGGTTTTTTTCTTCTATATCTCTCAGTCTATTTCTGTTTTGTTCGTTCATCTGCATTTTTAAAGGTTATATTTATTACATACAGAGTTCTAAGATAACATTTTCTTTCTTTCTATGTTAGTTTCTGACTTCTGGCTTACATTATTTTTTTCCTCCTTCTCCTCCCCCCCACTCCGGTTCAAGTTGTTGTTTCTCGGTCTAGTTGCGTAGGACACAGCTCCCTGGCCCATGCTGGTGTTATGAGCCTTGCGCTCCCCCAGGTTGAGGCAGTCGCCCATCATCGGTTGGGCTGCTCATGGCAGCTCACGGCAGCTCTCCCCGGCTGCAGACCTTGACGTTAGGAGCACGGCGCTCCAACCCCCTGAGCCACCGGGCCGGCCAGGCTTACATTATTTTTGATGTGAAGTCAGTGGACATTCTTATCTTTGTTCCCTTGAAAGTGATTGGTCTTTTTTTTTCTGGCTTCTTTTCATATATTCACTCTGTCATTGTTTTTCAGCAATTTGATTAAGGTATGTCTTGATGTGGTTCTTTGTGTTCATCCTGTTTGAAGTTTGTTGAGCTTGAGCTTATTGCATCTCTTTGAAAATACATATTTTTTAAATCAAATTTGGAATTTCAGCCATTATTTCTTCAAATATCTTTTCCACACTCCCTCCGTTTGGGACTCAAATTACATGTGTTAGATTGTTTGATGTTGTCCCACAGGTCGCTGGGGCCTATCTGTCTGTCTGTCTATCTATCTATATCTCTATTTGTTTATTTATTCTCACAGCTCTTTTTCTTTCTGAGTTTCAGTTTGGACCTTTTTCTTTTTCTTTTTGGGGTACATTTTAAGTTCACTGATCTCTTCTTCGATAGTGTCATCTCCTGCTAAGCTCATCTAGTGAATTATGCATTTCTGCTAATCAGCATTTCTGCTAATTTAGGTCTGCTTTTTAGTGAATTACGCATTTCTGCTTTTTACATTTGGTTGTTTTATTACAATTTTCTATGTTTCCCATTGTGTTCATTGAGTTTTTCTTTAAATCATTAAACATATTCACAATAAATCTTTTCAAGTCCTGTCTGTTAACTTCATCATTTCTGTCATTTCTGCATCTGTTTCTACTGACTAGTTTTTCTCCTGGTTAAAGGTCATATTTTCATGTTTTCTCACATGTCTGGTAATCTTTTTATTGGATTCTGGACATTGTGAGCGTCATGTTGTTGAGGGTCTGGATTTTTGTTGTTTTTCTTTAAAAAGTATTGAGATTTATTCTCATAGGCAATTAATTTAGTTGGGGATCAGCTCAATCATTTCGAGGCTTATTTTCAAGCTTTTTCTAAAATAAAGGATATTTTATTTTAGGACTATTTTTGCCTTACTCTTAAGTTTTCTCTTAAGACCACTCTTAAGGTGTGGTCTTTCCAGAGTCTATTGAATGTCTGGCTGGTTGGAACTAGAATGTCTCTCAACCCTTTGCAAGCTCCAGTTATTGTTCAGTTTGCAGGTCCCTGGTAGTTTTTCTTTCTTTGGTAATTGTTTTATGTGTCCAGCCTATGGAGTCTTGCCTTACACAGCCTAGTCTCTGGTCAAAGACTCAAAGGGACCCTGTGAATACTTACACAGTCCTTTTTTTTTGCATACCTTCTTTCTCTTGGGTAACTTGCCCCACAAATTCCAGCTTCCTCAACCTCCCCAAACTCTGATGTCTGTCTCCTACTTTCAATGAGGCTGCCAGGCTCTCCTTGCAACTCTTCTCCCTGTGCTATATAATCCAGAAAGCCAGACAAACCAGAGAGCTCACCAAATTTGCTTTTCTTCTCTCAGAAATCAAAGTTCTGGATGTCTATTGTTCAATGTCTGAAGACAGCTGTTTTATATATTTTGTCTAGTTTTCCAGTTATTTATTTCAGGAAGCCTAATCGACTATTGATGCTATCATGACCACAGCAGAAGTCAGACTTGAGTTGTATTAAACTAACATGTACTGAGCCCTTACGCTCTATTACATTATCATTTTTAAAGCTTTCTCTACCTTGTCTTTGTTTAGCCTTCATATAAAACCCATAAAGTAGGTAAATTTTTTTCTTCTGACAGACACAAAACTGAGGTTTAGGGAGGTTAAGAAATCTACTTTAAAAAAAAAGAAATCTACGTTAGGTCTGGCTCCGGGTAAGTCATGAGCTAGGGCACAGAGCTGTCTGACTCTCCCGCTTTCTCTTACAAGGCTCTCCTCCCTTTCAATATTGAATTATTATTATTGCTGATTATAAAAATAATGAATGCTTATTAAACAAATGTTTGAAAATCTACAGAAGTATAGAAAGAAAAACCTACAGTTCCTATATTTGCACCACCCAGGGACAGACAGACACTGTTAACATTTTTTTATAGTATGTACACATTTATATTTTCAGTATATAAAATGAAAAGGAAGGTTTGTCTTTCTGTTTTAGAAAACTGGAATCCTATTGAATCCTACAATGCATCTACACATACTGTTTGATAATCTACCAATTTCCACTTAATAATGCCTTACAACATTTTCCATTAGATGTAAACATTCTTCATGAACGAGAGTTTATATTATCGCAAATTTCAACCATTCACCAAGGTATAGAGGATATCATAATTAACCCTCATATACGGCTCACTTAACTTTAAAATTATTAACATTTTCCAATCTTTGAATAGAATTTTTAATGGCCACCTCATATTCTAACGCATAGATGTAGCACTGTTAATTCAACCAATTTTGTACTGTTGAATATTTGTGTTGTTTTAATTATGATAAATAACATTGAAAAGAAGATCTTTCTGTGCAAATACAAGATATTTCTGTGCAAATACAAGATTATTTCCTCAGGAAAAAAATCCTGGAAAGAAAAATTAATTAAAGAGGACGAACAGTTTAAGGCTTTTGAAACATGTTGCCAAATGCTCACTAGAAAGTTTGTATTAATTTACCTTACTTCCTCCCAATAATATTTTATGAGAGTGCTATTTTGCCACACTATAAAATAACCAAGTATTATTCTTTTAAAATGCATTGGCTTATTGGACAGGTTGACTGACACACTGGCTTTCTCTCTCCACCACCACCTACCCTCATTCCTCATATTAGCTACAGAGACACTAGCTGTCATATCAGTCAGATTTACTCAGAGCTGAACATCAAAATGAGACTAGAGAATACCATTCTTTGTTCTACACATTTCCCCTACACATGATACTTATCCCATACATGAGGTCTTGGTGCCTGGCATTTGTCTCCACTTAGAAAAGCAAGAATCCTTTATTTTGGCAGCAATGAAAGACAGCTGATCAGCCACAGATCCTGGCAAAATTGGCACCAGCCACCTGTCTGGGACTAGACCAAAGCACTGGGTCCTAGCTAACATTGTGCCCAGATTTGCATGTGCCTTCCTGTTTTTCTCGGCCTGCCTCCAGACTTACAAACATAATCTCAAGAAGTTGGCTGTAACACAGCTTACAAACATGTTTAAATGGGCAGAGGGGAGTTCAGGACACAAGGATGGCTTATGAGAAAGAACCATTCTGAGAGAACTGAGATACTCCTCAAATCACTTCACTCCTTGGCAGAGGAAGATGGGAAATGATGCCAGAATAGTCCCCGCATTGGAAACTGGGCTGCAGATAATACAGGGACAGAGAAAGCTACAGAAAGTAGTCTAAAGCATAAGGCTAAGGCATCCAGATTTCAATATATAAACTTACATTCTAGCTGGAAAGTAAGCTTTAGAATGATAGAATTTTATCTTTTTTGTTCATGGTTTTATTCCAAAGGTAAGAAAAAAATGCCTGACACATCATAGGCACTCAATAAATATTGGTTGAATGGGTTAATTAAATGTAAAGAAAGAACCACACATTCAACAATTATGTATTAAACGCTTAATATATGTATATCACTGAGTT
Organism: Rhinolophus hipposideros; assembly: GCF_964194185.1. Classification (NCBI taxonomy): domain Eukaryota; kingdom Metazoa; phylum Chordata; class Mammalia; order Chiroptera; family Rhinolophidae; genus Rhinolophus; species Rhinolophus hipposideros. The sequence goes on from NC_138047.1 coordinate 55,739,141, forward strand.
AGGAACTAAGCAGAGACTCAAGGAAGGATTAAAAAGAAACTTTCCTCCTGGAGATGCTGACATACACACAATAAAAACCTGAGTACTCAGTAATGGTGCAGACAGCAAATACTCTTGGAGTTCAGAAGAAGGAGAAACACTTAGATGATGAGGGAAGGCCATAAAAAGGAGGCAGATTTGGGCCATGTGTTGAAGTATGGCATATTTGTTTCCTAGAGCTGCTGTAGCAAATTACCACAAACTTGGTGGTTTAAAGCAACAGAAATTTCTGAAGTCCAGAAATCTGAAATCAAGTTGTCCGCAGGGCTGTGCTTCCTCCAAAGTCTCTAGGAGAGTATCTTCCTTGCCTCTGCCAGGTATTGGTGGCTCCTGGTGTTCCTGGGCTAGTGCCAACATAACTCCAATCTCTCCTCTGTCTTCACGTGGCCTTCTTCCTTGTGTCATCCTGTGTTTTCCTCTTTTTTAAGTATATTGGTTTCAGGGCCTGCCTTAACTAAATATGATCTCATTTTGAGCCTTATCTTAATTATATCTACAAAGACCCTATTTCCAAATAAGGTCACATCCTGAAATTCCATAACATGAATTTTTGGGTGACACTATCCAGCCCACTAAAAATGGGTACAACAGTAATGACAACACTCCCCCCCCCACAAAAAAAAATCAAAGGGTATTTGTTTGAGACCAGGATTCCCCAAAACCAATGTTCAGCCAAAGACTCAAAGCTTTCTGAAGCCAAAATACAGAACAACCCCTGATGAATACACAGGAAAATACAAAACTTGAAATTGTAGGGTTTCCAATACACATGTAATCTTCTGAACTGAATTTCCAAAAACTGAAAACAATTTAAAACCCACATGGAATGCATAAAATGAGAAATTTTGCTTCAAAATTATATTTGAGCTTGAAATGGGCTACTTACTATTGAGAAAGATCCAATAATTAAAAGCATGAAGTTTCGTTTAGATTCCTGGTTTCTTAACTTATTTGCTCTGAGATTTGGGGCATGTCACTGCCCTTCTCCTTTTCCTTCTCAGTGAAATAGGGATGCTAACACTGTGTGTCTCCTGCAGTTGTATAAACAAAACCTCAGTTCTCCTCCTGTGTTTCTCCTTCACTCTCACACTGCTCCCACACTTACCACACTTCTGACACCAGATGTGGGGGAGCTTCCCCCACGACAAGCAATTCTCTGCGATGCCAGGTGAGTGTCCTACAATTTAACTCAGTTCTGACACTATCTACCTTGAAAGGGTGTCAGATCCCACAGACTGAGTGTTCAGTCCCACAAGACGGCCTCTCCTCCATGTCAGTGCCAATCACAAGGACCACCTGTGCTTCTGACAAATCGGTCATACATTGGACATTCCCTTCCTGGGTTCACTTAATTGCTAGAGCAGCTCACAGAACTCAGGAAAACAGTGTACTTACTGTTTACCAGTTTATTATAAACGGATGTGGTAAAGCATACAGATGAACATCCAGATGGAAGAACTGCCTAGGGCCAGGTATGTGGGAAGGGACGTGAAGCTTCTATCTCCTCTCAGGGAGCGCCACTCTCCCAGCACCTCCACGTGTTCACCAGCCTGGAAGCTCCCTAACCCCATATTTTAAGGACTGTTATGTAGGCTTCTTCACGTAGGCATGACCAATTATTAACTCCATATCCAGCCCCTCTCCCCTCTCTGGAAAATGGTGAGTGGGGCTGAAAGTTCCAAGTTTCTAATCATGGCTTAGCCTTTTCGGTGACCAGCCCCCACCCAGAAGCCCTCCAAGAGTCACCTCCAGAACAAAAGACACTGCTATCACCGAGAAATTCCAAGGGATATCCTCGGAATTGTGACCAGAGTCAAAGACCAAATATTAGAACAAGAGATGCTCCTAGTGTCCTCATCACTTAGGAAATTACAAGGATTTCAGGAGCTCAGTGCCAGAAACTGGGACAAATAAATATGCATTTTCTATTACCTCACAGGTTGGTATAAAGATAAAAGGAGATAACGTATATAGAATGCTTAGTCTAGGACCTGGCATATAGAAACTGATCAATAAATGTCCCATTATTTTAAGATGTTGGTAGCAGTGGAGAATAAATTTGACGAGGGGATGGAGAAGGTTATGAAACTCGAGACTAAGAGAATATTACAAGAGCCAAGCAAAAGATTGTTTACATTCAAGAAGAAAAATAATATATGGTTTCCAAGGACTAAGCTACAGTTCTACTAACTCATAGTGTGGTTTGGAGACATCTGGGAACCCCGAAAACCCTTCGAGAGAGTCTGTGAGGCCTTTTTCACTCTAATTTTCTCATGAGGATGCTGTGGAGTTTTCTAGAGGCGTCGTGACATGTGATGTCACACCTGACTGCATGCAGAAGCAGATATGAGAATCTAGTTATCTTTTATTAAGCCAGACATTAAAGATACTTGCAAAACTGTAAAACAATGATACTTCTATTGCTCAATTTTTAAAAAAATGTTTGTTTTAACATATGCATTTACTGTTATTTAAAAATGAATAAAGAAACTAAAATTTTAAAGATTTCTGTTTTAATTTCAGGTATAGTAAATATCAATAAATATAACCTACATAAAAGCTCTTTGGGATTCTCAAAGTTTTTTAATAGTGTAAAAGGGTCCTAAAACCAAAACGCTGGAGAATCTGTGGTCTAGAGGAGCACATGATATGCCACGGGGCCCAACAGCTTTGCATCATACCAGGCAATCACAGGGCAGAAATGGGATCTAAGCTTATATCCAGAGATGATTCTCTCCTAAGAATGATTTTTAGTAGTTTCATGGGGAAAGCAATATTGAATCAAATTTTCTATAACATACCTAGTTCCTTTTCCTCTGAGCAATTGTTCCAATAAGGGCAGAGCTCCACTGGTTTCAAAGATCAGTGATCCACCCAAGATAGTTCCAGCAAAGAGGAACCCACAAGCTGCCACTGAAAACTCAGACTGTAAAATGTATTTACACTATAAGTTTTCAGCTTAAACTCTCCATAGTTCACATTATTTCTTGCCTTGTTCATATTGGAATTTCCAATTTTATTTGCAATAAATTGAACACCATTCAAGCCTTTATCCAGAAGTTAGGTCACATCTTCATTTTTTGTTGTTGTAATGATTCCAGACATGCTGACATTTCTTTCCATGGTATAAATGATCATATTTTATACCACGTAACCCAATCCTAATTGGCCACAGTAGATTGAACTGGAACTGGACATTAATCGAGGGGTAGCTCTCCTATGGCTGATCTATGACGTGTGTTCTCTGCTACTCCAATGGCGGCCTCCCTGTTCTATCTACAGAAATCACCTATTTTAGGTAGGCCGCCAGAGCAACATGCTCAGAATTTTCTAATAATAAAAATATATATACAAAGGGCTGATTAAAAAGACAGATTCCCAAGCCTCTGTCTTGGAGATTCTGATTCAGGTGTTTGGATGGGGCCTGTGAATGAGTTTGTTTAACAAGGCCTCAGGGGCATCTGTCATCGGAAACATTTGGAAACAGGAGTTTGTTTTATTAAGGCATTCCGAAGTCCCAGGTAGGGAACAGAGCATGGATCTTCCAACTTCAGTGACCACATCAGCTACCTGGATCCTCTGCTTGTATGCTAAGTAGATCTGGCCTGGGGCCTAGGAATCACCATTTTACTTCCCCAGGTAACTGATGTGTCCACTCAACTTTGAGAACAGCCAAGAATGAGATGGTTTCACCAGATTATTTTGCTGCTGAGATTTCCTGCCATGAAAGACTAGATTTTGGAGCAGACTCTGTTATTCTTGCTATGGGGAAGGTAGAGCACGAAGAGGGGCCTTGGGGAATTTAAGGACATCGCTGAGGTATTGAGGGCCTGAGCTGGGTTAAGGCCTAGGCAGGAGGGGCACTAGCAGAGAAGCTGCATTCCTTTCCTCCTTTTTGGCAGCTCCTAGGTCCAAATGCCACCAGACAAACACTACCACACCAACTCTAACACAGAGCATGTACCTAACTGATTAGAACTGGTTGGAACAGCCTCGCGACATTGTAAATGCCTTTGTAGACTCAGCCTTGGTGAAGAGAACAGATTATGCCCTAGAGGTTCCCAGTCCCGGGAACCTCCTTATTCATCTCCTATCTGCGCACAAGCCACCCAGGCTGGAAATCAGGATGCCAGTTCTCAGCAAGGTACTTATCTTTGCTATCAAAAGATCACATCACCTATTTTCCAAGAAGGTCCACATACATGTTGCTTATTTTCCTTCTTGGAAAGAACTTAACCGCTTGTGCCAGCTTGATCTGATATAATAGGTATTTTTTTCCTCCTATTAGAAAAGCATTCTTTGATCTCCTGTCAGGATTCACAGAGAACCTCCACTTCCTGATTTTTCTTAATCCCATCCACTGCATCTTGGGTCTGGACCCACAGCCTCTGTAACAAGTTGTATTTTTCTCTGTAGCACTGTATCCCCATCTATCAAACTACATATTGGCCTGTTTATTTTGTTTTCTGCCTCCCTCTGTTGGAATACAGGTATCACATAGTTTTGTTCTGTTTTTATCCTGGGCCTAAGAAAGTGCCTGATTCTTACTAGGCTCTTAGTAAATATTTGTTGAAAGGATAAATAAACAAATGGGTTTTATCTCTGATCAGTTAGGGAAGGGAAGGGTAGTACGGCTTAAAGCTTGCTGAGCCAAGAGAACGGAGACAGTGGCGGGTTCTAGGGTCCAGGCTCAGACAAGGGAATTATTTAAGGAACAAGAGATACCATGGGCAAAGAGACAATCTGAACCGAAGTTTCACGCAGAGGAACTTCAGTGCCCTAGTCCTGGGGCAAACACATAGCACTAAGACTACTAAGGTTGGAATGGCAGATCCAGAGATTGGACCTAAGGTCAGAGGGCGAGCAAGAGGGAATGGGTGTGGCAGACACACCAGCAGAGTTACACCTGAAAGACCAAATTCTGCTTCCTACAGGTTTCCCCTTGTAAAAGTAGGGCTTTAAAAACTGGTTTTTGTCCTTTAATTTTCATGAAGAAGTAGTGAGTTATTATTGACACTAGATAAATTAGTATGGAAACTTCTAAGTGATAAGGAGGTACAATACAAGATGGGGTAAACTGGTCACAATGTACCATTCTCCCTGTATTCTGTGCTATAAAACCTTACAAATTCATAACCATTATGGGACCTAGTTTGAATCTCAGAGTATTTTTATACATGCATTCATTTTTTATTCTGACACGATTTCAGACTTACAGAAAAGCTGCAAAAAAAAAATTATTTCTGTATACCAGGTTTCCCAAATGTTAACATTTACCATGTTTACCTTACCATTCGCTCTCTCTCTGTGTATACATTTTTTCTGAACCATTTGAGAGTAAGTTGTAAGGTATAATGTCCCCTTGTTCCTAAACATTTGTGTGTATGTTTTCTAAAAATAAGAACATTTTTTGACATAACCACAGTACAGTGATCAAAATTAAGAAATTAACATTGATTCACTCCTGTATTCTAATCTATGGACTGTATTCAAATGTTGCCAATTGTCCTACAAATGTCTTTACAGCATCTTGCAGGAATGGGCTTGCACTACAACCCCCACTGTGTCGGTCACTGGCTGGGAGCAGTCAGCGTGAACACCATGGTATTCCAGACAACAGCGGCTGTCAGCCAATTTTCCTTCCTCAGAGAGAGGTGAATCTGAGTGGTGAATTTCTGTGGCTGCCACAGGCAATCTTCTTGTAACCAAACCAGAAAGGCCAAGGGTATCCCAGAGGTCCATCCTGAACAGGATTGGACTGTTATAGCCATGCCAGCAACCGCCTACCTATAGACCTCTTGCTGGCCAGAAACATAAACCCCGGGGTGTTTAAGCCACTGTAAGTCAAGTTTGTTGTTGTTGTTGTTATTATGCCCCAAAGCATTCCTAACTGACATAATTCTCTAAAAGTGGTAATACCAGATTTTTATGTCTATGCACGGGCAACCATACGCACACATACGTGTTCAAACTGCTTTCAAGAAAAAAAAATTAATGAACAACTATGTAATATATGAGATATATGAGTGCACCTGTTTCCCCTCAGCATATTCAATATATTTTTATCACTTCAATTTATTTTGATGACTTTAATAGGCATAACACTTTTTTTTAACAACCGTTCTCACAGGATCACAGCATGAGAGTTAGAAGAAACCTGAGTGATGATCTCATCTAAACTCCTTCACAGCACATGTAATTTTAAGAAATGTGTTTACAAGTAACAGAAGTAGTTACAGAAGGGGGAAGAGCGATGTAACGGCAGGTAGCAGAAGTAGCTGAACCTGGGTAAAGGTATTCCAATTATCTCAAAGGAAAAAGTGTAAGTCTACTCAATGTGTTTATGAAACATTTTCCTACAACATCTGTTATAGTCAGAATCAGTAAACTCGTTTTTACAGATAATACAATAGTAAAACTTTAAAGAAATTTACGCTGATAAAGTTGTACTATGTCATTACGTCAATATCGCGTTGTGGGGAGAAGCAAATCCTTTGACGTTGGCCTCAGTCAGTTTTATTGTGGTTCCACCGCTTGCTAAGTCTGTAACCTTGGGCAAACGATTTGTCCTCTCTTTGCCTTAGTTTTTTCATCTATAAAATCGGAATGATATAATAGTTATCAGCTCCTAAAGTTGCTATGAGAACTAGAGGAATTAATATGTATAAACATTTAGCTATAATGATTATACAACAGCTATCTTAGCTATTATTATTACAGTGTGGTGTGGTAAGCCATATGCATTGGTTATGCCATAGAAATGAACATTTATTAAATTATCCTGACATTTACTGGCCTTGCATTGTCCACTGAAAGGCTTAAAGAAATTTTGCTTTATCTCCCCCTAGATCTGACTGGGCCCCAGCCTCCATGCATATCCATTGTTGGCAGGGGCCTGGCCCTCAGATCTTTGTACTTTGGAAAACTTTGAACCTGATATTGCAATGAATGGAGGTCAGTTTATTTGATGGGTCTTTTCTCGTGTTGCTAAGGAAATTGATCCCTTTTCTAGTCTTCTGCCCACATCCTCCAGTGCAGAGTCACTACTCCTTAATAGACTTAAAAGATACCAGTGGATATCCTCAGAAGCATCTAAACACCCAAACCAGGACCTGAGGCTTTCTGTGCAGTCCCTTCTGTAATCTACACAGATCCTTTCTCTAGAACTCATGAAATGTGGTGACTCTATTAGTAGGTGGGAAGTCTATACCTTGAAAGGAGAAATGTTTATGGTCCACATGTCTATGTCCATAGCTGAGGTGTTGTTCGTGCACTAAGGCAACAAAAACACATTCTCAGTTATTCAAGGGCTCACCTTCACAGCATTTCTGAAAAAATTATTCCAAGTCATGCTCAGCAAACTGGAAATAAGGTAAGCTTAATAATGGAAAAGTTGTAGCATAAAAAGCACTAGTGATAAACATTGACACTAGTGAATCAAGGCCAAACAAGTGTCACACTAGCTTAAAAGGTAACTGTGTATTATCTGGGCTATTTGTGCAATGATTTGAACTTTATAGGTTAAAAGGAAGCAAGTAATAGTGATCCTGGAAACTTAGCTTAGTAGCTACAGATTTCTGAGAATATTTCCAGGTCTGCTTTGTAGAGGTGGTTCAATCTTGTCTGTAGCCTACAACAAACTAATAAAACAGGATTTTTAAAAAAGTCGAATAAGTGCTTCACTTACATTTACTAAGCTGGGGCTAATAATGCTTCAATTCTAAAAAAGATAGAATTTTATCTGATCTTAGGGCTTTGGGTTAAATGATCCATCTTTTCCCTAGAAATAATACATACGGTGAGGAACAAGATGAATCCAAGGACCTCTGTTCTCTCCACTCCCTAGCCTTTAGGGAAACCAAATGACATAATGGAAATAGCAAGTCAGTCAGGCCAGGGAACCAATATCGAGTCTACAAATTATTAGCTGTGTAACCTTAGACAAATCATTTCACTGCTCTTTGCCTCAAATTCCTGATTTTCCCCTCTTCCTACAGACAAAGGAGCTTTCCCAATTCTCTCTAGTCTGAACTCTAGGATGAAAGAGAAATTTTCTGTAATCAATACTATCTAAAGTGATAAATTGCTTCAGCAATCAAAAATAATGAGATGAATTCACACATCCAGAAAGGTTAAAGAACTAAGATTGACATGAGAAAGAATATGGAGAATTTATATCCTCCCTAAAAATGGGCATAGCAAATGCACTTACATTTGTATAATTTTTTGTAGTTTCTTCAGTGAGCCTGTATGTGTGTGTGTGCGTGTGTGTAATTTGATCTTTACAATTCTCTGAGGAATTCATTATTATCTCCATTTCGTTTTCAAATGGAGAAACAGAGGCTCAGGGAAGGTAAGTGATTTGCTCAAAAATGAAAGGCAAGGTCGAGGTAAAGAGGCAGTGACAAGAGTGGGAATGGTGGAGTACGGACCTCTGAAGAGATGCTCTTCCATAAAAATAAAAGGAACACTGACAAAAATGCCAAAAACAATTTTTTCAGAACTCAGGAAATTAATCTATGAGGAGCATTTATTTACCAAAAAATAGCTGAATCTCAGTTAGCACAGTGAGCTTTCTTGAATTTTGACTTGCCCTTTTTCTACGCCTTCTCCCCAGCAACACAACACCCTTGAAAACAAACAGCACTCACAGTAAAAACCAGCAGTTTAGCATCCACTAGAGGGGACAGAATCGGCTTGGAACTCCCCAAAACACCATTTTCAGTGAATTGCAATTTGACATTTCTGGCAGTTCCCTGGAAAACCCTGTTCTAAGGCCTTGTCTTTATTTGACCTGACTCAGAACAGACTTTCCCCAGGGACATTTGTCAAAAACAATCATTAACAATTGTTTAGTATCACAACTGCCTGAGACCATGATAACGACAGAGACAAATAAGGTGACCAAAAAATTTAAAAGGAAAAACTGGGGAAGGAAATATTCATAGGGGCCTTTGGAAAAGTCCGACATATTCCTAGAAATTTAGTAGTACACAGAAGGGTAGAGCTATGCACAAGCCCAGGAAAGACCTAAATAATTGGAAAGACATCTTGTTGCTCATGGATAGAAGATTTAATATTGTTAAAATTATAATACTCTCCAAATTAATAATAGATTCAATGCAATACCTATCAAAATCCCAGGTGCCTTTTTTTTTCTCCCAGAAATTGACAGGTTGATCCTAAAATTCATGTAGAAATGCAAAGGACCAAAACAGCCAAAAAATTCTTGGGGGGAAAAAAAAAGAGCAAGGTTAGAATCACAATTCTCAATTTCAAAAGTTACTACAAAGTTATAGTAACCCATTCAGTGAGATATTAGCATAAGAATAGATAGACCAATAGAAATGAACTGAGAGTGCAGAAATAAATTATTTACGTTTATGGTCAGTTAATTTCTACAAGGGTGCCAAGATAATTCAATGGGGGAAAGAATAATCTTTTCAACAAATGGTGTTGTGCTGGGACAACTGGATATCCACGTGCAAAACAATGAAGTTGAGTTGACACATAAAGTTAACCATACACAAAAATGAACTTAAAACTCATCAAATACCTTAAGTGTAAAATCTAAAACTATTAAACTCTTAGAATAAAACATAGGAGCAAAACTGCATGAGCAATAATTTCTTAAATACAACATCAAAAGCATAGCAACAAAAGATAAAATAAATTGTACTTCATCAAAATTTACAACTTTTGTTTTTCAAATGACACGGTCAAGAAAGTCAAAAGATAACCCATAGGATAGGAGAAAATATTTGAAAATGATATATCTGACAGAAGACAAGTATCCAGAAAATGTAAAAAACTTGTACAACACAATAATAAAAAGACCAATAACCCAATTTTAAAATGGGCAAAGTATTTGGATAGATATTTTTCAAAAATATATACAAATCACCAGTAAGCACATGAAAAGATGCTCAACATCATCATTAGGGAAATGCAAATTAAAATCACAATGAGATACCATTTCATACCACTAGGATAGATATAATAAAAAAGATGGACAGTAACAAGTGTTGGTGAGGAAGAATATGGAAAAATTGGAACTCATCCACTGCTGGTGAGAATATAAAATGGTTCAGTCACTTTGGAGAATAGTTTGGAGTTCCTAAAAATGTTAAACATAGAGTTACCATATGACTTAGCATTCTACTCCTAGGTATTACCCAAGAGAATGAAAACATATGTTCACACAAAAACTTGTACACAAATGTCCACAGCAGTACTCATAAAGCTAAAAGTGAAAACAGCCCAAACGTCCATCAACTGATGAATGGATAAACTGTGGAACATCCATACAATGGAATATTACTCAACCATATAAAGGAACAAAGTACTGATATATGCTACAACACAGATGAACCTTGAAAGCATTATGCTAAGTGGAAGAATCTAGACACAGAAGGCCAAATATTGTATGATTTCATTTATATGAAATTTCCAGAACAGGCAAATCCATACAGACAGACAGTAGATTAGTGACTGCCTTGAATTAGGGGAGGATGGAGTCAAATGAGAGCGACTGCTATGAGTATGGGGATTCTTTTTGGAATGACAAAAGTGTTCTGAAATTAGAGTGGTGATGGTTACACTACTTTGTGAATATTTAAAAACCACTGAATTGCACACTTTAAAAGGAAGAACTGCATGGGTGAATTATAGCTCAATAAAAAATTTGTAATGAAAAAAATCAATAAAAGACAGAGGTGAAGCCGAGACGCAGGTATTCCAACTGTGAGATCAGGAACTGTCCACTCCACTACACCAAGTGAGAGGCATTCGGCATCACAAACTACTGCTTGTGAAGATACACAAAAGAAAAGGGATTGTTCTTATTCCTGGATGACACGCTTCAGTACTTACAAGACAGTTAATAGTTCTTACACGGTCCTCTTACATTCTCATAGCCCCCACTGGGACCTGCACATGGTAACTCTTAATAAAACTCTTAATAAATATCTGCTAATTGCGTAAATAAACTGGTCCTTGGTACTGTAAGATAAAAATCTTGTTGGCAAGATATGTTTAACAAACTCGTTTTTGTTAATCGTCATCCTTCCTCCCTGGAATGCTTAGGTAACAATAACAGCACCAGGGAATTAGTATGTTCACACAACTTACTATACTGGCAGTTCTTATACTGGAAAAGAATTTGGACTAGAAATCTTCCCATGTATGTGGCTTATCTGGCTTATTCAAAACTAATCTCTGAGAAGAGTTCCTGTATTTCCAGGCATGACACATCAACTCTTTTATAAAATTTCAGAAAAGAAACTCAAAATAAGTTGTTTGTGTGAGGAGCTACTCTGCCAACTATTTAAAATGTGCTTCTTTCTTTTTTAATGTTAAGTTTGGGCAAATAATATATATGTAAAATGTACCATATTTGTTCAAATGAAACTCTAAAAAAAAATGAGGAAAACGATAACTAATGATCAAAGTTTGTTCCACAATTAAGGACCTTTCTACCTTTATCGTAATTCTATGATTCTTTGCATTCTAGTGGGGAGAAAAGGCATCTCTTAGCTTGTTTTTTATTTCAAGTGTCAATATATGAAAACATTAAATTTCATATATGTGCTGAGTGCTTTCTATGTTCAAAGCACTGTGCTAAGTATCGACTGTAGACCCTGGCATCAAGGACTCTGTATATGGCCTTCTTGGTGAAGCCTTCTCTGATCGTCCCCCTGAAAACTTTAGACCTCCACACTGTCCTGACACTCTCCACCCTGTACATGCTGTATTTTTCTCCTTGGAAAAATCTAACACATGGTGTATTTTATCTATTTCTTTTTCATTTACTGCCTTTTCCCCCTCAACAGAACACAAGCTCCATGAAGACAGATATTTTTGTGTGTCTTGCTCACCACTGTATCTCCAATGTCTACAATGGTGGTTGATATACACATATAAATTGTTTATATGATGTCCCATGAATAATGCTGTTATGAATATTTGTGTACAGGATTTTGTGTGAACATATGTTTCTAATTCTTTTGAATATATTCCTAGAAGTGGAATTGCTAAGTCATATGGTAACTCCATATTTAACTTTTTGAAAAACTGCCTAACTATTTTCTCTCCAGGATGTTTTTATTGGCCCCTGGGATATTTTGAATGTACTATTCCAGAGGCTGGTGCATTCATCCTTTCAGGCCCCAGCTCAGACATTACTTCTAAAACGCCTTGTCCAACAAATTAACTTGAAATTAGATGTCCTTAAAATCTGAAGTGGAAAATACTATCCCAGCACTCACTCACCTTATTCTTTTGTACTGCTTGCTTCTCTTTCTTCACCAGCACACCCCTAGTCTGTGAGGTCTGTTAAGAGGAATTATATATCTATATTAGATATATAGATATATATTATATCTATATTAGATATGTATAGATATATGTATATTATAGATAGATATATAGATATATATATAGATATATGTATATTATATCTATATATTATATCTATATTATATCTATATTATATATATTATATATATATATATATGTATATATATATATATATATCTTATTCTCCAGCACAGTGCCTGACATCTGGGAGACATGCAATGAGAAACTGTTACACTGAACAGTCACAGAATATATTCTATTCAAAGCAGCAAAAGCACTTGTTGCATGATTCCTCCACTAACAAAAGCCCATGTACATTCATTTGTGGAGTTGTCATTGAAGTATGATAATTAGTGAACTATATATAGTGAAATATCACTAATATTCATGACTAATTATTTTAGTGACTGATTTTTTTAAGTGTTCAAGAATAAAGTTTAGGGATTATCTATTATGCCGAGATTGAGAGTGAATTAATCTGTACAAATGCTTCAAAAAACAATTGTTATTTTTTGGACCAAGTAATTTCACTTCTGAAAATCCTAAGGAAATAATTCAAAATGCAGAAAATATTTTATGCATAAAGGTATTCACTAAAGAATTATTTATAAATAATTAAAAATTAGTAATAAGCTCCCGCAATAGGCAATAGAGGAACGGCTACATAAATTTTACAGATATTAAAAATAATGTTCAAGAAGAATCTGAATAATGTGGTGGAAATCATATTACATTGTGACTACAACTAAGGGGGGAAACTCCAAACTACGATAAGAAATATATAAAAATGCTAACAATAATACGGTTTGTGCTGTAGGACAACGAGTGGGTTTTCTTTTATTTCATTCTCTAAATTTTAAATGTGATTTTATTACCATTATAATTTTTTAAAAGTACAATAAACATTGAAGCAAATAACATGGAAACTTTTTAAAAAACCCGTATGACTAAAATGGATGTCTCTGATAGAGTATTTGTTTAGAACTTTCACTTTGAGAGTATAGGGACAAAGATTTATAAATGCTTTATGAGATGCTGTGGGGCAATTGTCAATTCAGAAAATACTTAGAAACTGTGAAAATTAACTCTCTGTAATACTCATGGAAATATTGGTATTCTTATCTAAAAACTCCTACATTTCTTATTATTACACAATGCCTGGGGAAGGTAGAACAGAAGTCCGTCCTCAAACTTCAGTGAGCAGAATGATTACTAGAGCCTCTGGATTTAATGAGATCCCCCAGTCTGGCCCCAGAGATTCAGATTCACTAAATCTGGGATGAAGTTCAGGAATCTGCCATTTTTATCTAACAAGCAAAGTAATGATATAGAAAATATGCTTCCCATTATTTTCCAAGGTCTTGATCTATTTCTAATTTAGAAGTGGTCAATTGTAATGAGCTCTGTTATGCAAGATAAATTCTACAAAATTCACCAACCTACAGCACAGCTGACCCCAGCAACCCCAAGTTGGAAGTTTTCAGAGCACCTCGCATAGTTGCTTGCCAATAAGGAGAAACAGAAAATAAAAAAACAAAACAAAACAGAGAGAAAAAGCCTATGCTGTAAATTAAAAAAAAACTGTCTTGCGTGTTGTCTCCTTGGGATAATAATACAATAGATGAGCAGTTTTCTTTATCATTTGTAAACTGGCCCCTTTGATGGGTTTGTTAATATAGAATATAAGCTAAAGAACTACTTTAAACTTCCTTTCTTAACTCCAAGAAGCTTTGCTATTCCGTCATTGTTTGGACACGGTCTTTGGATAGACAAGGAAAACATTTCATCAGCACAGCAATGTAAATTTATCATCTTAAAAGTTGGAGAGTGCAGTGAGAATCTTGCTGTCTGGCAGGGATTCCTCTCCCAGAGGCGACAAAGTGGGACATCCACACATTCCATGTGACCACTGTCTCAGTGCTTGCCAAATAGATATCCAACTGCTTGGAGTTTGTGCTGGAAGGAAAAGGGAATCTGTGCTGCAAGCTTTCACCTAATTCTAAAGGGAATTTCATTTGGAGCCAGCCCTGAGTGCTACTTCTCCATCAGGTGTGTAATCAAGGGGCAATGATTCCTCAACAGAGCTACAAGGTAAAGCCTGTGAGGAAAAAAAAAAAAAGAAAAAAAAAAGCTTCAACAAATCTGTCAACTGTCGGGTTTTCACATCGTTCTCCCACTGTATAACTTCTTCCTTCCAGTTTTCATTCTTCTTCCTCCTCCTCTTCTTTTTTTCTCTCATCTCGGCCTAAAGGTTTGGTGCCTGTTTGCACGTCCATCTTTTCCCCGCCTCAGAGGGCGTCTCTACGAAATTTGTGGGGCGGAGGAGGGGTTAGGACAGGAGGCAGTGGGCTAGATTATAGGGAAGGTGTAGTCCTTGGCAAACTGCCAGCAGAGGGGGCGAGGGCTCAAGATACCCTTTTAAAACTCAAGTGGATGCTAGGACATACCCCTTGGATGGCACTTACATCTTATTTACCTGGCCACGAACAGCGAGCCCGTGGCTATCCTGATTAGCCCTGTTCTCTTCCCGGTTCCCGGGAGCCCTATTTTTACCGAGTAACAGGACTCTTGAGGTTCCCATTGGCTGAGACTAACCTTCTTGAATAATAATAGCCACTTACTACATTAAAGGATTAACTATCTGTGGGCATTTAGATTCGGTGTAGTTCAAGAAAGAGATAACAAATTGTATTTTTTTATTTTCCAGTTTGAAGTAATTTCAAACTTAGAAAGTTGCAAGAACTGTGCGAAGAACTCCCACTTACCTTTTACTCCTATTTCTCAAATGTTAACATTTTACCACCTTTGCCCTGTACTCCTTTTCGTACCTCTTTTTTATTAATAGATTTTTAAGAATAGCTTTAGATTTACAGAAAAATTGAGCAGATAGTATATAGAGTTCAGATATACCCCCCCACACACAAACACAAAGTTTCTCCTATTAGAAACATCTTACATAGGTATAGTACATTTGTTATAATTAATGAACCAACATGGATACATTGTTATTAAATAAAAACCTATAGTTTATTCGGATTTCTTAGATTTTACTTCCGTGCTGGTGTCACTTTAACTTGACTTAATCTTTCTGAAGTACAAGCTGGTAAATGTAATGAAAGGTGTAAAACAGCATCTGGGAAAATAGCCAAGAAATAAAAGAAATTTGTGATTATTTTTACAAAGATATTTATGTTAGTACAATTTGTAATAGCAAGAAATGACCCAAATATCAAAGAGTAGGGAAATAGCTAAGCAAACTATCACATATTAACATAGTGGTATGCCTTCTGCCTATTAAAAATGTAAACTAGGAAAATTGCTTTAATATATGGAGCATGCTGTTAATGAAAAAAATAAAATGTGCATGCTGATTAAAATTAGGCAGCCCAAAGTTAAAAGGGAATGTATGGAATGAAA
The DNA here is from genome assembly GCF_964194185.1 of Rhinolophus hipposideros. Lineage (NCBI taxonomy): Eukaryota > Metazoa > Chordata > Mammalia > Chiroptera > Rhinolophidae > Rhinolophus > Rhinolophus hipposideros. The sequence continues at coordinate 55,754,954 of NC_138047.1, forward strand.
ATAATTAAAACTTATTCCTTATCATCTTCTGTGAGTATGCTGAATTATCAAAAAATAAGTTTCATCTTCTGGAAATGTATTAAGTAAAAGATCTATATCATCAGAAAAACAAATGTTTAGATCCCTATATTCCCTTCCCCATCCTTATGTTGAGTGATTAAGTAGTTCTAAAATATTTTACCTAGCTATCAGGAAAAACAAAGATAAAAACCAGTGATACCGATAGATCTAGCCCATTTTAAGTTGTAATCAAGTAAATGTTGAAGAACATAGTAAATGTTCTTCAATCATTACGGGCTCACAGCTGTCTCAGGTCTCCACTGTCTCACAAACAGAAAAGGTGTGAGTCTACCTGTGGAGCTATCATTCTATGCATTGAAGTGAGATCACAAAATATTGCACTGCATTTCCTGGGCAAGAATTCTGATACCTGTCATGAAGTCTTGGGAAAACTGAGTCCTAGAACAACTTTCCAAATTTGGGATATACTCTTTCAGGAGCAGTATAGCCAATGTAGATAATCTTTCATAGACATTTTTCTGCTAACCTTTGTCTCTGCCAACTGTGGCAGTCAAACAGGAACTGACAGGTTCCTGTCTTGAGTTTCAACTCAAGACTACTGCTATTTGTTAAGGTTTTAAAATTATTTGAAATTTTCAATTTTTAATCACTTTCAATTCTGTCACTTCACTCCTCTTCCCAATATAGTTCTAGCATGGATAATAGGGGAGTTGGTTGTCTCTACATTTTTACACAAGATTTGTTGTATTTATTTAAGATGTCTCCCAGATTCTTAGTGAAGGAAAGCATCTGCATAAGGAAGCTGACCCAGTGACTACTAAAATTCTTAATCCTATGAAGAGTTTGGGATTCTTTGAGAAAAGGATTAATTCCAGGGCAAAGACAAACATCTGCAAGCAGAGGTAACCTTAGGTACCACCGGACTGTAATCCCATTTCTCTTATGTGTGTCAACTTCTTGTGGTCTCTTGGGTCCAGGTGTTTTCCTGCTAGATGAATTGAAAATACGTGATCTAATCTCCAGATGTTCAGTCTTAGGGAAAAATAAAACAATTTACTAAAATATATATGGAAAAAACTGTAGGTGGGCAGACAGTATTATGAGAATGATGAAGGCTCTACCTCTTCTGGCTGGGAGGTCTTTACCCTGGAATCTTCATAGAAGCTGTTACATTTGAGCTGTCCCTGAAAAACTAACAGTAAGTTCACCAGGAAAACAGCAAAAGGATTCTAACCTGAAAGAATTCAACATCAATACAGAAATTGAAAGGGAAGGGTGGTTAGTACCCCCAATGGGCTGGTGTGGCTTTTGTGGAAGGTTCATAGCAGGGAGGGGTTGGCAGGATGCTGGGAAAATGCACTGGGCCTGGCAGCTCTCCTCGCCTGAACTTGACAACGTATGAGGGTGATTTGATCAGATCTGTTTTACTCTTCGCTCAACATCCTCTTCTGCCTGGCCCCCTTCCAACACACATGTTGACCAGGTAAGAGAGTTCACTAGAATCATAGGTGTGACATGTGGACAAAGGCCTGAGGGACCTGAATCCTCATGAGAATGAACTTGAGACCCAGGACTGTGTTCTAATTAGCCAACACCAGAGCTATGCAAATCACACACTGAAGCTGAAGTGAAGAATGTGGTAGAACCAACAAAGCTGGTTCTTTGGAAAGCCAGCATCTTTCGAAAAGATTCCTGGCCACTGTGAAGCCCTCCTTGATTTTCTCAGCCCAAAGGATTTCTCGTCTGAAATCCTCTGGAACACTGAACTCTGTACTTACTACACTTTGAAATTTTCTTCTTGCATTGTGGTTGTTTTGTCCTGATACCACTTTTTTTCTCTTTGCCTCGTTTTAAAAGCTTATATCTAATACCCGTTGGGAGCAAGATAGGGTGTAAATCACTCAACAACAAATCTTGTTAGGTTTTAAGTTTCAAGAAGTGAGAGATCATGTCCCACTCACCTGCATAAATCCCACAGCACTGAGCAAAACATATTTGTTGAATAAATTGATATTGTGATAAAAATACAGTAAAATGAAAACATTCTTTGGCTTTTAAGAGAAGTTGACATTTTTGTGATTTTTTTTTTCCCCTTGAAAATCACCCAGCAACTAGAGAATTTGCATAGATGTTTATCTTTTATTCTTTTAAATTTCCATCTCTCCTAACCATGGCTCACTGTCGGGTTGTCCCTCTTTCTTCTTGATTTGATCTGCCAAAGTTTCATCACTTGATAAGTCTCTTTGGGAAAAAACAATCCTTAAATTTCTTTATTATGCCTATTTTTTTTATGTTTTCTAATAGAACAGATATATTTATTTCAGCAAAATTATAAAGTAAAACTATGTCTAGCCTGGCAAAAACTATTTGACAGTCACCGAGACACAATTTTGTAAAGAAGAAAGTTAACAGTAATCAGCATAAATACAATAAATTATGGAGGTTTGTTGACATTTAATGGGGGAAAACAACCAGAAGAAATATAAAAATATTTTTAAAATACAGCATCATTACCACAGCACACGAAAACATTTCCATAAAAAAATTAACAATTTCCACTTGGAAATTCTATTTTCAGCCCTCTTTAAATTTATTCTGAAATCTTGATGTGCTACTGTCATTTATAGACTAGCTGGTCTCTCATTCCACAGACCCACAAAGATCAGTCCTGTCATAAGTAATTAACAGAACGCTACCTGTTAGAGACACAGCACTTCAAGGCTAATATTTAATCTTAATTGGCAACAAGTTTAGTGCAAATAAAATTATATTTAGCAGCTTAGAGAACTCCTGGTGGGGAGGTATTCACCTCTTAACCTATACCGCTTCCCAGAGCGAAATCACTTCTCTCCTTTATGAGTATGAACATTGGCCATTCAAACCTATTGCAAACTACTAATGCTAATTCTGTTGTTTGTGACACAGGGAGTTTCCATGAAAGATGGTTTCAGTCACTAGGTAAATTAGCCAACAGTTTTTCCATTTGGAAAATTTCCCTTAGGTTGATTTAAACAAAAAAATCAGGGCTACATGTCAGTCATAACTGGATCTTACCCAACTGACCCAAATGAGGCACAAGTTATTTGACGCATTAGCCTACATAGATTGCATTCAAAGGAAGACCAGGATGGAGCTGAGGAATCTCTTAAATCAAATTCTACTCTCCAGTAATAAGTTTATTTCACCGATTTGAATGCAAAAAAAAAAGAAGGAAGGAAGGAAGGAAGGAAGGAAGGAAGGAAGGAAGGAAGGAAGGAAGGAAGGAGAGAGGGAGGGAGGGAGGGAGGGAGGGAAGGAACAAAGGGAGGAAGGGAGGGAGGGAGGAAAGGAAGGAAGGAACAAAGGGAGGAAGGGAGGGAGGGAGGAAAGGAAGGAAGGAACGAAGGGAGGGAGGGAGGAAGGGAGGGAGGGAGGGAGGGAGGGAGGGAGGGAGGGAGGGAGGGAGGGAGAGGAGCCATCTGATTTCAAATCTGGTGCTTTCCACTCACAGCCAAATTATTCTCCACTGAACAGAAGCCAGAGATCTACCAGCCAGAGAGGATTTTGTTTGAGCTTCGTCAATTCCTCGAAATGCCTCCCTTCTTATTAGATATCTGTTCCCTCCCTAGCCAAGGCCTGGGATCACTGCTTCGGAAAACAGTGTGGCTTACTGTGCCCAGATCTGTGGTGGCAAGGGAGGAAGAAGAAACACCTGCTGGGTTTTAAGCACCTGACTCTATCCCTTGTAGAGGATTCACTGGCCCAAGAACTTGAGCCCTCAGAGAGCCTGGCTGATCCCCGAGGTCCAAGATGTGTTGACCTAAAACTCAGGCAGGTAAACTCCAGTCTGACCTCTCTCTTTACCAACTCCTCAGCAATTTTTCTGTTTCCCCTGAATTCTCTCACTGAGGAGCTCAAGGATGGGGGTGTGGTGGCTGCATGTCGGAGAGAGGGTCCCACTTCAGTCACTATACTCTTCTCTTTCCCTTGGAGTGGGGAATTTCTCATACTGGTTGGCCAATTTCCATTTGCTGTGCTGACTTTTGAGTAGTGTGGCAAGGGAAGTCTTCCGGGTGATATTTCTAGATATTTCCCGGCTCTTGGCTTTCCTGGTAGGGGAAGAACTTCGGACCAAGGAATAGACAGGAAAAATAGGCTTGCCCCGAGGAGCTCCCAGCAGCTGCCATATCTCCCCAGAGGTATTACTGGTCAGATACTGCCATGGCTTCTTCCCACTGTTGTCCCGGACATTCACCCGAGAAGCCAACCTTTGCACTAGTAATTTCATGACCCCTTGGTGGCCGTGAATGGCTGCAAGGTGCAGAGGGGTATACCCACAACCAGACTTCACATTTACATCGAGAGCAATCCCTGCTTTCTTGGCACCAGAGACCAAGTCCTGAAGGGCCCTGAGGTCACCATGTTTAGCTATCCAGTGCAAAGCAGTGTACCCAGTCAAGAAGTCCTTGTGCAAAGCCAGTTGGGGCTCCTCCCAGAACAAAGTCAACACCTGAATCCAACACCCAGTGGCAAGCTTCACAATCCATTCATGCTCCCTGGCATCTAGGGGGACCAGGGACGACTTGTGCTCAGAAGGTCTGTGTGGGACCAAGGCTGCAGGCTCCTCCCTACCTGGTGCCCACAGGCTGTGTAGCTGACCCCTCTCAATAGCAGCCTTAATGTGGGCAGGTTTTGTTGTCAAAGCAGCATCCACCCTGGGGCTGGACACGGCTCCCGCCTTGGAGGGTTTCCTGGACCGTGGTGGGCGCCGACTTCTTTTCAGAAAGTCCTCCTCAACCCACTCCTCATCGGAAGAGGACAATTTGGCTCTCTCTGCCTGAGAGCTCCTCCTGAGGGATCTCCTTAACTTGGGAGCTGGCCAGGATAAAGGCTCCTGCTGATGGCCTGCAAGGCCATTAGCCCCTTTGGGGACCTGCTGACAGATGTGACCATCTCCTCTGTCCCGGAGGCCCTGAGGGCTCCTGCTGGGGCTGCCCTCTTTTGGAGAAAGACCCCCAGCTGGATTCCTAAGCTTTCTCCAATCTGGAGTTGCCAAGGCAACATGCAGTCCCTCTTCAGAACCCCCAGGGGACTCTTTGGGCCCACTACTGCTCTCGTCACTGCCGTGGCTGTCCTGGTCCACAAAGTCATCCAGATCTTGGAGGGACAGCTGACAGCGAATGCTACGAAAGACTGTCAAAGGCGGGTTCCCGGGCCAGGATTCAGGAACAACAGGAAAGAGAGAATGAGGGGCTGGAGTGGGGTCTAGCAGCGACGAGTTAGATTCTGGGACCCACCAGCCCATGTCTGAGGGGAAGGTGTCTGGCAGCACTGACCAGGCTCGGATGGGGCCCTGGTCCCAGGCCTCGGGTACATGGGGGTGTCTGGCCACCCACTCTCGAGTGCGCTGCTGCTGCAGGGTCGAATAATGCAGGTTGACGGGGGTCACCTGCTCCGGCGCGTCTCCAGGGGAAGGATGGCGGGACCGGAGGGCAGGCGTGGAAACCCCACTCCCTTTAGCCTCGACGGTTGGAGAAGACGAGACAGGCGCTGCCCGCACCTGCGCGGACCCCGCGGGCGCGCCTTCCCGCTCCTGCCGGGGAGCCCAGCGGTCATCCTGGGCAGCTGGAGCCGGCTCCTCATCTGCGGGGCCCGAGTCGGGGAGCGCGTCCGGCCGCGGCTGGCCGGGGAGTGCCCCCAGGCCGTTCTGGAAACATTCCCCGTAGCAAAGGCCCTGCGTCTCCGCCGCCGCGCACCTCGCTGCGACCTGGGCAGGTGCCGCTGCAGCCGCGGGCTCCGGCGCCCTATAGCCGGAGCTGCCTCTGCGCTCGCCGCCTCTCGCGGCCGCCTCCGGGGCGCCGGTGACAGGGACTCCGCTGAAACCTGCGTGGGCGGCTGCCGCTGCGGCACCTGCCGGCTCCTCCTCCCTGTCCTGCTCCCGCCGCCGCCGCCGGGGCTGCGGCTGCGGCGACTCCCTGGGCTGCGCGCCTCGCGGGGAGCGTGTCGCAGCTCCCCCTGCAGGGGCGGCGGCCGCGGGCGCGTCGCGGGGTCGTTGCAGCCGCTCCTCCCCCAGAAGGTCCCTGTACCTCCTCTTGAGCACCACGTACTTGGTGCCGTCGGGGTCCTGACGCACTGCGGCGACCGAATTGACAAAGCCCTTGAAGAGCTCTCGCCGGCGCTGGTGCTGGCTGGGGGCCGCGTCCGGGTCTCGGAGAAAGCGCTTGAAGTGGCTCAGCAAGGCGGCGTTGGTCACTCGGCCCCCGGCCTGGCACAGAAAGTCCAGGAGTGCCTCCTGGCTCAACTCCCGGGCCATCGCTGCCTGGTCGTCCCCTGACCCCGGGGTATCTGCGTCTCGCCCTTCCTGTGCTCTCTCCCGCCAGTCGGAACCCTGGCCTGTCGGGTGTCACCTGCGCCGGGGCGGCGCCACCCGCCTCCATCAGCCGCGGAGGCTGGCGCAGCTCGCAGCCCCCGAGCGCGCCAAAAGGGCCGCGGATCCCCCGGGAGAAGCCCCCGGGCTTAGCCCCCGCGCACCGCTGGGATGGGCGAGGGCGGCTCGCCAGCCTCCCCTGCTCGACGCCGGCCTCTCCCGGCGAGTGCGGGCAGCGAAAGTTCCCGGGGTAGGTCGGAGTCGGCTTCACCTGCGCGCTGGTGACGCCTCCTCCGCGGCTCTGGGGGAAGGGCCGGGCCCGCCTCCTCCGGTCCCTCCGCCCTCCGAGGTCTCCCCCACCCCTGCCACCCATCCCCGATGAGTCAGGCTGGTCCTGGCCAGGCAGAGCGCGCCTAGGTGAAGTCGCCAGCCAGCCGGAGCCGACCGCGACCTGCTCCGCAGGACGCACGGCCACTCCCGGCCCGGGAAGTGGAAGGCAGGTAAACGACTGGCCGTTGCTTTGAGCCTCGGCCACAAAGGAAACGAAAGCACTAGAAGATCCGTTCCTGCTCTCACCTAGAGCTGCATGAGTTATGGCTGAAGTCTATGGGTGAGGAGAAAGGTGCAAATTAACCGGCATTCTGCGTTCTCGCCAAAAGGTGGGATATAATTTCAAATTCTCGGAGGTTGGGGAAACTCACTTTGCATTTCAAACAAGCCTCTCTCGATCAGGAGATACAGCCCAGCGCCCGCGCCGAGGGGTCCTAATACGCCAAATCTGTACTGGAAAGAGAAATCACTCTGCAAGTTGCAGGTTGGTTTCGGCCTTTCCTTTTCCTTTGTAATTGTCTCACGTTAAGGTGCAGGAAAAATCAATTTGATAGTTGATTGCCCCAGCAGCTAAAATAACCAGGAATTATGTCTTGACAGTTAAGGTATTTGATGCCTAGTGTTACTTTGGTTTTTATTTTTCTCTAAAATTGGAGAACAAAAGAGATTTTTGCACCGTCTCTTTCGTGTTGACTAAACTGTAGTTGTTTTTTCTCTCCAAATGTAAGGTTTCTTCCCACACTTTCAAAATGTTAAGCATGTTACAAGCTAGCCTGATTTGACTGCATTGCTACAAACATCAGAAAGTCCACTTGACTCGAATTCTTCATGGAGAGGCTGGGAACCTCCTAATTCCGGGTCCAGTTGTAGCTGCTTTCCCCCTTCATTTTATCTGTCTGTGTTTTGGTCCTTTTATTGAGGTCCTTGAGTTGAGGTCCTGTTTATTTATCAGTCCTGTTTACAAGCCCAAGATACTTCATTGTTTGATCTACCCACCTACCCGCCCTCTTTCATTCTTTTCATTAGCTGTCTTTACATTTCTTTCAGTTATGACATCCTTGACCCTCAGCCCCAACTGTGACAGCAAATCTATTTTGGCAAGTCTATTTTGTGGAATCTTCTGTCAGCTGTATGCATTTCCTATTATAAAATCTCTATTTTCTCCTGCCCTGTCATTTGCCTCCTTTCCTATATGCCCCTCAATCTTTCCACGTTCCTTCTTTTCTCTACCATTTCTGACTGTGTCATGAGTCTCTCTCCTTTTTGCCAAGGAAGGATACTGAAAGTATGTTGGTCCCACAATTGTCAACATGTTTTAGCATAGACCAATCTTAGTGACTGCCCGTAGGCCACACTAACTGAGATTTATTTTAATTCCCCAACAGCACCCTGGTACTTTTCCATGAATGAATTGGAATCCTTGGCTTTAAATTATCTAGGTCAGAAAGAAGAACTGGGAAACATTTCTGTCTATTTTTGTCATTTTCTAGAATCCAAACCCAGTACTGTATTGAGAGGGGAGTAATGGTTTCCACTGAGGTGGAACATTAGCTTCAGGCTTTGAGGATGGTTATTAAAATAAAGGTTTTGTATTAAACTTCAGTTCCCTTTTGTGTTTATTTCCTGGTGTAGTCTTGGTCGGACTGAGAGGTGTGTCCACACCTTGGGCAGGAGAACTCAGGGGAAATCAGGTAGGTGATATAGAGTGTCAAGTGGAAAGAACCACCTTTTGGTACTTTTCAAAACTTCTGGTTAAAAATAGGGGTCTTGTGGCAAGAAGGAGTGATGATATTCAAGTTTGGACTTGAAGCACTTAAAAGGACTAAGAAGAAAGGAAGGGACCATGAAGGGCATGGTTGTTGAAATCAGATTATCTTTAGTTGGGGGTGGAATAAGTAGCTGTAGAGGAGCAGAAAGAGGAAAGGGAAAAGAAAAAAATCCAATTACTGTAAATTCCTGGGTGCCCAGGTGGTGAAGCATCCAGACCTTCTCTCCGCCTGTCTCTCTTGGTTAAGGGGATGATTAATTAGAATGCTTTTCACCTTATCTCAGGGAGCATATTTATGCCTCCCTTATATACAGTTCATTATTTCCAAAAATATTTATGGAGAGTTCATGTTGCCTGGCACTACAGGAAATTGGTATAAAGAAGAAAGCATGCTCGAGAACTCACTATTTATCAGGAGCAGCAAACGAGACAAATGGCCTGAACCTCTGTGTTAAGTGATTTAACAGAGGTGCACCAGATGCTGGAGACGTTAAGGGGCTGTTTGTAAAGGAAGAACCTCAGCCCAGCTTGGGGGATCAGGACCAGTTTTCAATAAGAGGCAACTTTGGGGGGAGGGGGGTTCACAGTGTGAGGGATATAAATGATGAATGTCTAAGTATTACCTTGTCTTGTACACCTTTAACTAATAAATTATAAAAAAAATAAGAGGCAACTTTGAGTAGAAGAGGTGAGAAAGAAGCAGAAGAAACATTAGTACAAAAGTACAAAGATCTGGCTCAGCATAGTGTATTTGGGGAACTAACTGCAAATAGATCTGCCTGGCTTTAAGGGAGAGGATAGTATGGATGTGCTGGGAAGGAGATGGCAAAAGTAGGAGGGAGTCAGAACATGAAGGGGAGCAGCGGGGTCGGGAGCCTTTGAAGAATTTTTGGGAGGGTAGTGGCCTGACCAGATTCATACTTTAGAAAGATCATCCTGGGGATGAGTGCTGGTATGGAGTCATGACCCATATTAATAAGTAAAAAAGCACATTGCAAAACAATAGTGTATTTAACCGAATCTAAGACACCACTGATTGTATGACACATTTTGGTTTCAGAGATGTTGAAATGTGACAAAGAAAGTATCTCTTAATGTAGAAGAAAGACAGCATGTTTTGGGGGATCCTATTTTATGTGGGAAAAGTGTGTATATTTGGGAGTAAGATTTGAGGACTGGATCAGGTAACTATAACTTTTTTTATAACCTTATAAACTATTTGGGTATTTTGCAATGACAGTATATTACTTTTTAGTAATATGCTGTGAATTCTTCTAACTTTTTAGTTTGAAAAAGGCATTAAAGGGAAAAAAAGACATAAGTGAATAACAGAGACAAAAATAAAAACAATATCAAGTCTTTAGGCTGGAGAAGGAGGGTGAAGCTGCCAGCAGGGAAAACCGGCCAAAAGTTACTGAGATCCAGAAAAGGGATGCGAAAGGTCGGAGCTCAGCAGTGTCAGAGAAAGGGAGATGACAGATGGATCAAAAAGGTACTTAGTGGGCAGATTCAATAGGATTTGGATCCAGAAGGTCCTAGGGATGAGGAACAAGCTTGGCTTCTTTCATGGTAAAGTCTGAGCCACCGGATGGATGATTGTTTCCTTCTACCAGGATAGAAAATACAAAAGAATTGGTTTTGGAAGGTGCAAAAGGTGATCAATTCAGTTGGCGCCTATAGGGCAAAGACAGGAGTGTCTAGAAGGCAATGTAGGTTTGAGGCTCCAGGAATGGATGACATCAGCTTATAGAAATGGTCATTTAAGTCGCAGGCAACCACAGAAGTGCTTAGAAAGAGATACCAGGCAGCAGGAAGGGAAGGGGGGCAGGGTGAATCCACATTGACTGAGAAAAAGAGGAAAAGAAACCTCTTGGGGAGACTTAGAAGGACCCTTTCCAGGGGGAAGAGGAGCCCCTCCAGGGGGAAGAGGAGCCCCACTGAGCAAAGTGTGACAGAAGCACAGAGGCAGAAGGAGGAACAGCTTTCTCCAGATGACACCAAGCTAGATAAGTAGTGAAATATGACCATAGCCTGTTAGATCACTGGGGCCTGGTCTGGAGCAGTTTCAGAAGAGGGGTGGGGACAGAAGTCGGGAGACAGAGGGGTGAGAGGAGTGAGTGGGGTTAGAGTGGGTGGGAAAGACAGCCATGAAAGGAAGAAGAAAAGAGAATTCTAGATAAGAAGAAAATCAGGTCATGTAACATAAGATTTTTTTTGGGGGGGGGGTAGTTGTTAAAAGAGATAGGATCATGTCTATGTGCTGAGGGAAAAAAGCCAGGAAAAGATAAGTTGAAGACCTAGAGGAGAGAGTAAATAATTGATGAAACAGGGCTTGGGGGTGGGGCTGGAGTCCAGAGTTCAGGAAGAGTGATTCCCTGGGACAGACCAGGGGACAGCCACTTTTCCCACTGAGAATATAAAGAGAAATGGCTATTACATTCATTAGGGGGCTAAGAGATTGGAAGAAAGGGTTTAAGGAAGTTTGGTGGGGCTGAAAGGCAGGCACAATGGGAGTAAGGGGGTGTAGAGCTATAAGGTCGGACACTGTGAGGAGAACATCTTTAAGTCTTGGGGCTTAAGGCTTCCAAAGTGGAATAGTTTGGGGGTGATGACAAGATTCAGAGTGTGGCCATGTGGGTGGAGCAGAGTGGAAGTGAGACGCATTGGAGGTGATAACATCATGAAACTGTGAGAAAGGTATTGAATGAGGCTTGCCCACTCTCCCTCTTTCTCTCTATCTCTTCCTCCTCCTCCTCCTCTTCCTCCTTCTCCTTCTCTTCTTCCTCTCTCTCTCTCTCTCTCTCTCTCTCTCTCTCTCTCATCCTGCCCTCCTTCCCTCCCTCCCCCCACCGTCTTATTTGAACTTCTACAAGTGCGCATACTCCCCAGGGCACTCTGAAGTAGCCAGGGGAAGACATTTTCATGTTGAGTTGAGGGCTCTAATTTATAAGCCAGATAATCTAACAATAAAAGACTCTGCATAAATTCCCTCTCCTTTCCTGAGCCTTCCTTCCTTCTTTCCTTCTTTCCTTCTTTCCTTCCTTCCTTCTTTCCTTCCTTCCTTCCTTCCTTCCTTCCTTCCTTCCTTCCTTCCTTCCTTCCTTCTTTCCTTCCTTCTCTCTTTCCCTTCCTTCCTTTTCCCCTTCCCCCCTCTCTCTTTCCCTCTCTCCCTTCTTTCCTTCTTTCATTCTTTTCTTTCTTGTCAGTATTTATTGAGACCTACCATGCATATGCACTTTTCTGTGGCGGAATACACAACGGTAAACCAAACAGACCAAACGTTTTGCTTTCAGGAAACTTACATTCCAGTAGGGAAGAGACAGACAATAAACTTAAAAGTAAACAAAAAAAAGATCACTAGTGATAAGCAATCAGATACAAAAGTCAACTGATATGGTAGAGACTGACCAGAGAGCTACTCCAGCAAAGATGGACAGGGAAGGCCTCTCTTAGAAGAGAGCAGTAAGCAGGGACCTCAGTGGTAAGGAGATAGCCATGTGCGTTCACATGCGGATTCCAGACCTGATCCTACTTCTAATAATCTTGACAGTAATGACACTTACTGCAGCCTTTGTGCCACACATTGAACCAAATGCTGTACACATTAATATATTTAATTCTCCTAACAAATTCCTATGAGTTAGAAGCTGTTATTATCCTTATTTTATAGATGAAGAAATCAAGATATAGATAGTGTAATTTCCTACTATTTATTCTCATAGTTCAGGAGGCTAGACATTGGAAATCAAGGTGCTGGCAAGGCCACACTACCTCTAGAGACTTCAAGAGAGAACCCTTCTTTTCTTCTTCCAGCTCTTGATAAGTACCTGCATCCCCTGCTTCCTTGGCCTGTGACCACATCACTGCCATCTCTGGCTCCATCGTCACGTAGCCTTCTGTGTGCCTCTCCTCTCACAAGGACATCTGTCACCGGATTCAGGGCCTACTCAGATAATCCAGGGTGATCTGATCATAAGATCCTTAATTTAATTACATCTGCACTTCTTTACCTTTTTACAAAGTAACATTCTTGAGTTCCAGGGATTTGGACATGGGGGTGTCTTTGTGGGGGTTGAGGGTTACCATTCAACCCACTATACAAGGGAATAGGAAGAAGTTCAGGATTTCTCCAACCTTTATTTTGGGTAACTTAAATTTCCTTCAAGATTCAGCTCAGTGGTCCCAACCAAGGGAGCCTCAGCCCCAGTCCCAGTACGTGCCCCACCTATAATATTAATGATAATAATAGCTGCTGCACATTCAGCAGTTTTAAAGGCTTTATGTGTGTGAACTCACTTAATTCTTGCTACAACCCTATGAGATAGTTCCTATTACTATCCTTATTTTACTGACTGCTCATCCTGTTTCGTCTCTCTTCCCCAGCAGACCTCCTCCAGGGTAGCAACAAAGACTGTCATCTGTCTGCCCCCAACACACGTCGTGGCACATCCAGACTCTCTATACAGGCTGGTGGGTTAAAGAAATGACTGAACAAAACAGGTTGTACTAGGCTGGGGAGGGTTTTGTGCAT